>NC_135322.1:37086568-37785568 GCF_048772815.1 Callospermophilus lateralis | reverse complement strand
ATGTAGAAAATTCCCTACTAAATATTAAAGTACATATCATATATAATCACAAAGACTAAATTCAGAAATGGGAACTTCTTCCCAAATCCTTGAATTCTAGACTTAGGCTATGAAGTTCACTCAACAAACGTCTGGGGAATGAATCAATATGTGAATTACCCAATAATCCTTATCAAACTTTCTACCAGGCTGATGGACAAAGGAAAGGAGTGCAGCAGAATGGCGTTTCTTAGGAATATCATTTGATTCAAATCCTCAGAAGATCACAATGACAACTAACATGCTCCTCTCTCCCCATTTGTCCACTACTACCCCCTCCCACCTTTCTATATCCCCCAAATATCCATTTTAACAACTAGAAGGAGGTTCTTTCATTTGAATATATGATTCAACAGAGTCAAGAAAAGTTAATGGCTTCAACAACATCAAAAGCAAACATCTTAGTGACCCTGCTATTCCAGTGTTCCATAGATCAGTGGAGAACAGAAACACCCAAAATGAGATGAGGAAAGGAGAATGTGGCTTCAACATTGATAGCCTGGCACTTACTCCAGGTGCTAAGCAGCCAAGAGTCCTACTCCCCTAAACCAAGGTTATTCTCCATCCTCTTATCATGTATCATTTTGTGAGAACCTCAGTGATATGGTGACAAAGTCATATCACTGCTGGGTTGTTGTTTTTTTTTATAAATCTTTCTCTTGTGAATGAAAGCAAAAGCCCATATGATCATAGATTGAATAATGTTAGAGATGTCTGCTAAATACAGACGTCTATATGTACATAGGTCTGTATGGATATAGATGTCTGTATATATATGTCAGGGTAAATATATGTATATGTATGTGTGTATATATAGGGAGCAAGAATAAAACTACACCAAGACACTGCCCTTCTCTGTGTCTGATTCTGTAAAGCAAGATGCTTCAGTGAGGTGCCTAAGTGGTTTGAACTCATTAGTTTAGAAGCCTGAGAAAACCCAAGCAGGTGCCCTGCTCTCCTCGGCTCAGCTGAACAAAGGCCAGGCACATTTATTTTACCATATTCATTGTATGCGGCACCATTCAGTGCAAGGAGTACCAGTTGCCTCCGGGTCATGAAATAATACTAAAAACTTTATAATCATTCATTGATTTAGTTTTCAGCATACTATATCATTTGAATCCAATGGGAGCATAAAGAGCTATTTGTGAGGTCAACCACGGTACAGACAGATGCTGACATGCTATTGATGGCAAGGTGGAAAGAAATTGCTAAATACAGCAGATCAATACCTCGTTTCACTGTTACAGCCTTCTGCAGACATAAAATATATATCTTTACAGCTACAAAAATAATAATAATGAAAGTGGGAGATAAATGCTTCCCTCAAGGTAAACTATTTGATTAGCTAAGGGCAAAGGTGACAGCAGCAGTTACACTAAAGTAACTTTATAGTCTTAAATAAAAACAGGAGGAAGAGCAGTAGATGAAATGGTAAAATGAATCGGGACACTAGGTGGTTCAGATATAACTCTTTAAAAAATAGTGAGAGGTAATAGGCTGCCAAAATTGAAGGTTTTCCTGTGGCTACAAATAAAGTTGCCCCAGATCTATTCTATCATATGGTGCTACACAAAATACTTTCTAATCAAAATATTTTATATTGTTGATGGAAAACATACCAAGAGTTAAGGCTAAATAAATGTTCTTTGAAGTAAAACAAAAAGAAAAATTTTAACTTCCAGTCTACATATGCTTCCATTTGACAAGAAATATTGAGAGCCAACCATATTTTTAGCACCTTGCTAGACACCAAAAATAAATTTATGACATGGTGGCTTGCCAGAAGGATCTCATAATCTCTCTAGGGAAAAGAGAATCACATAAAAAAACTAATAGGTATGAGCAATAATAAAATGTCAAATTTAGTATGGCCAAATGGCAAAACATATGGTACCAAACACCAGTTAAGTGTACCATACACACATGTATATTGGTACCATACATTCTGACACAGGAAAAAGGTCAATAAGAGATAAAGAGAAAAATCCTGAAAAGTTTCATGAGTGAAAAAAAGATTTAGAAAAAAGTCCTCAAGGATTGGTAGATCTTGGTAGATCTAACCCAATATATCAAATTAGCTTTTATTTCTCAGATAAAATGGGGGCAGGGTGTTAGGGATTAAACCCAGGGCACCTGAAACTTTTTTTGTAAATCTCTGTGGTTTGAGCTAAAAATAACACAGCAGAATTTTTCATCAATTATTTGATCTATAAAGTCTCCCAGAAATCTTTAAAAGCAGCCTAAGGGGTATCTTTGTTTTTAAAAACTTATATCTACTTTTCCTGCTACAATGAAAAGTTGAATGGGGGCAAGAGGTTACTGCACACTCCTGTTCTACCCAAAGTCACAGCGCTAAAATGTCAGTCGCTAAGGTGAAAAACATCACTGAACAACATTCTGAGACAGAATGTTAAATACTTACCCAGAAAAACACTGTCCTCATTTGGACACTGGTTAGCAATTTTAAAACAACCTGTTAATCTAAGACTAACATCAGATAGCATTCATTTCCCCCAAAGAACATGGGAAATCTCAAGTAAGCAAAAAAACCCTTGATATCACCCCTCTATAGCAACAAACAAAATAAGTGAACAGTAAAAATTAAACTCATTGCAAGAGAAGTAATGAAAATGTAATGCAATGGGAAGGCAAGTAAAAATCATATTTACTTTATACTTCTCCAAATAAAAGCAAAATAAAAATAGCAGCTCTAAGAATAACAAAAATGGAATAAAATTCTTATCAACTCTATATTTTTTATCAATTTGTATCAGTTATACTAGTTTATCAGCTTGTACTTTGGGAAGGGAATACCCGGTCTCTAGTTTTATTCTGCAGAGGAAATGAGATTGCATCCAAAGGTTCATGTCCCAAGGTGTGCATTTCACAACTGTACGTTGAGCCATCTCTGGAGGTCATCTCAAGTAGACTGGAAGCAGCAACATGGTGCAGGCAGAGCTCCTGAGTCTTATACTCAAGGATCACCCAGTGATGCGCATTTGAAAAGTGGGTCTCAGAAAACAATCAACCAATATGGTGTATCTGCCAACAAAGTTCTGTGCTAAATATTTCAGAAGACAAAAGATTTTTTTTTTTAAATAGTTTCTGCTTCTAAGAATTTGTTAATTTCCACATGGAGGAAAGGGGTCTAGAGAGATGAATAAGACAAGAATACTAAAATCCTTCTATTTTAATTTGTTTTATTTATTTGTTTTTATACAAATAATAAACATGCTACCCATGCTCTCTACCATTGACCTATGCTCCCAGCCCCTTGAAATCATATTCATATCCATATAATGTTGTTAGTGCTCAAATTCCTTTTATATTCAGTATCATTTTGACAATAACACAAATGAAGCAGGGGGGAGAGTTGACAATCGTCCCCAGTTATAGATGAGACACTGCAGAGATGGAGGGACTTATGCCAAGTGATGTCGTGTAAGTGGCACCTGTGATAACAGAGGTTTAGCCCCCTAACTACAGTGAAGTGCTCCTTCCACCACAGCAGGCCCCTACCAGTGGGGTTGTACGTGACCTCCACACAAGAAACATTTTTTAGCGCCTAATGTGCTCCAGGTTCTGCATGCACTGGGATACGATGTTAAATAAAACAAAGTCTGTGTAACTAAGGCAGGGAGAGACTGATTGGAAAAAAATTCATCACAATACTTAGTGAGGGCTGGGATTATGGCTGCTCAGTGGTAGAGCACTCACCTAGCACGTGTGAGGCCCTGAGTTCAATCCTCAGCACCACATAAAAATAAATACAATAAAGATATATTTAAAGAAAATACTGAGTGATAAGTGCTATGAAAACATATATACAAATTGTTCCAGCAATCCAAGAGAAAATCCTTTTGAGATTTTGAAGTACTTTCCATACAACAACAACAAAATGAATTAAACATTCATCTCAAGAACTTAGCAAAAGAAGCTTAAGAGAGGAAGGACAAAGAAATCAATAAAAATAAAGGCAAAACAAATTAGAGCATAAACCAATTCAAGAACTAAAAAATAAACAAACCGGGGGCTGGGGATATAGCTAAGTTGGAGGAGTGGTTGCCTTGCATGCACAACGCCCTGGGTTCAATCCCCAGCACCACAAAAAAAAAAAAAAAAAAGAAAGAAAGAAAGAAAGAAATACACACACTACCAACAAATATAATTTATTTTAAAGAATAGGTCTAAACACATAAAATAATCAAAAAAGGAGAGAGAAAATATGAATGTGAGCCGGGCACGGTGGCGCACGCCTGCAATCCCAGCAGCTAGGGAGGCTGAGGCAGGAGGATTGCAAGTTCAAAGCCTGCCTCAGTAAAAGCGAGGCACTAAGCAAATTAGTGAGACCCTGTCTCTAAATAAAATAGAAAATAGGGCTGGGGATGGGGCTCAGTGATTGAGTGCCCCTGAGTTCAATCCCTGGTACCAAAAAAAAAAAAAAAAAAGTGAATGTGAAATTCTTTAATTATAAAACTATACACAATTCTATATTCTATACTAATGACCAGAGAATATTATTTCAATGCCATGTCAATAAATTTTAAAATTTTCATTTCTGAGAAATTTAATGACCAGCTGGGGTTGTGGATTAGTAGCAGCGGACTCGCACATGTGAGGCACTGGGTTCGATCCTCAGCACCACATAAAAATAAAACAAACAAAATATATTGTGTCCATGTATAACTAAAAAATATTTTTAAAAAAAGGAAATATAATGACCAAATTTCCTCAAGAAGATTAGAAACTAAACAGACAGGGCTGGTAGTGACCTGCTAATCCCAATAGGTGGAAGAAGAAAAGAAGAAATAATAATGAAAATAATAATAATAATGATAGGCAATAACTAGGCACTGGAAAGGACAGTTCAAACTTCTAAGAGACAATTTTTTTTTTTTTTTTTTGGCACTAAGATTGAACCCAGGAATGCCAAAACACTTTTTTTATTTCTTGAGATAGGTTCTCTCTAAGTTACCTAGGGCCTTGCCAAGTTGCTGAAGCTGACTTTATTTTTTTTTTAAATATTTATTTTTTAGTTATATGGACATGATATCTTTCTTTTATTTTTATGCTGTGCTGAGGGTCGAACCCAGTGCCTCACACTTGCTAGGCTAGCGCTCTACCTCTGAGCCACAACCTAGCCCTGAGGCTGACTTTAAACTTCCAACCTTCCTGCCTCAGCCCCCCAAGTTGCTGAGATCATAGGCGTGCAACACCATACCCAGTGAGACAAATAATTCTAATGCATAAAAAATAACTCCTCAGCACAGACAGAGGAGAACTCTGCAATTCATTTTATTACATTAGCATCATACATTACCAAAACTTGACAAAAGAAATCACAAAAACGAATGTTTCTCAGTATTTTTATCTAATTTACCTTTCTCTATTTTCATCTCAGTTGCATCAGCCAAAAGAGCTCCACTGGGCTTTGCTAACTAAACTTTCAACTATGATCACAACATGTAAGTTAAATACACCCCATTCACAGATTCTGGTTTTCTCACCCAGGGGCACACCTTCCACTCCTAAAAGAATTACTGCTGCAGACATTTATTTTCATAACTCAAATAATAAAAAGTTGAATTCAGCAGCATGTTAATGTGATCAAGAAGGATTTATTCCAACGAACAATTAATAAAAACTCCCTTAATAAATTATAGTCATAGCAGTAGAAGATTCAATCTTGTAAATAGATGTCAAAACGTTCAATGAAAATTCAACAGCAGTTCCTACAAAAAAAAAGTAAAAGAATCAAAGATTATAGCCAACAACTATCATCATACCACATTTGTAACAGTAAGAAAAAAATGTAAAGTACTTAAGAATAACCCCAAAGGTAACAAAACAGTGCCAAATAAAATAAAATTACAAAATAAAATTACTTTCTGAGGTTTATAAAAGAAAACCGAACACTGTTGAATGAGAAAAAAAAATTTACCATAAATTTTCCATTTTTTCCAAACTAAATTACAAATTTAATGCAATAACAACTAAAACACCAAAGGATTGGTGGGGCAGATAGGGGACCTTCAAAAAGTGGTTTTTAAGTTTATCTGAAAAAGAAAGAAAAAAAGTTTTCTTGTCAATGCAAAAGAAAAAAGAAACTTTGGAAAACAGAATAATTATGCTATTGTACTTGTACTGCCAAATATTAAAAGGTATCATAAAACTTATAATGAAAACAGTTTGTCAAGAATAACAAAAGCCAGGCATGGTGGAATGCCTGTAATCTCAGGAGGCTGAGGCAGGAGGATCGCAAGTTGGAGGCCAGCATGGGAAACTTAGTGAGACTCTATCTCAAAATTTAAAATAGGGTGGGTAGATAACAGAGCTCTGTGGTAAAAAGCACTTTCCTAGCATGTAGGAACCCCTGAGTTCCACTCCCAGTACTGGAAAAGGGGGAGAAAAGAATGAAAAACAAAACAAGAAACAAAATTAAAATCAGATGTGAATATTTGGGCTTTCAAATCAATACTGGAAAAGTCAATACTGTAGCAGAGATAACTGTTTAACCATCAGGGAGGAAAAAGTTAGATATCTATTCCATACCACAAACCAACTAAATTCCAGATGCAGTATAAGAATTACATGAAAAAGAAAATTAAATACAAAGTAATTGCAAGAACAAATAAATGACAATTAACCTAACACTGAGGTGAGAAAAGTATTGATACAAACACACCACACACAACACTTGAATAACAAAAATTCGATGGTAAAAAGGCAGATAATAAACAAACTGGTAAAAGTACTTCCATCACATGATGAACAAATGGTAATATCTCTAAAGTACAAAATGGTCTTACAAATCAGTAAGAAAAGACAAACACATGTTAGCAAAATGAACAAAGCCTACATGAATAAACAAATCCAAAAGAAGTATATCTGGCCAATAAACATGATAGGAAGGAATTCATCCAAACACAATAATTAAGAAGATACAAATTAGTTCTACCATGAGCTCCTACTTCTTGTCTTCCAACTTGGCAAATACATTTGTTTTATGATAATTCCCAGTGTTGGAAAGGATGTAACAAAAAAGCACTTTCATGTGTTGCTTCTTAGACTGGAAATTGGCATCACCTCCTGGTTATCTCTGGAGGATTAGGAGACTCTCTTTTTCCTACTTGATATTTTCTGTTTTTCAGGGTTTTTTTAAATGTATTATCATGTAACCAGAAAACTATTTTTTAAGAAATGCTTCACCATTCTATACCAGATATACTGTCATTATACATTTAAAAAATTGGCTTTCATGAGTCCCAAGTGAAAAATAATTTCATTATTTTACAGTCACATCCATAGTAATGATAGCTAATGCTTACATAAGCCCATCGATGTTCTAAATGCTTGACATACATTAGATCACTTAATCTTCACAACTATTAGTATCACCATTGTACAGATGAAAATTGAGGCTCAAAGGATTAGGTGACCTGCCCAAGATCACTCAGCTAGAAAATAGCAGAGTTTGGGAAGCCTGGCCCCAAAATCCATGTTCTTTATCATCACAGACTACCATCTCTCCAGAGAAACTACATTCTAAAGCAATATGACTGGTGCATAATATAAATGGCAGAACATAAACAATAAAATAAGCACAAGTCCCTTTAAAATAGTCTCTTTGGGAAACTCTATACTTATCCAAAGATGTGGTCACTGATCAAAACATTTTTAGAAATCTTTTCTTTGACTGTCCCCAGGGGATGGTAAACATGTCTCCTAGGAGGAAAGAAGAGATTTCTTCCAGCTAGGAGTCATTCCAAAGCAAGGCTTGAGATGTGATTAAGCGGCAGAATTCTGCTATTGGTAACAAGGCAACAAAAACTGATTTAAAAAATAAATAAAGCTGATTGTACTATGGTGCCCATATTCTGTTAGCTCCTGAGAACAGTGGATTTTGCATTTGCTATGTACTGAATTCAGTAATGACTTGTTTACGTGCCTGTCTTCCTACTGAACTGAGGTCCTCATGGCAAAGATTATGCTTTATTCATCTGTGAGCCTCCAGCACAAGTCCTGGCACATACACAGTGTTAATTAAGTACTTCTGAATGAACTCTATGGAATGCCACACACATGCTTTGAGCAATGACAATATATTAAAATAAATAAAAATATTGCCAAATCTTTAAACAAACAAGCCTATGAAGTATGTACAAAGAGATTATAATGGGGAAAAAATGGAAATTTTATGGCACAGTCCCCAAAATTCTAAATATTAAGGAAGATCGAAATCAGTTTTTAACAGGTCTTCTTATTATAATGGCTAGCTGTAGTCATTTCTCACAAAACACAAGGGGGGAGTGGTTATGCCTCATTGTCTAAAAAGCAATCTACTGAACCAAGGATGCAGAAATAACCATAAACTTTCTCAGACAATGATGCAAAAACACATCTGCTACACAGAGGACACCAGGATGCGTCCTGCCTATGGGTTCAATCGACAAAGCACAACCTGGTGCCTGGAATATAAATCAAAGAACCTTACAGGCCTGGTATTTATTGACATTTGCTACCTGCAAATTCCTAATATGTGCAAGATGGGCCTATTTTTATTTACAGCACAGACCACAGACTGAATGTAAAACAAGATGCTTAATAAATCCAGAGGAACATAAAACACCAGCATAACTCAGACAGCAAGACAGACACTCACTCCTTAATTAAGTGGGTGATGTTCTGCTTAAAACAAAAAGACAACCCTGGGCTATAGCTAAGATTAAGCACTCAGTGTTGCAAGGGAAGCGCCAGCCATTTTCAGGGCAAAGGCTTTAAATCATGAAAAATAAACCATCTAATAGTCTGTATTCAATAGTAAGTAGACGTCAGGACACAGACTGATTTGGATTAACACATTTTCAGTTATAACAAGTAATTTTACAGAGGATTAGTATCTTGATGGTCTGATCAATATGAGGCACCGCTGCTATTACAGATGAAGAGAAAATTGCCCCTCTGGTAATAAAGTGTGCGTGTCTTCGTTCTCCTTCATTTGCTGAGTCCATTACTGTAATGGTTCCAGCATTAACAGCTGGGACAATTTAAGCAGCAGGGGTCTGATGAATTTAAAAGCTGGGAACACTGGCCACTCATCCTTTCCTCCCTTTCGGTCTGCATATGTAACTCCTCTGCCTGGCTATGGTTCCAATACAAGGATCATGTTTTATGAGAACAATGACTACTATTTCCCAATTATTGTCTCATTAATAGTGTTACCAGCCAATAATGTGACTAAAACAAAAATTGCTCGCAGCGTATTGGCTGCTGAGTGTGCAAAAAATTGCACACTATTTACCTAAATAACAAGATTGACATGACAACAGGCTAGAGTCCACATAAACTGAAATGTTTGCAGCCGTTTGCATGGTGCCGGTTTCACATTCTTAAGCAAAGGAAAAAAAAAAACAGCAGAACATTCATGCTGACAGGGAAAAAAAAAAAATTCATCAGTAGAATTTTCCATCTCTGTTTTCAAAAAATGGCAAACTGGAAAACAGTGAGATAATGGACTGCTGTACATAGAAATAGAAAATCCATATTAATGCAGCCCTGAGACTTTAATCATGCCCAATTCAGCAGAGTGAGTTAAGGTTGCAACATCAGCCTGTTTTATATTATTATTGGAGAAATGTTGGCCCTTGAGGCTCAGACTTGAATGATCCAGTCACTAAATGAAGATGCCAAAGGGCAGACTTAAGGCTAAGGCAGAAATCAGAGCTCTGAGTTTTCTGATCACAAACAGTTATGAAAACACTAACGCACTGGCGACAAATCTCCTCCTCAGACCAGATGTAACACCATTTCACCCCTCAAACTGCATCTTCTACTTGAGTTCTACTGGTTATGAAGATCTCAAATGCCCCTTATCTATATGGCAGTTCATGAACAAAAGGGAAAGCATGGTTACTTTGCAGGCGGATGGTTTCCAAAACTACAGAGTAAATAAATGACCTGCAAAGCAACAGCACAGGTGCTTCCAGCATAAACAAACTACAAGCCTGGTAGTCATTTTGTTTTTAGAATCAAAGAATAGAATGGTGATTAGTAGGGGCTGGGAAGAGGGAGAAATGAGAACCTGCTAATCAACCAGCAGAAAGTTTCAATTATGCAAAATGAGTAAGAGTTGGAGATCTGTGAGGCAACACTGTGTCTACAGTTAACAATATTATATGGACACTTAAAAAAATGTGTTGATAGCAAAGATCTCCTGTTTCTTACCACAATAAAAATAAGATTTTGTAAAAGCTGCAAGAAGGGAGCACCTATTCAAGATTTAGCTTTCAAATGTGTTAACCTTGCAAACGCCATGCCAAGGACAAATGTCTGAAACAAGTTTCTACTGATGAAAATCTTAATCTCCTGAACATACCCAGATCCGGCCCAGTAGTCCCCAAGGTTCCTCCAGGCTTACATTTTGAAATCAACCAGTGCGACAATTTTGTAAAACAACACAAAACCAGTTTATAATAGAAGATGAAATGAAAGAGCTTAGCAGAACTCTAAATTCACCTTCTCTAAACTATGCCTTTTCTTTTAAGTTTCCCAAAGTACCATCTTAACAATAAAGTTCTTTTTTTTTTTCCTAAGAAGTCAGAAAGTCACATTTTAAATATAACTTTATTGGGAAATCTTCCATAAAAAATAAAATACACAAAGCCTAAAGGGTAAACTAGCGTTTTCAACTTGAAAATGAAGAAAGAAACCATTGCTTACTTCTCAAAATTAATATCTATACCTGTTAAGTAACTTAAAATCCATAAAGTACTTATCACTTTCCATTATTTCTCTCAAGTTCCAGTTCTATCACTCACTATTAAGAAAGCCTACTCATTTAGTAAATATTTATAGAATACCTACTACGTGCCCAGCAAAACATCAAGTGCTAAAAATGACAAACTTAAAAAAAAAAAAAAAAAAAAAAGGTCCCTAATCTTTTGGAGCATATAATCTAACTGCCAAAACCTGTGTCAATAAACTCAACCACAATAAATCTAATCAGCAGCAGGTATTGTCCTCATTGGGGGTCACATGTATCATACATCAGATGCTAGAGGCTTTCAACCACTCAATCTTTCTTCAACAGATACTTATTAGCATCTCCAATGTGAAAGACTCTCTGCCAGGTCCAAAAGAGTGATAAAAGGATGAATTAGACCCAAATGCTATCCTCAGGGAACCTAATGGTTGTTCAAAGTGTCTAGGACTGTTTGAACAGCAAATTCAGTTTTCAAAAGGGACCCTAGGATAGTAAAGAAACAGAATTTGGAATTAACACAAAGTAACAACTCACTGTTATCCAATTCTTGAGCTTATTAAGAAAGGTAATTAAAGTGGTCTGGAAACTATGATCAAATAAACTAACCCTTCTTTCATTACAGAGGACAATAAAACCTACAAAATGGTGATTAAAGGTTGACTTACACTGAAGAGATTAAGCCAAAACAAAGATGGATGGAGAAGGGGGGAGGAGTAGAATCTTTCAAGTGAAGTTTCTACCTTTTTTTTTCTTTTTAAGTACCTTGGTCATTGGCCATGGGATTGTGAAATATATTCATCTGGTCTTCACCCCTTTGCCAGACATACAACTCCTAAACCCTTGTACTTTGAGGTGACAAGACTATTCTGTATGCTAAAGAACTGACTGGTGCCTGGCAGCCCCTCCCTACTAGTGTCAGAGCTTAGAAAATAACCTCCCCAGGACTGGGGGTGCAGCTCAGTGGCAGAGTGCTTGCTTAGTATACCTAAGGACCACCCCAAGCACTGCAGAAAAGATAACAACAACAATAATATTCTAAAGTATTTCACACACTGAGTACTTCAAACCAAAGGATGCTGGAAGGCTTTAGAAGCTGCCTTAGAACCAAGGTCTGTCTGTTTCTCCCCCCACCCCCGCCATCACCACCCATATCCATCTCTCGCCCCTTCTCACCTCCAGTGAGTCAAAAACAGATCCAAGGTATGTCATGGGTCATGATAACTTGCACTCCTTCTCCCCACAGCAAGCCATACAGCCTAAAAATATCACTCTGACCTTCCTTTATCTTTATGTGTATCAACTGGCCAGAAAGACGGTCTCTGACCTGCCCACAGATAATAAGGCCCTCATTTCAGAGGGGTCCTGCTCCACCCCTGGGAGGAAGGAATGCTTCACAGAGAGGCCAAGAAGAATCTAACAGGCAGGGCTTGTGGAGTGTTCCCAGTTCAGCCTATCTCATTAGATGACACTCTTTTATCCAATCACATTTCTATATGGCTCTTCATTTTTCATGCATCCTAAGCATCCTGTCAGGTTAAATGGAATTAAATAAATTAATAAAGTATAATTAAATAAAACAGGCTTTTCTCTTGTTTACCTGTTTCTTGTTGCTGAGGCATTGGCTGTGACCCTTATGATGGGCAAGAAGAGGTACCACCTCTTTCGGATCTTATAGTAGCTTCAGGATGGTGCTGATCACAGGAAAGACCTCCTGTGACCAGGATTAGAGGGCTGGGACTTTTGGCCTCACCATCCAACCTCAAGGTAAGGGAGAGAAGCTGCAAGTTGAGCTGCTTACCAATGGCTAGTGATATAATCAGGCACACATATGTAACAAAGCTTTCATAAAAACTCCAAAGAACTGGGTTTGGAGAGTTTCTGGAAGGTAGCTACACGTGCAAACAGCAGGCACGGAAGCTCTGCTCACCTTCCTCCACACCTCGCCCCTCCTTCTCCTCCATCTGGCTTGCATTCATCTGTATGCTTGATAATATCCTTTTCTAATCAATAGTAAATATAAGGAAGTTTTGAGTTCTGCGATTCACTCCAGCAAATTAAGGGAACCCAAGGTGGGGATCTTGGGAACCCTAACATATAGCCAGTCACTCAGGAGCACAGGTAAAACAAGCTGAGGCTGGCCACGGGCATCTGAAGAGGGTGGGACGCCTTCAACCCGTGGGTCTGACCCTACCTCCAAGTACACAGGGACAGAGATGAATGAATTAGAGGACGCTCAGTGGATGGCTGCTGCAGAACTGATGGCTTACAGGTGCATGGGGAACACCCCCACACACACTTGGTCACAGAGCATTCTGAGAGTACAGGAGAAACTCAGTTTGTTTTTTCATCCTTACACTGTCCTACTACCAAAAATGTCCTCTATTTAGTTTCCTAAAGTACCATCAGATAAGTTGTGATACAACGCAGGCCCACCCAGGTAAAGGCAGTGGCCAAAAGAACCTTCTCGGGGCCTTACAAAAACGTCAAACCACAAAAAAATTAAATAAGGTAAAAACACCCAGTGGGCACAGATATTAAATAACCAACTTTCTTTTACTGAGTTATTATTTTTATACCTCAATAAATCTTATAATTAAAGGTTTATTTTATTAAATGATATTCAGATAACTATCACCAAAGGTAGAAGACTTTTTAATGATTTTATTTAAAACAGTTAGTTTATTCTAGATTTTTTCTTTCACTGGGAAAATTATGTACACTATCTTTAAAAACTTATTAAATGTTCTTATTAAAGATATTTATTATTTTAGTAATAAACTATTTCTGTTTTTAATATTTTAAAAGATTATCTACCCCAAGTCAGAATAAAAATCATTAAATCTAATTTGAAATTCAACATCCATATCTTTCTATTCCATAAAACAGTTTTAATATTTCTAAATATTTTAATATTTCTAAGAAACCTCTAAAGAAGTCCTGGACTTCTCACAGGGGAAGATCTTTAAGCAGATTTTAGGAAAGGATTCTATGACACCCTCCCCCCAGACCACATGAAATAACATCTTTTTGGGGGGGTACCAGGGATTGAACTCAGGGGCACTCGACCACTGAGCCACATCCTCCACCCTATTTTGTATTTTATTTAGAGACAGGATCTCACTGAGTTGCTTAGTGTCTTGCTTTTGCTGAGGCTGGCTTTGAACCTGTGATCCTCCCACCTCAGCCTCCCCAACTGCTGAGATTTCAGGCATGCACCACCACGCCCAGCCATGAAATACATCTTTCTAAGGAAGGAACTCCATGACCTCTGGACAGACCATGTTAGATACCACTTGTTACCATGTCCTCCTTTGGTGATGAAACTCACTACTCTCTGCTGTTAGTACATTATATCTTCCACAGACAGCCAGTTCCATGGGATGTATCTGCCATCTTTACCCACATGTCTCCAGTGTTAAGATGAAGAACTTAAGTTCATCTGAACCACAGAACACAGAAAATGGCTAAGTAACTATTGTTTCAGCTTTTCAAAGGGTGATACAAAGCCAATACCATTTTGTATACTCAGGAGAAAAGTTAGTAGAACCCCAGTTGAATCAGTTTGCCTGAACGGTCACCTAACACAAGTTTACAGAATGAGTGTACTGAATTTAGGATAAATATCTACGAGGGTCCGAAAGGTAGTGGAGGCAGTGATGATGATGACAGCAAGTTAAGGGTGATAATAACAGTGTTTATTTTTACTATATGTCAGAAATGTTCTAGTTGCTATTCATATATACAGTTTAATCCCCACTACAACTATCTCACTGAAATTTAATAGATGAAGAAACTGAGGTTCAGAGAAGTTAAGTTGATCGCTGAAGTGATAGAGTAGAATTCAATTCCAGGAGTTTGCTTCATACTCTGAATTACTACACAGTTGTTCCCCCCTTATTTACAGGGAATACGTTCTAAGACATCACCCCCCCCCAGAGGATACTTGAAACACAGGATAGTATTGAACCTTACATTTACTATAAATACATACTATGATAAAACTTCAATTCAAAAATTAGGCACAATATCAGATTAACAACATTAATAAAATATAACAAAACACTGTAATAAAAAGTTTTGTAAACACTGTCTCTTTAAAGCATAAAGACACATGTCAATATTTCTGGACCATAGTTGATGGTGGGTAGCTGAAGCCACAGAAAGCAAAGCCATGGAAAGCAGGGTACTGCTGTACTGGGCCTGAAGGGGCACAGTGGACTGTGGCAAAATGAAATGTACATTTGCCACTGAAAGGAGTCACTCCCATTCAGCTGTCATAGGGAAATGCGTGCTCAGTGTTACCAGATACTCTAGGCTTCATGAGAGTCAAATATCTAGATTTTTATGTGAAATCCCTCAACATTTAACTATTAGAAAATGATTTTGAAACTTTCAAACACCTTCTTCTCAGCCAAATAAAATACTTTTCTCACACTAGGATAAATATGTGGGCTATAAATTTATGATCTCTAATGCTACATCATTCCTCAAAACTGACCATGCCAAAAATGCATACTCTACATCCAATCATTTAAAAAAAAAAATCAGACAAATAAGAATACACGGCCATTCTACAGAACAAATGGCCTGTACTTATCAGGAATTGTAGATAGCTTGAAGGACAAGGAAATGATAAGAAATCGATTTAAATGACATTAAAGGAAACCAGATTAAAGGAGAAGAGATCAAAGAGACATGACAACTAAAGGTATGTATGATTCTGGATTGGTGCCTGGGCGGGTGGCGGGGGGAGTGATTCGTTATAAAAGAGAGTATTATGACAATTAGCAAAATATGAACATGTCCTTTGGATTAAATAACAGTATTACATTAATATAAAAACTTTGCTGAAATTGATAATTGACGTTTATATGTAGTCCTTGCTATTAGGAAACACATGCAGAACTATATAGTGGTAAAGAGGGCTGATGTCTCCTACTTACTCTGTAGCAGTTCTTAAAAAGAATACTAATAAGGCTGGGTGTAGTTCAGTGGTAGACAGTTTACCTACCATGTTCAAGGACCTGGGTTCAATCCCCAACACATCAAAAAATGTAAAAACAGTAATAAAGAGTAACAGTTCATATGTACAAGGAGGAAGAGAGAGAGAGACAGAGAGGGAAGAAGGGAGGGAGAGGGAGAGGCATCCCCAATAAAGCTAACAGAGCAAGGCGTTTAACTTGTAAATCCAGCAATAAGTCTATGAGAGGCCTATGTTCTATTTTTGCAGGTGTTCTCTAAGTTTTAAATTATTTCAAAATAATAAATTATTTCATCTGAAAAAAAAAAAAAAAAAAACAACACAGAAGTCCTCTTGGTTAACCAAATTCAGTCAAAAGCCTTATCTACTCTGTTGTGGCCCAGTGGCCAAACTTAATCATAATGGGGCTTCACAACAATCCACAAAAGCAGCCTTTCTTGTCTCATTTTCTGGTTGGGGCAACTGAGATACTAGGTGTGAAAACCCTGTTCCAACAGCAAGAAAATAATAGAAAACAGTCTAACTCAGGCCATCAATACTAATCTGGACTATTCTGCTTATTTCTTTTTATAAGAAAAATTCCTTTTAAAAATGCATGCTCTTAGGCTTTAAGACAAATTAAGTAATGTTATCATGGAAAGCTACCTATTTAGTCCAACTTTCTTCAATCACCCTCCAGACTTGAAAACTGCATAAAAGTCTACAGCATAAGCAATCACAAAGAAGAAAATACAATCTACATTATTTCAAAGAGAAAAGGAGTACCAAAAGTAATTACCCATTATGGGAATGACAAAGTTTAATTTAAAAAGCAAACATGACATCTTAGTAACTCTGGAATAAAGCTTTCATAGATATTACACAAAAAGGATGAATCATAAAAAGAAATATTGATAAATCTCCCTTTATTAAAAAACATTAAGTAAACTCAAAGAATGGCAGATAATGTTTGCAAAACTTATACCTTGTCAGGACTTGTATCTAGAAAATGCAAAGAACTCCCAAAACTTAACAAGAACACAGACAATCTGCAAAAAAAAAAAAAAATGCACAAAGATTTTGAATAGACACTTTCCAAAGGAAGACAGACATGTGATTGGTAAGCACATGAGATGCTCCATGTTATTAGCCATCAGAAATGCAAATCAATGCCACGATGAGATACCACTTCACAATCACTATCATGGCTTCAGTTAAAAGACAGACAATAATAAGTGTTGTCAAGGACAGAGAAATTGTAACTCAAAATTGGTGATAGGAATGTAAAATAGAACCAAGCTGGAAAATAGTCTAACAGTTTCTTAAAATGTTAAAACACATTTATTTATATTATGACTAGCAATTCCACTTCTAGTTTTCTACCTATGAAGAATGAAAATATATGTCCACACATAAACTAGGATGTAATTGTTCATGATAGCATTTTTCATAATAGCCAAAATTTGAAGCAACTCAATGTGTATCAACTGATAAACAAATAAACAAAATTTGATATATTTAGATATATGAATGCTATTTACTAGGTAATTAAAAGAAATGAAGCATTGATATGTGCTACAATGTAGATAAACCTCAAACACATTATTCTGGATAAAACGAGCCAAACACAAAAGATCACTTGGAATATAATTCCATTTATACAAAAAAGTCCAAAAAAGGCAAATCTAGAGAACAAAGGTGGTTGCCTAGGGATATAAATGAAATTAAAAAGACTTATATATATTTTATAGCAATTTTTTTCATAATAATCCAAAACTAGAAATAATCCAAATGTCCAGCAAAGGTAAATGAATAAACAATTTTGATACATCCACATAGTAGCCTATTACTCAGCAATGTAAAGGAATAAACTATTGGTAGACACAATAACATGGATCAATCTCCAAAGTCATTATGCTGAATGAAAAAAGACCCAAGAGAACATCTATATGCTTCCATTTATATGAGATTCGAGAAAATACAGACTCTTATATAATGACAGAAAAGATGTTACTGGTTGACTAAGGACCAAAGTAGATGAAGAAATTGGCTGCAAATAGTAAGGGGAAATTTTTAGAAGGGATAGAAATGTTCTCAATGCCAACTGTGCTAGTTTTGCATGTGTATACATCTGTCGAAACTCAAATGGTACATGATAAATGGTTTTTAAATTACTGTGCATAAATTATGCCTCAACAAAGTTAAAAAGCAGGAAAGAGTAGAAAAGAGAATGAGTAATTTCACATTTTCCATTTAAGATTTAAAACAACTTCCTATATTTAAAGAGAACTAATTTTCATGAGCAAACAATTTTTAAGTAAAAATAAAAGAATTTTTTAAAAGGCAATAGAAAGAAAACTTGCTCTATCAATTCACCATGTTTCCAAGGAGAAAATGGGGAAAAGTTTTGAAGCTGAAGTCAAAAGAACAATTTGTGTTTCCTACATACCCTAGCAACCAAGTTGCCTTGAGCAAGTAACAACTTCTACAAGCCTCAGTTCCCACATCTGTAAAATAGGGATAACACGAATAACTACCTCACAGGCAATGGTTATAGTTTCAATAGAGTAAGGCTTCCTTTGGACTAGGAAGTCTACCTTAGCAAAAATTATAATCCTAGTGAATAGCAATTCATAGATGCTCAATCAGTCTTCACAGAATACATGAATAACTCTAAAATTCAACCTGAGCTGGGCATAGTAGCACATACCTGTAATCCCTGTGACCCGAGGCAAAAGGATAGTAAGTTCAAAGCCAGGCTCAACAATTTAGCGAGACCCTAAACAACTTAGCAAGACTCTGTCTCAAAATAACAAATAAAAAAGGGCTGGGGAATGTAGCTCAGTGGTTAAGAGCCCCTGGTTTCAATCTCTGGTACCAAAAAAAAAGAAAGAAAGAAAAAAAATCAACCTGAAAGGTGAGAAAGACATAATGCATCATGCCATTAGTCTTCAACTTTGAAGACTAATACAGAAAGGTCTCCCCCCTCTTTATGCCATCTTTAGTATATTATCTCTATCATATGGAAACTCAAGTATAGAAACTTCAGGTCTTTTATGAAATGTTCCGGTAATTCAGGTCATAGAGCAGATTTGACGTTTCAAATCCTCAGGTGTACTGCCCTAAGACAGATTCAACTGTAAGACTAAATTCCATGAAAGCAAGAACTGTACCTGCTTTATTTACCACTGATGCTCACTGCCAATATTTGCCTAACACAGAGTGAGCACCCAATGGCATGTGCAAAGACCCTGTGAGAAGATGAACTACAGGCAAGAGGGACTTTCGAGAAGGCCAAAGTGTCTGATAGGCAGAGAGCAAAGAGTTATGCCCAAAGAAGTTGTGGATAAGACCCAGACCATGCAGGATCTTTTAGATTATGTGAAGTTTTATTCTTATCCAAAGAGCAACAGAAGGACATGGTAATTTTTAAACAGGTGGTTGGCAGAGTAAATAATGAGAAAAGGGACATAATTAGATTTGAATTGGGGGGGGGGGACACAACTCTCTACATTTGTGAAGGAATTAATTATTGGGGGAAAAGGAAACAGAGTATTAAGTTAGAGTATACAGTCTAAGAGGAGGCTGTTCCAACAGTCCATTAAAGATATAATGGTAATCCGATGCAAGGTAGTGGAGGTGGAAAAAGTAGATAGGTTCCCAGTATGTTCACAGAAATCAATAGAACCCAACTGGGGGGCAGGAAGGGGGGATTCTTCTTCTGAGTCTCAATTCTTCATCTTCGAAACAGGACTGTTGATAAGCCATCTGTATCATATCTATCTTGTAATCTGTTGTGATAAGAATATGAAATAATACAAATGTGCACCAAACACAGGTGCCGGACACACCATAAATGCTGAAAGTAAGTAAATAAATAAATAGATCTCTATCGCTTTTATAATTGTTGTACTCATCCCATGGAATAGCAACTACCAGAACCTGTACAACAAAGGTAGTGAATAAGAATGCGGTCAAAGATTCATACCCACAGTGCTGAAGGCACAGGCTGTATCAGCTGTCCACTGAGACAACTGTTCCAAATAAACACATCTGACCCCACGATATTTCATCCAGCTCTCAGTCCTCAGAGACCATGATGGAATGAGAAAGCACAGCTGGTGTGATCACAATCATCTGAGAGTCCAGGAAACCGAGGCACAAGGGCGGCTACAAATTTAACCACAGAATAGGTGCAGAAATAGAACAAGGGAATGGGTGTCTCGATTCTCATTCCTGAGCTGGTCCAACGGGACTCGGCCTGCATCCTAAGCAACACGAATATACATCACACGCGCGCGCGCACACGCACACACACGCACACGCAGCCCAAGTCTCCAGGATCCTTGCAGACAAGGCCCTGTCATCCCTTGGTTTAACACCGTGCATCCGCTCATCATCCAAGCAAGCCCTTCCGGTGCCCTGCCTCTAGCTCCCAGCGGAGCAAGAATCCCAGACCTCTGGAAGGCCGATGTACCTTAGCTTCGCGCTCTCGTTCCTCCGCGGTCTGTGTGCGCTTCATGTTGCCACTAAAGCCGCCTTCGCCACCGCGAGCCGCGTAAATCCCTGGCCCTGGGCCCCGCCTCCTGCGTGTAGTTCCCTTGGCGTTCTGCTTCTATCCAGCGCCATGCGCCCTCAGAACCTTGAGAACTACCACTCCCAGGATGCACCGCGCGACGCCCGCGAGCGCCGCGGGCTTCAGAGCAGAATTTCCCGGGTCCGACAGCGGAGCCAGGGTAGTCCGCTACGCAGCAAGCAGGAGGCCTGGAGACCGCGAAGAACTACATTTCCCAGGGGGCAACGGGGCCTGCCATGTTTTTCCCGTGCGCCTCTCGGCCGGCCGCCCGACAAGCTGTCGGCGCCATAGCAACGGTAGCTATCGGCCGGGCGAGAGTGGTGGTGAGTACTCTGCGGGGTGTCGGGGGTGGACGAGGCTAGCGGACCTTAACCCTGCAACACCGGCCAGGATCCTGGGGTATGCTTTGCGGTCTGGAGAAGACCCTGGAGATCTTGCGTGAAAAGCAGCCCCGCCGAGACACCTCCACATACTCAGGCCTGCATCACAACCCGCCCTTTATCCCCACGCCCAGGAGTGGTTTGAAATTTTGTATCCCAGCCCTAAAGCCTACCTAATGAGAGTTGCGGTCCCTATCCACATCCTTCAAGTAGAAGGTCACGCACCCACTTCACTCACTTATCCTGTGTTCAGAATTGCTTGGTGGACCCTAAACACCTTGAGTGAGTGCCCTATTATTACATGTTTATGTCTCACTACTTCTATAACCCGTTAATGCCATAAAGGCAAGGACTTTGTTTACCATTTTGGTCTCAGTGGCTGATATTCATTTATGCATTCAGTAAATACAAACTTTAGCGCCCACCATAGGACAAGACACTTCCATACTATGAACCCCAATGCACATCAGAAGATGTTTATACTTAATTAGTGGACACGATAAACTAGTAAACAAATGAGATATTTTTCAGATAAAGGCTATTGCTATAAAAGAAATAAACCCGAAGAAATTGGAAAGACGACTACTCTCACATAGGATGGTCAGCGAAAGGTTTATATCTAAGCTCAACTCCAAAGGAGCCAGCCAATGCAAAGGCTTTGAACAACACTAGGGTATGGTGGGCTTGCGGAAAGTAGAGAGCAATGTAAGTGAAATGGAGTGGAGTGAGCAAGAAGGGAGAGTGGGAGTTGTTGTAAAGGTGTTCCCACAACTGCACTATTAACATTTTGGATGGGATTGTCATGGATGCTATGCACTACAAGATGTTTAGCCTCATCCCTGACATCTACCCCACTAGAGTCCAGTACACCTCCCCTTCCCAAGTGTGACAACCCAAAATATCACCAGACAACTGATGTTAGACAAGTTACCTGATCTGTCTTAGCTTCCTCATTTGTTAAGCAGGAGTCATTTGAGTAACAGTATCACAAGGATATTGTGGGTAATTAATTCAAAATAGTGAATTAATTAAACAGAAAAATTTAGAGAACAGTGCATGTTCTAAACAGTGTGAGCATTCAGTAAATGTGAACATCCTCATCACCTTCATCATCAGTAGTACTATAAAATTAACCTTAACTCTATCATGGAAAAATAGTCAACTTTCATGGGTGGCCTGTGATTTAAAATCTTAATAATTTAAGTCCTAAAAATGACATTTTCTGTAGCAGTGTTTCCAAAAGAAGTAGTTGATCTCCTAGGCATTCATCCATTACCTGTTTCTGTCCCACAAAACTGCAGTGATTCTCAACTTTTTGAAGTTACAATGAAAATTATGAATCCACTCCCTAAAGCATATTGCATCCACACATCTACATACAAAATTTGCAAAAACATATCTGAGTTTTTGGACCCTGAAAGCTCCATGAACTTCATTCATTCATTCAAACAACTATCCAGTGAATGCCTGCTCTCTGAATGTACTAAGCTCTATGCCAGCCTCTAAGAATAAAGAAGTGAACAAGACAAATAAGCTTACTACATTAGTCTTAACATTATAGAACTTGAAAACCTCTGCCTTAAGATATCTTCAGTAGCAGTTTGCATTTAACTTCTCAGGTACATCAAAATGAAAATATAAAATCTTTTTTCCCCCTTTTTGCATACTATACATTTTATGGACCATTCACATCCAGATACAAAATAAAGTTGCTGTGTCTCATGTCTGTAAAGAATACGAACTGTAAAAATACTAAAATTAGCTGGTTAGCCTATATATGTTGTAATAGCTAATCCCTGCAACCTTTGTCTTGAGATAAAGGCAGAATATAACAAAAGCAATACCAACTGATGAATTTTTTAAACCATTTTCACCAAACTTGAAACTCCCCATTCATCTGTACATCAAGCAAAAAATTAGTATTCCAGTATCATTGACATCCCAAGCACATGGTCTAAATGCTTTCAATTTATCATCTCACTTATTTTTACAATAACTTTGAGGTATTATTTACTTCATTTTCTAAATAAGGGACTGAAACTCAAATAAGTTGCATGGTTTGACAAGCAGTTAAATAATAGAACAACCCTTTAGATTGAGTTCCTGATTCAATATTTTTCCAGGATATTTTTCCACAATATTTTTGTGGAGAAGAAGGGAGCTAGAAAGGAAATATTTTTTATATTTGGAAGTTTGATATTTTTTCACATAGAAGAAAAAAGAGAAAAGGAAGAATGATAATCTTACCTCATTTCCTAAGCAAACTATAGGAAATACACTGTTGAAAGAAACACTGTCTCCATGATTGAATGTAGTATTACTTTTAGAATAGAAGCTTTCATCTTCTTCAAGCAGCACATGTGGGCAATAAGATGTCCATTAAAGTTCTGGTCCCTTATTCGTTTTATTTGGTTCATTCCATTGCATCCTTAATGTAATAACTTGGGAAGAGTTTATTTGAATTTTCGTTTCTCCACAGATAGGCCATGTCTGGTCCAACTGATGAGACTGCAGGAGACCTGCCTGTGAAAGATATAGGTCTAAACCTCTTTGGAGCAGGAGGGTTACAAGGTATGGCCAGCTGTTATTTATTACAGTTATGAACTTTGATCAGTGATTTCTTTACTTTTAATTTAAAGTATTTCTGATATTCATACAAACCAAACCATTTAAGTAACTGTATAGCTCTTGATTGGACTAAACAAGATGGAGAGTTTGAAACACATATGGTATTTTACTGCACGCATCAATTATCAACAGCTCATAGCACATGCAAAATCCCCCTCTGTTCTGATAAAGAATTGTTATAAATCATCTTTTTAAAATTCTACACATCAGTAGAAACTACATAGAGAGTATCATGCCTCCAAACCAAATTGCCTGGTTTAAATCACATTCACCATTAAAACATTTCTTTATGTTTAAGTTTTATACAAGAGGAAATGCCATATTTAAAAATTTTTGCCTTTCAAGTAGAGTATCTCAAAATGGCTTGTTTATGCAAGTAATAGTGAGTTTTTTTATCAAATTAATATACATTAAAGGTTTTTTTTATCCTTTTATCACTTAATGGTTGCTAGAGTTAAAGAGTACTTTCAAATTGAGGAAGAAAACACTGCTTTAAAGAACAATTTAAAATAGAAAGCAATGTTTATATTTGTGTGTACAAATAATGTGTCAGCCATACTCTCTGGCGACACTACATTTACTATTGAAAAACCTAGGGATTTAAAACATATTCCACTAAGGAATCCTCATGTACCATCTAATCAGAAGAGTGTAAATGACTACCTTTAACTATCTTTAAAATATAGTTAATGTATTGTTTACTAAAAAAAGATAAATTTTTTAGTAAATTAAAATACATATAATGTACTTTATTGTTAAAAGTGAATAGTATGTAAGTTTTGCTTTAGATCTTTCAGGGAGTATCAGATATTCAAATAATAAATTTTAAGACTGCAAAGCTATTTATTGGGTTTTCATACTGTTGAAGTTCAGTTCTTGTCCTCTATTACCACCATCAGACTTTAATCTCTGTTAGATTTTTCTTTGTTTTTATTGAACAATTTTGGAAAATTGATGTATTTCACAAAGATATGGAAAGTACCAAATTTAAACATGTGAAAAGATATATGTATGCTCAAAGTGTATGAAAGTTCTATCTATTAAAATAGCTTGGAGAGTGGCTGGGATTGTGGCTCAGAGGGAGAACACTCATGCCTCGCATGCATGAGGCACTGGGTTCAATCCTCAGCCCCACATGAAAATACAGAGATATTGTGTCCACCTATAACTAAAAAAATAAATATTTTTAAAAAATAGCTTGGAGAGAAATGAACTGTGAAGCTTTCCAATGACAAGTTTTTAAATTTTAGGGGTTTTAAGGGGAGGGGTTGGACTTGTATTACAGTTTGTTTTTTATAGCTTAACACTCATGACTCAAAAAAAGTTTTAATCATTGTGTTCACCAAATTATTCTAACTCTTGCCTTAGTAAAAAAAATATATAAATAAATACTTTCAGATACTCTAACATGTTTGTGCATGTACCCTTGTCACTAGAGATAGAACTCTAGGACTCACGTTTGCTAAACAAATGCTCTACCACTGAATTACTCCTGCAGCCCAGGAACTCTTTGACTTTTCTGACTTGATTCTTACAGCATTCAGCATATAAATTGAAAAGCCTATTGAATCTGAGTTCCATCTTATAGTCTGAAAGAATGATTATTTGAATATATTTTTTAATAAATGCTATTTTTGCTCAAATTCCTAATACTAGATATAAAGTGTTAATCACAAGATTCTTACTCTCACTCTTCATTATTGTGAACAATTGCTATATAATATTTCTAAAAAAATCTTCATTGTAGATCACAAAGGAAAAATCTGAATTCATCAGAGATTATTTTAATAACAATAGTTATCATTTTTAAAGACCATGTTAAGTAATCCTATAATTAATTACCTTGGCATTTTTGCAGAAACTTCAACAACACGGACAATGAAGTCTCGCCAAGCAATATCACGTGTCAGTCGTGAAGAACTGGAAGACAGATTTTTGCGTTTGCATGATGAGAACATTTTACTTAAACAGCATGCCCGTAAGCAAGAGGATAAAATTAAAAGGTTATGATAAAAAGCTTTTAGCTTTTTTTTCTTGACTCTGTAAAGTTTGGAGGATATGCTTTTTTATAAACTTAATTGAAAACCCCACCTTCAATCTCTTTTGGAACAGGCATGTTGTAAATAAATAGAATTTTTAAAAATGGAAAATCTTACAAACCAGAATAATAAGCCAAAAAGATCGTGTTTATTATGTCTGAACTTGCTATTTGAATGAAGAGAGCAAGCTAATAGCTAAGAGTGCCATGAGTATATCATATCTATAAATAACTTTTGGTTTAATATTTATAGTTTAATAAGCAAATGGCCAGAGCATTTGTTTTTTAAAATGTCATCATTTTAAAATAAAAGTTTTAAAAAATAATTAACTATTACAACTCGTTAGAATACATATTCCTTTAAGATTTGTGGGGTTTATTAATGAAAACATCACTTCAGTCTCTAGAACATGTTTAAATTAGCTTAGGTTAGTCTATATTTTCAAGGATCTCCACTGTGTGCTGAAAAAGTATTATCATTTTTTATTTATGTGCAAAAAGTTTATGCAAGACTGATGTCTTAAGAATAGATATTCTTTAATTCTTTCTTATTCAGAAATACTGTGCCTATCTACTGAATGTATGACATTAAAAATAAAAAAGTACATTCACATTTGTAAGCAAGAGCAAGTCTTATTCATATTTATGATCTAGGTTCAAAGGAAAGGTGAGAGAGCCATTGAAGAAAGAAGATAGGGATTAGAATTCATCCTGAAGAAGTGACTCCAGTTCACTTTTTACTCTATGGCTTTTGTTTTAGCAACCCACTTCCCTGCCTTTTACTTGGAGTTGGTTTTTGAGTAATAATCTCAAAAAGTTCTCAAAGTTTGCCTGAACCCCTTTCTGTCCAGTAACATCCATGTCAGCCAAGCAGAATGAGGCATGTAGTTTGTGACCACTAAATATTATTTTTTTCTCTTTGTAAGCCTAATTGGGCAGTTAAAAAAAAAATTGAATTCACAATCTTGACTTCGTTAGTAATTTGTCCTACCCAGAAAATAAAAAATAACTTAATAATGAGCCATGTAGTTTCATGGGAAAAGGACTAGGCTAGGAGTCAAGTTGTATATGTGTGTTCCATTATCTCTCTGCCACTAGCCTATGGTATGTTCAAGCCATTTAACCTCCTGGGACTTTATTTAACTCAGATATAAGAGTAGTGATCCCATGAACTCTTTGACCCAAAACTCGAAATTTCTTCTCAGTCTTAGATCCCTGACAGTGACTTAAATACATAGGTAGAATCATGTTTAAACTTATCCTTAAGATGTAATTAGAATCTCTTTCTTTTGGATAAATATAGATTTTTAAAAACCACCTTTTTAAATAAGTACTCGAACTTTACCAGATTACTTAAGATTCATCAATGTCGTAAAATAATCAAATCACATGAAAAGTATTTCTATTACTGGAGACACAAAAAATTATGCTTCCTAATAAAGTTTGCTTGAAGGGCAGCATAAAAAATGGAAAGACACTTTTGATGTGCTTCTCTTGCCTTAAAAATTAAGGTCATTTCTTTGGATATTGAGTGCTTTTTCATGTTAAATCTGATCTCTTCTTTTGGCCATAATCTGTATCTCTGTAATAATCTGTGTTACAGTAGACTCAAGGATTTAGATTGACATCTCATTTGTATAACTACCTTATTTTTATGGATAGGACATTGGGTGGAGCTCAGCACCCTGAACTCTAATATTAAAGGGCAAGATAGAAGGTGGCTTTGTTGGACTAGAATACCTGGCCAGATTTTCCAATGATATATCATTCTCTGGATTAGGTGGAAAAGGAACTAATCCATTGATTATTTTACTAGGATGTTTGTGGTACTCTTGGATCTTGGTTTTTATTATCCTATATCCCTTATAAAGCATGCTTAATGGATGTGCCTCAAGGGAAAAAGAAAACAATCTTAACTGATTATGTTATGCATAGCTCTCCCTGATGCCACATGCTGCAGGCCGAGTAACCAGAAGTGTAGATAGACATGTATTACTACCGATTTACAGAGGACTCTGCTTAGGGCAAAAAAAAAAAAAAAAAGGTTGTTCTGTGACATCCCAAAGCTATTAAGGATTTTTTTATTTCACTTTTGTTCTCTTAAGTAAAAGCTTCTGTCCATAACCATGCTAAAATAAAGCAAACCCCATTTAAAGAAAAATGAAGTGTGTTTTTATTTTCAATCTCCTGTCTGGGCCTTTATAAAAATAGATTCACTATAAACTAGAATCAGCTATTGAAGATGTGCGACCAATTTTGTAAAGTCTTGAACTTGTGTGTCTCATCAAAGCCACCTTTTCTTTCTTGTCCTGCCAAGATTTTTCCATTCACTGTCAGGCATGTTTTCCGTACGTGTATATTACATCACCCCCATGTGCCCTTTCTGTCTTTTGTTCTGTCTAACCAGTTTTTATCAAAACTTAAAAGAGTCAAAGGTATAAACTTCTGAGATGTCAAAGTACAATTTAATTCTAAATTTAAAAGTGGCATTAAAATGATACTTTTTACATCTCACTATTTTCTACCATTAAACTCAAGTGTTTCTAGAGGACTAAGCAAGTTTTAATGGTGCATTTTAGTTTCTTTTGAAATTTTCATTGAGCTTTATATGTGTGCATCTATGCATTCTAACATTTTTATATTTATAATATATCTTAATCCTATAGAAACTGAAAACAGTATATTACCAAAATGTTGCATAGTCTTAACACACTTTTCAAAAGTTTTAACTTACTGTGGATTGCAGATATAACCCACCATATCCACAATCTGTAACTACATTTAAGTGCATACAGCATTCCTATATAAGGTCATGCGTTAAAAATTGCATTTCAGGAACATATGGAGTAAATATGTGTCCTCTCTTTACTAACCTTAAATGATAAGCCTTAGGAAACTGTTATTTGTCAGTGCTATAAAGCAGATTGTTGCCCAGTGGTTTCAATTATCATCAAAGGATTCTTCACAGGCAGTAATAGTTACATCAAAACCTGAAATTTATTATTCAGGTTCTGCACTGAAGTCTTCACAGTGATTATGTTCCTTTCAACAGAATGCATTTTATGCTGACTTCTCACATTCCTTTTCATCTTTTTATTATTTCCCTAGAATGGCCACCAAGTTAATACGGCTAGTTAATGACAAGAAAAGATATGAGCGGGTTGGTGGCGGCCCCAAGCGGCTGGGACGAGATGTGGAGATGGAAGAAATGATTGAGCAGCTGCAAGAGAAAGTTCATGAGCTTGAAAGACAAAATGAAGTCCTCAAAAACAGACTAATTTCAGCCAAACAGCACCTTCAAATCCAAGGTTACAGGCCATACAATTATGTACAGTCTCGTATTAACACTGGGCGTAGAAAAGCAAACGAAAGTGCAGGCTTACAGGAGTGCTCCAGGAAAGGTAAATGGAGACTTTCAGCAAACCCTAAATTCAAGTCCTATAATAGATTCTTTCATACAGACACAAAAAGTTTTATTTCTATATTTTACATGTTTTAAGTATCAAAAGAGATAGAAAATTAGTTTTGAGCTTGCTCTTTGATAAAATCATAATATTGTCATGAAGATCATTTTATGTAAGAGTTGGTTCTTTTTAGTTGATTTTTTATATTAAGAATAGAAATCCGGCTGGGGTTGTGGCTCAGTGGTTGAGCGCTCATCTAGCATATACAAGGCCCTGGGTTCGATCCTCAGCACCACATAAAAATAAATAAATAAAGGTATTGTGTCCAACTACAACTAAAAAATAAAATATTAAAAAAAATAGAAATCACATTAACTCAAGACAAGTGGGGGAAATCAGCTAGTTTGCTTATATGTGGCCACATTTTTTTGAATGATCACATTAAACTTTTTCATCCAAAACCTTTTATAAAATTTGCAAAAGTGGCCAAGTGTGGTGAGTACACACCTGTAATCCCAACTACTCAGAAGGCTGAAGCAGAAGGATTCCAAGTTTGAGGTCAGCCTAGCCAGACCCTGTCTAAAAAGAAAAAAATAAAAATTCTAGGGCTGCAGCTCAGTGATAGGGCATCCTGGATTCAGTACCCAGTACCAAGAAGTATTGAAATCTTTCTTGTTTTGTGGAAGCAGTGTGACAGTGGACTATGTGTATGTGTATAACTAAGAATTTAAAAAGTTGGGTTCTTTCTCCTCCACTTACTAGCTGATCACCTTAAAAAACTCTCCCAATCATTATAAACTTGAGTTTTCTTTACATATAAAATAAAAAGTATTGAAGTGGGCGGGAGATATAGCTTAGTGGTAGAGTGCTTGCCTAACATGGATGAGCTGTAGGTTCAATTCCCAATACTTCCCAAAAAATCCCCAAGTGACCTTTATAAAAGTCTTTTCCATCTGTAAAAATAATCACAGGTCAATTGTTTTCTTCATTTTAAAAATGAATAATCTAAAATTTACCCATGTTAAAAGCAATTGAATTGTCAAGATAGTTCTCAGTATAAATTTAAATATTTCTAATAAAAATTCCCAATTCTCTCTATCTACAGACAAACCTTATTATAACAGAACTAAAAATAAATAAACCTTTTTTTTGGGGGGGGGCGGGGGGGCTACTAGGGATTGAACCTAGGGCTTTTCACATGCTAGGAAAGCATTCTACCATTGAATTACATCCTCAGCCCTTAAGTAACTTTTTAAAATTTCATCTACTGGAGAAGGAGATAATTGATTTTTGTTTGGAATATGCTTCACATAAAGATCAAACACCTTCAGGAATTTAAAAATCATGCAAAACTGTACTTTCAATTCATTGAGGAAGGAAAAAAACATATGAACATAAGGGGAGAAAAATTTGTTGTAGCTTTCTCTCCAAACCAAAATGTTAACACTATCTGTTCCATAGATAGAGTTCCTTTGAAGTCAGTAAGGCCATCACACAGGCAGGAGGCAGCTGCAGGATGAAAGGGGCTGGCTGTTCCTAGCCATGTGAGATTGCGGTCAACTTTGAATATGACCAAAGTAAGCATAATGAATTATAAATCAGAAAATACATACTGTCTTTAATTACCTTTTTTTATATGGAAGAGAACAGCTGACCTCCAGCCTCATTTTTCCCATCTGTAAAACGGAATGATAATAATACCAGATTAAATAAGAGGTGAAGCTTTTGTAGGTCTACAATAAATTATTTTAACTTTAAAAAGTCACTTATTCTCTAATTTAGTCAGAATATAAGTGGTCAAGATGATATCTTTGGTCTGCGAGGTCTTTTATACGAAATAAAAATAATGTCTGAAGTTTAGTTTTCTTTACATATCAAATAAAAATACTTTTTAGACTAAAATGACAAGCTGATCTAGTATATGAATTATTATTCAAATAGAAGAGATCAATCAATAGAGGGGCTTGGGATGTAGCTCAGTGGTGGAGCATTTGCCAGACACTGCCAAAAAACAAAAACATTCATGGAAGTTTGACTACAAAGCTTAAATTTCTCTTTATGATTGTATACTCTTAATGACCCAGACCTTTTTTTTTTTACTAAACATAGAGTCCAGAACATGGAAGTTGCACAAAACATTAGTGATGAATACTTTCTGAATCACTATTTTTCTGAGTAAAGCTGGGGCATCATTACCAAAGTTGATACCTCAGCTCTGCCTTTGAGGACTGCCTTTGAGGCTGGGATTAAGGCCAGACTTGTCAGGAATATCTCAACCTTCAGGGACTAGACCAGAACCCAAACCCTCTCTAGCCATGGGAAGTCTTTACCCTCAAACTGCTGTACAAATAACTGTCGTTTTCTATTTGTGCTTTGGGATAATGGATGAAAAACACTGGCTTCATTGTGGTTGATACTATGCAAACACAATTCTTGTTGTGAACAATGAGTAGAACAAAAATTTGTAAAGTTTATGTGTTTTAAAATATAACTATTAGCAAATCACCATGAAACTGTTAATTTTAAGATATATTTTGAGTATTTTTTTAAACCATGCTGGTAATGTTGAATTTTCCCTTGATTGATGTAGGAAAAGCTTAAAAATTAGCATTATTGCCAAAATAATTTAACTGGCAAATTCCATCATACTAAAATATTTGAATGTGTTAGGCAGAGCCTTTTCTGTTCTTTTTTTTTTTAAATTATTTTTTTTGAGACATATGGGCCTTTATTTTTTTCATTTATTTATATGGGGTGCTGAGAATTGAACCCAGTGCCTCATACATGCTAGGCAAGCATTCCACCACTGAGCCACAACCCCAGCTCCCCCTTTTTTATTCTTTAAGCTAGTACAGCAATAGATATTGAACATATTGGAAAGAGCAAGAAATAGTTTTATTATTCTAATTACAGTTCTAATTTATAACAATGTGTATGTACATCAAAACATCATGCAGATGGCAAATACAATTTTATCTATCAATTTAAATAATAAAAAATAACATTCACTTTTTTTGAAAGTAAACTTTTCTAAAGAAAAGAGTTTTATATCTGGGACTATGCTCAATTTAAAAATCTCTATCATTTGTCATCCTTTACCTTAAACTTTAATAGTTTAATTATTCCATAAATGTAAAGTAATTAATATAACTGAAAGTATGTCTTATTTTTAATAATGGGAATATCTTTGTAAAATTGCATATAACTTTTTAAGAAACAGGGTCTCATCGTGTTGCCCAGGCTGGCCTTGAACTGCCAGTGTCAAATGATCCTCCTGCCTCAGCCCCCCAAGTAGCTGAGCCAGCATATATAACTATTTTTATTAAGTTATAATTTTTAAAATTATAATTTAAATGCAAGAGGGAAATGTCTTTTTTAAAGAAATACTATCAATCTAGTCTCAAATCATCTTTCCTAAAATATAAATTTTCTTATTTAGGTAGAATAACAAAGTATAGGCAACATGCTGACTTAGGGTCAACAAATTGGAATGATTTAAAAATTTAAAAAATCATTAACACTAAAAAAAGTCAAGTTTTTGAAAACTCTTTTCTTCAAATTTTAGTTTACATTGTAAAGACTAGAAATTTTTTTCAGAAATTACTGCAGGAGTTCTAAATCAAATTATTCCTAGGTAATTTGGTTTTCATAGTATTATTTGTTAAATGGCAACAGTTGTTGCTGTATTTTATTTAATACCTACTTCAGGTGAGATCTAATATTCCCTTTGGCATTGTATTTCTAATTCTCTATACAATGGAGCACATATGTCTTAATACTTAACAAGAGATTTTATTATATTATAAATATCCTTATGATAGCAAATAAAAAGAGATTTTAAACTTCTCTTCTGTAATCATATTTTATTTTTATATTTTTAGGTATAAGACTCCAAGATGTAGATGTAACAGAAACTGTACAACCTGTGCTTACAAAATATGGCAATAGTTTACTTGAAGAAGCCAGAGGAGAAATAAGAAATTTGTATGTATTCTTTTTCATGGTTATTTTAGAACTTTGTTTATTGATCATGTCTTATTTTGATCCCTTCCTTTCCTTTATTGTAAACAAAAATGGGATATGTCTAAATAATTTGCTTCACTAAAACACAGCTAGTTCTGAGGGGTAATAACAGGTATTACATGACATGTTTTCAGTAAAATAAGGGAAATGAATAATTATCTACCACATCAATGAAAGGGTTTATAAAATAGTCTTCTTTATTCTAATTTTACCCCCAAAGGAATGGCATGGCATCCAATCATTTAGAGTAGTATAAACTTTAGAGGCAACATTTTCATTCCCAGAAAATCACAGGTAACTTTTTTCTTTTTTTTTTAGATCCTGAATCAGCCCTTTTTGTGGTTTAAAAAAATAAACAAAAAGGAATTGGGAGGAGTGGCTTAAAAGTCTGAACTTATCAGATACATATGGATTTCAGATATTGTTTCCCTATGATTCTATGGTATTGCATTCTTCATCATATCATGGTTTCAAAAAAGTTACTTCTGCAACATTTAGATTTCTTTCCCAGTTAATCAAAGCCTCATGGTTTCAGTGTCTTTGAGTTAACCAAATGAAGATAAGGTTCTAGTTTACCTATAGACTTTCACCTGAATTATCATGAGAGCAAAACAACACTAAATGACGAAAGAGAACATGACACAAAAAGTAGATAGTTTAGACAGTTGCTTAAGAATAAGATGGGCTTAAAATGTTTCCTTTTGAATATTTTAAATATCAGTTATAGTAATGATTAGCCTGTGAGAAAAATAAAAGATTTGACATAATTTATTACCTGATAATCAGCTGAGAAATCAAGAGTTCGTACCAATTTCCTGAGGCTCATTGCACTGGGATACCGTCAGAAACAGAAGAAAAAGATAAATGCATGCCAGAGACCACTAAGTTATGTTTGGCAAATTTCCCGCCATCCTCTCTGAAGTGTTAATTTGGGTGATATAGGCAGATGTGTATATATGAAAGAAGAAAGGCACATTAATTATCTGAAGACCGGATTGTAGAGTACACAACAGGTGATCAATAGAATTGAATTAAACCAAAGTCCAATCCATTGCGTTATTGTCTTGTTAAAAAGCAATATCTTGAATTGCTCCATATGTATTTCCAAATCATCACATTCAATCTGCTACTATTTCACTGTGTGCAGAGGCAATTAAGCTAAACTTTTTAACTTTTGCTTGCTCTTTATTATGAAGAAATATCTTTGCACTGATCTTAAATACTAAAATTTTCCTCAACTACAGATTCTTAGAAGGCTTTTTATTTCAGAGAAAATGTTATTCAGTCACAAAGAGGCCAGATAGAAGAGTTAGAACATTTGGCTGAGATCCTGAAAACTCAGTTGAGGAGGAAAGAAAATGAAATTGAGTTATCTCTTCTTCAGCTTCGTGAACAGCAAGCTACAGATCAAAGGTATGTTAAAATAGAAATACCATTTTGATAAGGTCAGATTAGTTTAAAATAGTTTATCATGTCTGTAAAAGGATGCATTTATCTAGACTATTTAAAAATCATTTTTTACTTAACATTATTCCTATAGGCCTACTTTAGACCTACTAACTACTATCAACAACTCTCATGTAAGGGCTGTTTTCCCTAACCGGCCCCCTTACGGGTTCTGATTGGTGGAAACTGCCCTCGTCATATGTTCTCTGTTTATTTGCTTCCTTTGCTAAAATCGCAGGAAGTTAATGTCATTTCAATGTAGCTATTGAAAGAAGTACAGGGTATAAGATTTTATCTGTTGATTTACCTTATATACAAGTCTAGCACATTTAAGATTTTTTTTAACCTTAAAAGGTAGTAAATTCGATAATACGGTTACAGTTGGTGATCTCAAAGATGTCACCTCTCCTCAAATCCAAAGTTGGCGTTGATCTGTTGATTATTGTGGAGGATGATGGGACCCATCAGTAGTTGCCCTAAAGGCATTGCCACCACTGCATTTTGGACATTTTATAAAGTATAGTGTTTATGCTTGGACATTGTGCTTTCAACAAGACTTTATCCTTTTACCACATTCTTTCTTGAATTATCTTTCTCCCTTTATGGCTTTTTTTTTCCTTTAATTTTTTATTGTTTTGACTATGCATACCCCAAATCAGAGATAGTAGCATATTGAATCTATCACTCGGCTTTAACAATTATTAACATGTTACCCATCTTATTACATAAACCCCTTCACCTTTATTTTCCTCAGTTAATTAGCCTCAGCCAGATATGTCACTCAGATACTTTCCTATGTATCTCTTTCTGATAGGGAATTTTTTAAAACATAATCACCATGCCACTGTCACACCTGATAAAATTAATTGCCATTCTTTCATATAATCTAATAACCAGTTTAAATTCAAACATTCCTAAAGATGTCTTTCTACTGTTCATTTGAATTGGAATCCAAATAAGGTCTACACCTTGGATTTAGTTGCTATATCTCTTTTGTATTTCATTAATCTCATTTTTTCTTAAACCAGACAGAGTTCCACTTTTCTTTCCCCCTTTCCAATGTGTCTGATGTTATGCATATGTGGCTGGATTCTTATTTAGAAAAACAAAGAAAGATTTCCTAGTGTTTCGTTTCACATTCAGTGTTTACCCTCTTTTAACAAACTAACCTTACATGGTAGCATATGAAGAAGCTAAGAAAAGAAGCATATCATCAAACTTGTTTGAAAAGGTAAAGTGAGCTAAAACATATATCAAAAGCTTTATACTTAAAAGATTTATGGGCTAGGGTTATGTCTCAGAGGTAGAGCGCTCACCTCGAATGTGCGAGGCCCTGGGTTTGATCCTCAGCACCACATAAACATAAATAAATAAAATAAAGATGTTATGTTCAACTACAACTAAAAAAAAGTAAATTAAAAAAAAAAGATTTAATTGGGCACAGTGGCACACCCTATAATCTCAGCTCCTTGAGAATCTGAAGCAGAGGGATTCTGCATTCAAGGGCAGCCTCAGAACTTAGTAAGGCCCTGAGCAACTTAGTCAGCCCTTGTCTCAAAATAAAAAATAAAAAAGGGTGGGGATATGACTTAGTGGTAAAGCATCCCTGGGTTAAATCCCCAGAACCAAAAAAAAAAAAAGAAAGAAAGAAAAGTTAGAAGAGTAGCATAACCTTTAATATTTATGTGTAAAACTGAATTGTATAAGAAAATCTAATAACTAGTAACATTATATACCCTCCTAAATGCACAGCAAAAGAAACATGAATATTTTTGAGAATTATATTTAATTATATTTTGAGAATTATATTTAAATGTAAACATATTTGAATTTTAATTAGACATTTTTACGTTATACTTAATTTGAACCCTGACTTTAAATCATGATTGTCTAGGTGTGACCCATGTTTCCCTGGGAAGAGGAACTGATTTAGATTCAACCTTCTTGGAAAAACCAAGAAATGGTTCCTTATAAGGTACAGTGCCAGAGAGGACAAGACCCCTTCACTAAATGTAATGATCTTAATGTGATTGCTAACAGCCAAAATTCAGACATTATCTAAATACAAAAGTTCACATAAGCCAAGCTCAAGCTTGGGGCCCATCCCTATCTGCTGTATTCAACCATTATTGCAAGGTTATCAGGGAGTACCTTCCTTGTTATCTTTCTCATATTCCCAGTCAGATGGACTATGTTAACTGATCCTTTTTCCAGATGGATATGATCATCAGAGCTAGACTTTCAGTGTTAATTGAAAAGGAGATCCAAAAGTCCTTCAATCCTGGGTCAAAGCAGCAGCAGAAAGAGAGTGATAGACAAGGACCCATCTACTATAAATATTGCCAGTAAGAGTACCAACATGTACTTATAGAGGAACTAACCTTAAAAAACAAAAGAAGGGCTTCCTCAGGGGCCTATGTTATACATATAAACAAAATAAGCAGTCTTTTCTGTGATACCAAGAATTATAAGTGGAAACAAAATTGGTATTACAGGCCAAGGAACTTTTGTTGCAGAGGTCAGGGAAATAAATCAGTTTTTACCCTAGCTTACTGAATTTATAAAAGTGAAAATTTACATGTCATTTCCTTAGAAGGAAGAGTATCTATAGTAAGTAGCATATCGTTTCTTGAAATATTTTTGAAACTGAAGAAATAAGTTAAAATAAGAACTTTCAAGGCTATTTTTAAAAAATATGTTTACACATAGCTCAAAATTTTATGTATAACAGCAATTTTTTGAGACTAATGGAAAACTGTTGAAAAAAATTTAGGGAGAGTATAAAACTTGGTATAATTTACTGTAGAGAAAAATCACAAAATGGAAAACATATTTAAACTTCTCTTTCACGGATACATTATTTCAGATTTGAAATTCTAGAAGTCTGATCTGGATGTTGGACCTCTTGTTCTCAAACATGAACCTAACATAGTTGTAATCTTCAGAATGGCAGTGCTTGATATTTATGGCAGAGAGCCTTTTCATAGAATATTACAGAAACTCTTCATAGTATGTGTTTAATAGACCAGTTTGGTTTGGCATCAGCTTGACATAAACTTTTGGTTATCCAAAGCCCTTAATTGCTTTGAAGTAAAAGCCCAGTGCTGCTCCTTTTTATTAAAATCATGTTTTTTCCTGTTGTTGTGGTCTATTTTGGAAGACTGAGTTGTGATTTTTGCATATGTTCTACATAATGCCTCATTAGCAAAAAATCTTGTATCATTTACAAGTAGCCTGAATGTCTGTGTTGTTTTGAACAAAAATCCATATTAAAATTTAAACAATATAAAAATGCACATTTTCTGCTTATTAAAAAAGCTGTCTTAAATTAAATGCAAAGCTGTAACCAGTGAACATATGTACATAAACATTAAAATCAGAATGATTTTACCTTTTATTGACTTTTTCGACTCCAAAAATATGTATACTCTTAACAACTGTGCTAAGTGGTGTTGTTTTGTTTTGGTTTTTTTTTAATAAATGTTAGGGTGTTTACCTTCTTAATTAAAAATCATGTAAGTGCCATAATGTCTCAGTGGAGGGAATTTAACCCATATATATTTCAGACACTCTGACTTGCCCTCTTCTCTTTGGCAGACAGCAGATTGTCAAATCTTAGAATTGAGAGGCCTTTTGCAGCCTCGCATTATAAGAAACATCTTGGCTTTAAGGGCTGTCTCTTTTTCCCCTGTGCACAGATACAGGATTACCTCCTAGCACTCTAAGTTTCTCCCCAAATTATCATTTTGAAAAGCAGCAAACCTACAGAAAAGTGGAGAAAATAAGAGAGTGAGCATTCACATACCTTGCACCTCTTAGCAATCTATGAATATGCCACAGCCTGTCTCTCCATTATGCAGGCTTGCTCACAAGCCCTTCTCTCTCTCCTCTCGTCTCTCCCTCCCTTCTCCACCTCTTCACTGCACCTCTCTCTTTCTCTCACCCCTTTTTTTCCTTCTATTCCTCCCTTCCTCCTCTCCCATTTGATAATTAGGTGCCTATGTTTCTTCATTGTCTGTACACATATCTTCAAGGAACAAGGACATCCTCCTACATTATAGACACTCTAAACATTTAACCATGAATGATACAGTTGCCCCAGTTGTTCCAATAATGCTGCACTTTTTTATTAATGGGTTTTGTTTTGTTTTGATCTCGGATTCAGTCAGAGGCTATGTGTTGTATTTAATTGTCATGGTATTTAGGTTTCCTTTATTTTAGAATGTTCCCTGCTTTTTTTCCAGCCCATTGACAGTTGTTTGCAGAATGCCCCTCAATTTGGATTTGTCTGATTGCCCAGCCCCCTAATTTAGAGGGCACATCTGGTTTTCTGATGGTGGGATAACTGGGGCCAGGAATAACCATGCAAACATTAGAACACAGGGAGATGATCTGTTGTTTTTAAAAATAATATATTCGCTAAGCTCTCACTATCATTTTGCATAGTTTAGAATTTGTCCAGTGACAATTATTTCACTCATACCATTTCTTTTATTCCGATGTTTCTTAAAATTAATATTATCTAAGATTTTTCTAGATAGCACTTGACATATTTTCCCAATACTTTATACAAACCACAGAAATCGTCACAAGTAATCGTATCTAGTGAATAAACATACACATGACAGTGGAGGGAGAGTTACAGTTTAGAGCATCTTAGAAGAAGGAAACAAGTTAAAAGAATGGCAAGAATTTAACCCTTAAAACTAGATTGAGTGGTGGCTTCATAACTTAAGGACTCTGGCCAAATTTTACTTCTCTGAGCATCAGTTAACTACCCAAACTATAAAATGAATAGATTGAAATGGGTGAATGGTTCCCTACTCTGTAATTATCAGTCATTATCTCCTTAGGGAACTTGTGCTTTTGAACAATTCTGCCTACTCAGTAATCTGTATTTCTTAATTTAATCATTATTTACATTTGGTATTCATCAAAGACCTATATCAAATCAATTATTCCTTCTGATAATTGTGAAACAGCCTATGTTAGTGCCCAGGATTGGCATGATCGTATCAAAAACTAAAAACAATACAAAACCTTTAGTTCACTTTTGTAATTTAATTGCCAGCAAATCTACACTTCCCGTTGGGGTTTATGGAATATTGACTAAAGTCCCAGATTCCCCTTCCTATTACTGTAAAATCTATAGTTAAAAATTCATTAAACGTAATCCTAAACATGGTTCTTTTAAGAAGATGAGCCAGGATTTGGGTTACTCCTGTCCCCAACCAGCACCATCTTTTTTCATGTGAATATGATTATATGCATGTAGAGAGCTCTACTACTGTGCTTCCATTTCCAGTGGTGGTGAAATAAGAAAGTTCTGATTTGTACTTTGACCCAACATCCCAGGAAGTTGTGATACAGAGGCAAATAAACATACACAAATTTTTTCCTCAGTGAAATGTTTTTCCACCTCCCCGACCCACCATAGTACTAGGAATCGAATCCAGAGATGCTCTGCCACTGAGCTACATCCCTACCCCTTTTTATTTTGAGATAAGGTCTCACTAAGTTGCCCAAGCTGGCCCCACACTTGGGATGCTCCTACTTCAGCTTCCACACACCTTTGCAACCGGATTCGCCTTAAATCAGAGATCCTTGTTTTCCCCCATGATCACAAGTAGCAGTTCTGAGCAAAACCATTACCTTTCAAAGAGACTTTTCCTTGGCTATTTTAGTGAATCTTATTCATTCCATTTAGTAGCATTCTTTGTAGTTCAATTCAAAAGTGGTACCCTACACAATAATTGTTACCTGTATATCTCCAATAAGAACTATGAATAGCCTACATTTCTTTCAACAGGAGTCTGATTTGTTTTAAAAAGTAAAAAAAAAAAAAAAAGGAAACTATTTTTTTTCAACCCTAAGGTTGTTTTCAGTTTTATTCCCCAGATTTGGTCAGCCTAAAACAATTACTCAAAAAGATCCTCTGTGGGCTGGGGCTGGGGCTCAGTGGTAATGCACTTGCCTGGCATATGTGAGGCACTGGGTTCAATTCCTGGTACCACATATAAATAAATAAAATAAAGGTCTATCAACAACTTAAAAATTTTTTTAAAAAAGATCCTCTGCATTCTACCTCATAAAATATTTGATGTGATTAGTTCTCAGAATCTCATAGCCAATCCTCTGTGTTGTAGAGCTTTCTCTTCTAAATGGTGTTAAATGCTATAACATTTTAGTCTCAAAAAAAAAGAAGACCTTTTTTTTAGGTTTCAAAATCCTTACTGTAGCAAAGAATGAAATGTTCATGGGGGTGGAGGAGGGGAGTTGAGTGCCTGGGGAATGAAATATATGAAACTTTCACTGGAACAAAGATTTTTGCTTCTTAAGCTTTCATATTAGACTATACATTACATAGCTCTACTGAAAGTTGTTCCTTCTCCAGTGTATCTGAGGTTTTAAGTTTCTGGATTTATTATGGCACCCAGTAGCAAAGCTGGAGTCAAGTGTTTTTAAGGCTTCCATTAGAAATTCCTTTTTCAGAGTTTATTGCTTGACTGTTTCAAATTATATGAGAGAAACTTGGCACACAGTTTGTTGAGCTGGATTACTTTTTTCAACATAAAATCTAATTTATTTCAGTTTGTTTTTAATCTAGAGATGGGCCAACAACTTTTCTCATAGTTTTCAAAGATTTGATCATAGTTCTAAATCATATGTCCATAAAACTGAAAAAGGAAAATAAGGAAAAGAAACGGCATTTTCCAACTTAATTGTTTCTTTTTTTTCCAAAATCCTTGTTGAAAAATGTGAGAAATTTATTTTTACAAAGCATTTAATTAATGTGCTTGGTATCTGTTTGCAAATCATTTCACCATGTGTAATGTAGCATGTACAAATTGGAGCATGACTGTCAGAGTTCATCTGAATGTTTTTACCACGTATTATTCTCTGTGTTAGAATGTCATCATTTGGGAGATTTGGTGTTCCTATCATAGTGAGTGGAAGAGAGCAGAAAGATATTATGTGGAGGTCATATAAAATATTTTAATAGAACATTAGACTACATTTTGACATATTCACAAAAGCATGGAATATAATTTGCTCTAATTCAGCCCCCAGCACTTCCCCTCTGCTCTCCTCCCTCTCCTCTCCTTATCTTTCAGCAGTTTATTCACAGTTTTGTTTTGTTTTGTTCTGTTTTGTTTTATTAGCGTCTTGTGTATATACTTGATGTTGGGATTCTCTGTGCTGTATTCTGGCTCTTGAAATTAGCCCGGCTTCTCTTTAAATGAGACCAACCTGAGGCCTTGCTCCACAGCCTCAAGGTCTGTGACTAGTCACTTAGCACTAACTCTCTGGCTCCCTCTTGCCTCCAACATCCTTCTGACACTCCTTTTCATCTTAGTGACATCTGCCCTCTTTGTCACCATTTCTACCCTTATCCTTTTCCCATATTTCGTCTATGTAAAAATGTTGAGTCAATGGTCAAGTTTCAGGTGATTTCATTGTATCTTTTCTCCCCTCCCCCTTTTTTCTTTTGCATGATGATTTGGATCAAATCCAGGGCCTCATATGTACTAGGCAAGTACTCTTCCACTAAGCCACATCCCAGCCCTTATTGTACTAACTTCTTCAAGGCCACACCATATTCATCACACTGCTGGTTTTAACTTATGTGTACTGTCTCTCTCTGACCCCACACTTTTTAGCTTAACAAGTTACCCTTCTCTTCATCTTGTTATCTTTGAAAAGCATACAGTCTTAACAATAAATATTATATACAAAGCCCCTCAAACTGAAACTTAAATATAATTATTAAAGACTTGAAAGTTTGCATTGTCCCATAATAGTTATACTGTTTTTTGAAGTCAAGCTGACTTCAAAATGCCATATTATAATTGTTGTATTCTATGTTTATGTTGCATTTATGTCTACTATTGAACATTATTAGTATAAAATGTTTTGTTACTTTTCTTGGTAATATTTTGAAAAGTTTAAACCTGAAGGAGTTTAGGGGAGAATTCAAGAAAGATTTCCCCAATTGAATCACTGAAATTTTCTAGAATATGCTTATTCTTCTTTGTCTTACAAAGAAAATTCAAGATTAAAACCTGTATTTCTATGACTCTTCGGCCTGAATGCATTATTGAGATTTCATTGCTGTTACTAACAGTAAGCAGTAGTCATTTTTCAAACATTTGATTCTTCTTGAAAATATTACTTTAAAACAAAATATCAGAGACCTTGCCTAGCATATGCAAGGCCCTGGATTTAATCCCTAGCACTGAAAAATAAAATAATTTTTAAAAAAAATCAGAGACAACAGAAAATATAAGAAAACATTTAAAATTATTTGAATCATTTGAAATTATTTCTTTCCTTTCATATCAATAAATGTCACTCACCTTTAAGTGGTCAAACAAGAAGTCTAGGGAAAATGGGTAAATTATATTTTATCTTCTAAATATGAAAGAGTGTGAATATTTTCTTTGTACTTTATTTAAAATGTATTTTTCTCTCCATATTATATTTTTTAGTGAATAAAAGTAACATAGAAGGGAATAACAATGAGCATACTGTTGAATATGTGCTCAGAACTGCTAGATAACATGTTTAAGACACATAATTATTTTAACATTGTGTTAAGACTGTACCCTGGGCAAAATCCAGGTTCTTGGACTTGTTTATCTTCTGTGTGAGGACAACTAACTGTCCAATGCCAAAATACAATGAACTTTCAAATATCAAAGAGGAAAATTAAGTATTTCAAGTCCTCAGCTGGTTTACAGATGTGTGAGCTTTGTAGTCCATTTTCTGGTTCCAGTAGGGCATTGTGACAATTTTTCCAATATGTGTACACTAGATAAGTTTTGGAAGTAAAATTGCTTACTTTAGATACTGAAATCATTCTCTGAATTTGAAAAATTATATATTTTTCTTAAAGAATGAAATCTTAAAATCAAGCTTCACAATTTAAGAAATGTTTTGAATGTAAAACATTAAATTAAGAAACCTTTTTCTGTCAGGAAAATCATGTCTTTTGAAAAAACAGGTATTCATTTAGATCTATGATTAACCTTTAACAAGATCTTCCTCTTAAATTCTACATTTGCTTTAATCTCAGTAGGAAAAATACAAAATAGTATTGCAGCATATAGGGTTTCTGAATACCCTGTGGACATCAAATAATCTCTTACAGCTAAAGGCACATCTGCAACATATTTAAATGCCAGCTTTGGGCATTATTAGTATAAAATGCTAAGTCACTTTTTTTGGAAATATTTTGCAAAGTTTAAACACCAAGAGGAAACTACAATGAATGGTAATCTTATGATACTATTTGCTTTGAGGGAGTGGTAGGAAGATGAATGGCTGTATTGCATATTTTTCATTAAGGGAAAGAGGGAGCATGATAGCCCAACAATAAATGCAAAGTTTGGTGGTATAACCATTGCTGTGCTGAAAGCTAATGTACTTTCATACCATCTTTCAGGACACTCTAAAATGATTTTAAATCCATATTATCAATTTTTTTAATATTTTATTTTAGTTGTGGTTGGACACAGTACCTTTATTTTATTTTTATGTGGTGTGGAGGATTGAACCCAGTGCCCCGCATGTGCTGGGCGAGCGTTTTACCACTGAGCCACAACCCCAGCCCCAAATATTATCAATTTTTATAAAGGTAACATTGTCATAAATTTTGAGGATCCCTTCAAACTTAAGAGTTTGTTTATGCAAGTTCAAGAATGATTATTGGTGGCTTTTAAGTAATAAATTTGTCTTTTATTTGTAATAATCTAAAAACTTCAGTAACTGATATGTAAGAGTATAAATATTTTCCAAGTGACATTAATTGAAAATATGTGATTCCACCTTACTTTTTCTCCTATTAACTTGTTTTTTTATTTTATTTTTTTACTTCTTTTTCTTAAACACAATTTTGAAGGTCAAATATTCGGGACAATGTAGAAATGATTAAGCTTCATAAACAACTAGTGGAAAAAAGCAATGCTCTTTCAGTAATGGAAGGAAAGTTTCTTCAGCTTCAAGAGGTACTGTGAAAATTTACCTTATTATTATGTATAGATGCAAAGTGTTCAAAAAATAGTGTTCAAGTTGCATTTTTTAAAAGTAAAATGGTCATAATAAAAAAGTGATTTTTACAAATCATTCTTTTTTATTCTCAAATGTGTATAATTCCTGTTCATATATTTTTGTTATTTGTAACTTAATTACTAAATAAATAAATAACTCCCTAGATTATTATAAATATTATGTCATCTTAAAATAGTAAACACATTTGTCATAAATTATCTTATGCCATGAATATTTATTTTTAACTCCATGCGATTTAGGCTCATAGCACTGAAGCTACATTATATTTGCATATAATTCTAACATTTATGAAATATATAGACGAGAGATATGAATACATCAGTCTCCATGTTCTATTAAATGCTTCTTTGATGTGGGTTTGATTTGGTTTGGTTTGGTTGATCATAAACATTATCGAAGATATTCAAGTACCCATAATGTCAGCAATCAATGTTTTTATTTTAAACCTCAGCAGTTCAGTGTGACAGTTCCTGGGATTCTTCATCCCCATTGTTGTTTTAACAGTGAGTGTGGCCCCACAGGAATGTGGCATCAGAGAGCTCCTATCTATTGGCACTGCATAATTAGCTTGGGTTCTGGAAATAATGAACTCCAAAACATTCCAGATGAGCAGAATTTATATTAAGCAGTACTTTCTTTGAAGTACTGAAACAAGGAAAGCAGTAAATTGATGCAAAGCATAGGGTCATCTAAAGCCTAAATTCAACTATTGAATTAAATAGATAAATATTTCTCAACCATACTCAGTAGTGTCTTCCATCCCGCAGGAACCTCCTGAAATTCCAAGAATAACCACCTTTTATATAAATGTGTGAGTTTATAAGAGATACTAATTAGAGAGCAGGAATGACAGTGCTGTCTGCAGATATACAGAAGGGGAAAATGAAAAATACATGTGTTCAAAAGCAGTTTTTAAAGTGGGGAATTACAAAAGGACTTGAAAATGATTTTATTTTCTCATCATTTTGACTGTTTTGATTTCTATTTAACAGTGACCCCAGGTATTTGTTTATATACCAATAATAACAGGTATCTGCTATGATACAGGTATGTCTTTTGGGTAATTGATATAGAGGAGATTTGAGTGGTTAAGTACAACTGCTTCAATGTAGAAAGCCCAGAAGTTGTTGGCTAAAGATGGTATTGCCTAATGACATCAAGATAATAAACCTGAAGTAACTCAGTAACCATGTTTCTTTTAAATGAACTAAAAAAAAATATCAGTAGTATGAAAAGACTCTTTTTATAAAAAAAGTGACATTTAAGTATACATAACTGAATATAAATCATGTTCATAAATAGAACATTTTTTTAAAAATTAAGAAGAGTTGAACTATTTTACAGAACTGAAAATTTTAATTTAATTTTGTTATAATTAAAAGCTATCTATCCAAGGTTGTTTATGTAGTGTAGTGGCACATCCTTTCCTTTGAGTATCAATGGTCAGCATTTTTGACCTCTGTAACTATAATAAAAAGAAAAAACATTTTAATTGCTAAAAACAATTTACTTATTGGTCACTCTCAACAACTGAAAAACTAGGAGCAAATAAAGGACAGGAACAATTATGTGCCTCTATGCTAAGATAACCCTTTATTTTCTTCCTCACGTCACACTTAGGTTAAGAGCATCTTCTATGGGTAAGTAGCTCACATACATTGTTTATGATGTGAAGAATAAATTATATAATGTGAACTTCAAGAGTAAATTCACTTATAGAATTGTAATCAGTTATTTAAAGCATAATCCAAAAATAATGTTTAAAAATTATCGTTTTTGTTTTTTAGAAGCAAAAAACTCTCAGGATCAGCCATGATGCCTTGATGGCAAATGGAGATGAGCTAAATATGCAACTCAAAGAGCAGCGTTTAAAATGCTGCAGTCTTGAGAAACAGTTACATTCCATGACATTTTCTGAAAGAAGAATAGAAGAGGTAATCTTCCAAAGAGTTTAGCCATATGTTGCTTTTAAACTTCTCTGAAGTTGGTTTGAAAATGTAAAATAGAAACATCCCAAAGATTTTTTTATTTTTAGATTGTAAACAACATGGGTGGTGTTTTGAACCCAGCAAAATACAATATATGAGTGGCAAATCAGTGTTTAACAATACTTGCAAATGTGCTTAGATCCACTGTTTTCGCAAAGGATTAAAGATCCTTGAGTAAAATGAAAACATGGCAAATTACCTGTGGAACTTAACTTTCTCAACTGTGACATTAGTCATTTGAGATATCAAAACCAAACTATAAGAATATATCTGAGGAGATGATATTATGTTCTACAAAATCAGCAATTCTGTGAAACTAATTTTTATTCTAGAAATGTTTGAAAACTTCTTTTTTTTTTTTTTTATTGTTGATACTGTTGTCTCCCAACTAGCACCATCTTTTCTTGTACAGCTTGTTTCTAAGGAGAATGGAAATTAAATGAGATGCTTATGTTCTATTCTAAATTAGGAAGATTCTTTTACTATCTCTTCCTAGCCTCAAAGGAGAATGTTGACAATGGAGATAAATTTTAAGAGTGCTCTGATCCATGGGAAAAAGTAGTGACTACAAAATGCACTTATGAATAAAACTTGAAATACTAGAGGACAGAAATCCTCATTTTAGTGATAAAGATATAATTATTCCAAGGTTATTTCATTATTTTATTTATTTATTCATTTATTCATAAGGTATGCTACTGGCTATTTGTGAATTCTAGGTAACGTGAGAATCTGTGTCTTCAGAGAATATAGTGATTGGTATAATTTATTTGAACAGTAAACTTAAGTAAAAGTTAATTATTTTACTTTTTATGGGCCAATTGAAAATTAATACAAAATGAATATAATGATGGAATTCATCATGGTGGAAAGTGAAAAATATTCTGTTTCCCAGAACTTAACAGCAAGCTCTTAACACATTCTTTATTGAGTTCTGGAACATGTTGCCATAAAGCAGTGCATACGTTTTCTACTAAATTAAAGCAGGAATATTAATTTCATGTTTCTTTAACAACTTGGAAAATACCAATGCTGGATGAAATGCAGACAGTATAAGTGGTAAAGTTAGCAGCTGCAATTTAGAAATCAAAAATGAAACAAGACATCCTCCTCTCATATGTTTTTTTTACCCCAGTGTAGGTTTATATGATAATCCCCTAATGTGAATTTTCTTTTCATTTTAGCTGCAGGATAGAATAAATGATTTAGAAAAGGAACGGGAACTTTTAAAAGAAAACTATGATAAACTTTATAACAGGTAAATCATGATTCCATCTGTTCTTTTATTCCCTTTTATATCAAACATTTCTTGTCAGAATATCTAATATTGATCAACAACAGATAACAGGAAATACATTTAATTCATAAAAGAAAAATAAGCTTTTTAAGGCATTGGTTGTAAGTTTTTTAACCTGAGCAGTAGTCTTTTGGCCATTACTCAGAAAACCATATTGATTTTGTTGCCAGTAACAACTGGTGTCATCTATTAAATACAAGCTATAGGCTAACAGACACTGTGCTAAATACTTTACGTTCATTTTTGTAAATTCTTCATAACACCTTGGAATGTGCACAGTTTGCAAACAAGAAACATAAAATGAAATTAAGAAACTCTGAAGGTATTTCATAATCTTAAAAGTATGAAGAAATAGAGTTTGTGTTTGAACACAAGCCATTGGGCTCTCCAGGTTATTAGCTAAGAATGATTGTATTAGGTGAAAATAAAGGTGTTCACTTGAAATTATCTTTGTTCTTTAAAAAGAGAAACACAAGCATCTTAGCTCAAGACATATTTTAAGGGGCTGCTTCAATGTTTGTTTTTAATTTGCTTCATAATTATGGTGTTTTAGAAATTAATCCCTTCTGGTAATGTTAGAAACAAAATTCTACTCCACAGCTAAGTTTGGCTAAATGATACTGATATCTCTGTGTGTATGTGCAATTTTTTAAATCGTTTCATTATATGATACTGATAAATGATAAATACAAGTTTACATGAAAACAGACATATCTTTAAATAGATATGTTATAGCTGATATTCATACACTGAAACCTCTGAAAATAGCCATCTGAACTACAAATACATCTTTAAATATTTAACTGTTTTACATCTTATTAATCAAATTTACATTTTTTAAAATTATCATACCCAAAGAATGTAGAGATAGGCTTTTATTTTGATTTACTTTGAAGTTACCCAGGTTAATGTTAAACATTATTCCAGTGATTTGTATCATTTATGTGGTTTACCTATTAGTGCTTACTATCTTTGTACAGTGGCTTAATATATTAAGGGTTATCAACAGTAAGACACCAGTTAAAATAATATTCAGGGCCCTCCAGGAAAGGTAAAGTAGCTAAAAATCTTTACATGGGATTTGCCTTGGCCTTTGGGATCACTTGGTCCCAGGGTTTTATTCTGATCCCTTTTTCATCAACCCTGATTAATTTTACCTAAAAAATTTGTTATGCATCCTGGTTTTTATTTTCATCTCTATAGAATAATATGTATATTTATATTGATGTATTATGTGTTTGAAAATTTCAAATGTCAAAATGCAGATTGCACATGGCAGAAAAATAATATCAACGCTGTGACTCCAGAAAAATGAAAAGACTTGTGCAGAGTTACACAGCATTTCTGAGACTTTAGTATAAGGTCGAAACCAGTTCTTTTAACTCTGAACTTTAGGTGAAAATAAAAGTTTTTCCACCCTTTGCTTCTCTATATCTCTGATTTTAATGCCATTGGAAAATTGTTATGTGAGAGGGGAAACATTCATAAAATAAAATAACTGTCAGACACTCAGAAATTTTTATTGATTTATATTTATCTTGAACATTTTGTAGTTTCAAATAATTTAACATGGTCTAAATACAAGCAAATAAGTGCCATTTGGCCATTACTTCTAAATTTTCCACTTCTCCTCAATTTGGGAAGTTACTAAACATACTTTCTTGGAATAAAAAACATTAAACTTAGCTGGGAATAATGCAAAAATGGAATTTTGACAAGGCATATTTTTCTCATATTTACTTAATCACCATAAAATTTTATCTTTCCATATTAGAAGATGATCTAAGAGTGTAAATCTGGCTTTGAAGGTTTTTTTCCTTAATGTTTTATGCTTGAGTTACATTTTTTTCCTGTCACACTAAAAACAGACTTCATTATGCTGCTCACACTTGAATTTTATATGAGGTGTATATAAGTAAATGTTTGTAATGAGTGTCAAAACATTTAATGTCAAAAAAATTAATGTCACTTTAACACAAAACCCAACAAGTACATGTAATAGTAAATAGAACTAGAAAATTCTCTTGATAGTATTTTTGAAAATTAGTTTTCAGAAGCATAGTTGGAAAAACTACAAAAATCAACATTGTCCTTAAGATTCTTCACAGCTCTTTTGTTTCATTGCACTGCTATTCATCATTGCCAACAGCTAATGTTTGTCAAAAACTACATATACTCCTTGTTTGCTTAGTCATCTTGATAGCATGTTTTAAAAAGAAAAGCATTTGTTTGTTATTCAAAATTGGCTAGTATTCAGGAGAAAAATATGATTTGCACATTGCATTCTCATCTTCTTTCCTCAAATGAAATTTTGAATGTGTTTATTACTTGACATATGACATAGTAGAGGATCAGGTGGTAAGATAAAACCCTCATGTTAGTATTCAGTATGAGTCTGTCTTAATATGCTAAAACATTTTTTATATGAAGCCAAGAAATAAGAACTTTAAGAAATGTTCAATTTAAAAGTTCAGAATAAATTTTTTTGCAATTAAATCTTTCTATTTGGTCCCAGAGAAAATCTATACTGTAATATAGTAAAGCTGTGTTTCATTTTTGAAGTTAGTATAGTTTTGGGGCCATGTAACTAATGAATGCAGTGATCCTTCAACTAGAATGTGTACAAGTATCCTGGAAAACATGAAAATGTAGTTTTCACCACATTTTCAGAGCCTCTGCACACACACACACACACACACACACACACAGCTCCCTAACCACCACCATCCAATTCCAGCAGTCACTATGAGGTTAGATCCAGAAAAATCTGAAGATGGTTTTAAGGCTAACTCTTTGGGAGACACTGACCTAATGCCTATTTTTAAAGTGTGCTCATCAGTGTTTAAAAGATGATAGTAACCTTTTTTCAGAGCAGGGTAGATAAAGTTTTTATGTTGTAATTGTCATCTACTGTTCAGAATTTAAAAGATCACTGCTGATACATATAGACTTTCTTTGTTCTGTTTCTGTAAAGTGAGCACCTGTCCCCTGCAGTTTTCCTAACTATGGATTTCTTTATGGATGATATAGTTTATTCTTACTCATTTTTCACATTAGGATGCCTTTGAACATTAGAATAAATGGAATTTCTTCTATCAGAAGAAAAGACCTGAGAATGGAGAGAAATTTTTTGGCTTTTATTTTGATCCTATCATGTTTCTGATCAAGAGTGTATATTCACAGTATTCTGAAACCCATGATTGCCAGTGACCACAGGCACCAGGGACACTCCACTGCAGACTGACATTTTATCACTTTGTAACATAATGTAACAGTGAAATGGGTACAAATGCTAACTAACATCCTCCCTTAGTTGTCACTATTGGCAATATACAAAAACATTTTCATGAATAAAAGTTTCTCAAAGACTGTTCTTATATGCAGATTTAATCATGTATACAGCTCTCACAAAGAAAATGGAGCCAGATGTGGCTCACCATTTATAGTTACACAGATGGCTCCAAGCATAGAGGAGTACAGTAAATTCAAAAGGAATTCCTCATGAAACTCCAGTGGAATGTAATCCTAAATTTAGAGGGAAGATAGCAGTGGACTAAATTCAGATTGACTTATGCTGATTTACGCTAGCATTTTGTGGGTTTGGAAAAACCAGGCTGCTAAATTGTTCTTAATTTAAACACATACAGCTTCTGATGTTTTTGCCAGATTAGCTGTTGGTGATCTTTTTGCTGGTAGTAATGCTATTGGAACACTACTGTTTCTAATTTTTGGCATCTGATATAATGTATAGTTGTGCCTGTTTCATCATGCTAATTTTTCACCAGGTGGTGCATGTTTTTAATAATACAAGACACACACATACACACATACATATAGGTACTACACCCATACATATAGGTACTAACATTCATGCACACATATGTGTGTTTGGTATATATATAATTTGGCCAGATACAGATATTATATTTGTTCTTTATTTTAAAATGAACTTTTAAAGGAATATTCTTTATTTAGCATTTAAAGTATATATTTTGTTTGGATCTCATTTGTGTCTATATAATTGTACCTTTGATAAAATTAACTTAAAATATTGTTATATCAGATTCATGCATTTTTTAAGCTTCCATATGTGAGATGAGAGCATAGAAGAAACAGATGTCATATTTAGAGGAACTTCTAAAATTCCATTTGTTTTCAAGGTCATATCATTTTAACTGCAATAAAAAATATTCAAAATGTGAAATGAATACAAAATTTACTCTTTTGAAAGCTGTGCCTTCCAGAAGAGTATCTCTTTTGGAATAAAACCTCAAGACTTGCTGGGAGTGGCATTAAGGACAACTTGAAATAATACATTTCTTTTCTATTTACTTCATCATCAGTAGAAAACTAGATTTTTAAATGTTTATTTCATTTACTATGTTTAAAATAAGTAGAAGGGTCAAAGCTGCTGATGATTATTCAGTCATAACAAGCTTCACAGATAATGGCTTTCTGATGAAATGCAAATTGAGATCAATTTTTCCAAAAACCTGGCTATCACTTGGGGAGCTTTATAAAAATATGAGTCCCTGAGTCTTGGGATCTTCATTTTTTAATCTAAGTGTCGGTACAGCTAGTCTAGCACCATTGTTTAGACCAGGATTCAGGAACCACTGCACACCTTCTGTGTGCCATTTAGTTACTTTTTATCTGTTTCTTCCTTCTGATATGCTAGGCCTTGATCATTAGCAGATTGTAATCATAATTAAAACTGCTATACTTTTATTGAGGAATAGTAATTCTATCTTCAACATTCTTCTTAGGACCAGGGCATTGGTTTTCATTCCAATCATGTGTTACAAGTAAAGTTTTTTATTCTTAGCCTATTGATTTTTGTTTTTTAGGACAAAACTACATTATCACTACTTCTTAAGATCAGAATTACTGCCTGTGATTCAGTATGCTAACATTTGGTGGTCAGTATTTTGTTAAGATGTTATTATCCAAGACATTTTAAAAGTTTCACAGAATTAAAGATCAGGTGGAAAGTCCATTTTTCTCTGTATTAAGAGGGTTTGTAAGTGGGAGAGTATGGTTTTGTTCGTTGTCAATTGCTGAGGTTTGGAATTGTGGATTCCTCTGGAGTATGTACAGTATCTGAATTCCTTTACTAGTCCCACAAAAGCTGCACACTGCCAACTTTTCTGACTTTAGAGCTCTAAATTAAGGCCAGTTCCTTTACTCATCCCACAAACTCTTTCATGTTCCCTAACCGCAGCCTGAGAAAGGCGCCTTGGTTTCAACAGCAGCAGACCAGCATATGTTTACTTAATTCCTAAGACATGATGACAGTGGTCTCTGTGCCACTAAAAGCTTTTCTCTTTATTATTTTCGGTTGAAGCTGATTTCCAAGCTTTCCTTGCATGTCACGTGTGTTTTGCAGTGCCTTCAGTGCTGCCCATGAAGAGCAATGGAAGTTAAAGGAACAGCAGTTGAAAGTACAGATTGCTCAGCTCGAGACTGCCTTAAAATCTGATTTAACAGACAAAACTGAAATCCTTGACAGATTAAAAACTGAAAGAGGTACATATAAAATAACTACTGACATACTCATTTCAGACATCTAATGTTTATTCATCTAGTCGATCAATAACTTCTTGTGGTGTCAACTGTTTGCCAGTCGCCTTGATATGTACTAGAGATGCAGCCTGTATTAACAGCCGTCTACTTTTGTTAATTTATTTGTTGCTCAAAATTTCCATTACTTAGGCTAGCATATTTGCCCAATGAATTGTTTTTTCTCAGAATTACTTTTATTCAGGTTGACTTTAATTGTTTAATTTTCCTAAATTCTGAGACCTTCCCCCCTCCTCCTCTCATAATAAGGATTGAACTCAGGGATTCTTTACCACTGAACTACATCTACAGCCCTTTTTATTTTATTTTGTCTTATTTTATTTTTAAGACAGGGTCTGTCTCACTGAATTGCTGAGGCTGACCTCAAACTTGGGATCTTCCTGCCTTAGCCTTCTGAGTTGCTGGGATCACAGGGACAATTCTCCGAGGCCAGCCTGAGCCTTTCTTCAACAGTCAACAAGTATTTATTGAGCACCAATATATACTAGGTACTCTTCCAAGTTCTGAGGATACAGCAATTAATAAATCATAGTTCTTGCCCGCATGAAACTTAAATTTAAGAGGTAGAAACTGACAATAATTATATGAATTTGTAATATGTCAGTTGGTATCAAATATAATGGGAGGAAAAACAAAATGGTGTAAGATGACAGAGTGGCAGAAGTAGTTGTTTGCTGGTTTTGGTAGGTTGAACAGGAAAATCTCTCTGGTAATGAGACATCTTATTCTGTTCTGTGCCAGTAAATTTAAATACCAGGAAGCTTTATCAAAATGTCCCTGACAAAATAATTACCATTAATAGGTTTGATGTTATAAGGTACAAATCTTACCTTTCTTGTCTCATATAAGTAATGTAATCATAATTAAAGAAGATATCTGAATTACACACACACACGCACACACACACACAGATAGTACATGCAAATGCACCATTGGGGAACTGAATTATTTGATTCAAGTGATGTAATCTGTTTGCTCATCTACTAGACAAACCAAGTAATGTGAAAATAAGGTTGCTTCCTTGGAACATTTGCAATTCAGTTGCATGAGAATGTTTAAAAGCTTAATATAAACTCAGTAAAAAAATATTATATTTGTAGTTAGTACTCTCATATTGATTTAGATCACAATGCCATTATCTTATTGACTAAAAGGAACATTATTTTTCACATTTTTATATGTATAAAACTGGAATACATCTTATAAGTGAAAGCATTTTAAAATTGTAGTCAGACTTTTTTCATGTTTTAATAAATCTTATAATCAATAGGGTCTGAATTCTAATAAAACAACAGCAGTCAATATTTATTCACCAAGTGATTAAATCAGTTAATAGATTTCTATGTGAAATTTTCTGGGAGATTGTGAGTAGAATAAAATGGCAGCATTATCTTCTGACGTGGTAAAGAAAGTTTTGATGTCAAAGATACATGGTTCCTGGTTTTAACGTGCAGTGTCAGATACCTAACAGTGTTTTGTCTTAGCAGTTGCTCAATAAATTCTTGTTCACTGAAGGAAGAGGAAGTGCTCTATAGGCCCTCTCACTTTTCCAAAAACAGATAAACTGCTCTTTCTTAAATGAAAGATAAATGAAATAAACCTTTTTTATTTCTATCCTTTTCTGTATTTCCTTAGATATCAAAACTATGTTGTTTTAGACATCTTAATTCATCTTTGGAAAGAAAGTCTTCTAAAGGAAGTAAAATCTCAGTGTTTTTTTTTAACCTGTTTATTTATTGTTAAATTAATTCTGAGAGTTCTTCTTAATTATTAAGTATTATAATTGCAAAGGTATTTTAATTCATTTAGTCCATTCTCATATTCATTCTCTCTCTCTCTCTCTCTCTCTCTCTCTCTCTCTCTCTCTCTCTCTCTCTCTTTAACTGCTTCTTATATCTCTGGGAAATTTTTTTGAATAATGAAAATAACTTAGGCACACTGTGAATTAAAGTCCAGAAAATAAAATCCAAAAAAATCACCCAATTTCTTAGCCCTCAGGATAATCAGTACTGTATTTGATGTATGTCTTTTCAGAGTTATTTCTGTGGTGTATAGTTTTATAATGTGCTTTTGTATATAAGGTAAAATTGTTTCTTGACTATAAATTTAAATCACATTTATAATGACTGATAGTTTTTCAGTGTGGATGTACCATAGCTCATTTAACAACCTTCTATTGATGAATATTTAAGTCAATTTTTCAATAAGCAACATTTTTCTACACAAATCTTTATACTTTTATCCAATTATTATTTCCTAAAGAAAATTTTTCAGAACCATTATTTTCCAGTTATTTTTCTTTGACTAGTTCAAATTCACAAGTCTGAGGATTTAAGTTTTTGTTTTTTTGTAAACATATTACGATAAATTATAAGAAAAATGTTGCAGCCTTTAACCATTTTTTTCCAGGGAAATAGTAATTTAAAAAATGAAATTTTCTATTTAAGAAAATATCTTAATATTGAGAAAGTTTTTTATTATGTTACAAATTTTGAAGTTGGTTAATTTTACTTTGAGCTCTCACTCCTCACACATTTACCTTTTCATTTAGCAAGTGTTCTTTGCCAGAAGATGTTTCCCTGGCTTCTTGTAGTCATTCATCTAAATGGCAAATTATTTTTAGAGAATACTCACCTCTTTATTCAAGGTACAAATTAGTTTCAGATTGTGCGAATATGCGGGGGAAGGATATGTAAATGCAGTTTGCATTTGGTTAATGCTTAAATTAACTGCATGTGTTTAAGGGCTTGCTTTTGAAAGTTCCTTTCTATCTTTAGCTGAAATGCATAATTCAGCATAATGCATATGGTTATATTGATCACAGCTGAAGATATTAGCACAAAGGAGCTCTGAAAATTGTTTAGTTGAATTGTTCTCTGCACTCTGCTTATTAATGGTGTGCTAGAAGAACATAAGTTTAAAAGAGTGAAATGTTATCTCATTTGAATAAAATGCTGTTTAGCTTAACCTGCTTTTTGTCAAATCATAAGGTAAGGAGGTTATTTTTCATCTTGTACAGAGTGCTTTGATTTTTCATATTATAATTCAGCAAGTCTATTTCCTCTTTGAACTGTAGGCGTTTCAGTACTTTTTAAAGATCCAAGAGTTATATCCTCAATAAACAGTTTAAGAAAGGAAAAATATAGTGTATAAGTCTACATAAATTCAGTAAAGAAAAGGTTACTGGTACTCAGTAATGTCTCCTACTAAGTTATTTTCCTACTAATAATGCCCAGTTTTAAAAATATCAGTGAATGGAGACATAGTTGTTGAAAAAGAAATGAGCAAAGGATGGAAACATTTAAGTTTATTCATACCCATTAACATATCATTCTTAAGAACTCTGTTCTGAAAATTTAAAAGGATAGAAAAATTGAAGCATAGAAATAATAATCAAAATTCACACTGAGACTAGATTAAGGTGGAACAGCCACGTTCTTTATACCATAGCTCATTTTTAGAACCCCTAAGTGTCTTGTTTTGACCATAGAATAAAATTGTATTATCCTCAGTATTTTTGGTTTTACTTTTTACTTCTGACTGTATTTACTTTGGTTTTTTGTTTTTGTTTTTCTTAATCATTCTATCTAGTTGTTGTTTTAACCTAATCAACATACTCTACTCCTTAACCAAAAGAGTTAGTTTATCTCATAAGAACTCTTATTTATTATTAATCCTAATTTTCAGTTGAAATGTCAGGTGTTGGACCTTTATCTTCAAAATTTCCAAGTATCTTTCGTATTTGGAAATTCTGCTAGTTTACTGTATAAAAGTAACTTATTCCATAGGATGACCTTTTAACCTTCTATTAATTCGATAAAAGTGCTTATTATATATTTGAGATTAAATTGTCTCTGCAACTCTTTGTATCTTAAGGTTGTAATTTTTTGTAACTTCTGAGACTGCCAGAAAATATTTAAAACATCCAAATTCAGTCCATTACTTCTTAACTGTGTAACTTAACATTTTTACTTATATGTAGTATTTATAGCTTGAGAACACAAAGCCTTATAAAAGGCAGAAACATATTTTTGTAGAAAATGCAGTCAGAATGCAAATGCATTCATGGAAAGAATTCTTGGCAAATGTGTTGATTTCTTTCTTTTTTTTTTTTTTTCTTAAGGAAAGGAAACAAAAATGTACAACCTTAGTTGAGGACTTACGATAAACATAAATCATTGAGAGCAGAATGAAATTAGTGGAGACACTTTGGATGACATGGTTTAGAGTTAGTCCACAGAGAGTCAGCAAAGGAAGATAACTGCCTGGGTGAACTCTAGTGCAGAGTGCAGAGAAGCAGGAAGCTCAAGTCTGCAGTGGATTTGTTGCTAGCTGTTGTGCTTTTTTAAAACAATGCTTAACATATTTAATGCACAGTAAAAGAAAAAATAGTCTTTATGAATTCGCTCTATTCTGTAGCTCTACTTTACAATCTTGCGAATGAGTGCCTCGGCAAAAGTAACTTATATCCATCCCTTAACAATAGTTCTACATCCATGTCCTATTAATTAATAGCATGAACATAGTGAATAAAGAACACATACGAATCATTATTGAGTATCTTTCGCTGGTTGAGAATCTGTTTCTCCTATTGGAACAGATTGGTTAGAAGTATGGTTGATTAACTTATGGATCCAGAGCTTATCAGAAAAATTGTCATAATACAAAAACTTTATGCTGAGTTGGGGAAAGAAAATTCAAAGGAGGATTAGAAAACTATAGACAAAACTTTTTTTTTTATTTTTGCATGCCTTTCAGGACCCTTAATAAGTAAGTAAAAATTATAGATTTAGAAACATATATTCTTAGGCATTTTAAATAGTACTTGCCTTTGAAGTCCCAGAAGCCACAATTTCCTTATATTAATACTGTGAACTTCAGTTTTTGATAAGCAAGTGAATCATATGGTAGACACATGATAGTGTGCGTTTGTTCCTTATTCCCCTGCTGCCTTTGTTTAGGTGCTAGCTCAATTTTCTCTTTGACCTGAACAATACTAGATCAAGCTTAGGGCTTATCAGGAATTAAATTAATTTAAAATGTGTTCTTAGGCCTAATTCTCACTTACCTTTCTAATTGTGTTGACTTTATTTTTAAGACCAAAATGAAAAACTCATTCAAGAGAATAGAGGACTTCAGTTACAGTGTCTGGAACAAAAGCAACAACTCGATGAACTTAAAAACCACATGAAGTTTTTCAACCAGGTGAACTATTTCTTATTTAGGAAATAAACTCAAAAATCACATGTACATGTTTTAGCACAGAGAAAATACTATAATTTCAAAGCAAAAGATTATGAACATATGACTTGGTTTTTTAACTCGTGGTATCAGGAAGCTTATATTCTATGAGGATATTCTCAATAGTTGGGTTGTCTCTGATACTTAGTTTATTAAGTCATGGTAACAGACACCTTATATTCCAATAGAAAAATACTGAGTAATTGGAATTTCTCTTAACTTTCCATTAATATTTCATTGTGAACTTTTACTTAATCTTTTGCAGGAGAGTGATATTAATGCTGATGAACTGAGTGAAGCTCTCCTGCTTATAAAGGTAACTTTCTGAAATACACCCTTGGAGTTTTATGGTACATAAAACTATTTCAATATACTGATGACCTTTCTGTAACCCTTGCATTTGGAAAGTGAATTATTTTTGCATCTTCTGAAACTTAATGCATTTTTCACACACACACAGGATGTGTATCTACTAAGACTCATGAAAGTGTTTAGATGACATTTAGTTGCAGCAAATGCATATTTCATAATGACATCAAAATTACAATAAAGTAAACATCAAAAACTTGTGTTTAAAGCACTTCCTTTAATTATGCTAAACATTTTACTTTTGCCTGTCTCACAGTAAAAAACTGATCAACAATTTTCTGCCCTAAGAGGCCTTGGTTTACACCCTGTTATCTCAAGTAAAATACTGAATTGTAAATATAACAAGAAAATATTTTCTAGTTCTGGGATACCCTGATACTCACAAGAAGACACAAAAATACACACTTACTTCCTTTTTAGATCATAGAGTACGTTTTAAGTAAAGAGGAATAAATACATGATTCTTTTTTATGTCATGAGGTAATAAACTGTTTTTTAATTTTTTTAATTGTTCCAAATATCTATGCAAATATATTTTAGAACTGCTGTATTTCTAGTGGAAAAAATTGAATACATGTTTTCAATGATTGTTTCGTGCTTGATCTACGTTAATTCACATGGTCACATTTTAGAAATTCTTCAGTAATAAACATGTTTTTGTTTTAGGCTCAAAAAGAACAAAAAAATGGAGACCTTTCATTTTTAGAGAAAGTAGACAGTAAAATTAATAAAGATCTAGAACGCTCCATGAGAGAGCTGCAAGCAACTCATGCAGAAACAGTGCAAGAACTTGAAAAGACAAGAAACATGCTAATCATGCAGCATAAAATTAACAAAGATTATCAGGTAATGTAGTACACTCTGTACTAAATCAAGAGGGTAGGTTTTCTATGCTGTTCTCCTGATGATTTACTTTTCTTAAACATGTGTTATCATGTATTCATCTCTTATACCCTATTATCTATTGCCACCTCTTATTATATATTACCACATCCCTGTAATTTAGTCTTGTGACTAGGTGGTTAGAAATAGTCTAAAAACAGGGGCTGGGTTGTGGCTCAGTGGTAGAGTGCTCACCTAGAATGCATGAGGCACTGGGTTTGATCCTCAGCACCACATAAAAATAAAATAAAAGATTGTGTGTCCACCTAAAACTAAAATATAAAACATTTAAAAAAGAAGAAATAGTCTAAAAACAAAAAAGTCCCTGGTTTAGGGCAATTAATAGTAGCAGTGGACCACCTTATGTTTGTTTGTTTGTTTGTTTTCTTCTTTTCTTTTATAAGACAGGGGCTCAATAAGTTGCCCTCCCTAACCTCAAACTTGGGATCCTCCTGCCTCAGCCCTGCAGGTAGCCAGGATTACAGGCAAGCATCACCATGCCAGGCTTTATGTTAGCTTTTAATAAAACAGAAACTCATCTCCATAAAAAGGAATCCAGAGTTTTATTTACTTTACTTCTTATTTGTGAACATTGCCAAGTATAATTTTCTAAACTGTAAGCTATATAAGATCAGGAAACCATAGTTTATAGGACCTGGTATTCCCAGGATCTAGAAAATGCTTGAATCATAGTAACTTTGATAAATGAAAATGGAACTAATTATAGTATTGAAGTTTATGTGCTCTTGTTTTTTAGATGGAAGTTGAGGCAGTGACCCATAAGATGGAAAGTTTGCAGCAAGATTATGAACTTAAAGTGGAACAATATGTTCATCTTCTTGATGTCAGGGCTGCACGCATCCAGAAACTAGAAGGTACCGTATACACAGTAACTAGAAAAATGGATCTTATAATGGCTGAAAATGAAATCCAAATCTTCACTCACAGTATCTTTTTGCTGTATTTTTCCAAATTCATAGCTATAATAATAAGTTACCAGAAAAGCTCTTTCATCTGATTCTTTTCTACTTAAGAAGTTTTAGTAATTCCCTACTGCTTCATTGTTGCAGGCAAGATTTCAAAGTACTTCATAAAGTACCACAGGCTCAAATTTAGCACCACGTTTGTTATTTCCCTTCTAAGCAACTTACACTCCTCACCAAATAGGCTTTCTTCCTCTTAGGTTCGTTCATGTTGCTCAGTTCCAGCAACCTGCTTTTGTTCTTACAGTTTGTTCTGTCTAAACCTTCTTTCCACCTTGACCTCAACATAGACTCTTCTGTGCTTCAAAATCAAACTCAGTGCTCCCCCATGTCAGGAACCTGGCTCGGATTACTCCTAACCATCTCTCTACCTAAAATGTCCTTGCAGTGATTTTCAAACTTTAGCAAGTATGAGAATCATCTGAGGAACCCATCTAAATTGTGGCTTATGGGGCCCCACCCCTAGTGATTTGGGTGCCCATGATTCTTTATGGTTAGAAATGACTGCAAGATATTCAGATGCTGGTGTGAGGCTTCATATGGCTAGCACAGCACTTACCTCCCCAGTTTTCCCCTCAGGTACTCAGAAAATATATGTGTAGGGAATATGTAAGTGTTCCTTGGCTGTTAGAGTTTTGCATATTCACTGTAACCACCATATAAGTTCTACACTGATGAGTACTCGACTCTTTCATGTCCACTGCTGTATAATACTTAGTCATCTGTGCCAGCGGTAACTTTACCCTCTTAAACTTATTTATGATCACAGAGGCCTTTTTCTCACAATATATACTTTTTGATATTTATCATATTAAAAATCAAGTGAGAAAATTTTAAAATATTTCTAATTCATGTTAAAATAATAATAAACCTATTGTATGTTAACATTAATTATAGTATTTGTTTTTTCGAATATTTTTAAGTTGTAGTTGGACACAATACTTTTATTTTTATTTATTTTTATGTGGTGCTGAGGATCAAATCCAGGGCCTCACACGTGCCAGGCAAGCACTCTACCACTGAGCCACAACTTCAGCCCTAATATTTGTTTTTAAAAGTTCTGTTTACCCCTCCCCCAAAAAATATATATATATTTATATTTATATTTATATTTATATTTATATATATATATGAGTAGAGTAGCATTATTTTAAATTTTTTTAATTTTTAAAAATTTTTAATGTTTTGTAAATCTTTTTAGGATCTGACTTAATAGAAAACAGCTGGATTATTACATCTGTTTCTGCATTTAATCTGTCGTAATAACACATATCATGTAGTCTTGTAGAAACTTCATTATACACATTCAATAAAATGAAAAAGGCAAATAACATCTTGGTAGTAGTATGAAATTAGTTTTGTTCTCATCGACCCCCTAAAACAGTTTTAGAGACCCTCAGAGGTGCCTACACCATACTTTTAAAACTTCTGATCTATGAAGAAGGGCAAAATAAATATCTTTATCTGACTGAACAAGGCTTTCCAAAAGTCGAGGAGCAGTGTGTACCTTTTCTTCCAAGTAGTACTCAATAAAAATTTGCTTAATGGAACTTTCTTGGTTAAAAGGGAGGTCACAGAGTTAAGAATTTTCATTCTTTTCAAAACTTAACAAACTTTTACAAGTATGTTTTATATGTCTCTTAAATTCATTGACTTATTCCGTAAACATGATCAAGTCTCTAATGCATCCTAAGCAAAGTGCTAGCCAGTAAAGAATACAAATAGGAAAAAAAACTGAGGTACCACCCTCAAGGGTATTTTTTTCTTGGTGCTGAAGATTGAACTGAGGGTCTTGTGAATGCTAAGCACATGTTCTACCACTGAGCTATAACCCCAGCCCCAGAGATTTATTTCTCACAGTTGTAAGGCTGGGAAGTTCACCTTGAGGGGCCTTCATGTCAAGGACCATAGCAGAAGGCAGAAGGGCAAAAGAACATGCACAAAGAGAAAGCAAGAAGAGACCAAACTCACTTTGATAGTAAACCCACTCTTGTGATATCAAACCCACTCCCATGATTATGACATGAAGCCATTCATGAAGGTAGAGCCTCTATGGCCTAATTGCGTCTTAAAGATTCTGCCTCTCGACACTGTTGCCTAGGGGATTAAGTTTCCAGCACATGAACTTGGGGAAACACATTCAAACCATAGCAGGTATTAAGAAAACACTAATGAGAGAATGCCTCTTCCTACCTCAAGGTTCAGGTAAAAGGGCTGGAGATGTGGCTTGATGGTAGGGTGCTTTGCCTAGCATGTATGAGTTCCTGTGTTCAATCCCTAGCACACAAAGAAAAATGATTTGGGGAACTCTAAAATAGGTATGGAGTCTTTAGAAACAGTCCACACACATGCACACACACAAAAGACTAGACTTCACCACTAAGTAAAAGTAGTATATTCAGTATTGCATTTTGGAGATTATACTCCTGGTATTAGGAGAATGAGTAAGACATGAAGGAAGGAAACATGTTGAGTTCCATAATAATCTAGATAGTAAACTGAAGGTATTAAATAGATACAGTGGTGATAGAATAGGGACAAATCTGATAAAGATTTAAGAAATAGTGTTGGATAGTAGTGACCCTATAAGATATGGTGAGAGTAACCAAAAAAGGAATCTAGGTTGACTGTGGTGTCTAACCTGGGCAACTGGTTGAATGTTAACACCATCTCTTGAGATTCAAAGTAAAAAAAAAAACAAAAAAAACAAATAGCCAGAAAACCGTATGATACCTTCTGTTTTGGATATACTGAATTTGAAGTGCCTTCGGGATTCTATAAGATAGAGGGTGAAGTAAAACATTAGATATATGGGACAGGAATTTAGGAAAGAAATCTGAGTTAAAAACAGAAATATGGAAGCTTTCAGCATGCTGATTATAACAAAAGTCATAAAAGTAAATGAGATGACCCATGAGAATATGTCGACTAATAAGAGAATTGAAAGCAGAACCCCAGAAAACTAGCAGAGAAAGAAAAGGAAGGGCAGGGGAAATAATGACATGGAAGCCAAGATAGAAGTTCACAGAAGGGATAGTTTCATCAGTCTCAATAGAAGCAAAGAAAACAAATAGTACAGGGTCCAGTATCCATTGAGTCTAGCAATTAATTGGTTATTGCTGATATTTTCTGCCATAATTTTATGGAAAAGTAAGGCAATGTGGTTTACATGAGTAGTTGGAGACACGCACATACATTATTCTTTATAGAAACTTGAGTGTAACAGTAGGGGAAAATGTAAATAAAAAGAGATCTTTTTAAAAAATAGCTTTAAAGAAGTATAGTTAATGTACTTTAAAAGATACATTTAAAGTATACACTTTGGTGAGTTTGGGCTTGTGTGTACAACTGTGAAACCATTACTATAATGAAGACAATAAACATACACTTCACCCCACACAGGAGAAACATGTATCCTATCACGATAAAGAAAAGGAGCCTGAGAAAAGAGAAATTAAGGAGAGAAGGTAATGGATAAAGAAAAGGTGGAGGAGCAGGTGAAACAAAATAGTGACCTCAGCTGTTCATTCAGAAACCTGCTTTTCTTTTTCCTTTTGCTGGCTTTGGCTATATTACAACTAAAGTTGTAATTTTTAACAACTTTGTATTATAAGTTGACAAATTATACTTGTGTGTATTTTGAAGTTATAACTTGTTATTGTTTAACAAATGATGTATCAAAACAAGAAAAATGGTATAGTCATAGAATTTAAGATTGAGATTATCCATGAAAGCACTCAAACTTCCGACTGCTTCAAATACAAGTTTGCATTTTCATATGTCAATATTTTAAAATCTCTAAACTATGTGTCTTCTCTTGTAGCCCAATTAAAGGATATTGCCTATGGCACCAAACAGTACAAATTTAAACCAGAAATCATGCCAGATGACTCTGTCGATGAATTTGATGAAACCATCCACCTAGAACGAGGCGAAAATCTATTTGAAATCCACATCAACAAAGTAATCTTTTCTTCTGAAGTTTTACAGGCATCTGGAGATAAAGAGCCTGTCACTTTCTGTACCTATGCTTTCTATGATTTTGAACTACAGACAACTCCCATAGTTCAAGGCCTTCACCCAGAATATAACTTCACTTCTCAATATCTTGTTCATGTTAACGACTTATTTTTACATTATATTCAGAAGAATACTGTCACACTTGAAGTCCACCAAGCTCACAGCACAGATTATGAAACACTTGCAGCATGTCAATTGAGATTCCATGAAATTCTAGAAAAAAGCGGTCGAATATTTTGCACAGCAAGTTTGGTTGGTAAGTACGGTTTATAGGCTTCAAATGTTTAGACCACTAATTTGAGTTATCTATTGTTATTCTACATTAGTATCTTATACATTAAAGGTGCCTTTTGGATAGGGACAAGGTTCTCTATCTACATTCATAGTATATCTTAAATATTATTGATGACATCAGTAAAATAGCTATTTAGTGTTTAAAAACTTATTACTTCAGATGTTTTTTTCTCATATTGATACCCTTGTTTGATTAAACAGTTACAGTACATTCATCAATTTTTTTTTTTTTTTTACAACATTGTGTTACCACTTACTAAATACTAAGAATACTGGTCAGTGATAAGTAAGACAGACAAAACTTGTATTCGCAGATAGCTTAGCTAACCTTCTAGCAAGGAAAATAGCCAATAAAACAAATAAATAATTATATTCAGATATGAAAAATAACTTGAGCAAGAAGCTAACAGAGGGATGGAAGGTTGCTAGTTGAGATGAAAGCTTCCTCAAGAGGGTGATGTTGATAAAGACCTGAATGAAGTTCCATGCCAGGGTGCAGGGGAAGAATGTTTCAGGCAGGGGAAATAGCAAAACCAGAGATCTGAGAGAGGAACAAACCTGATGTGTTGTAGGGGCAGAAAGGTGGCCTGTAACTGGAGTAAAGGTGAAATTAAATTAAAAAGCCAGTCAGAGCACACTGTAGAGCAATATAGGTCATAGGAGTTTAGGGTTGATAAATGGGACTCCAACATTTAAGAATCAGGAAAAGGAAGAGCCTGAAGGACCTAGGAATTAAACCAGAGACCTTGCACCTGATGGAAGAAAAAGTAGGTCCAAATCTCCATCATGTCAGATTAGGCCCCAGCTTTCTTAATAAAACTCATGTAGCGCAGAATTAAAACCAAGAATCAATAAATGGGGGTGGATTCAAACTAAAAAGCTTCCTCTCAACAAAAGAAACAATAAGGTGAATAGAGAGCCTACAGAATGGGAGCAAATCTTTACCACAAGCACATCAGGTAGAGCACTAATCTCAAGGATATATAAAGCACTCAAAAACCTTAACACCAAAAAAACAAACAACCCAATAGATAAATGGGCCAAGGAACTGAACAGACACTTCTTGGAAGAGGATATACAATCAATCAACAAACATGAAAAAATGTTCAACATCTCTAGCAATTAGAGAAATGCAAATCAAAACTACTCAAAGATTTCATCTCACTCCAGTCAGAATGGCAGCTGTTATGAATACAAACAACAATAAGTGTTGGCGAGGATGTGGGAGAAAAGGCACACTCATACATTGCTGGTGGGACTGCAAATTGTCGCAGCCAATCTAGAAAGCAGTATAGAGATTCCTTGGAAAACTGGGAATGGAACCATCATTTGACCCAACTATCCCACTCCTTGGTTTATACCCAAAGAACTTAAAAAGAGCATACTACTGGGACCCAGCCACATCAATGTTTACAGCAGCACAATTCGCAATAGCTAAATTGTGGAACCAACCTAGATGCCCTTCAGTAGATGAATGGATAACGAAACTGTGGTATAAATATACAATGGAATATTACTCAGCATTAAAAGAGAACAAAATCATGGCATTTTCAGGCAAATGGACAGAGTTGGAGAATATTATGCTAACTGAAGTAAGCCAATCTCCAAAAACCAAATGCTGAATGTTTTCTCTGATATGTGGACACTGATCCATAATGGGGGTAGAGGGAGCATGGGAGGAATGGAGGAATTTTAGATAGGGCAAAGGGGAAGGGGGAGGTTAAGGGAAGAGGCATAGGGGTAGGAAAGATGGTGGCATGAGATGGATATCGTTACCCTAAGTACATGTATAAGACACAAATGGTGTGAAAATACTTTGTGTACAATCAGTGTCTTGAAAAATTGTGCTCTATATGTATAATATGAAATGAATTGCATTCTCCCATCATATATAACAAATCAGAATAATTTTTTAAAAAAAGAGCCTGAAAAGGAAACAGGGGTGACCAGTGGTATAGGAGGAAAACTGAAAGTATATGGCATCCCAGAAGCCAAGTAGAAAAACCATTTTAAGAAGGAACAGTGTTGATTTTGTGTCTGGAAAGGGATTTTATTTTACTGATTGAGTGGTTGATGGCATAGATAATATATTTATGACTTAAAAATCAAAATGATGTAGGTATCTTATCCTCTCCTGTCTCCGGACACCCCTGAACCCCCTCACCAAAGATTTTTTATGCATATGCAACCAAATATGTATGCATTAATATTCTTTTATTATATTTTATAAATAATGTTAGATATTAAATCATGGTTGAATAAAATAAATTGATGAGGTAGGAGTAGAGTTTTAATAACATGAGAAGAGAAATTTATGTATACAGTATTCTCTACTTGACAAATATTGAGTATCTATTACGTGCTAGTCCCTACGGTAGGAGTATACTGGTGAAAACTACCTTCCTTGCCCTCAAGAAACTTTCATGTGGTGTACAGACTGTGCAGTTGTGAGTAGACAAGCCAGAGCCGTCAGTGCTCTAATGAGGACATACAAAGTCCGTGAAGGAAGTACAGAGCTGTTGAACCTCCACAGAGGATAAGTCTTCACAGAAGAATAACAAGGGTGTGCAGGGCAAATATCATACAACTTTTGCCCCAGTACTTGATACAGTAAAGAAATGGAAAAATGCCAAAGAATTTCCCAAAGTTGAAATTAAAATTTGGAATGTCATATTTATAATTTTGAGGTTGCATATTGCAAATGTCAGGATATATTGAGTACAACTTGTTTAAATAAAAGTACTATAGCATCAAAAAGAATCTGGGGAGTATCTGATTCAATATTTACATTTTTTTATATTTCAGAAGGATTGAAATGGTATGATATATTCCAAATCATAATTTGACATAGTTTTTAAATAATATTTAACATACAATGAAACCCATACCCCAAAAGTAACTCTTTTCTTCATCTGTTATTTGCCAATCATACATCATTTGTGCAAGTCATATCATTGAACTGTATAAAATTTATAGTTTTAATGCATAACACCATTGATGTATCTTTTACTTATATATGTTTCATTTATGTGACTGTTTTAACAGTGGGTTATGTATTGACTTGTAGGAACTAAAGGAGACATCCCAAATTTTGGCACAGTAGAATACTGGTTCCAATTAAGAGTTCCCATGGATCAAGCAATTCGACTTTATCGAGAACGAGCAAAGGCTTTGGGATATATAACATCAAATTTTAAGGGGCCAGAGCAAATGCAATCGGTAAGCTTTATTTACTTTAGAACTCTTTTATTACATAGAAATTTTATAATATTCTCTTATATATCAGGCTTTAAATTGAAATCATTTTATTTTTTTTATTTTTTTTATTTTTTCATCTTTCATACATTTGATTCAAGTGAGTTATGCATTTCCATTTTTACCCCAAACACAAATTGCAGAATCACATCAGTTACACATTCACAATGTTTACATAATGCCATATTAGTGGACTGTTGTATTCTGCTGTCTTTACTATCCCCCCTCCCCTCCCCTCCCATCTTCCCTCTCTACCTCATCTGTTGTTGTTCCGTTCTCTCCCCCCCCCCTTTCCCCTCACAACCTCGTATATGTGATTTCGTATAACGATGAGGGTTTCCTTCCGTTTCCATGCAATTTCCCTTCTCTCTCCCTTTCTTTCACAGCCTTCAAGTGGCTTTTTTCAACTTCTTATTTTGGAATAATCATAGTCTCATAGGAAATAGCAAAAATAGTACAGTGAGATCCTGTGTGTGCTTCACCCAGTTTCTCCAAGTTGTAACACCTTACAGAACTATGGTTTAATATCAAAACCAGGAAATTGACATTGGTATAATAGGCTAGCTACCTTATTCAGATTTTTATCAGTTGTTACATGCAGGCATTTGTGTATGTGTATGTAAACATGTGTATAGTCATTTTATGTAGTTTTGTCACATGTCACAATTCATATAACAATCACCACAATGAAGATACAGAACACCAATACAAAAAAAATTCCCTTGTACTACCCAGGACAGTTTGGGGTTATATAATTTCAGTACTGTTACCACTCATCAAGTCTTTCATTAACAAGTTCCACTGTTAAGAAAGCAAATAACTATTCTTGGAATATCAATTATTTTCTTTCTTTCAAACTGTTGGGTTTCTGAAATGCAAAGTCAAATACAAAATGTATATTTTCTTGCTAAGAACTGGGAGTTTAAATGGAATTCCCCAGGTTAGCATTTCCTAAACCATGTTTCATGGAGTCTTAATGATCATATTCCTAAATGAATTCCATGATCCAGTGAATGTAGAAAGCACAGAATTGAGCAAAGTTAAATAGGATTCTTGACTGAAGATTTCTTGTATATATGAATTTCAACAGGAAACATAAGGTATGCACTTATGTTGCATAACAGAGGAAGGGGTTATAGTAGAAATAATTGGAAGGTTGACTCAACTCATAAATATCTTACTTTCTTTGTTCTTAGAACTGACCCTTCCCAATTCATGGGACCTGGCCCCCCAGTGTTCAGGTTTCTGTTAAATGATCTCATTTTCTCACACTCCCCTTGTAATTATATAACTGATTACAGAATATCTGCTTGACCCCAGTTGGGCCAATCAGATTCTGCTTTCTGAAACCAAGAGAAAGCAAGACTCATGATGCTTAAAACATGTAAAATTGGGAGTGATTGGCAGCCATTTTCTACCATTATAGTCAGCAAAGGGGGAGAAAAAATGGATCCAAGGAGAAAGAACAATTAGCAAATATTATGAGAAAAATGGAGACCTAAGAGAAAGTAAATTTTAGTAGTATACCAGTCCTACTACCTTCCTAAGGTCCAGTCACATTTCTGCTGTATAGTTCCATGAAATGTCCTTATAACCTTCCTCTGTGTGGTATTTCTGCTCAATGGATTGGTTTCTGTGACTTTCACTTAAAGAACCATTACTAACATAACTTGAGAAAGAATAGCACTTGCTTCCCAAAGATCATCTTTCTGGCTGATATTCTTCATAATACACTTTGGGAAATGCCGAAAGAAATGGGAATTAGAAACAAGGAAACCGGATTATTTGTTTGATTTTTGTAGTTTAAAGGTTTTTAGATTCCCAGATTCTGGCTTTCATTTACTGGTGGAATTTTAGCTTTCATGGATGGATTTGAGGATGTCAGTGCAGGGGGTACTTTTAAAAATCATTCCACTCATCCTTCCATAACTGAGTGCAGACTAGCCTGGGAACACAGAATTGTGATTTCCTTTCTCTGGTTTCTCCACTCCAACCAACCAGATATCTCTACCAAGAAGATTCTGACTCTGACTCTATTTGGCCTTCTCCAATTAAGTCTCCTAGTTAGGGGTCTCATCTGTTCAATCCAGACTCAGAAATACAGAGGAGTTTCTCTTGGAAAGGAGAGAATTCTCCAACACTAAACTAAACAAGGACACTGAAACACTAGCATTTTCTTTGTCCTAGATATATCAATTATGGAAGATTTACTGTTTAGTGCAGTTATTTTCCAAAATACTTGTGGTGGCCCTCTTAGTAGTATTTCCATAAGGAACCATAGAGTAGTTCCCAGCTCTGCCTGATAACTTCTCCTGCTCATCTCTCTTCCAAAATGTCCTCCCAATTCTTGCTTTTTAGCCCTCACATATTTTTCTTGTTCTTATAGAAGTTGGACTTTGATACACTGGCTAATCTTGGCCTCATATATTTGCTTCTTCAAACCCCAATGGTTCAGGATGAGGGCCAACCCCAAATATAACAGAATTATCACTGTGGACAATCGATGAATCTCTTCTGGTTAGGGCATTCTTCTTTAGACCTATCACTCACTGTAGTCTCTGGTTATTAAATAGAATTAATAACTCTTTTCTTGGTTGGTTTTGGCTTTAACACCAATTTCTACATACCTTCTCAGTCTCCTATGTTTGTTGCTAATAGCACAGGATCATCTGTCCACATATGGTTTTAAATAAGAATCAAAGGTGGGTTTTTTTTTTTTTTACCTTAACTGATAAATTAACTTTGAATGAAAATATGCAGCTTCTGTCCATTTACAAAATTATTTTGTTTGGGGGTTGGCAGCTGCTGTTTATCTTTTAATTGTATTATTTCTATAATATAAATATGTATGTTTTTCCAGTTAAGTCAGCAAGTACCTAAAACTGCTCAGCTCAGTTCAACAGATACCACAGAAGGCAACTTAAATGAACTTGACATTACAATAAGATGTTGCAACAACCTGCAGTCCCGAGCTCGACACCTGCAGCCACACCCATATGTTGTGTACAAGTTTTTTGATTTTGCAGACCATGATACAGCCATCATTCCCAGTAGCAATGATCCACAGTTTGATGATCATATGTGTTTCCCAGTGCCAATGAATATGGATTTGGATCGATACCTTAAGTCAGAGTCTCTGAGTTTTTATGTGTTTGATGATAGTGATACCCAGGAGAATATTTACATAGGAAAAGTCAATGTGCCTTTGATTTCATTGGCACATGACAGGTGTATCTCAGGTAAGCCTGTGTTCTTGATTCTACAAAATTGTAAAAGCAAACTTAAATTGTACCTCAGTGTTATGGATGTGATTTGTTTATAACTAATTTTCCTAACCTTCTCAGAATCCTTAAACTTTGGGCCATTTTTTTTTTTTTTTTAGTTATTTACTGAGCAATTGCTATAAGAATTGTAATATGCATCATATCATACTCTACTTAAAATTAACACTAACCTAATTCCATTAAAATATAGAAAGACTAATACAATTTCATTCTCACTATGTTTTCATTCTCACATTTCTGCTATTCTTGACATATGTATATAGTATGCCTGTATATGTTATAAACCTTTGTAGGTACCATGTAGCAGAAGGAGGAGAGGAGACGCTAAGAGCAGTCCCACAGACTCTTACTGTTTTGAATGTTTTTCAGTAAATGCTGCTCAATTTGTTGCATATCTTTGATCACTTTCCAGTTTCCTTATATGGTTGTTTTGAAGCATTCTGTCCACTTTTATCATTACTTTTTGGGAAGAATATTTGCTGAGCTCTTCATTCAGCCATTTGAAAGTCTTACCTATGCCTGTAAGAGAAGTTTATCATCTTAACAATATTTTGTTCATATTCTTTGATCTATTTATTTCATAGACTTTTTATCAGTGTAGATATTGATTTGCAATAATATAACAACTTCCGGTAAAATATGTTTAAAATTGGGCTGGGGCTATAGCTCACTTGGTGGAGTGCCTACCTAGCATGTGTGGGATGCTGGGTTCAATTCTCAACACCACATAACAATGAAATGAAGGTATTGTGTCCATCTACAATAAAAAATATTTTTAAAATACATATATTTTGAAATTATAACAATTTATAGTAATGTAAAGATTTCTTTACATACATAAACTGTTTGAGATTTTAAAATTTTAATATATTTTTCATTAGACACAAGTCTCTTACAAGAATTTTCAAGTCAAAATGAAAATCAGTACTTGATATACAACCAGATATGTCTTAGAAGAAGGCTAGGAATTCTGAATAATCCTGAATTTAATTTCAGGGAATTAAAATAGTTATAAATTAATTTCCCATTGTTGAGTCAGTATTATCTTTGAGGCCTTAATTTCTGTAAGAAGTCAGTTTGAGAAACGAACTTATCATAATTCCTCTTTATTTTATTCTCAATGACATTTGAGTTGTAAGTAAAAAATGCTAAAAAAAATTTTTTAAGTAGAGGGTGGTTCTTTGTTTCTCTTTAATTCCTATGTAAATAAAATTTCACTCTTACTAATTAAAAATATTTTTATAATTTGACAGGACTATTTGAGTTAATAGATCATCAAAAGAATCCTGCGGGCACTATCCATGTTATATTAAAATGGAAATTTGCTTATCTTCCACCAAGTGGATCAATAACTACTGAAGTTGAAGGAAATTTCATACACAGAGAACCAGAAGTTGTTCAGGCACTACCTTCAACATCCTCTGTTAGCACATTAGTTGCAGTGAGTAGCTAGAACTTCAAATTTTCTTTCAAACATAAAATTTGAATACAAACTTAATAGCCAAATACCTCTGCCAAAGAAAAAATTGTTGAAACTTTATCTACTATTCACCATACTCATCCTGACATATTGGTGTATCTTAGGTACCAACACCTAAACCTAGACGTTTAACACCTGTAGAGAAGAAAGTGTCTTTTGTGGATATCATGCCACATAGGGATTCTGTAAGTAGTAAATACTCAAAATATGGATTTGGTTTTTTTCTGTTATATATATTTGAAATAACAAATAGAGATATACTATAACTTACTTGATTTAAATGGGAACAAGTGAATGAAGTACATCTTTTCCCTTTAAAATGACCACTTTTTTTGTTTGGCACTATATAGAAGTGTTAACCATTCATATTCCTTGATCTAAGCCCCTCTCCTGGCTCCATATCTCTCTGCAGCTACTGTCCCAGTCCTCTGTTCCCACTTACAAAAAAAGTTGTCTAAATTCTGCTTCCTTGCCTCATACTGTTTCTTAAACATACTCTAGGAAAATTAATTTTAACTGTCTTAGTAAGGTCACAGTGACTTTTTTTGCGGGGGGGGGGGTACTTATTCAATTATGTTTTTATTCTGATGGACTTGGCATTCTAGGTGTCAGTTATTTTCTCTTTTTTTACTTTATTTTTTTAAATTGGTGTGTTATAATTATATAGTAGTGGGATTCATGTGTCATATTCATTAAAGCTCATAACATAATTTTCTCAATCTCCTTTCTTAGTACCTTCCCTTTACCCCTCCTCCTCCTGACCCCTTTACTCTACTTATCTTCCTTATGTTATCATTTAATTAGTACTTATCATTTTTTATATATATATATGTATATATACATATATATATAAACACATATATAAGGATTTATTGTGATATATGTGTGCATGAACATAGCATAATGTGGTAGATTTCGTTTCTCAGTACTTCCCATTCCCCCCCTTCCTCTTAATCCCCTTCCTCTAGTGTATTGGTCTCCCTTCTATTTTAATGAGGTTCCCCACTCCCTTTTTTCTCCTTCCTTTCTCCATTCTCTCCGCCACCCACCCCCCACCCCGCCGCTCTCTCTTCCAGAGATGAGAGGAAACATTTGACCTTTGACGTTCTGATTCTGGCTTATTTCACTTAGCATGATGTTCTCCAGTTTCATCCGTTTGCCAGCAAATGACATAATTTCGTTCTTTATAGCTGATTAAAACTGCATCATGTATATACCACATTTTCTTCATCCATTCATCTGTTGACAGGCACATAGGTGGTTTTAAAACTTGGCTATTATAAATTGCACTGCTATAAACAGTGGTATGCATGTATCACTGTAGTATGCTGATTTTAGTTCTTTTGGATAAATACCAATGTGTGGAATAAGTGGATCATATGCTGATCCCATTCATAGTCTTTTCTTTTTTTTTCGTTGCAGATGAACACGGTACCTTTGTTTTTTATTTTTACATGGTACTGAGGATCAAACCTAGTACCTCACATATACTAGGCAAGTGCTCTACTACTGAGCTACAACCCCAGCCCCCCATTCCTGGTCTTTTAATGAATCTCCATACTACATTCCAAAATAGTCGTTCTAATTTGCAATACCACTAACAATGTAAAAGTGTACCTTTTCCTCTAAAGGCTCACCAGCATTTATTGTTATTTGTATTCTCGATGAATGGCATTCTAACTGAAATGCAATGAAATCTCAGTATAGTTTTGATTTTCATTTCCCTGATTACTATGGATGTTAAAACATTTTTCATATATTTATTTCCCATTTGTATTTCTTCTGAGAAATATCTGTTTAGTTGTTTGTTATTTGATTGGGTTATGTTTTTTAGGTGTAAGTTTTTAGAGTTCTTTATGTACTCTGGATATTAATCCCCTATTGAAAGAGTAGATGGCAAAGATTTTCTCCCATTCTATAGGCTCTCTCTTCTTGATCTTGTTTCCTTTGCTGTGCAGAAGCAAATTTGATGTCATCCCACTTTGATTCTTGGTTTTATTTCTTGAACCTAAGAGTCGTATTAAGGAAGTCGGTGCCTGCACCAGTATGTTGCAGTTTTGATTCTGTGTTTTCTTCTAATAACAACAGTGTTTCTGGTCTAATTCCTAGGTCTTTGATCCACTTTGAGTTGATTTTTGTTCAGGGAGACAGAGATTGATCTATTTTCATTCTATATCTGTGTATCCCGTTTTCCCAGCACCATTTGTTTAAAAGGCTGTGTTTTCTCCAACGTTTTTTTTTTTTTTTTGGCATCTTTGTCCTTTGACAAAGATGACAGTATCTATGTGAATCTGAATCTGTCTCTGTCTTCCATTATTTTCCATTAGTCTTTATGTCTGTTTTTATGCCAACACCATCCTGTTTTTGCTATTTTACCTCTGTAGTATAATTTGAGATCAGGTGTTATGATGCCTTTGGCATTGCTCTTATTGTCGGTATTGCTTTGGCTATCCTGGGTCTTTTATTCTTCCATATGAATTTTAGGACTTTTTTCTAGTTCTGTGAAGAACGTCATTGTTATTTTGATGGGCATCACATTGAATCTGTAAATAACTTTGGTAATATGGCTTATTAATTCTTCCAAGAACATGATACGTCTTTCCATCTTCTGAGGTCACCCTCATCTTCTTAATGTGCTACTATTTTTTTTTTTAATTGTAGAGGTCTTTCACCTTCCTAGTTAGCTTTATTCCCCAGGTTGTGGTGTTGTAGTTGTTGTTGCTTTTTTGTCTGTTTAAGGCTACTGAGAATTGAATTGTTTCCCTGATTTCTTTCTGAACAGATTCATTATTAGAGTATAGGAAAGCTATAATTTTTATATGATGACATTGTAATCTGCTGCTTTGCTAAGTTTGTCAGCTCCAAAGTTCATGCTGTGAATACAGTATCACCTTGATACATCAATGAAAGAACACTAGACCAATATCCCTGAAGAACATAGATGGAAAAATTTTTACAAAAATATTAGCAATCTTCATTTAAGAATACATTAAGAAGATTATACACCATGATCAAGTTGGAGTCATCTCAGGGAAACAAGGTTGTTTCAGCATATACAAATCAATAAATGTTAATTCATCAAATGGATAAAATTAAGGACAAAACTCACATCTCAATAGGTGCAGAAAAAGCCTTTGACAAAATCCAGCACCCATTCATGTTAAAACACTGAAGAAACTAGGGACTGAAGAACTTAACTCAACATCATAAACACTATAAAACTCAAACCAACATCAGATTAGATGGAAAAAAACTGAAAGCATTTCCTCTAGAATACAGAATGAGACAAAAATGCTGAAAGAAAACAACTGCCAGCAAAGATTATTATATCCAGTAAAATAAACAAAATAGAAATAAAACTTTTCATGATAAGGATAAAAGAAGTAATGGTTACTAAGCCAGCACTACAAAAACCACTTAAATACTACCCACAGAAGACCTCAAAAAGCAAACCCCAGATCTCTAAATGGGTGAATCTCACTGGAAGAACAGTTAAACAAATGAAAATTAAGACTGAATTAAATACCACTACCATATACATCCATAAGAATGGGACTCTAACTAGAATAATGAATTCTGCTGTCATATATAACTAAAAGAACCAATTAAAAAGAGTGAATTAAAAATGTGAAACAAATCAAAATGTCAGGAAATAAAAATCTTTCCATAAGAATTCTAAATGTAAATAGTCTCTACTCTCCAATTAAAAGACACAGACTTGCTTAGTGGATTAAAAAATCAAAGTTCAACTATATACTATGTTTTTGAACTATATGCTATATGAAATAAATCCTTAATGTTCATTGGACTCATTTAATCCTCACAGTAACCCCATGTACTTCATACTAGAATTACTCCTATTTAAAGATGTAGAAAGTAATTTTTTTGCTTTTATTTTTTTAATTAATTTTTTTATTTGTTCTTTTTAGAAATACATGCAGTAGAGTATATTTTGACATACATGACTTATTCTAATTAGTACCCCATTCTTGTGGTTGTACGTGATGTAGAGTTATACTGGTCATATATTCATATATAAGAAACTATGTCTAGTTCATTTTACTGTTTTGTGGAAAGTAATATTTAGAGATGCTAAGAAAACTTGCTCATGGTTAAAGTAGTAAAGCTGGTGTTTGAATATAGGTAGCCTGATTCCTAAGTAAATGACCATAAATATTAAAAAGACATCTAGAGAGAGATGTTTGTTGCAATATTAGTCATAATATCTAAAAATCATGAAATAGTTAAGTCCAACAGTAGTGAAATAGTTCATTAAACCATGAAACACTCATCAATATAGGTGTTATTTCAAATTATATTTTCCCAAAGTTTCATAATAGGAGAAAATTGTTATATTAATTTTTAAAATGTTAACAGAATATATTGTGTTTATAACACATTTATCACCATATAAATAAAATTTTTAATTACATAAAAATTATAAATAGTTGGGCACAGTGAAACATGTGTGCCTGTAATCCCAGCGTCTTGGAAAGCTGAGCCAGGATTGCAAATTAGAGGCCAATCTGGGCAGTTAGTAGGACCCTATCTCAAAATAAAAACTGAAAAGGGCTGGAGATGTATCTCAGTTATAAATCACCTCTGTGTTTGAATCCCAGTACCACAAAACAAAACAATAATAATAATAATTTAATTATAAAGTAATAAAAATCTAACACATTATTAAAAATATTACTATTGAGTAGTAGGAATATAGATTTGTATTCATTTATTTCTTTTATATATTATTTATCTTTTACACCTTCTTTATTGGGCAAGTTTAATTTTAAAATAGTAAAAATTATAAATTTCATTTTAAAAATCAACAAAAGTTTAAAATGCTGGAATAATAGTTAACTGTAAGTTGATATTTAGCATAATAAAAAGATAATACTGATTGTAGGAAATATAACTATTTTATAAGTTGTACAAGTAATATATAATCATCATAGAAATATTAGAAAATATAAATAAGAAAATAAACAATAAAAATAAAATTAGGCCTAGTGTGGTGTCACATGCCTGTAATTCCAGCGGCTCAGGAGACTCCTGAGAATCACAAGTTCAAAGCCAGCCTAAGCAACTTAGTGAGGCCCTAAGCAACTCAGCGAGACCCTGTCTCTAAATAAAATATTTTTTAAAAGACTGGGGATGTGGCTCAGTGGTAAAGTACCCCTGGGTTCAATCCCTGGTACCAAAAAACAAAATTAAACAAAATTACATTTCTACAAATCTACAACTCAGTTTTGGTGAATTTTCTTCCATATTTGCAAATACAAATGTCTAACAGAGCCCTATTGTCAGACATTTGCATTGCTATACTTGTGTTAAATCCTATGTACATATACTTTAAAGAATTTCCATTTGGGGATGAAGCTCAGTGCTAGAGCACATGTTTAGCAAATGTGAGGCCCCGAGTTCAATCCCCAGCACCACAAAACAAAAACAAAAAGTGTATTCATCAGTTTATTGAAGTACACTAAAGTAATTAAATTTATTGTCACATGAGTGACTATTTTATTTCTTGTTAGTTTTTATCTGTATATATACACACATTCATTTATATGTATATATATATATTTGTAAAAGTCTTAGAATAATAATATACATTCATTCATGTTTTCACATTAATGCAAGGAGACTTCTCCTTCTCCTGAAGATATGAAGGAAATTTTACCAGAAGTGGATCATATAGCAAAAATAGAAATTAATACAACAACTATTTCAAATATTCCCAAGGTATGCAATTGTATTAAAAATATTTTGAAAGGTTTAATTTGGTTCTTGAAGGCTTTGTTTAGTATTGATGTGGTTTGAGAAATTATAATATTTATCCTATTTTTGTATGTGACTTTTTTGCATTAAAAACATTAAAAATATGACAAGTACAATTATTAATTATGTTAAACTTGTCAGCTGCAATTATACTGGTAGTGGCAGACAACAAATAGATATGTGAATTCAAGTCTTAATAATTTTTTAAATTAGTTTAAATCAAAACTAACTATCCATTTTGAGATAAATGCATTTTAGTATATATTAAGGTTTTCATTTATATGCATATTTTTATTTCATTTTTCATTTTCTATGTAATTTTTCATTTTCTAATGAGTGTTTCACATATATATTGCATATCTGTATATTTCTCAAATTTACATGCTTTATCATTCAGATGCTTCAGCAAGCATACTATAAGGGTTGGAGTTATAGCTCAGTGGTAGAGCTTAGCATGTGCGAGGCCCTGGGTTTGATCCTCAGCACCACATAAAAATAAATAAATAAAATAAAGGTAATGTGTCCAACTACAACTAAAAAATAAATGTTAAGGGCTGGGGCTGTAGCTCAGTGGCAAAGCGCTTGCCTAGCATGCATGAGGTACTGGGTTTGATCCTCAGCACCACATAAAAATTAAGAAATAAAGGCATTCTGTCCATCTACAACTACAATTTTTTATGTTAAAAAGAAGAGTACTATAAAATGTGATCTAAGCAATAATAAATATAGGAGTGTGCTTTTCTTTCAGCAGGTTTCTCAGGAAGGCAGTATAGCTAAGGTAAAAGAGAATACTGAGAAAATCCAGCAAGAAAAAGATGATGATGTATCTTTACTCTCTGAGGGTCAACTTGCAGAACAAAGCTTGGCTTCTTCTGAGGATGAAACAGAAATAACAGAAGAATTGGAACCAGAAGGTGACTTTCTTTTCTAAAATCCCATTATTTGCTTTACTCTTTATTTTGTTTCATCTGTTAGCATATGCATCATAAAACATCATCTAATAGCAAGATCTACCTCATCATATCTATTTCTTGACAGAAACTATGGGTTATAGTTCATTAGTCTGCTTAGCTATTGTTAGGTATAATTTTGTATCTCTTCTAAATCAGCGTGGATCTCCATAATAGAATAGAAATGTCATTATTGACCTGTTTATGTTTTAAACAGTTTCATATTCTCTTTGGGGGTCAGTATTATCAGTTGGATACTCTACAGTCTTGACCTTTTAAAAATCAAAACTAAGAATCCTGACCAGAGATCAACAAATATATGAGAAAATGTTCATCATCTTCAGCAATTAGAGAAATGCAAATCAAAACTACGCTAAGATTTTATCTCACCTCAGTCTGAATGGCAGTTATCAAGAATATAAACAGTAATAAACGTTGGCAAGGATGTGGGGGCAAAGGTACACTCATATGTTGCTGGTGGGAATGCAAATTGGTGCAACCATTATGGAAAGCAGAATGGAGATTCCTCCTAAAACTTGGAATGGAACCACCATTGACCCATCTAACCCACTTATTGGTTTATACCCAAAGGACTTAAAATCAGCATATTATAATGATGGAGCCACATCAATGTTTATAGTAGCCCAACTCACAATAGCTAAACTATGGATCCAACCTAGGTGCCTTTCAACAGATGAATGGATTTAAAAAATATATATATATATGTGTGTGTGTGTGTGTGTGTGTGTGAGAGAGATACACACACACACACACACAAGTATGGTGGAATATTACTCAGCCTTAAAGAAGAATGAAATTATGGCATTTGCTGGTAAGTGGATGGAGTTAGAGAATATCATGCTAAGAAAAATAAGCCAATCCCAATCCCAAAAAAGCAAAGGCCATATATTTTCTCTAATATGCAGATGGTAATTCACAATTGGAGGGGGGCCACTAGGGAAGATTTAGATTAGGTAGAGAGGGATGAAGGGAGGGGAGGGGATATTGGGATAGGAAGGATAGTAGACTGAATCAGACATTATTACTCTATGTACATATATAACTATATGATAGGTGGGATTCTACACCATGTATAACCAAAGAATGAGAAATTATACTCCATTGTATACGATGAATCAAAGTACATTCTACTGTCAGGTATAACTAATTAAAATAAATTTTAATTAATTAAAGTATTTAAAAAAGAATCCTGACCAGAAAAAGACAACTTACTGAATGGTTTCATTTATTTAAAAGCCTAGAAAAGCAAACATAGTGATAGAAAGCTGGTTAGTGCCAGGCGCAGTGATTAATGCCCATAATCCCAGGCAGCTTGGGAGGCTGAGGCAGGAGCATCTCGAATTCAAAGCCAGCCTCAGCAATAGCGAGGCACTAAGCAACTCAGTGAGACCCTGTCTCTAATTAAAATACAAAAGAGGGCTGATGAGGCTGGGTTTGTGGCCCAGAGGTAGAGCGCTCGCCTTGCACGTGCAGGACCCTGGGTTCGATCCTCAGCACCACATAAAAGTAAATAAGTGAAATAAAGGTATCCAACTACAACTAAAAAAGAAATATGGTTAGGAATGTGGCTATGTGGCCGAGTGCCCCTGAGTTCAATCCCCATTACCTCCCCTAACAAAAAAAGAAAACAGGTTAGTGGGCTGAAGAAGAATGAACCAGAACATGGAGCAGCAGAGAAGAGATTACAGAGGGGTCTGAGGAAACTTTTGGGATTATTGGATATGTTCACTTTCTTAATTGCGGTGATGGTGTCACAGAATTAAACATATCCCATTTCAGGTTTTTCTTTTTAAATGTGTGTAGTTTATTATATGTCACTTTTACCTTAGTAAGCAGTCGAAGTTTTAAAACTCTTAAACAGCAAGGATAACATTGATTTTTACCCAATATTACTGGTTAGATTATTAGAAAACATCTGTTATGCTTCTATCTAAATTTTGTTTAATTTTATACTACAACAAACTACATATTTATTTTTATTTCCTTTGTATTTTACCAAAATTTACCTTGGAATTTCTGTTCATTCTTTTTTCTAAAATGTAATGTATGTGTAAACATATTTGCTGCTAAAAAGGAACTAGAAATAATTGTCATATTCTTTTAAGTTTATCATGTGTGCTTGTTTCTATTTCACAAGGTATAAATAAAAATGGTTTAACTTGGGTAAACATATGTACCTTTTTATTTTTTAACAGATGAAGAGGATAGATCAGATTCTGACAGTGATGATTGTATTATTCCAAGTCCTATCTCCAATAATATCAAACAGGTTAGTAGCTTGATACCAACTAGAAATGTTCTGAAATAACGCTGCCTTTGTTCATAGTATATCCTTCTTCATAATGAAGATCTTTTATTGTTGTTGTTATTATTGTTGCTGTTGTTGTTGTTCAGGTACTGGGGATTGAACCCAGGGGTATTTAACCATCGAGCCACAATCACCAACCTTTTTTTTTATTTGAGACAGGGCCTTGCTGAGGCTGGCTTTGAAATTGGCAATCCTCCTGCCTCAGCCTTCCAAGTTGCTGGAATTACAGGTGTATGCCAGTTCACCTGGCATAAATGAAAATCTTACAGAAAAATATTTCTGGAAAATTATTAATATATCATCATAATCTTAATAAGTTATCATATAGTACAAATCAGTTTTATTTATGATTTCATTATATGATGGACTACAACATGAAAGCATTTTTTTTACCAAGACACCTAACACCAATAAGCCTAGACAGTTACTTGCTAAAACAAGCTAACCTCCCTGACTCCTTTTCGGGAATATTCTACAAAGATATATTCACTCAGCTCTGAACTTCTGAGAATTCAAAATGTCAGATTGCATTTGAAATTATACAGGTTGCTTATATGAATTCATAGACTATGCATATCTAAAGATGTCCCCTGATAAACTGTTAAAATTATTTCATTTCTGACAAAAAAATTAAACCATCTCAGAATGTGATTAATTTGGGGCAGGAATTGTTTGTTTTATGGCACATTGCAGAAAAGGAATGTGTAAATTAAAACTTTCTCTCAAAAGAGAATAGTATTTTAAATATATGTAGGAAGTGTATTGTCTACCGGAGTAATTTTTACTGTAGGAGGGAAGTTATTATAAAGTAAATGTGAGTCAAGTAAAAAGCCCTAGCATTTTCTGTTCATTTACATTAATTTTCCTAAAATGATTAATTTCACTCCTTTTTTTAGAATTTCTACTTTATTGGTAAGAATTATTTCTTTTAACATTTCTTTCATACAATCTTAACTTAATATCTCTGCAAATCAAAACCATTGATAAGAACATGTTGTCACAGATGCCTCCATGAAAGAAATGTACATTGTTTGTGTACTTGAGAAGTACAGAGCATTTCATCTGTCCCAAATTTGACTATTGTTATTATCATTATTATTTATGATAATATCATCTAACTAAGAGAAACTTGACATATGCAATCTTCATCATTTAAAACTGATAAATCAAAGAAGGAATTTTACATATGGTTGCCTGAAGACTTTTATCTATAGCACTCAGTGCAATTAAGTTTAATGTTTTTGCTTAATCACATCATAAATTTTTAAATAATTTTATGAAACCAATGAATAAAAATTCTCTAAGCTCTCATTAGAACAATTTTATAATAGTGTCAGTGGGAAAATGAGTCCCTTGTACAGGATTTAGCCATAAATAGAACCCATACGAGATGATATATAGGCAGATAGGTAGGTAGGTAAGTAGACAGGTAGATATTGAAGGAGATTTATTGAAAGAATTGGCTCCTTTGATCATGGAGACTAAGAAGTGCCAGATCTGTATTCAGTAAGCAGGTGACTCAGGAGAATTTATATAGTTCCAGATTGAGTCCAAAGGTCTGAGAAACAGGAGAACCTTTGGTATAAATTCTGGTCTGAAAGCCATCAGGAACCAAAAAGAACCAGTGTTTCAGTCCAAGTCTGCAGACAGGAAAAGACCCTTGTCCCACTCAAGCAGTCATTGCAGGAGGAGTTCTCTCTTAGTCTTTTTATTCTGTTCAGGTCCAACTGATTGGAGGACACCTACCCAGATTAGGGAGGATAGTAGGCTTTACTCAGTCTACCAATTCAAACCTTAATCTCATCTAGAAAACCCTCCCTAACACCTGGAATACTGTTGGACCCCATGGCCCATTCAGGTTGTCAAATAAAATTAACCACTACACCATTTTACTAGAACCCTCCATTCACCATAAGCCTGCATGTTTGACTCAAACGTTGCCTTCTCCTGTATCAATAGTTCTGTGAATTTGTGCAACTTCATTAGGTTTTTTATGATTTAACCTCCATGATTTAGCATTTTGAACATAAAAATATGAGAAATGAGGTACTATGTCAGTCCTGGGGTCTATGGAGACTCGTACCCTAGGACATGTTATCTTGTCAATTTAAAAATGGCACTCAGACCTTTTGTTATAATTGAGTGATTCCCATGAACTTACTGCCTGCAGTTTGTGATTGCTCCTTCCCACAATAAGTAAACACAGTGTTCCGTTCCTGCTTTCAGGGAGCATCTATACTTATTGGGAAGAAGTGCTCATGAAAAGCCAAGTGGTAATTCAACAGTTAGATTACAGCTAAAAAACAGTGTCAGGAGACAATATAAATGATTTATGTCATAGTCATATACTTGAGCTAAAGAATGCACAGTTAACTTCCAGCCCATCCTTCTTATTTGTCAAATGAGTAAACTGAAATCTTGATAGAAAAAGTGACTTGCTCACAATCATTCCACTAATAAAGGATGTTTGTAGGGAGAGAACTCAGAGTGGTTTTTTAATATATGTCATGAAGGATATGCCCATGAGCTGGCCCACTGGCCTCCTTCCCTTTCTTGTGGGCTGCATGTCTTCTTTTAATTGTTTTAGATTGCATTTCTCTGCCTTACTTACTTGTTACCCAAAGATAGTCACAAGATAAATGTGCATGTCCAGGAAAGAGACCTAATTAGCCATACCTGGCTTCTGCATTGGCCCTGTCTTTTCAGATGTGTACTATTCATCCAGTCACACAGTAAGAAAGAGTACCCCGCTATAACTGTGACATCTGAACATGGGAAGAAAATCAGGTGCACTTCTAATACAGGGAAGGATGCACAGTGTGTTTTGCAAGTCAAGAACGCGCTAATAGAGCAGCCCTCCTGTGGAAAGGGACAAGGAAAGGAGGCCTCCATTACAACGCAGCAGGCCAAACATTTTGGATTTTACTTTACAGTAAATACTAGGGCACAGTGCAATCATTATTTTAATTTTCTAAACACTTTATTCATCATGTAAAATTAACTTTAAATATATGGGAAATTTTTACCTAAATTATACCATCTTAGATTAGTGATGCTTAGCTGAAGGCAATTTTTCCCCCAAGAGACATTTGGCAGTATCTGGAGACATTTTTGTTTTTTACATTGGGAGAAACTGCTACTGGCATCCCAAGGGCAGAAGTCAAGGTTGCTGCTAAGCATGTATCGATATTCAGGACCCACAACAAAGAATCATCTGTCCCAAAGTATCAGTGGTACATAGGCTGAAAATTCCTGCCCTAGACCTACAATAGAACCATGTATGTGTTGGCAGTGTTGCTAGCCCCTCATTAAAGTTGTACATTGCTCTTAAATAAGGAAGAACAAAGAACTATGATTCAACAAAGACTTTTTAGCAAAAGAAAAACTTCCTCTAAAATAGTCAAGTAATCCTGGGTTAGGACTGCTCTTTCTGCTTCCAAGATGGTGCCTTATTGCAAGAGAACTCTCTCTTCAATTTTTGCCCTTTTATGAGGGTGCTAATACCACTTAGGCTCATGGAGCTCTCGTGACTTAATCACCTCCTGAAGGCAGTTAGTATTTTTCCTTTGTAGTAAACTAATGTTTTTTTTCTTGTTAATTCAGGAAAAGTAATTTGTGTTACTTTGCTATATACTTTGCCCAATACAGTCTTCACTTCCTGTCCAAAATCTGACTTCCTCTAATGGTTTTAGATGCTATCTCAAAATTGTGAACATCATTTAAAGCAAGCAATTCTTCATGCCTCAGTAACCATTAATCATGTCTTACGTACTTTTAAAAATTCTGTTTTCAATTGAACGTACAGACCAGTCTTACATTAGCAGGTGAAATTTAGTGTTGTTAAGTTATATACCAAATAGAATAAAAAGGTATAATCTATAAGTATGGAAACAAAACTAAAGAAATCATTATAAAAGTGCATGCTGTGGCTTAACTGATAATGTCTCCTTCAAAGTTCATGTTGAAATTTTATCCCCAGTGCCACAGTATTAAGACCTGCGGGAAGTCATTCAGTCATGAGGGCTCCATGACCACAAATGGGATTAGCACCCTTGTGAAAGGGCATGAAATTAAAGAGAGAGTCTCTTGCAATAAGGCACCATTTTGCAAACAGAAAGAGCAGTCCTCACCAGACACCATACCAGCTATGGTGTTGGTCTTGAACTCCTCAACCTTCATGACTGTGGGAAATAAATTTTATTATTTATAAATTACCCAGTCTGTATATTCTGTGCAAATGGACTCAGATAGCCAAATACAGCATTTTTATAGATAACAACAATTTCTCTGTGTGCTACTTCAGCAAACCGTTTAATACAAAAACAAGGAACCTTCCGTTAAATATTGAAATAGTGGTAAAAAGAACAACTGTATACCTTTATTCACATTTTATTAACCATTATACCTATATTCACATTTTGCTACATTTTTATCATTTCTGTTCTGTCATATGAGTATATGTGCATATACTTGTATTTTTTTGTGTGTATGTATGTGTGTGGTGCTGGGGATTGAACCCAGGGCCTTGTGCATACAAGGTAAGCACTCTACCAACTGAGCTATATCCTCAGCCCTTATATTTTTATTTTTAAACACATTCTTATGTACATAATTGTTATGAACCATTTGATAATTGCAGAAATCATGCTCCTTTATCTCTAAATAGTACAGAACAATAATAAAGATTGTTATATAATTCTGCAGATATAGGGTGGGAAGAACTCTATTTCTCCTGCTAAACCCTCAAAACAATATGCTAACAACATTTCTATGACTAGCTGTTTGTGGGGTTTTCCTCCATACACCAAGGAGATCACCATCTGAGTGACTTTAATCCTGATACCATCTACCTAGAGGAGGAAACTTCAGATCCTACAGGCTAAGACTCAGCCCCACAAGACTGCCCCCCACTTCTGATACCAGTCTCACCTCCACCTTGTTTGGCCTGTGCTTCTGACCAAATGGCCATAAATCAGGATTCCCACAACTCTCTTCTTATTTTCAATTAATTTGCTAGAATGGCTCACAGAACTCAAGGAAATCCTTATCTCTTTACTGGCTTATTCTAAAGCATATTACAAAGGACATAAATGAAGAGAGACATAGTGCAATGTATGTGAGAAGGAACCAGAGCTTCCATGCCCTCTGGCTGTGCACCCTCCAGGAACCTCCTCCTACCTCAGAGCTCTCCAGTCCCATTCTTTTTGGGTTTCATGGAGGCTTCAGGGTATAGGTATTATGATTATATCATTGGCCATTGATGACCAACTCAGCCTTCAGCCCTTCTCCCCTGTCTTTAAGTTAGGAGATAAGGCTAAGAGTCTTCTGGTGACCTGAAGACATAAAGATTCAAGTAAAAGAGAAGGTCTCTCAAGTTAGTCAGACAGAGGAAAAGATTCAAGTAAAAGAGAAGGTCTCTCAAGCTAGTCAGACAGAGAAAGAAAGTGTAAAGCAGAAAAAGCCATCAGGGGGAAAGTTACAACAGGAGACTGCTACTAACACCTTTCTATCACCAGTTCCCAGGCACCAGTCATCTTATTAGTATGCAAAAGACACTCTAATCACTCCAGAGCTTCCAAGGACTTTTTTAAAATATTCTTTTAGCTGTCAATGGATCTTTATTTTATTTATTTATATTCAGTGCTAAGAATCAAACCCATTGCTCACTCATGCTAGACAAGCACTCAACCACTGAGCTACAACCCCAGCCCTCCAAGGATTTTAAGTATCACATGTCAGGAAGCTGGACAATGACAAAATATTTATTTCACAATAAAACTCTAATCTATAGTTCTCATTAAAATTTTGCCAGTTGTTCCTATAGTATCATTTATAGCATTTTATTAATCTGGTCCAAGATCCAATCCAAAGTACATATTGCACTTTCTTTTTATGACTCCTTGGCCTGCATTAATCTGTAATGGTTCCTCAGCATTTGTTTTGGTCTTTTATAACCCTAACTTTTTTTTTTAAGACTACAGTCCATTTATATTGTAGAATATCCTTCAATTTGATTTTGTCTAGTATTTCCTCAAGATCAGATTCTGGTTATACATTTTATTGGGAATTCTGTAAAAATAGTGCTGTGTCCTTTACAGTGCATCAGATCAGGGGTAACCAGGTGTCATTTTGTTCAGTTATTGATGTCATTAACTTTAGTTGAAGTATTGTACTGCACATCCTTTTTTAAGCTTAAAAATACTTGTGGTTTATTAGTGTTTTTGTTGTTTCTTCTTTAGGAACTATGTCAGATAGAAAGCTCAGGACAGTGATACATAACCGTCATGAGAAGAAAGGCATGTTAGAAACCTTTCTATTAGTGTAACATAATACCTGAAATAAGCAGCTTATAGAGAGAAAGATTTATTTTGGCTCACAGTTTTAGAGGTTTCAGTCCCTCATCAGTTGGCCATATTGCTTTGGGACGTGTGACATGGCAACATGTCATGGCAGCAGTGCAGGGCAAAGGAAACCTGTTCAACTGATTGCCAGAGATGAAAGAAGAGGGGCCAGGATCCCAGTAGCCTCCTCAAATCAGTTCATCATTCATTAGCAGCTACTGTGTGTTAGGCAGACATAAATGAAGCAGCCCCTTCCCTTTATAAAGGAATTCACAGTCTGTGGAGGACAAAGTCATAGTCAACTATCCAGATCCACAGATTCTGCTCATCTATGGATTCAACCAATCTCAAATCAAAGTTTTTTGGGGGGGAAATGTATCTGTACTGAAGATTTACAAGTTTTTTCTCATCAGTATTCCTTAAATACACTAATAATATTTACATAGTATTTACATTGTGTTAAGTATTATAAGAAATCTAGGGGTTATTTAAAGAATTTGGGAAGACATGTTGTAGGTTATGTGCTAACAGATATACCAAATGCTACACCATTTTTTATTAGGGACTTGAGCATCTGAGGAGGGGGTGATCCTAAAACCAATATCCCAAGGATACAGAAGGGCAATTGAATAAAGCCTGATGATCAGTGCTGGAATTGAGTGGAGGGGTGCCTAAGTCAGCCTCAGGGGCCTTGATCAAGAATGACTTTCTAGAGTTAGTAAAGTTTGAGCCAAGTGTTGAAGATGATTAGGAGTTAAGCAGAACTGGGAAAGGATCTACATAGGCCAAAGAAATACAAAGAATGAGAGAACCTGGAACATGGCTTCTGCTGCTACTCGAGTGGCTTTAGGATGAGCTGAGCCTATTATGGCATATATGAGGAGCCCCCAGAAGAATAGGCTGAAAAGGCGGGCACAGTACAGGGCATTGGGGCCTCTGAATTGGCTTTTGGTTATTGTTATTTGAGATGGGTTCTCACTGTGTTGCCAAGGCTGGCCTCAAACTCCTGAATTCAAGCGGCCCTCCTACCTCAGCTTCCCAAGTAGCTGGAACTATACAGGTGTGCACCACTGTGCCTGTCTTCCTCTGAGTAATTTTAAGAAATAGGGAAAAAAGATCACTCATTCATTAAAAACATATTTAATGAGCATATGCTATGTTGCAAGCCTTGTTCTAAGACTGGGAATACAGCAGTGAATAAGAGAAATAGGCTTTTGTTCTTATGGAATTTATGCTCTCAAAATGCATTTTAAAAGATACTGTTAATTAATATAAATAGATTTGAGAATAAACTAGTTTAAAAGTAATAAAGTAACCCTGATCTATAGTTACAGTCTTTTTGAAATTTTCTCTATTCTATAATGTTCCAGAATTAAAACTAGAAGTAGTGTCCTAGATAAATATCATTTATGCCAGTTACACTATGAATTTGAATTATCTAATACACTGTGTAAGCAATTCAAGATCATTCAGTTTTCTTTTCTTCATGTTACACAATTTGACAGCTCATAGTTATTATCTTACAAATTTTGATCCTTAAAAGGAATCTAACAGATTTCCCAGGACTTCCACACATTGCTTGGTTCTTTCTCTTTTCTTCATGTCTGTGATCTATAATTAATCATAGATTACTTCATTTTGTTTCATTTCATTTACAACATTTATGAGCTTCACTTTGTCAGTATGAAATGCTTGTCCCCTCCTTTCCTTTCCAAAATGGTATAATTAGTGTTAGCATCTTTTTTAACAGGCTACATAAAGTTTAGTGGCTGGATTAAATCAAGTCATTAACATAATGTGCTACCCAATTTGCCCCTATCTCTTTTCGTTTCCCGGACATCAAAGTGCCACAGAGCGCAAGTGTAATTGGGCCTTGCTAGCCTGTCAGATTCCGTCAGCCTGATGACTGCTGCTTTTACTAAAAAGCTTCTAGGCATGATAATTAATGGGGGTGGGAGGGCAGAAGTCTGAGAAATGTAAAACTTTGGACATTTCTCTATGAATATTTTATTAATTTGAATAATCAGAAGTTAACAGTATCAATTTGATGTATAATACATTGATTAAAAGCCTTGTTTCAGGTCTTCAAAATAGACATCAAAACTGGGAATTTGCATTTGCCATGGCATTAAAAAAATTAACCAGCCTTCCTTTGCATTATTTCCAATTTCATAATTTAAATAATGCACTCATGTTTCACAACAAAATGTATTGCCATCAACTCACAGATTTCTTAAAATGTGCCCACAGGTGAGAATGGGAAATCACAGGCTGAAAAAGCATGGACTCTTCTGTGCAGCACATATTTACACCCCTCTCTTTCTCTGTTACTGCTAATAGCAGTTTTGTAAAAGCTGCCATATTCAATTGCACTAAATTACAGTTGCACCCAGAAACCAGATTCTCTGAACAATAAGGTGGCTTTCCCAGGTGATTGCAGTAATGGTGTTCAGCAAATATATTGTAAAACTTTGAAAGTCAAAATGCAAGAAGCAATTCATGTATGAAAAATAATTAAATCTCTTTGGAATAAAAAATGATATCCTATCAATGGATAATAAATCTCTCCCAGTGTTTTATATGTGGAAACTCAAGCTAGATAGAATGTATGTTTTAAAATATATTTTATGTAGAAACAGAAATGTTGAATGAGTCTACTGATAGTAATTTCTTTTTAAATTATTTTTTATTTTGTAACTTTTTTTTATACTATGAACATCATTCTGTAGAAGCATTCTCTTCTTTTAACATACATACAATGTTCCATTTAAAAAGTATTCCACATTTATTTAAATAAGCCCCTTTTGATGGACTCTTAGGTTTCTACCAATTTTTGCTAATACAGACACTTCTGGTTAAAATGAACATTTTGATGTATAACAACGTGTGAAAATTCCCATTTCCTTCTAACATACTCTTTGCTCTTTGTGACTCACTGGTGATTTCATTTAAAAAAAAAAAAACAGAGGTCTATTTACAGATTACATGCATTTCATATGCACATACAGATGTAACAATTATAAGCAAAAAAAAAATGTCTAAAAAGATATATACCATTGTTAGCAGTGAGTATCTATAAGGCAGGAGTCAGCAAACAATGCTCATGTGCCAAATCCAGCATGTTTTTGTAAATAAATTTGTATTGGAACTCAGCCACACTCATTCATTTAAAATTGTTTATGGCTGCTTTTACTCTATAAGGATAAAGTTGAGTATCTGCAACAGAGACTCTGTAACCTACAATGCCTGAAATATTTGCTGTCTTTCCCTTTACAGGAAAAAAAAAATTGCCAACTGCCAAGTTAGGAGGTGGGATGTGTTAAATAAAATTTTGTAGGAGGCGGCAGATTGGACTGGGCACTTGCAGTAGGCTCAACAGACCAAACCAATATAGAGTTTAATCATAGTAACCGAGCTTTGGTTAGTTTCACAAGGCCTTGTAGCCAATTAACTAATTAAACTATAAACAATTAACTGGTCAAACTAATCAACCGACTAGCTGACTAGACTATGGACAGATTGTTTTCTGTGTCTCATCATTGGTTTTCTATAAGTACTACTGATCACATTGCTGACTAGAGATCTTAGGACCTGTTCTGGTTCTGGGAGCTGCACATTTCATGCATAAGTTTTACTTAACTCATATAAACTCTCCTAGATTTCACATCTAAAATATTTTTCTTTTAACAGATGAAACAAAGCATTCATATTTTACTTTTTATAATTGATATTACTGGGTTATTTTTAATGATGAGTATAGGTTGCCTCTAAAAAGGAAATAATTTGTTAGCTATCCTGCAGAAAAATATGTTACCTAAAGGAGAATTTAATTTGAACACTATAGAAGTTTTTCTGTAAATACCTTTAAAGTAGGGTGAATCCTTTTTTTAGTTTAGGGCAGTATTTCTCAAAGTGTGATTCCCTAAACCAGCATTCTTGATATCACCTGAGAATTTGGGAGAGATGCAAATTCTTGGGCCCTACCCCAGACCTGATAAATCTGAAGTTCAGAGGGTGGGGCCTAGAAGTCTGTGTTGAATCAGATGATCCTGGGGTATGCTAAAGTGTGAGAACCACAGTGTTAGGGAAGAAGATTACTTCTCACCCTTGGCAGCACATTGGAATCATCTCAGGAGCATCTTTAAATGCCAGGGCCCAGGCTTCACTCAGATCAATTAAACAAGAATTTTATTTATAGCTCCCCTCATGACTAATGTGCAGCCCAAATTGAGAGTCACTGTACTACATCTGTTCTCAACAGTGGCAAAAGTGGAATAGCCTATAATAATAGCCTATCAAAATCACCTGAAATTAAAGGTGACTTTTTTTTAATTCTCTTTCCTTCACCTTACTGCCATAGTAAAGCACAAAAACTGATGAAATCATGTCATATGCTTAAGGTGTATTAGGACAGGAAAAATATTCCAAACCACTCACAGGGCAGATCCACAATGGCTATAGTTAGACTCCCTCCCCAAAGATTCCAGCAGGCTATGTTTATAGTATGTAGCCAAGGTCATGAACACCCTAATTCAGCATATGTACTTGTGAGCATGCACCCCCTTTTGTAACCTGTTGGCAATGTGCCTTCTTTGTCTGGCCTGCATATAAAAAAGGCCTATGGAAGTAGCTCAGGGGAACAAAATGGAACTGGCTGGGACAAAATGGAGCTGGAGCTAGAGCTGGAGGCTGCTGCCACCTCTGAGTAAAGAATGTCTACTATCCCAGCTGCACCTCACATCTTCCTTCACCTGCCAGGATTCCAAATCTATTTCCCAGGGTCTGAGCGTCCACCCAACCCCCCTGTTTTAGAACATGTGGTAACAAGCTTCTATAATTTGCTGATCTTTATAGACTCAGTTTTTACACAGTATATAAGGGACACTATTCTAAAAGTAAACACAATTCTATTCTATTCTAAAAGACTATATTCTAAAAGTAAAGACTCAATTCCAATACCACGTGATCCCCATCACTGAAGTTTTTAACATTTGTATTATGTGCTCAATGTAGTGCATTTTAACAGAACATATTAGAAAAGATAGACTACCCACTGATGAAAACTGGGTTTGCTTTCTTTTGTTAAAAAATATTACACTCATAGAATGAGTTTCTAGGGACATCACCTGTGTATTATAATTTCTCTCAAAGAGCTATTGTTGCTGGGCATGGTGGTGCAAGCCAGCAGCTTGGGAGGCTGAGGCATGAGGATCAAGCCTCAGCAACTTAGCAAGGCTCTAAGCAACTCAGTGAGACCCTGTCTGTAAATAAAATACAAAAAGGGTTGGGAATATGGCTCCCTGGTTAAGCACCCCTGAGTTCAATCCCTGGTACTAAAAACAAAAAAATTCTCAAAGGGCTATTATCACTTTACAAAAACAAAAACTTTTCAAACAAAATTTATGTGAAGCATGGATATGATTCTTAATAAGTGGATGCTTTGAAGCCTAGTATGAAGTCAGGGGACTTAAAAGAGACTCAGATAACTCTGCCCAGGCTCAGCTGGAAAAACGGAAGTTGTAAGAATCATGATTAATCACTAAGCATTACTGCCCTACTTATATACGCCTCTGCCAATATACTGGTGAGTTTGATTGTCAGGATCGACTGTTTTGAACTGGTATAGAGCTTACCTCAATTAAAATTTAAACTCTTCAAGGGCATAAACATAGATCATCACCTTCTATTTCCATTTTGTCTCTGTTGTTATAAAATATAACAACAAAGTCCTGGGCTGGGGTTGTGGCTCACAGTAGAGCACTCGCCTAACATGTGCAGGGCCCTGGGTACAATCCTCAGCACCACATAAAAATAAATAAAATAAAGGTATTGTGTCCAACTACAACTAAAAATTAAATATTTTTTTTAAAAAAATAAAGTACCAAGTTCTACATACTATGGCTCCTGGACGTAGACTCTATTTGTATTTATTTACACAAACACATATATATAACATTTTTATGGTGGTTTAAATATCCCCATATAGATTGGTACCACTATTTGGAGACTAATTTTGTGCCTCTTTAAAGTTGACTTTATCATAATCATTAAAGAAGTATTTCTACACAAGAGAATCATGTATGTATAAACATAAAATGATATACAATGCAACAGTGTTTATAATAGCAAAAAACTATAAACTACTTAATTGTTCATCACTAAGTAAATAAAAAGAATGTAGATTATAAGCAAGTGGAATTCTGTATAGCAGTTAATATGAATGAATTAGATTTGAATTATAAATATGAATAAATCAAAATATATATTGAATGAAAAATTACAAAATGATTAATAGAATATAATACTGCCAACAAAAGAAATCTAAGAGCAGAAAGTGATATGTTGCTTATGGAGGTACACATAACTTACAGAAAATACAAAAGCAGGTTTAGGAATGATGTAGCCAATATCAGGATAGTGGTTACCTCTAGGGAATGAAGGGAAGGAGAAGGGATTTGGCAGTTGGGGGCTTTACCTATATCTGAAATCTTTTATTTCTTCAATAACAACAAAAAGGTTTGAATCAGATTTAGCAAAATGGTTAACATCTGTGTAATATGATAAATGCTTAAATATGCCAAATAATATTCTGTACTTTTCTCATGCTTGAAATGTTTCATAATTTTAAAAAATTAAATGCCTGTTCATTGTAGAAACTTAGAATAAAATTAAGCTCACCTGTAATATCACCATGGTTATTAGATTTAAATCTTACTGACTAAAAGCCAAGCATGGTGATACATGCCTAGAATCCCAGCTACTTGGGTGGCTGAGGATCACAAGTTCATAGGTCAACGGGGGCAACAAAGTGAGACCCCCCATCTCAAAAAAAGTACAAAAAAAAAAAATCTTACTGGCTGAAACAAGTTGCAAAACCTTTGTCATAGGCCATTCTCAGTTACACGATACTGTGTTTAAGTCTTGTCAGGTTGAATTAGTTTTCAGAAACCTAACAATCCAACTTCATTGTGGCTGCTCAGATGGTTGAAACTAAAGGAAGAATTCAGCACAGTACTCTGAAATGAAACATGAAATTTTAAAGCATGCCAATAATAAGCCTAAGTAAACACTATAGAAAAATATGACCTAAAATGTGAATTACCATCAGTCAGGAAGCAATAGTGGAATTGAGCCAAAATCATGAAAGCTATAATTCACTTTTCTCTGTGAGTAATACAGTCTGTCATCACATTTCTATATCATTCAATCACATAATGTGTAGTGTCCATCTATACAGACAACTAAAAATGAGTTGCATGCAGTTCTCATTTTGTCATTTCTATTACTTCTGCTCACCACAATCAAAATTTATAAATGCTCTTTTTACATCCTGTTGTTGACATCTTGTTAACTAGGGAAGCTAATGGGGCAATTGGTGAACAAAACAGAGTATTGAGAAGAAGCATCTTACCTAGTCACAAAGGTCCACACACTCACACACAGAGAGGAAACAGAAGAGGAACAGCCTAAAGCCTCTGCTCTCTGGCCAACTTGCTGTAACTGAAAGACATTGATACATTGCAGGGGTATGAGCTGTCATGGTGCTCTAGAAATTCTGAACAGACATTGTAAGTCATCTATCTGAAAAGGCTTCGCTTCAATCTTTGTCTTTTGAATCAGTGTGATATTTATTACCCCTTCTAATTCTCCTAATTGAACTTTTTCCCATTTTTTGTTTTGAAAAATCTCTAACATGCAGAAAAGTATAAATAACATCTCAAGACCTGTGCTTGAGAAAGTTTTGTTCAATTAAAAATCTAGAACAGCATGATTTCTCTGCATTTTGCAGTAGTTGACAAGACCCACTTTCCAAAACATAGCAGACACATAATTTTAAATGAGAAAGCACTAAAACTGCAGCTTCACATATTTTTGTCAATATACGTAAGATATTCTGAAGATCCAGAAAATAATCGGCCTCCTCAATTTTACTGAACATTTATTGAGATATGCTGGGGAGGATGTTAAATGCCAGAAGATGAGTAAGATATGGTCCTGCTCCACTGGAGCTCACAGACTGTAGAGAGGGGCCAGTATGTCAAGATCCATGCAGTACAATGTGACTTGGATGTGCAATGAGGGAACAGGGGAGAAGACAACCAACTGACTCTTGGAGATCAATAATGCTTTCATAAAGCATGTGTGGTTCAGGACTTCAGATGACTGAATTATGTCTGATGGAAAAGATGATTTCACACAGAATAAACAACAGATGTAAAATTCAAGCAATACCAACAACATAGGCTTGAAGGAATGGCTGTATTGTTGGGTAATAGGATTTTTAAGCAGAAAAGTGATACCTGATTGATTTTTTAAAGACTTTCTTTTTTAATTTTTTTTCATAGTTGTAGATGAACAGCATGGCTTTATTTGTTTATTTTTTTATGCAGTGCTAAGGATCAATCCAGTGCCTCACAGGTAGTAGGCAAATGCTCTGCCACTGAGCTGCAGCCCCAGCCCCTGATTGATTTTTAAGGAGAAATTTTTACCACAATGAATGGTTGGGGCTGCAGGCAAGGGATTAGAGATAGGAGTGCCTCACCTCTCTGGGAGCGATGGAGTAGATGCAGTTACTTACTAAGTGTGTACTGCATGCCACACCAGTGAAATAATAACCAGCCTAACAGCCCCTGCCATCACTAAGCTTATAGTCTGACACCACCATTGTCTTGCTTCCAGTTGTCAACAAATAATCTTCTATTCTAATTCCATCTAGTATCTCCTCCCTAATCTTCCAGATTTCTACTTTCTAATAGAAAGCTGTTCTATTGATTACCTCCCATAAGAACCTAACACAGTTTCTCTGGCAAAAGAAACCACATCTTGTTTTCTTTACATCTTCTAGAGTGGCATTGTCTGAAATATCATAAGATTTCAACAATTCAATGAATCCTTGAGTCATTTAGGAAGAGAACAGAAATGGGTGGCCTATAGGATATAGTGGGTATGAAAAAAATAATGGAAATGGCTTCCAATCTTTTGGTCGTAGGTGACAACAAACAATATAATCAAATGAGGTAGAAATATCAAAGGATGAGTGGGATGAGGGGAGAGGAGAGAATGAATTCATTTCTGAAATGCTAGGCTGGAGGTGTCTGTGATGCAGTTGATGTACCTCTCAATCTTCAAATCTTCACATGTGATCCAGTTGAACTTCTGATTTACAGGGGCATGAAGACAACCTGAATTGTTTCATTGTTGAAAAATAAATTGTTTAATACTATTAACCAGAATTTATAATGTTTAAAAAATTATTTATTCAGAGCTTGCTCCCCTAAAAATATTCTACTTCAAAGGTATACCTTTGGGGGCTTTTGTTCATTTATTTCATGAATTCAGAAGTACTCTACCACTGAGCTACATCCCCAGCCTTTTTTCTTTCTTATTTTAAAACAGGGTCTCACTAGTTGCCCAGGCTGACCTCCAATTTGTGATTCTCCTGCCTCAGCCTCCCAAGTAGCTAGGATTACAGACTACATGTACCTCCACTCCTGGCTGGATTTATTTAAAATAATTCAGATAGCATCAATTGAACAAAGAAATAATAACTTGAACTTCTGCCAGTAATATTGGTCAGAGAATTTAAAAGGTCATATGATAGAAATAATGAGAGTAGGGGAATACTCAACAAAAGATAAAACTAAGCCAGAAAAGAAAATAGAATTAAGAATTTTTTAAAATATAAAATTCTTATATTTCTTTGAAATATAGTTTCCTTTTTTATGTTGTGATGGGTATTTTTAGTTTTTCTATTTGTTTTTTATTTTTTATTTCCTCCCACCAACCCCCCTTGGGCTATGATTCAAGTATCTGCTTTTATGTAGAATTATATTTTAAACTTTAAAGAGTTGCATGTAGTCCTATTTGACAGCCTAAATTAGTTCTTACAATAATGCAAGCTTCCATATGGGATTGTATAGTTAATATATTATTAATAAAATAACCACTTAAATAAATTTGATTCCTCTGCTATTTTAAAATTCATTTGTCTCTCCACTTGGTTCTGTAATAAAAAACTATAAGCTGCTATCTTCACAAAGTAGAAATAATGGTATATCTCTTTTTCCTTTTTATAGCTATTTACCTTTAATTCTCTTGTGCAGAAGCATGAATGTTTTATAACATTTTATAACAATTCTAAGTTTGTCAAATTCCAAGTTATGTAAAAGACTTAATCATGCATTGTGCTACACTGGACTAGAATTATAAAATATATGTATGTGCAGTTATTTTCAAAACCACAATACATTTTTAGGAAAAAAAATCATTTAAAATATTTTCTTTACCATATAGTCTTCATTGAGCAGAGAAAGGCTTTTCTGAAGTGAGATTAGACAATAGAGCCAACTTCATTTTTTATGCACGTGAACGAAGAGGGCTTGAGGTTATTAGTTGAAACCGAGTAACCTTTCCTGGCTTTCATCTCTTTCTTTTCAAATTTGAATATGAAAAGCATATTCAAGTCAAAGACCATCACTTTAATGACATTTGGCAGTCATTTGATTTATTAGGTTTTAGAAAAAATTTTCCTTTAAATATTTCATCATACTATGCTAATCCTAGTAATATTGCCAGCTGCAGCCTTGTACCTGTATTAGTGGAGACAGAATGGTGTGGAATTTTCTCTGTCATCCTAGTAAAATTTCCATGAATCTACTGAATAATAAAATAACCTTATTGAAATATTCAGATTTGAGTTTTTAGTTAAAGTGTCTTAGAATACATAATAAAAGAAAATGTCTTTTGAAAGAAGGGGGTAAAATTACTTCATCAAATATTGAGGGGGTTTGACAGCAATGGAAATTATTCTTTATGAGAATATTTTTACAATAAGATACTTATGCTTTCCAATTTGATTAATTATATGCTCTGAAATATCTCTGTAATCAGTATAGTCAATTTGCACACTGATGTACATTTAACAACTAATTTCCAAAAATTGGTTGTATTAACGGGTCTTATTTGGGGTTTTTTCATTGCTATTTGAAGTTATATAATTTATAATGGCATGTCTCTGAATTTACTAAAGAGGAATTTTGACAATACAAAGCCAGATTTTAAATTGTAGAAAACAAATTTCACTGAGGAGTTATTTTGGTGTGAACTAATTTTTAAATTATTGTCTATTATTTGAAATCATTACTCAAGGAAAAATTTGTAACTCTCATCTAATGTCTGTAACACCAATATCTATTAAATGAGCATTGAAGGAAAAATTTAGCAAATATCATTTTAGTGGTTAATTCTGTGAATGTAAAATAAAAAATAAATTGTTAAGAAAATATGTATTAGACACAAAAATTTTCTTTTATTTATTACTTATTGAATAAAATATATTGTGGCAGAATATATGAGAATTAGCTGTAGTTTCTGCTGTAGCTAATGTAGATTCATATAGCTACATATATTAGCATAATAGTGATAAAGTGTTCAATAGGCTTTGATCTCTGAATAATTGAAACTTTCTCAGGTACTGTAGATTAAATAAAAGCAGTGATAAACATGTACTTTATTACATAGTTTGAAACAAAGCCAACTGATACTTGTCATTCTGAAAGCAATAGGAGATGAAGATCTCATAATCGTCACTCCTGATAGACTACTAGTGGGGTATTTATAGCCACAGATGTAAATCAGGAGACTATCGCCATGGCACTGTTAACTTCAAACCCTGGGGCATTAGAATCTCATTCTCTCTCTCTCTGTCGTGAATAATCTGTCATATGTAACATACAGTAGCATACAGTGCATTCCAAAAAAGAAACCATTGGCCTTTATATTTTATTTTAAATTGATAGTGGAAAAGAATAAATAATTTGTTCGCTAGATTTTGTTTTCTTGTTGATTTTTGGTTTTGCTCTTTAAACAGCCATCAGAGAAAATTCGGATTGAGATCATAGCTTTAAAGCTTAATGATTCTCGAATAACCACAGATGACACTATCCAAAGGCTATTCATTGAGTGCCGATTCTACAGTCTCCCTGCTGAAGAGACGCCTGTGTCGCTTCCAAAACCCAAGAGCGGGCAGTGGGTCTACTATAACTATAGCAACGGTATGTATGCTTTATTTGTAATACAGACTCTTAGGTTTTTTATGTTGTCTCTGAAGGAAATTAAAGAAACAAGCAGGAAGTTTAATTCTCTGCTCTTCCCATAAACTCATGGAATTCTTATCAGGATAGATTTAAGAAAAGCTAAATCTACAGCATAAGGGTAAGAAAATAAAGTTGAAGTACTACTAAAGAGAAAACCAACAATATTGGAAAATAGTGTGTCTAGCTGTCCCAGGTTTATACTGGGACAATACCAATAGGAAAATACCTCTGAAGTCTGCAGTTGAATGTGATAGAAAAACATGATTTTTCAAAGGAGGAAAGGTACTTGTTTTTTAATCATATCACTCAAATCATTCAGTGTCCTAACTTGTCCACCTTTCTATTCAGGATGTTAGCTGAGGGGAGCAGGGGTACCTCCAGTGCTGTTTCCTCAGCATCCCACACAGCCATGCATTGCAGCAGGCAGATTTTCTCTCTAGCACTTCAACTCTCAGCCAGTTGACAGGTCAGTCTACTGGGCCCACATAGATCAACAGGCACTCAGTGCTGCTTTATCTTCAGTGTTGCTTTATCTTCAGCAAAACAGGTCATCTCATGCTACTTAAACACTAATACTTTCTCTCACCAGTCTTAGAAATTGCATTCTAAGAAATATGTGTAATCATGCTGCTGTACCACCCTGTGCTTACCTGGTTTTTTGTTGGTGGTGTGTTTTGTCCAGCATTTTTAGAAATGTGTTCATTGCTTGAGACAGTAATCTTGAGTATCCAAAGATCCGTTCTAGTCCTCCTGTTATCCACAAATCTTACTAATTATATGAATTTAGGCAAGATGTTTAAATTTCGTGATTCCTCATTTTCTTATCTAAAAAAACGAAGTGTTTTCTGAGCTCAAATTCTATAACTCTATAATAACAGGTGGCTTGAGAAAGCACATGGGAAATAAGTAGAGTGGTCAGGACAAGAATCTGCTTCCTCCTTCCTTTCATTCCCTGGATACAAAAGAAACATTTCCAAACATCTTTTCTCAGGCTTCCTAGAGATCCTTAATTGCCAAATATCAGAAAAATAAACCATATCAAAATATTATTAGGTAAGGAATACTGTTCAATTATCTATTTTAAAGGAAGACATCCCAAGAAAAGAGAAAACTTATTTGGCTTTTGTATTATTTTTTGTAAATATCAACAGTAGAATGTTTAGTTGGACTGGTAACAGAGTTGTTTTTTGGAAATTGATTTTACATTGAGAAACTTGGCCATGTAGCAGAACAGATGTTTCCATTTGTATAAAGAACAATGCAAAAGTCCTTCTTTGGATCAAGCCTGTGGTACCTGCTCAAAGTGTCCTGAATTGGGTATACTCTCACATGACTACCTAGTCTGAGAGTTTTGTTGTTGTTGTTATTGTTGTTGTTGTTGTTGTTGTTGTTGTTGTTTGGTTGTTTTCAGTTTGTTTCCTTTACTACAAGGTCCCTTACTATCTAATTGATATTTAAAGAGTTGCATATGTTTCTAGTGAATTCACCATTCCTTAGCAAAAAAACCAATGATCTATTAGAAATTAATTCACCAGAGTATTTACTATACTTTTCTTCAGCTTCTATTCTTAATAATGACATTTGACTATGTAGAATTTTTAATATTAATTGGAGAGAATTTTAAGGTTATTTAACGAGGTGAAGGAGGAGAGCTTAGAAGCAAAATAATACTGCTTTATATCTGTTATACCTGAGAAAATGACATCCTAGGTCATCAGCAAGTTTGAGAAACTAGTATTAACCTTGCTGAAGGTTTTATTTTATTTTCCATTTAAGTATGACACAATGAAAATGTTTATTTTAAGTTATTATATGGTCATTGCTGTCATGAAGATTCAAGGGAAATCTCGGATCTTTGGTTGATAAGCAGCTATTTCATCTAATATTGTGATGATTTACCCTTCATTTGTTCCTTGGTGTAGAAGGTCAATATAATGTAGCTTTGAGTCTTCTAAATCTCATTAAATGTTAATGAAAGTAATTTTGTGTCCAAACTGACTTTTTAATTCAAATGGAAAATCGGGAGGACAGTTAGTACATGCTGTGTCCTGTCTGATCATCATACCAACAAAGAGGTTAGCTGAACCTAGCCATGATTCCACCCTAAGAGATGTAGGCTAGTGATCCCCAGGATTATTAATAATCAGACTTAGTCTTTATTGAGAAGTATTAATACCAGTTCTACCTACTCAAAACCATATTTTCTTAGGGCTACTATCACAAGAAAAACGAAAGTTGAATTCACTTACTAGAAACTGGAAGTAAGAACAAAACACTTGTATTTTATAGGGCTTGAAAATTTTGTTCAAAGAATGCAGAGAAAGCCATATATGTATATATATGTGTGTATATATATACACACATATATATATATGTATTCCTGATATGAACATTATATATTATATTTTTTTTTCTACAACATCACATGGTACCCCATAAAGATATATAATTTTTATCAATTAAAACCCATGTATTAAAAAATCCCTCACTTCCTTATATTCTCTATCAATGTCATATGCCAGAAGAAATGCAGATGGTTTAATTATAAAAGGTTGATAATTTTGAAACTTAGATAAGTTTTGCATTAAAGTATTCTTATCCCTGTAATCGTTATCATTGCCAAATTCTTCCTCCCATTAGTAACAAAATCTGATGCTCTACATCCTTTTCATCTTCTGAATTAAATTTTAATTGTTCCAAAAGATAGACTGTTCAATCCTCAGAGACTAAGGGCACGGATCTGTATAAGTCTCATAAAAACTCTGGACGATTTCATTAATCTTTTTTCTTCCCACTGTCAGTTCCCTAGAAGGCTTTATTCAGCCCAGACAGCATTCTTCAGACCAACCATTAATCTTTTCTCCCCCAAACTATTTTCTTGCTTTCTCAGCATTTTCTGAGCAAAATTTTCGAGCCCAATAAAATACAAGTGTTTTGTTCTTACTACCAATGTCTAGCAAGTGATTTCAACTTTAGTTTTTCTAGTTTTGAGTAGGTGGAACTGGTATTAGTACTTCTCAATAAAGACTAAGTCTGATTATTAATAATCCTGGGGATCACTAGTCTACATCTCTTAGGGTGGAATCATGGCTAGGTTCAGCTAACCTCTTTGTTGGTATGATGATCAGACAGGACACAGCATGTACTAACTGTCCTCCCGATTTTCCATTTGAATTAAAAAGTCAGTTTGGACACAAAATTACTTTCATTAACATGTAATGAGATTTAGAAAACTTAAAGCTATATTATATTGACCTTCTACACCAAGGAACAAGTGAAGGGTAAATGTTATAGTGTATATATCTTTATATAGATATAGATATATACATTGTATAATGTTCAAATCAGAAAAACCTTATGTATCTTCTCCAACATTTATAATTTTCTTGTGGTGAAAACATTCAAAATCCTTTCCTCTAGCTTTTTGGAAATATACAGTATATTATCATTATCTGTATTCATTCTACTGTGCAGTAGAACAGCAGAACTTGTTTCTCTTATTTAACTATAATTTAGTACCCACTAATCAACTTTCCACATTCCTAATTCCCTTCTACTGTCTCAAGCCTCTAGTAACCACTATTCTACTCTCAACTTATGTAAAAATTAGCTTTTTTAGATTCTACATGAGTGAAGGCATGCAGAATTTATCTTTTTTGTAACTGTCTTATTCACTTAACTTAATGATTTCCAGTTCCATTCATATTGTCAAAAATGACAAGGGTTTGTCCTTACATTCCATTGCATAGGAGGGTTATGTTCTTAATGATAGACAATTGAAGATCAACTCAAGTATTTAGACTACTGGTTTGTATCCTTTTTGAGACATATGCTTTCATTAAGTTTATATCAAAATCTAGCAAGTTCTAGCCAGGCACAGTGGCACAGGCCTATAGTCCAAGCCAGTCTCAACAAATAGTGAGAACTTCATCAACTTAGCAAGACCCTGTCTTGAAGTAAAATAAAGAAGACTGGGGATGTAGTTCAATGGTAGAACAACCCTGGCTGGGTTCAATCCCCAGTACAAAAAAAAAAAAGAACTAGCAAGTCCTAAATAAATGTGAAAATGTGATTTTTAATAGAAATTAAAGTTAAGTAGCTTAGCTTTTGGAAAGTTCTTATACTTTTAATAATTACCAGAATCTCCTTTTAAAGGATGTATTTGAAGTCTTAAAAGTGTAAAAATTTAGATATTCAGAACAGGAAATGAATTATGGTGAAGCATAGTGCTCATTGGATCACAGGATCATGACCTAATCACAGGTAGAAAAGTGTCCCTGTTTTCCATAGTATTCAACACAAGCTATTCAGTATTTTCCGATCCCACTTAAAAATTTGTCAAACGAATGTCAGGCTAAACAGTGCTTCTCAATGTGTGGTGCCTGACCAGCAGCAACAGGAGCTAGGCACTTATTAGAATCATACATTCGGAGGCTCTACCCCAGGCCTGTTGAAACAGGAACTCTAAGGATACAGTTCAGTAACTGCACTTCAACAAGATCTCCAAGGAATTGTGATACACACTAAAGGTTTGGGCTAAATTAAGAAGCTAGTGTATGCTTGTACAAGCAGAAGTGCCTTACTTCTACTTTGGTAGACTTTTGGAGAATAAGCTTACTGTCAAAAAACTAGAATTATTTTTTCAAAAAGGAATTTTTTAAGAAGTTCTCAGTCAAAAGATTGTATCTAACTATCTAGATTAAGTGTTTATAATATCTCCCTTTTATGAAAGAGTGAAAGGAAAAGAAAATGAGGTCACTTCTCTTGATACAGTTATGTTACTCTCTCCCACTCCCACTTTGTGCTTTTAACAAAATGCCCACATCTTAAACAGCAGGATGAGTTTGGGCTTCATATGGAAGGAAAAATACAGCATGGAGATTAAGAAAGCAGGCTGGGGGACTGACATTGCCAAATTCAAATTCTGACTCTGCCACTCTATAACTTGGGTATCTTGGACAAATTCCTAACCTTCTCTGAATCTCTTTAATCATCTGTAAAATGTGGGTCAGCATGGTTCCCAGCCCATGTGATTGCAGTAAAAGTATGTAGTTAATACCTAAGTATCAGTCAATAAATTCTAGCTACCATTATTTTTAACTTTAAGAGAATAGAAAATATAGTATACTGGCCACTTGAATGAAGTAGAAGCACAAGGAATCCCCAACTGCATTATTTTTATTGTTTGTTTGGGTTTTTTAACCAATTTATACAGTGAAGTTTTTTTCCTTAAGAAAAGATTATATAAAGTTTCACCATATGGTTTGGCAATTCCACTTCTGGGAAAATACTAAAACAAATTGAGAGCAAGGACGAGAAGAGATGTTTATTTGGTTTTTTGTTTGAATGTTTGTTTTGGTTATTGTTTGGTGATTTATATTTGACCCTTTTTTATTTTCCACATTTTACATTGGTACGTTATAGTTGTACATAATGATGGGATTTGTCGTTGCATAATTGTATGTGCACACATTGTACAAATATAATTTGACCAATAACACTCCCCAGCACTTCCCCCACCCACTCCCCTCCTTCCACCTCTTGGTCCCTTCCTTCTACAAATCTCCCTTTCATGTTGGGAGATCCACACCCACCTTTCTTTTTCTTTTTGTTCTCTAGCTTCCTCATACGAAAGAGACATGTGACCCTTGACCTTCTGGGGCAAACATATTTGTACACTTCTGCTCACAGTAGCCAAAAGCTAGAAATAACCCAGATGTCAATTACAAGATGAATACATAAACAAAATGTATGGTATATGCAGACAATGGAAAATCATTCAGTCTTTTTTTGGTGGGGTGTACCAGGGATTGAACTCTGCGGCACTTGACCACTAAGTCATATCCCCAGCCCTATTTTATATTTTTTTTAGAGACAGGATCTCCCAGAGTTGCTTAGCACCTCATTTTTGCTGAGGCTGGCTTTGAACTGGTGATCCTCCTGCCTCAGCCCCCTGGGAATACAGGGGTGTTCCACTGAGCCCGGTTTACTCAGTCTTAAAAAGAAATAAATTTGATATATGCTAAATCATTAGTGCTAAGTGAAATAGCCAGATACAAAAGACAAATACTGTATGATTCCAATTAATGGAAATACCAATATTAGTCAAATTCATTAAAAAGGAAAGGAGTGGTTGTTGGTGGCTAGGAGAGAGGCGAATGAGAAATTGTTGTTTAATAGGTACAGAGTTCCCAGTTTGAGATGATGAAAAAATTCTGGAGCTGGATTGTGGTTGGTGATGGTTGCAGCTAGAAGGTAAATGTAACTCATGCTACTGAACTGAGCATTTAAAAATGGTTAATGTTAAATATATTTTACCACAATTTTTTTTTTAAGTTTTAAGCCATTGAAATTCATCAAAAGTGTCTAGGTTTGACTGAAAGACTTTTTATTTATGTTGGATATTGATACTCAGTCTTTTTTTCCCCCTTTTTAATCACTGTGATTGCCCTTGTCTTCAAATGATATAAACTAGTATGACATAAAAGCCTTGTAACTCTGAAGTAAAAAAGGATATCATATACTACTTCTTGAAATAGTGATCAACAGCAAAAACTAACAAACAAAAAATCCCATTTGAAAAAACAAGTTGCTATTTAGCACGGTCTACCAGCATCTTATAAAAATGAAATAATACCTCCCAGCATTAGTGAAACTCATCTGTTAACAAGACTTTTTGGCCTTGATAAGTAAAACAAAATTCTCTGAACTTTTGTCTTTATTGATTTCTATTAATCCCAGTGAACTATAAAAAACTATAAAAAAATGTGACTATATGGTCACATTTACTGATATGACGTCATGCCAAAAGCAGTGCGCCAGGAGTCACCGTTTGGCCTTTGTTCTCCAGATTGGTTACTAACCTGTGTGTCAGTGATTCTCGTTTCTCTTAAACCACTCACTCACCCCTACACAGATGTCTTTATGTCTCCCACTCCACGTTCCTACCTTGGTACTGGACACATCTTCAGCCCTCAGTTAGCATTTGCTCAACTGAGCCAATTAAAATAGTTGATATTATCATAATTTGGAATGGAATTGAAATTGTCCGGGGAAACACTTCCAATATGGAATTTGTTTGTTCCTGGCAGAGCCTGAGGAAAACTGGCTTTAGAATTGTCATAGTATCTTTCACCCTATGTGTACTTTTGATCAGGGATAATCTCTAAATTGAGATCTGGTCACAGGGGAGCCTTTACATCCAACATGGCAGCTGAAAAAGAAATGTCTTCAGAAGCTAAGCACGGCCGAAAGTCTGCCTGGCTGAGAAAAAATAATCGGTGAAAATTGGAGTGTTCACACTCTACAATGCTACTTCCCAAAGTGCAGAGCTTGCCTGCAATGTCAAGTGCTTACCGCCTCCTTCCTGGTGTACTTTAGATCAGTGATCTAATCTCATGTTGCAGCTAAGTGGAACCTGACCACCTTCCTGTATGCTAGCATGTACCTTAAAAACCAAAGACAACCTGGCACCCTAAAAAGCCTCTCCCCTTCCTCCACTCTTCTCTCCTGTACCATCCACCCACACACCAGCACACGTCAGCCGTGGGTTTCCTCAGCCCGGTACACTAGATGCCTCTTTTATTGCATGTTGTGGCAGGAGAGGAGGATTAAATTACTGAGGCTGTCAGAAAGGACAAGCACTCTGCCATACATTATCATTATCACTCGCTTCTTGGGTGAAAGAAAATGCAGTAAATCCCTCAAATACAAAGCAATAAAGACCGCTGGCTTTTACTGTCATGACTGCCAGTGCCATTAACAGGCAGTGACAGTGATGTGGCACTCTTAGATGTTGCTTGTATCTTTTCTGACAGTGTGCACATAAACCTGCCAGTGACATGACATTAGATCACATGACTATTCAGATTTGATTCTGGTTTCTGGAGCTGTTTTCTTTTCCCAGGCATACAAGCAAGGTGGCATAACTTGTGTCTTTAAAAACAGGTATTTATAAAAATACAGAATGTCCTAATGTAGCATATTCCTGAGTGACTTCTTCTTGTGCATTTTTTTTTCTTTTGATACAGTGATCTACGTGGATGAGGAAAACAACCAAGCAAAGAGAGACATCTTAAAAGCTATACTACAAAACCAAGAAATGCCTAATAGAAGGTATATTTGAGAAGTTTGAATTATCTTATGTTTTATATAAAGTAGATCTCTTTAGCATGATGTGGTTTAAAAAAGGGAAGGAGGCAAAGATGAGAAATCAGAACATATGGGTTCTCTGACTCACTCTGTGTGCTTGAGTGGAGTTCATGACTTTTCTGGGTCTCTTACCTCCAGTGGCCCTGCCTATCAGACAGACTGACCAACTGTGGGGATGCCAAGTGCTTTCAAGAACAGAATGTGTGTAGTGTGTAGAAAGTATCACGTTGCCGTTCAAGTGTAACTGTAAAGGACTCAACGGGTTGAAGGAAGCACCACAGGCTGGGGTTTAAATTTCTGTTCCATCCTCTACTTGCTGTCTGACCTTGGACAAATTACTCAGCCTCCTGTGCTTCATTCTCTTCATCTATAAAATGGAGATGATGATGATGCTGTCTAGGGTTGCTATGAGGACTAGATGAGATGTGTGTAACACAGATAGAACAGCACCTGACACACAGTACGCAGTGAATGTCCACTGCCTTCATTGTTAAGCAGTAGCATTTTGAACAGCTCATCAGCCTTTCAGACTGATTTAAATCTTACTATCTTGTTTAATAATTCATATTATTTTCCAGATTCCTTTTTTTATTTGAATAGGACACTTTGCAATTCTGGTTAGTAGAGTAAATAAATCCTTTTCTAAAGGAAAAGACTGATCTTAAGAAGTTAATACTTTCTGTGTGAGCTCTATCCATGTCAGCCCCTGAGCTGTTTCACCAGTGTTTTGCTGGCTCCTCTCCCTTGGCCTGGGTAGACCCTTTATCAGTCCATTATCCTCTTTTCCTTGCCTTTGTGACCCCAAGATTCCATAGCCTCAAAAATGATGCTCATCTGAGAAAGAGAAAGTGAATGTTAAAGACGCTATATTCGGTGGGGGCTGGGGTTGTGGCTCAGTGGTAGCACACTTGCCTGGCATGTGTGAGGCACTGGGTTCGATCCTCAGCACCACATACAAATAAATAAAATAAAGGTCCATTGAATTAAAAAAAAAAACCTTAAAACAAAAAAAGACGCTATGTTCTTCAAAAGAGCTTCCAATCTAGTATTTTCTCTTCTGTTTCAAGAAGATAGACTGGAATTCTTCGCTCTTGGGATCTAAGAATACCTTTCTCGTTGGCTTCTTGAAATATGAGGTTCCTCTTTGTCCAGGATTCTAATCACTCCAGTTTGACTTGTCTAATTCCCATTTTTCAGCTTCTTTCAGTACCCCCCATAAACCCCCAGTCTCCCAGAGGTATCCCAGCAGGTCACCAACCTCACTTTGCTTCCCCCCCACCCAGGTCCACAAGGCAGCTAAGCCACCAAGCCCAGCCATCACTGATAGGATTGAGCTGTGTCCCATGTGCCAATACTGGACCAGGCTTAGTAGTCTCTTTAGTCCCTTGTCTTCTCCGTGTCCTTATTGTTTCTGGAATGATAGAGCATGTTGTAAGTGACACTACTCCTTGAGGGAAAATGACTTTATTTCTTCAAACATGTGGGAGGTTTTTAATTATTTTTAAAAGGCAAATACTTTCCTTTCAAACCTGCCTTTGCTCAGAAGACCCACTTGTTTATACCATAATAGGTAAAAAGAAAAAAGTCCATAGTAACTGTGATGACTCCCCCTGCCATCATTGCTTCTCTAAGAAATGTCCAAACTCCTCACCACAGAGACATAAACATTTGTGTTCTTTTTTAGCAAGAACTGAGAGAGGTGTCACAGGTGCCATGAGACTGATCCTGAGCTCACAACTGTTGAGTGAGCACTTGGAGTGCTGACCTTCCTGGGAGAGGATGGCCTCCACCCTCCTAAGGAAAATTAGAGTAACATTTAGTTTTTCCAGGGCCAAAGCCCATTATTGTTCCAGTGCATATTCTCAACTTTTCCAAGTACTCAGAGGTCATGTTACTTCACATTACTTCAAGTAGCTCCAGGTTTATGGCAGCTCACTCCCTCCGACTGCAGCCCTGGTCCAAACTGGTGGTAACTTACAAAGCCACAGTAAGAGAAGTCTTCCAGTCCTCCCGGACATGTCTAAACTTAGAGACATTGCACAAATTGTTTATAGCACCTTTCACACTGCCCTGCACTATAATTGGAATTTACAAGTGACACCTTGAAAGAGAGGTAACATATGGAGATGGGACTTGAGAATGATTTACTTGAACTTATTGGTTTGACACTGACTCAGTTCTTTTAGTTTTATTTTTTCTCTGTAGCAGTATTCTATTGAGCAGATCCACCACTGAGGAAGACAGGCTATGATAACAAGTAAACAAGTAAACCAATTACATATTGTGACAATTAGTAATAGAGAATTTAAAAAGTTAAATGCTAAGAGAAAATGACAGTGATGGCAAATCCAAAGAGGTGAATTCAAGCTGATTTAGGAAGGGTGAGAGGCCCCAGTTACTGCACAAGAGCCCAAGAAGGACCATCCCAGGCCAAGGGGATTCCAGGCAGGAAGTAACGTGCAGTAGGCATCCTAGGACCAGGCAGGGCAGTTAGCAAGGCTGTTCTCTGTCAAGAGAGTCCCAGGAGGGAGAGGAGGAGCAGTTGGGGAGCACGATGCACTCACCTCCACTGGGGACTGCCATCTGCTCCACTTATGTGCACAGCCAGGTCCTCAGCCTGGGAGCCTCTTGGGGACGCAGAACAGGTCTTGCCTCTATGTTCTGGCAGAGCAGAGGTAATATGTAAGGTGTCTGTGTGCACACAGTGTGGCCAAATTGTTTTTACCTTTAAGATTGTTCCAGTGAACTTTCCTCCTTTTTGAGCTTAATTTTACAGTTTAACAATTTTATTTTTAAAATATATCTTATTTTGCTCTCTATATAAAGGCAGAAATGTTTCATTTTTACACTTCTAGCCCTTTCTCTAGAATTGGGAACATTTTCTTTTTTCTCATTTTCTCTCAGATTTCTCTATTTTCTGTTCAACGAAGGTAATAGCCTGCATTTGTAAAGTGGTGTAGATATAATTCTTAAATGTGAGGTTAAAATTTATCAGATATAAAGATACATGAAATAACCAGCCATGGTGGCGCATGCCTGTTATCCCAGAGACTGAGGAGGCTGACCAGCCTCAGCAACTTGGACCCTAAGCAATTTAGCAAGACCCTGACTCAAAAATTAAAAGGATGAGGATGTGGCTATAGTAAAACAACCCTGGGTTAAAATTCTTAATACCAAAAAATAAGGAAATAAAATTTTTGTTAAAGATACTTAAAATACAGCACAACATTCCTGCAATCTTGGTAGCCTCTGTCTCTGCATAAGTTTGTGTTGTAAAATGTGTATCAGTTGTCATTTCTAATTCCTTGCCTTCCAATCAATTTTAGGACAAATTCTGTGATCTTCAGTCGTTTTGTTTAAATGAGTGATATAGCCAATGTATAATTTGGGAATCTGACTAACTTTTTAATTTAAACAAACTTTTCTCATGCCAACTCCTTTCTCTTCCCTACAAATATAGAAGTTAAAGCTGCTCTGCCTAGATTTTAAATAGGAATAATAAATGAACAAACATTTATTCAGTGTTTACTATGTTCTAATCACAGTTTACTCATATCTTCTAATCTATCCTCCAAGAACTCCAAAATAGGTATAATTATCCCCATTGCACAACTAAAGAAACTGAAATCAGAGATTAAATAATTTGTCCAAGTCACACAGTAGAAAAGCGGGAATGTGAACCAAGAATGGGTGCCCTAAACCATGCCATCTTATTAATCCTCCCTCTATTTTATATATTATATAAAATATACATTTTACCCACTTGGAAGGCCTGGGTCTGTACTCTTCATAGTCATTGTGTGAATAAGTGTTAACTTTGATTGTGACTTAGGGATTTCTATTTTCTAATCAAAACATTGCTAGCTAAAAACAGGAACTTCATAAAGGAATGAAAAGCTGAATGTTTATCTTCAGGAAATTGGTTAAAAATATTGTCATGTTTACCTATAAGCATTTGGAAAGGATTTTATTTGTATTTTTCAAGGCATGATTTCTCAGAGACTTGGATTTTTATGTTTCTTGTTTTGTTTCTGATTTGGGATAGATACATTTCGAAAGTTTAAGATGGTAAAGTTTACAAGCATCCGTGGTTTAAGCTATGCTGCCAAGACATATCAAAAGAGTACTTAACTGTAAATTCCTGTCATTTGGTCAATCCAAGTGTGTTTGGCCTCAACACAAGCCACTAATTCAAATCAGTTCCATCAGAACCCTACAATTATGTGTCTAAAAGTAAAATAAAACTTGAATTCTATGATGGTAAGTCAAGAGATTGCTAAGTAATACAAACATTTGATATAGCTGTTGGGCAGAGCTACAACATTTATCTAACATGGTTCAGAATGTTGCCCAGGGAGCATGATCCCTACATTTTGTAGAACACACACAGTTGGTTAAATTACTTAGTACCAACTCCAGGGGTTGTGCATTGCTAAAGAAAATGGGACTTTTTTTTTTCTGTAGAAAATGCTGATCATGTAACCTCATGGTCTTTATTCACTTCATCCTTTTAGTCTTAAAAGTTAAGATACCAAAACATTATCAGACCCAGGCACAGTGGCACATGCCCGTAAGCAACTCAGGAAGCTGAGGCATAAGGATTGTAAATTATGAAGCCAGCCTCAGCAATTTAGTGAGGCCCTAAGCAAGACCCTGTCTCAAACTTTTTTTTAACGGGGTAAGGGTAGAGGGTGGGAATACGTAGCTCAGTGATAAAGCACCCTGCGTTCAATACCCAATACCAAAATATATACACACATATATATGATTAGACGTTGCAGAATAGACCAAGCATCCCGTCTTTCTCTTTGTCTTAGATTCTAGAGATAAATGCCATTTAGTGCTTAGAAAGTGGATTAACGTTCAGTTGAAGGTTAGGTATACTATAACAATTCTAATAGTTCATTTAAGAACTTAACTAACCTGCTGTAACTTTCTTTTATTGAGATCATTGGAAATGTCTGGATTTCATACCTAGTGGCAGTTTTGTTTCTTAGAGACTTCTCACTTGGTGTTGATTTTCTCTGTCCTCTGTCCTCAGTGTTCGTTTCACCGTTGTCACCGACCCCCCAGAGGATGAGCAGGATCTGGAGTGTGAGGACATCGGCATTGCCCATGTTGACCTCGCTGACATGTTTCAGAAAGGGAGAGACATCATCGGGCAAAATATCGATGGTATGAGTGGAAGTGTTGCTCAGTTTGCACAACCAACAACTGCTAAAGTCCAACTCTTTATTAAAACCTCTGTGCTGGCTACAAGGGAGCTGAGTCACATCAACTGAGTCCTTTGCAACTCCAACTAATGTCCCCCTATATCCCTCCCCTTGCCCTCGCCCTCTGCTTTCCTTTAAACTGATAGAAATTTTAAAATAATTATTACACAAGGAAGTATTCATTTTTTTAGTATGGGGTGAGAAGGTGAAAAAAGTTGAGTTTCGTTGTTGCTGCTGACATTTTTCATGGAAGTCTCATGTCAGCTACGGCACTTCAGCCTTAAGAGTGATTAAGGTAGTCTCTTTCTCGAGTTTTCTCTATAATTCAATGTTACAGCCCAGTGATTTAGTCCCTCTAGCAACCAAGTAGGTTTGCTCACTCATTCCCCACCAGGACTCAACAGAAGTAGGGGCTTCCTGACAAAATCTGCTCTCTCAAGTTGTCATTTCACCAGGTATGACACCCAACAGTGCTTCATTCCTACTCTCTCTTCCTATATGACATACTGACAACATGCTGGAAGAATTGTTCTTTATGAATCAGACTTTTACCAAGAGACTAGAGATGTAGCTCACTGGTAGAGTGCTACCAGTGGTTAGAGCCCCAGCAATGCAATTTTTAAAAATAAATAAATAAATAAGTAGTTAACAGACTTTTGACAGTCATAATCAGAGAAGGCCTGAGCTATTTACAATAAATGGAGAAATTCCCAAAAAATAAAAATAAAAAGTAAAGATTGATTCCAATCTCATTTGTTAAGTTAGAACTGTCTCTGAAAAGATGTCCCTAGCTTGTTTACTTCCTGGCTCATGCATTCAGCATACACTTAATTGAGCACCTCTTAAGTGCCATGCATTGGTTCCTACATGGAGCTGCTTGTCCTGGATATGTGTCAAATGCTCAAAAGTTAGAATTTATCCAAATAACTAACCAAATTCACCAAATAACCAGATTGGAAGACTGTTCTGGGAAATCCCTCCGAAGTATACATTGCTAACCTTTGGCAGTTGCTCATAACTTTGGCACTGAAGAAAAAGAGGAGAGGAATAAAATATTTATCCCAATCCCATTAAGGATTCACAGGATCAAGGGAGTCAGACAAAAGTGACTAAAACTATCTGTGCTTTATATTCTTGATCTCTGTTTTTCCAGTCGATTCTGTTTAGCAACCCACCTTCTCTTCCTGTGAGACAAGTGACAAAAATGGACTGACACAGTGATTGTTATGACCACATTTTGGGAACAAGCCGGAAGATTGGGTACTGGGTCAGGTCAGGATCTTAATGCCTTGTCATCTGTCACTTAGAAGTGAGCAGTCCCAAAGGAGAGGTGAAAACTCGGGAGAGTGAGCTGGGACCATTTGTGCCACTGTACTCCCAGCTGCTCTTTCTCCACCTAAGCCCTCGTGTGCCAAGTTTAGCTTGAAGGCCTCCTTACAGATTTTCTTGAAATTAAAATACACGCAGAGCTGAATGCAGTGGCACAGCCTGAGGACCCAGCTATAAGGAGGCTGGGGAGAATGACTTGAATCCAGGAGTTCAAGGCCAGCCTGGGCAGCATAGCAAAATCCCATTTCTTAAAACAAACGCATGTGTGTGAGCACATACATACACACACATGTCGGGCACAGGAGTACACGTCTATAATCCCAGCTACCTGAGAGGCTAAGGCAGGAGGACCACAAATTCAAAACCAGTCTGGGCAACTTAGTGAGATGTTGTCTCAAAATAAAAAGGGTTGGGATGTAGCTTAATAGAACCCTGTTGGGTTTGATTCCAAATACTGCAGAAACACACGTACAAGCAGTTATTAAAGTTCAAGGAATATAAACAGGAAGTACAAAGACTCATAAGTGTTGTGAAACTTACAAAGTCTAGGATTCTGGCCTTGGACTACTAGGTCATTGTCCACATAGTGTTGAATCAGCATCCTACAGGGTCAAGCTTGGAGAAGTCCAGTGGCCTACTTTTGGGGCACCACTCAAAGCAGTGGCCCCTCTGCTGAGAAAAGCCAGTATACATTCAAAAAGTTCCTGGACCTTTGGAGCCATTCCATAGACTTAAGATTGCTGGACCTACCAATTTGACTTTTCCTAAATTCATGTAGAATATACTTTAAATGAAATGTTTTCTTTGGAAAGGTAAATAACCAGTTCAAGTCACAATCATGTGACCTCTTTACAGTGGTTTGCATTCTGAAATTTGTTATTATACTGGACATTAAAACAGATTCTACTTTGTCATCATATTTTAGTCCTTTTTAGACCTTTCATTTCTTACTAGCTTAGAAATTTCGATTCTGTGTGGGAATCGTCCAGAAGCTTTTTCACTAGGTGAACTTTAGGGTTGGGTCGTTAGTTTGAGCTCCACAAACAGTATGTACATGCAACATATCTAAATTGCACATCTTCAGAGATCAGCTTTATGTTTTAGATTTCTGAGATGCCAGTGAATTTTAGGCTTTTACAAGAGCTCTTTTCATCTTCTCAACTACTGTTTCAGCTACTTCTCTCAAGAAACATCTGATGAATGATACTAACACTTTTCTGCTCTTTTCTCCCTAGTTTTTGATGCACGAGCAGATGGTGTAGGTATTGGCAAGCTCAAGGTAACAGTTGAAGCTCTCCATGCCCTACAGTCTGTCTACGAGCAATGCAAAGGACTAGGAGTCTTAAAAGGACCTGCTCCAGAGGCATCTCCTACTTCTGAGTAAATGCTCACTTGAAGTTTCTGGATGAAATTGTGTGTAATTACTCTGGTTTGTATAATCTATAATTCATGAGGAGCAGGGAATCAGGAGTCCTGGGTTTGAAATGTTCAAGTTTTGTATAGTTTTTCATTTGTTTATTTTGCTATTCCCTCCTTCCCCTGACTGCTGCCCCTCAGGACTTCAGTTCTCCACAATGGGCAGCACCTTCTCAATAATTTATACCTCATGATAGCATGAGAAAGCCTATTTGCATTTTCAACATTTTCTTATGAAGAACTGAAATGCAATTCCCATTTTTATTTTTAATAAGCAAAAACATAAATCTTAGAAAACCTATGAAAGAGAAGATACTTTTATGATATCCCTAATCGTCCCACTAAATGGAATGCCTATGATTAGCCTCATTAAGAGTTTTATACTGTGAAGATTTTATTAGAAGCAATATATGAAAATTACTTGGATTAATGTGTTAATCTTTCTCTTTAAAATGCTAATATCCATTTTATGCACATTAAAGCTCAGTATGCATTTTCTTTGATGCATGCAGTTTCTATCAATTAAATATAAAGAAGGAGACTTGGCACTAACTTACTAAATTACTGCAAGTTTTTTGTTTTTCTTTCTTAAAAATTATAGTTCTTCCTATTTGTATTATTTTCATGTATTCGTATTGGTGATAGGGGACCCAGGGATGTATGTGTATAAAGAAAAATGATGGATAGATGGATGTGAAATTTACACTTTGAAAACTTAGCTCATGACATAGAAATTATTTAAAGTGTGACTCAAATTCCGATATGCTTAGTTAGACCTGAAAGGAGTATCTTTTTATCATTTTTTAAATTTACATCAAGCTTAGACAATGCTGGGGTGTATCTGGATAACCAGATCCTCAAAAAGCAGCTCAGAAAGTTAATTTTCTAGCTTTTACCCAATCTCACTGAAGGATTTAATTGATATTTTTAATGGAGCTGTGAATCAATGCTGCAAAGGAATTGTCTCTAGAGGTCTAGGATATAATGCATTTCATTTTTTAATTTACTTTTTTATTTGTCATTTTCTTCAAAGGATTTTTATAGGCTGTGGGTTTTCACTGTTTGCAAACAGGCTATGTTCCTTCTTAAGCATATGTAAAGTATTCAGGGAGATAAGTAATTTATTAAAATCTACCTAATTTGCCGTGATATATTAAATCTCTGCTTCAGTGATCACAGACCATTTCATTTAGAGAATTAGGCATTCCCTCTTTGTGTGATTAAAGCTCTGGAAAATGAGTTCTTTGCTCCTATTTGTGAACATTCAAAGCCTGCTAATGGCAAGAAGATGGAATAGATTATGAGACAATTCATTACAGTTCAACAGGAAAAAAAAAGCAGCTATAATGCAAAAATGCAAGTATGAATATCTGCATATAGTTTGAACCATCTGTGCTCTAATGGCTTCAATAATGACTCTCGTCTTTAGGAGGCTTTGAAATGACATCCGTACAATATTAATTTGTTGATGTACATTGCGGGACCAGTAGAGTATGATCTGACCACAGAAATCTATAAATTCTGTCTCTACCATTGAGCCTCCCTGTCCTGGGGCCTGCCATCTCCAAGGAGAAGCTTGTTCTCATCAAACTCTGCAAATCTTCCTAACAGCTCATTCCTCTGGAACCTTCTAGAGACCACAAACATCTGCAGACAAAACCTCTCCAATCCTAGTAAACAACCACATGTTTGTTGTCACTTCAGCTGGCTCTGAGCTCATCTTTTTGGCCTCTCTTTCTAGCTTTCTTTGGCTTTATGCAGTTACAGTGTCATTAAGGCCCATAATATTCCCTCCAGTAATTTAAAACAGCCAGATTATACCCTGGGATTAACTGAGTGGTTTTTGAGACATTTATTGTGGTATTCTCCCAGGAGGTTTGTATTATTGTTTTAAAATGTTACATCCCAAACTAAATACCCTTTCTATAGGGAAAAGAACTGGATTGCACTGACTTCTTAGGATCTTCAAGTAAAGAGGGCAAGTTTTTATTAGGAAACTTCTGGGAGCTATTCAGTGGTACAGAATGTATGTCTCAGATAAGATTAGAGAATTAGCCATGTTTCTGTTGTGTTCATGTGTACTAGAATATAATATCAAAGACTTCTCTTCTGGTTTTAAAATACTCAGCTTCAATTCTTGCACACTTTCACAACATTCATTTTCACACACAATGGCTGCTGACACATTTCAAAGTGTGTCAGTAGTATTGAGTGCTATCATATATGGAAGTCCCTTGGGATATTTTTGTGTTTGTCTTGTGTTAACCAGAGTTCATTGAAAAGTTCATACCTTTCGGGTTCACAGATGATGGCTTTCTCTCAGTGAGCCAAGCATGATCCATTAAGTGTGACTAGGGTGAGGGGCTGTCAGGAGCAGCCTTGCCACACAGACACTCCAGTTCAAGGTGAGGCTTGGATGAACTTAACACTTTTAGTGTAACTACGCAGTACACTCAGCACTTTTTGGGGCAGTAATGCTTTTAGTTTGGAAATATAAATAGAGATGTGATGTGGTATGTGGGAGAGTGTATTTTACATGTTTTTTTGCCTACTGTAGTAGAAATGTCAAATTCCCAGCCACTGTCATGAGAAGCAGTTGACAAAAATAAGTCTTATGGTTTACAGTGTGGTTTACGTAGAGAACATTTCTCTTCACTCTCAGTTTCAACATGTTTTCTAAATTATCATGGTTTGTTGCCGTTTAACTTAAATTAGTTTTTTTAAAGAATAAATAGAGAATATGTTTAATCAAATAAAGAAAGGCCACATTGAAATTCTGCTGTTCCTGCCATTCATTTGTTACCACAAAACACAAATAATTTCTATGTGTTATGAAGAAGTGTGGGCTGAGAAGTGCTCATGTGATTGGGGAGGTTCTGCGTGCACCCATGTTCCCACAACAGAACATAAATTATTTTAGTAATCTGACATCAAGAGCTGTGACAATGAAAACCAGTTCTTACACATGTTCTAACAAGAATCTGATTAACATTTTTGTGGATATGGAAAATAACTTTTTTTTAGTCAAACTGGCACTATTGCTGAATTTAGAATGCTTTCCTTATGTACTAAATAGCAAAATGTGAATCATGTCTGTGAAAAAATATGAGAATAAAATGTCATCTTTTGTTGAGAGCCACAGCCGAAGGGGCTCCAGCAAACTTTCAGACTGCCAGCTGATGATTGGCTCACAGCGGCCCCAGCAACACCTAGCTGATTGGCTCCTCTGTGGAGATGCTCATTGAGCTGTTTCCCTGCCCTTTCAGACTACCAGCTGATGATTGGCTCACAGCGGCCCCAGCAACATCTAGCTGATTGGCTCCTCTGCGGTGATGCTCATTGGGCTGTTTCCCTGCCCTTTCAGACCACGGAGCTGCTCATTGGGGGACTTTTTTGGCTCCACCCATGCGACCCAGCCAATCGGCCTCAAGAGCAGGAGGATTGTGGGAAGAAGAGGTTGTTGGGGTGTGTGGCTTGTGGGAAGCCGGTGGTGGCAGTTGGGCTCTGAGGGTTTTATTCCTGAGGAGCTGTTTTGTTTATCAGATGTTGAGAGCCACAGCCGAAGGGGCTCCAGCAAACTTTCAGACTGCCAGCTGATGATTGGCTCACAGCGGCCCCAGCAACACCTAGCTGATTGGCTCCTCTGTGGAGATGCTCATTGAGCTGTTTCCCTGCCCTTTCAGACTACCAGCTGATGATTGGCTCACAGCGGCCCCAGCAACATCTAGCTGATTGGCTCCTCTGCGGTGATGCTCATTGGGCTGTTTCCCTGCCCTTTCAGACCACGGAGCTGCTCATTGGGGGACTTTTTTGGCTCCACCCATGCGACCCAGCCAATCGGCCTCAAGAGCAGGAGGATTGTGGGAAGAAGAGGTTGTTGGGGTGTGTGGCTTGTGGGAAGCCGGTGGTGGCAGTTGGGCTCTGAGGGTTTTATTCCTGAGGAGCTGTTTTGTTTATCTTGTGTAGTTCTAAAAATAAAGTTAGTTTCTTTTGACAAGTGGCTCCTGAATTGTGCCCAGCCAGACTGCGGCATTTGGTGGCTCGCACGGGGAGCGACTGAGGGTAAGTAAACCGCTCGCCCCTGAGGGCAGGGTGAGAGGATGGGGAGCCATTTTAAGATTCCTCTTTTGTTTTGCTTCATTTTTGTTTTAAGTTGCCTGTCCCTGGAGATGAGTGAGACGGAAGAAAAACCGCTCACTTCTGAGGAAAAACTATTTACGTCTGAGGAACAGATAGGGAGAAAGGACGGATGCACATGTAAGGAGGATAGAAAGGCTATAATGAATTTTTGTTGTTCCATTTTTATTTCATTCTGTCTCGGTTTTGTTTGGCGTCATCTTGTTGGGTTGTATTATAGTAGAAATATGGGATCAGAAATTAGTAAAAAACAAACCGAAAGAGTGTTAAGTAAATTGTTAGAGGAAGGAGGCATCCCAGTAAAATCAAGAGCAGTCAGGGCATACGTTGATACAATGCAAAAATGTAGCCCATGGCTTTTTAAGGAGGAGTTGTTAAATATATCACAATGGAACCATCATGGTGAAGATTTAAAAAGAATAGAAAAGAACAGCCCAGGAACTCTGCCAGCTGGCACATTGGCATTGTGGGCGTTGGTATCTGGTTTTCTTAGTCCAAAACCTTCAATTCAGACAAAGGTAGAGGAAGGAGAAGATATATTGATTCAAGTAAATGAGGAGGTCTCTCAAGTTAGTCAGAAAGAGGAAAAGATTCAAGTAAAAGAGAAGGTCTTTCGAGCTAATCAGACAGAGAAAGAAAGTTTAGAGCAGAAAAAGCCATCAGGGGGAAAGTTACAAAAGGAGACTGCTACTAAAACCTTTCTATCACCAGAGGGCTTAAGTGTCCAACCAACAGCACCACCTCTACAGGAGATTGCTACTAACACCTTTCTATCACCAGAGGGCGTAAGTGTCCAACTGACAAGGCCACCTTCATATGCTGAGAGGCCCCCAACCCACGCAGTGGATAGTTCAGATCCTGAGACAGGATCTCAAGTATTAACATGCCCTGTATTTGAGGTAGGAGGGCAGCGAATTTACCATACTTTAAATTTCAAAACAGTGAAGCAGCTAAAAGAGGCTGTAACAACCTATGGTCCTCAAGCACCCTTCACTGTAAGCTTGGTCGAATCCATTACCAACTTGAACATGACGCCAGCAGATTGGGCTAATATGTGTAAAGCTGTGCTAAATGGAGGACAATACCTGTTATGGAAGGTTGCCAATGAGGAATTTTGCAAGGAGACGGCTAGGCGAAATGCAGCAGCTGGTTATCCTCAGAGAAATCTAGATATGTTGTTAGGAAAGGGACCTTATGAGGGTCAGCACCAACAAATTGCATATGATCCTGGTGTATATTTACAAATTGCTGTAGATGCAGTTAAGGCATGGAAGACTTTACAAGGACATGGAGGTTTACAAGGTCAATTATCTAAGATAATACAAGGAACTAATGAATCTTATGCTGAATTTGTAGATAGGCTTATTCAAACAGCCACCAGAGTTTTTGGGAATACAGAACAAGCAATGCCATTAATAAAACAACTGGCTTATGACCAAGCGAATCGTTGGTGCAGAGATATCATTAGACCATGGAAACATGAAGATTTAAACACATATATTAAATTATGTAGAGACATTAATGAACAAGAGCAAGTCATGGCAGCTGCAGTAAAACAGGCTTTAGATGCCAGAGACATTAATGAACAAGGGAAAATTGTGGCAGCTGCAGTAAAACAGGCTTTAGATGCCAGAGACATTAATGAACAAGGGCAAATTGTGGCAGCTGCAGTAAAACAGGCTTTAGATTCCAGGCCAAGAACATGCTACAATTGTGAACAAACAGGACATTTTAAAAGGAATTGCCCCATAGGAGGAGGGTTTAACAAAACTAGGTATCAAAGGAGTAGAATACCGGGTATTTGCCCACGATGCCGTAGAGGGAGACATTGGGCTAATGAATGCCGTTCTCAAACCACCATAGAGGGTACTCCATTATCAAAAAACGAACAAGGACCAAGTGTTTATCCACGATATCGTGGAGAAAGGCATTGGGCTCCATTGCCAAAAAATGGACAGGGGGGCCCAATGCTCCGGGGCCCAAAACCACAAATATACGGAGCACTGGAGGAACCCAGCAACCCCATCAGGGTAGTGCCCAGGACACATTGTCCATCAGATCCCTCATCAGACAAACCAGAGGGAGCGCAGGGTTGGACATCTGCGCCTCCGCCAGATCAGTACTAACTCCAGAGATGGGAGTTCAAATCATTCCCACAGGGGTGAAAGGACCTCTTCCCAAAGGAACAGTAGGCTTATTATTGGGACGCAGCTCTTCTACTCTAAAAGGACTTATGATAAGTCCTGGGGTAATTGATCCCGATTATGAAGGTGAAATAAAAATTATAGCCAGTTCTCCAAATGGTATATCAGTAATTTCACCAGGAGATAGAATAGCACAGTTACTAATAATACCAAGCCTACATGATAAATTTTCCAGTCGTGCTATAGAAAGAGGTTCCAAGGGATTAGGCTCCACAGGTGTAGATTGGGCTATGCTGTCTTTAAATTTAGATTCTCGCCCCATGCTAAAACTAAATATTCAAGGACATGAATTTAATGGGCTACTGGATACAGGTGCAGACCTTAGCATCATCTCTCGTCAAGAATGGCCAAAACATTGGCCATTACAACAAGCCACTCAAACGCTTCGAGGCCTAGGAGTGGCTACTAATCCCCATAGAAGTGCAATGGTATTAGATTGGAAGGATCCTGAAGGATGTGAAGGAACTATACAGCCATATGTATTGGATTATCTTCCTATAAATTTATGGGGACGAGATGTCCTAGATCAATTAGGTTTGACATTAACAAATAACATCAACCAAAATGCACCCACTATTATGACTAGACAAGGTTTTAGGAAAGGAAAAAGATTAGGAAAACAAGAACAAGGTATAGCAGCACCAATACAAATAGATCAAGGAACAGACAGACATGGGTTGGATTTTCAGAAAGGGCCACTGAGACAATAAAAATTACTTGGAAATCAGAAAGACCAGTATGGGTTCCTCAGTGGCCCCTGACTAAAGAAAAGATACTAGCAGCCCATGATCTGGTCAAACAACAATTAGCAGAAGGACATATACAACCTTCTGTATCTCCCCATAATACTCCCATTTTTGTCATCAAAAAGAAATCTGGTAAATGGAGATTATTGCAAGATTTAAGAGCCATTAATAATGAGATGGTTATTATGGGACCTGCTCAATCGGGGATTCCTCAATTGTCTGCTTTGCCAAAAACTTGGTATGTTTTAGTTATAGATATTAAAGATTGTTTTTTTTCAATTCCAATTCATCCTGAGGATAGTCCACGTTTTGCATTTACTATCCCTGCTCTGAATCATGAAGGTCCTGATCAGAGATATGAATGGAAAGTACTCCCTCAAGGGATGGCTAACAGCCCAACTATGTGTCAAATTTATGTTAACAAAGCAATCCAGCCACTTAGAAATCAAAATCCTGAACTACAAATATTTCACTATATGGATGATGTATTATTAGCACACAAAGCTAAAAACACATTGCTAGACTGTTATGCCACACTTACAAACTTATTAAAAAATTATAATCTAGAGATAGCAATAGATAAAGTACAATTAAATTTTCCAATTAATTATTTAGGAGTTCTATTATCCTCAACCATGGTCCGTCCACCAAAAATTCAAATACGAGTAGATCAACTCAAATCACTTAATGACTTTCAAAAGTTATTAGGAGACATAAATTGGATAAGGCCTTATCTAGGTATACCAACAGGAGAGTTGGGACCTTTATTTGATATCCTAAAAGGTCCATCAGATCCAAATTCACCCCGAATGTTAACGCCTGAAGCAAGAAAGGCATTAAAAATCATTGAAACATATATGGAAAATATGCATTTGGATAGAATTGATATAAGTTTGCCTTTATTATTTATTGTACTACCAACAAAAAATATTCCTACAGGAGTATTTTGGCAAGAAGGCCCATTATTATGGATACATTTATCTTATTCTCCTAACACTATTCTTACTAGGTATCCTGAGGCTGTAGGACAATTAATACTCAAAGGAATAAAAGCAGCAAAAGGAGTGTTTGGAATTTCTCCCAATAAAATTATTACTCCATATACTATGAATCAAATTGATGAGTTAGCTAATGAGTTAAATACTTGGGCAATAATCATGTGCAAATCTAATGTTTCATTTGATAACCACTTACCATCTAATCCTTTATTGTCTTTTTGGTCATCGCATCCTGTAATTTTTCCAAAAATGACAAGAAAAACACCTATCGGGAATGCTCCAAATATATTCACTGATGGATCAAATAATGGTACAGCAGCAATAGTTACACCTGATCAAACTTTTACATTTTTAGTACCCAAACAATCAGCTCAAAAGGTAGAGCTTAAGGCAGTATTACAGGCTTTTGTGATATTTAAAAATTCTGTATTTAATTTATTTTCCGATAGTCAGTATATAGTTAATGCTATAGTATCCCTTGAAGATGCTGGTAGGATTTCCCCTTCCTCTACTATTTTCTTTTTGCTTTCCACTATACAAAGTCTAATCTGGGACAGAAAAGATCCATTCTTTATAGGACATATCAGGGCACATACAGGATTGCCTGGAGCCCTTAGTTTGGGCAATGATTTAGCAGATAAAACTACACATGACATACATATTTTCTCTACACTAGAAGAAGCTATAAATTTTCATAAAAAGTTCCATGTCAATGCTAATACTTTACAAAAGCGTTTTAAAATAACTAAGGAACAAGCTAGACAAATAATAAAACAATGTCAAAATTGTGTGACCTTTTTACCACAAGTTAATCTTGGAGTCAATCCTAAAGGATTGACACCTAACCATATTTGGCAGATGGACGTCACACACTTGCCAGAATTTGGAAAATTAAAATATTTGCATGTTACAGTTGATACTTCTTCTGGATTTTTGATGGGCTCCCTTCATGCCGGAGAAAAAACTAAAGATGTTATAGCTCATTGCTTACAAAATTTTGCCACTGTGGGCGTTCCAAAACAGTTAAAAACAGATAATGCCCCTGGTTATACTTCTACCTCTTTTAAACAATTTTGCTCATCATTTGGCATTACTCATATAACAGGAATCCCATACAATCCACAGGGACAAGGCATAGTTGAAAGAGCTCATCAAACTATTAAAATGTACTTATTAAAGCAAAAAGAAGGAATTGGGAAGGGGTATATATTCCCCAAAGATAAACTTAAAATAACCCTTTTTACTCTAAACTTTTTAAATTTGGATTCATCAGGGCTTAGTGCTGCGGAAAGGCATATGTGTCCAAAAAATGTACATAAGCCCAAGGTACTTTGGAAGGATATTCTAACAGGACAATGGAAAGGTCCTGACCCAGTAATTGTCTGGAGTCGGGGGTCTGTTTGTGTGTTTCCACAGGGAGAACAGCAGCCGATTTGGATTCCAGAGAGATTAACTAAGATCCTGACCCAGTGATTGCCTGGAATCGGGGGTCTGTTTATGTGTTTCCACAGGAAGAACAGCAGCTGATTTGGATTCCAGACAGATTAACTAAAGCGATTTCTACAGACCAAAAAGAAGATGTGATATCCAGAACTCCAGTTTGGTTATTCTTACATCTGTGACAGAACCAGAATGCTTTTTCAATGTCTATTTTATTATTGCCCTTTCCCATATTTTTTTTTTTGAGCTCATACAGACCTAGGTTAATGTTTTGCTGATCAGTTCTATTTTTTGACTATAGAGTTTTTAAACATTGCAATGGAGATTTCACCTGTAAAAAGTTATAAGGCCTTTACTATTATGTTATGTGTCATATGTATTATGTGTGCACACTTGTGTTTTGTGTTTGAATGTACGTATGTCCATATGTCATATATGATGAGCGCTCATGAAAAAATGGATCCAAATAATTTTTTTTTATTCACATGATTTAAATGGTTTAATTTAAATTGGGTAAACAGCTGTTGAAGATTGTTTTAAAATGTGAACAAAATAGGAGGTTAACAGATCTGTTTGTTTACTTTCACCTTTCCTTTTCATTATATTTAATAATTCTCTTAAAGATAATGTAAATTGTTAAGAAAATTGTTTACTTTTAATGCCTTCTGGGACGTTACATAATTTTTTCTTTAGCCATTATTGCCAGAATTCCTATCTTCAGTGAAGACAATGTAAATTGTTAAGAAAATTGTTTTCTTTTAGTGCCTTCTGGAATGTTATATAATGTTATATAATTTTTCTTTAGCCATTATTGTCAGAATTCCTATCTTCATCCCAGTGCATGAAGACAAAGATAAAACCAATCTACAGCTTCTGCAATAGCCATCACTGAACTGCTTGCAGAACTTGCCTGGACTATGTATCACTTATATGCATTGTGAACTCACTTGTATGCATTGTGAACTATCTGTTGGTGCAGCAACTTCTGGTAGTGTTGGGGTATTTATGCTGATGGTGTCATCGGTGGTACAATTTTTCCAAAAGGAGCCGTCAGCTGGCTTGGTGTATCTTCCTCCCTTCTGTTTGTCATGATCGTTCAGCTAAAATTTGGGGGCCAACAGAGGTGAGGCAAAGAACCTCACCCCCCCGCTGGTACGAAGACCTCTACACAGGTGTGGCTGTATACTGGACTGGTAGTCAATGACGGGTAAGATCCAATTACTATGGTACCAACCTAAGACAGGAGGCTGACGCCTTGAGGTCAGCTCATCCAATAACGGGTAAGGACCATATGTACTATTGGACAACCTAAGGCAGACACGGTCCCTAAGCCACATGCTTCTTGTTTAAACAGAGAGGGGGAGATGTTGAGAGCCACAGCCGAAGGGGCTCCAGCAAACTTTCAGACTGCCAGCTGATGATTGGCTCACAGCGGCCCCAGCAACACCTAGCTGATTGGCTCCTCTGTGGAGATGCTCATTGAGCTGTTTCCCTGCCCTTTCAGACTACCAGCTGATGATTGGCTCACAGCGGCCCCAGCAACATCTAGCTGATTGGCTCCTCTGCGGTGATGCTCATTGGGCTGTTTCCCTGCCCTTTCAGACCACGGAGCTGCTCATTGGGGGACTTTTTTGGCTCCACCCATGCGACCCAGCCAATCGGCCTCAAGAGCAGGAGGATTGTGGGAAGAAGAGGTTGTTGGGGTGTGTGGCTTGTGGGAAGCCGGTGGTGGCAGTTGGGCTCTGAGGGTTTTATTCCTGAGGAGCTGTTTTGTTTATCTTGTGTAGTTCTAAAAATAAAGTTAGTTTCTTTTGACAAGTGGCTCCTGAATTGTGCCCAGCCAGACTGCGGCAATCTTTGTGTAATACAAAACAACTGAGGGAGAGCTTTAGGGATATAAAATTATTGAATGATTGACAATATCAGGATGATAATTCATCCCCAACGATGAAAGTACATTTTTATAAGTCACTCATGCCTGAAGGCCTCTGACTACCTTAACAAAGAAAAACTAAACCCATGATTTATTAGAGATTGGGCAACATGCCTAATTAAATCCATGAATGGGAGCAGACACAGCTTTATATCCCCTTTGTTCAGAACAAAAATAACTTCCAGGTCAACCAGAAAGCTAAAAAAATATCAAAGCAATAGAAACAAGTGTTTTAAAAACTAAAAATATAGAAGTAGAAAACACCTCCTCATCCTAATCTTTCTTATTTTGCAAGATAGAATTTTCACTCCCATTTCAAAGTGGCACCAGTGGAGTCCACCTTATAGTCTAACCTCCTGCAAAAATGGGCCCATGTTACAGGTATAGGTGGGTTTTGTCCTTGCCCCGTCATTTTCTACGTGACATTCACTAATACAGTAAGTCGTGTTTCTCCTTGGGCCTTCTCACGCGAACTCTGGTACTCTTAGACCGCGACCTCTTTTCTGAGGTGAATGCCTCCTGCTCTTTCCCCCTTCTCACTCTGTAGAGATTCCTTTTCTCATCCTCTAACAGTGTCACCTCTGTCTTCACTGAACACTGTTTTTTTTCCTCTATCTCTCCCTTTTTTTTTTAAGTGGTGCTGGGGATTGGAACCCACGGAGGCTTTACCACCGAGCTACATACATCCCTAGCTCTTTTTATTTTTTGACACAGAGTCTCATTAAGTCGTTGGGGATTGAACCCAGGTGTGCTTTACCACTGGGCTGCACCTCCAGGCCTTTTAATTTTTTATTTTGAGACAGGTTTGCACTAAGTTGTTTAGGGCCTTGCTAAGTTGCTGAGACTGAACTCAAACCTGAGATTCTAACGCCTCAGCCTCCCAGGTCACTAGCATTACAGGTGTGCACCACCACACTTTCCATGTTTTCTTTTTTGAGAAAATCATCATCTTGGGCTGGGGATATAGCTCAGTTGGTAGAGTACTTGCCTTGCATGCACAAGGCCGTGGGTTCAATCCCCAGCACCACACACACAAAAAAAAGAGAAAATCAGCATCTTGATTTTCATATTTCTATCATCTAAATTCCTCCTTCCATCTGCCTAGCCTCCTTCGAGTATTTTTCAAGTTCATCAAAGCACATTGTTTTCTCTTCCTCTTTCCTATTTCTTCTCTTGGAGCTACAACTATTTATTTAGATACACACATATGTGAAGGCTCCAGCAGCTTTCTTTGTGTGAAAACTTGTCTGGCTTTTGGTTGTAGGTGTTTGTTGTTTACTTTTTGAGATGTTGCCCAGGCTGGCCTCACTCAGTACCCCCATGCTCAGCCTCCCGAGTGAGTGGCTGGCACTGCAGAGGCGCCCAACTCAGGCAGGTTTAATGCCTTCGTTTATCATGGCAGGGGCACACTGCGTCAATCGTTCTGAACCTGAAGGCTAATTTTAATTAATGCTAAACATGCAGGCTAATTTTTGTATCTTTTCTTCTTGTATCTTTTTACAAGTCATGGAGACAAAACTCAGAAGGCTCTCAGGAACCACCGGCAAGAAGAAGAAGATTTTTAAAAATTTAAGGAAATGTTAAAATCAAGCTTACTTTGGTACCAATATGTTTTGCTATAGTTACATATTAACTGATAAGTTTTAGGAAAAAACTTAAAGAGACTATGCATACAATCTAGAAGCTGGGAAGTCTTTTCCAAAGAGAAGAAAAACAGGCTGTAAAACACAAAATAGACAAGACATATTGGGTATGTAAACGTGAAGACAGTGTGACAGTTTTCTTTCACGACTATTCGAATTCAAAGTAGAAATCAAAGGACATTTTGTACTATTCAGGGGAACAACAAGTCAAAGATATGTGGTTTTTTGTTGTTTTTTTTTTAAGATATGTGTTCTTAAACATGCACACCTAGTCTCAAAATACATGCATCAACAACTTAAAGAATTGTGGGAAAATATTAAGGCTGCATCAATTTTAATAGTGGGCTTTAACTTGCAGAGAATAAAAGATCAAAAACTTAGAAAAAAATATTTGCTTAGCAGGATTACTAAATTCAAATGCATATAGAATACCCGTGGAACATGCAAAGAGAAATAAGAGAAATCGACTGTGTTCTCAACCACAAAGGAAGTCTCGATTTTCAAAGAACTAAAATCCTAGATGATATTTCTCCAAGCAAAATGCAATGCAATGAGAAGTCAGTAGCAAAGGGATAGCCAAAACAGCCCTTCCTGAAAGTTAAAAGTATGTTAATGTTAGATTGACAAGAAAAATCTTATGTATTTATGGATAGATTATTATTATTCTGGGTTCTAATAGGACAAGGAGTTAATCCACTCCTACAACAGAAAATTCTACAAATTTCACTTGATGAAATAAATTAACCTCAGCTCAGAAGCCCACAGCAGAGGGGAGCGAGACCAGGGTTGAACCTAAGAGAAGAGACTACCACAGGATCCTAATGGTGGCAGAACACACGTGATACCAGTGAAGATTCCCCAAGAAGGAGAAGGACCGCTGTCAAGAGCTGGTCTGAATTCAGGTGCTGTAATTTGGATATGGAATGTCCCCCAAAGATTCATGTGTTAAAGGCTTGGTCACCAGCTGTGGCGCTGTTGGGAGGTGGAGGAACCCTTAGGAGGTGGCCCTACTGGAAGGAAGCTTGGTCCGTGGGGCTGCGCCCTTGCCCCCAGCTCCGACCTCTTTTTCTCTGCTTCCTGGCCACTGTCAGGTGAAGAGCCATGCTTGCCACAAGCTCATGCCACAGTGGTCAGCCTCACCATAGCCCCAACCTGACAGGGCCACACAACCATGGACTGAACTCTCATCAGAGACTATGAGCCAGAATAAATCTTTTCTCCTTTTAAGTTGTTTACGTCAGTATTTTGTCACAGCAACAGAAAACTAAGACACCTGGTAAGTCAGAGCATTGGCTACTGGAGAAGTAAAAGGAATCGGCTTGAAGTACCTTGGACTAGACGTGGCAGCTTTGGAAAGGCACTTCTGGAAGAGAACCGGATGTCTTAAAAGGGGAGAGATGTCCCTTGGAGACATGGAAGTGAAATGAAAGACGGAACCAGCTGAAACCTCGGCTCCCAGTGAAACAAGAGAGTATGATTGAATGGTGTCAGCATCATGGTATCGAATCAATTAGAAACATTTATTAAAGAAACTGCACTTTGCTGTAGCAACAGAAGAGGACACTGTTGAGCTGAGAAACCTGAAGCCATCCAAGCCCTTCCCTGACCATGCAGTTTTGTCCTGGCTGGTCCAGGAATATCCAAAATAAATAGTCTTAATAGAGAAGGGAATCCTGCATGATTTACAAATGAGGATCAAAACTTTTCAGTTGTCAGCTGTACTTCCGTGAAGCTGGGGAGAAACCAGAAAAATACCCATTATCCCACTACCCAGAGTCAGCCAGTAACTTCTTACACACTTGTTTCCTGTTCTTTTTTTTTTTTCTGTGATTCATAATTTCAAAAATTTTGAAGTTAACACAAGTAATACATGAAAATACTATATTTTCATTAAAAATCAGAATAATACACATGGTTAAAATCCCCTTGAACCATATCACCCCCTAATCCAGATCCTCTCCCCACCAGTGGAGTTTATCATTTTTATGTATACATATACATGCACCCACAGAATATGTACAAAATTGTTTTGTTTTTTATTTACGTAAGTGTCAGACTGCAGACAGCTGTTTATACAACTTACTTTTTTTCACTTTTTTTTTTTTAAACAGTGGTTTTGAAATGTACCAATCGTTTCCAGTGTCTCGATTACTACAATAAACAAGTCCATGGTGAAAGAGAAAGAAAGAGACCTTTTCAGCAGGATGGAGTTCTGCCCAAGCACTGCTGAATTTGATAGTTCAAACCATCCTTCCAGTTAAGGACAACTAGACAAACTGGAATATATATACATGAACATAAGTACATACATATTTTTATATATTGATATATAACTTGAAAACACCAGAATGCCTAAGAGTTAACTGGGCTGCAAGAAATTTCAGGGTGCGCATTCATAATAAAAATAATGATGGAATTGGGATAAAAAGAACCTACCTCAACACCATATAAAGTTTTTTTGTGAAAAACTCAAAGCCAACCTCATAATGATTGGGAAATAACTGAAGTCAATTCCTTTAAAATCTGGGACAATCTCACTACTCCTACTTAATATGGCGATATAAATTCTAGCCAGAGTAGTTAGGCAAGAGAAGAAAATAAAAGGGATAAAAAATGGGAAAGGAGAAAGTCAAATTATCACTGTTTGCAGATGATATGAACCTACATTTAAAAAATGCAAAAACTCAGGACTAGAGCTGTGGCTCAGTGGTAATACACTTGCCTGGCACATGTGAGGCACTGGGTTCAATTCTCAGCACTGCATATAAATAAATAAATGGTCTATCAACAACTAAAAAAATAAAAATAAATTAAAAATGCAAAAACTAACTCCACCAAAAGACTGCTAGAGCTAATAAATTTGGCAAAGCAGCAGGTTACAAAGCATACAAAAATCAATAGCTTTCCTATATACCAACAACAAATCTGCTGAGAAAGAAATCAGGAAAATAATTTCATTCACAATAATCTCAAAAAAATAAAATAAAATACCTAGGAATAAATCTAACCAAAGAGGTTAAATACCTCTACAATGAAAACTATAGAACACTGAAGAAGACCTCAAAAAGATGGAAAGTTCTCCCATGTTCATGAATAGGCAGAATTAATATTTTTAAATGGTCATACTATCAAAAGCAATATACAAATTCAATGCAATTCCCATCAAAATACCAATGACATTCTTCACAAAATTAGAAGTTAATTAGAAGAGTAAAAGACCAAGAATAGTCGGAGCAATTCTGAGCCAAAAAAAAAAAAGCAATGTAAAGACATCACAATAACTGACTTCAAATTACACTACAGAGCTACAGTAACAAAAACTGCATGGTACTGGCATAAAAAAAAGACAAATAGAACAGTGGTACATAATAGAAGACACAGGGACAAACCCACACATCTACAGTCATCTGATTCTTGACAAAGGTGCCAAAAACTACATTGGAGAAAACACAGCCTCTTTGACAAATGGTGCTGGGAAAACTGATTATTTATCTGTAGAAGAATGAAAGTAAACATTTATCTCTACCTTACCAAAAAAAATCAACTCAAAATGGATCAAAAACCTAAGAATTACATAGAAAACTAGGAATGGAACCACCATTTGACCCACTCCTCAGTCTATACCCAAAGCACTTAAAACTAGCATACTATATTAGTAACACAGCCACATCAATGTGTATAGCAGCTTAATTCACAATAGCTAAAATGTGGAAGCAACCTAGATGCCCTTCAATAGATGAATGGACAAAGAAACTGTAGTACATATACACAATGGAATATTACTCAGCATTAAAAGATAATGAAACTATGGCATTTGCAGGTAAATGAATGGAGTTGGAAAATATCATGCTAAGCAAAGTAAGCCAATCCTTAAAAAAAGGCCATATGTTCTCTCTGATAAGTGGATGCTGATCCATAATGATGGGGTGGGAGGCATGGAAAAAATGGAGGAACTTTGATGGGGCAAAGGGGAGAGAAAGGTGGGGAGGGGGCAGGGAGGTAGGAAAGATGGTGGAATGAGATGGACATCATTACCCTAGGTACATGTATGACTGAACCTATGGTGCGATGCTACATCTAGTACAACCAGAGAAATGAAAAGTTGGGCTGCAATTGTGTACAATGAATCAAAATGCATTCTGCTGTCATATAGACCTAATGAAAATAAATTATTTTTTTAATATGCAATAAAGCAGATGCCTGAGGTTCCACACCAAGTGGAACCTTATCTAACTTACAAAAAGAGAAAACAACTAAATATTATACCAGAAGCTGTGCAACTCCTAGAAGAAAACATAAGGTCAACACTTTAGCATATAGGTACAGACTTCGACTCTCAGTAGGACCCCTTAAAGCTCATGAAATAATGCCGAGGGTTAATAAATTGGATGGCATCAAAGTAAAAAGCTTTTGCACAGCAAAGGAAATAATTAGGAATCTGAGGCAAGAACCAACAGAATGGGAGAAAATCTTTGCTAGATAATCTTCTGACTGGAGATTAATATCTAGACTATATGAAGAACTCAAAAATCTTAACACCAAAAAAAACAAATAAACCAGTTAATAAATGAGCAGATGAATTAAACAGATACTTCTCAAAAATGAAATACAAGTGGTCAACAAATGTATGAAAAAAATGTTGAACATCATTAACATTCAGGGAAATGCAAATCAAAACTACACCGAGACCTCATCTCACACCAGTCAGAATGGCAGTCATCAAGAACACAAACAATAAGTGCTGGAGAGGATATAGAGAAAAAGGAACACTTTTACACTGTTGGTGGGATTGTAAATTAGTACAACTAGTATGAAAACCAGTATGGAGGTTCCTCAAAAGGCTAGGCATGGAACCACCATATGGCCCAGTTATAGCACGCCTTGGTATTTACCCTAAAGAATAAAGTCATTATAGCATAATGATACATGTATGCCCATGTTTCTAGCAACACAAGTCATAATAGCCAAACTATGGAACCAGCCTAGGTGTCCATCAACAGATGAACGGATAAAGAAAATTTGGAGTTTTATTCAGTCACAAAGAAGAATGAAATTGTGTCATTTGCAGGAAAATGGATGGAACTTGGGACTATTCTATTAACCGAAATAAGTCAGACTCGGAAGGTCAAGGTTTGTATGTTTTCTTTCATATGTGAAAGCTAGAAAGGAAAAAGAAAAGGAAAGTTATGGGGTGGAGTGGGGATCTCATGCAAATCAAAGGGAGATCAGTAGAGGAAAGGGACCAGGGAGTGGGAGGAGGAAAGGGAGAGGGGAAGTGCTGGGGAGTGACATTGGTCAAATTATATTGTTATATCATGTGCATATATGATATGTAATTTAAAAATCCATCATTATGTACAACTATCATGCACTGATTTTTAAAAATGTGGAAATAGAGGAGAAAAAAAAAAGAAATTGCATGGTGCAATGTGAAAGAAAGTTCAGAGGATGAGCCGGGCAAGGAGGCTGGTTTTCTCCCAGGGGCATCTGCCAACCCATGCAAGCATGGATGCAAGGCTCTGGGGTCTTCAAAGGATAAAACTGAAATTCAGGGCCCACCAGAGAGGCCCAAGTAAATCCCCCAGCCTTGGAGTTGGGTCTTGCAAAAGCTAATTTGTCAAATAATACTGTTTGAGAAATAGACTACCCAGGCTCTGAAGTCCTGTTTTGATTCATCCTAGTCTCTGCATGGATTAAGGTGATCTGAGCTTGCTAGAGCCACCAGCCTAGCCACCTGTCAAAAACTAACACACATCTCTAAAAGAAGATATCATCCACACCCTCAAATTATTCCTATATTTTTATGTACAATGTTTGATACATATTTCTAAATAAATAGTCAAGAAGTCAAGACCACATGACTAAAAACCAAAATAAAAACAGACATTTGAAACACCAGTAATTCAGGTAATGGAGTTATCATCTATGAACTTCCACATAACAAGCTTTGATATGTTCATAGAGGTAAAAGACAATTTGGAGACATTTCACACAGAATTGGACATCATTTTTTAAAGATCCAATTAGAAATTATATAAAAATCATAATAGCTGAAATTAAGAACTCACTGGATGAGTCTAACAGTAAATTAGACACAGCTAAAGAGAGATTAAGTGAACTGTAAAAATAAAAAATTCAGAAGACATGTCCATCTTGATGCATGGAAAGAAGAATGAAAAATACTAAAAAGAAGGGGAAAGATAAAAGACACAGGAGCATATGGAAAGTTAAACATATATTTAAGGGTCCTGAAGAGGAAAAGAAAAAGGGGAAAAGCAAAACCAGTATCCCAAAAGATGTTAATGGCTAAGAATTTTCCAAAACAGAAGGCACAGATTTAAGAATGACTAAATCCTGTATGCTCAGGATGGATAAACACAAAGAAAAACTGAAAAACAAAGACAAAAAGAAATTCTTTTTTTAATATTTATTTTCTAGCTGTAGTTGGACACAATATCTTTATTTTATTTATTTATTTTTATGTGGTGCTGGGGATCCAACCCAGGGCCTCGCACGTGCTAGGCAAGTGCTCTACCACTGAGCCACAACCCCAGCCCCCAAAAGAAATTCTTACAAGGAGTTAGAGACAAAAGATATATCTTCAAAAGAGCAACACTAAGTCTAAACTGAAACAGTGCATGGATTAGGAAACGGAAGAAACACATCTGGACCCTACATCACATCCCCTCCTTCCACACACAAGAGAGTTAACAGTCCAGAGAATCTCATGACTAACGGGATCAGGAGCTGGTGGATCAACCCCTTCCCTTCCGCTGACAGACAGTTGAGGTGCATTCTATGAAGCTATCCAACTGCAATTGCTTATAGAGGTGATCGAATCGATAATATAACCTTGCATTGGCTTTTCTGTCTCATCCGTTGTATATCTTCCAGTTCCTCATCCTGTCTCAGGGAGCCCAAATAAACTGCCTGCACACCATTATTTCAAAACCGGCTTTCAGAGAAGCAGAATATCAAGTTGGTACTCTGCAAGCACTATGCTCACTCATCAGGTGGAAAAAACAAAAAGGATAAACATTATTTATGGTAAGTGGAATTCAGATAATCCTGGCACATGACACAGATTTTTTTTTTTTTAAAGTACCAGAGATTGAACTCAGGGACATTAAACTATTGAGGCACATCTCCAGCCCTTTTTATATTTTACTTAGAGACAGGATCTCACTGAGTTGCTTAGGGCTTCGCTAAATTGCCACAGCTGGCTATGAACTCACAATCCTCCTGCCTCAGCCTCCCAAGCCGCTAGGATTATAGGCGTGTGCCATCATACTTGGCATGATAGATTCTTAATGGTGGTGAATTTAGATATGTGCAGAGGAGAAGGGAAATTTTGATTATCAGCTATTTACTTTTCTGAACTTATACTTCAGTTTTGTTTTTTTTTAATTTAAGAAAAACTTTCCTGGAGATGAAAAATTCCAAAAGAAATAAAAAACAGCCATTATGCTAAAGAAAATGTAACACAATATTTCAATCTGAGATAAATAGAAGGAAATGATCCATTACAGATGGGATAAAAACACAGATGAGGAATTTAAAAACTCAAGATGGAAATCGACAAAGTGAAACTTAGAAAGTGGGAAATTGGTTTTAGGAAAGAAGTTGAAGAAAAAACTAACCTTGAAAAAATTTATAAGTTATCGAAGAGAAAAATATAGCTGAAAGTAGACTCAAGAGATAAAAGGTGCCAAGAAAATGGTATTGAACTACCAAGGAAGAAAGAATCTTAGAAAAGAAGAGATATGGTAGATAGGTACATGTAAGCAGAATCCATGATGTTAAAGACAAAAACAAAACTAATATAAAAATTCAAGAAAGCTTTCTTGAAATAAGAGACTTGAATCTTGAATATTGAAAGAAAAATTGCACCAAAACAGTCAACTCTGAAACATATGCTAGGGAAATTATTAAAAATTTCAGGTAAAGAAAAAATAATCCTCTAGTACTTCAGGCAAAAGATCAAGGCATTTAGAAAAAATATATATAAAGTCAGGTTGGCATTAGGTTTCTCAAAAGCAATTTACAAAGCAAGACAGTAGTGAAATAGTCTTGTCAAAAAAACCCTTCAAGGATAGCCGTGCAGGTGGCCCACTCAATGCCAGTGACTCTGAAGCTGACACAAAAGGAGCACAAGTTTGAAGCCAGCCTCAGCAACTTAGCATGACCGTTTTTTCGAAAAAATTAAAAAGCCTGGGGTGTAGCTCAGTGGTAAAGTGCCTCTGGGTTCAATTCCCAGTATCACTAAGAAAAAAAAACATGAACCAAGGATTGTTTTACCCAACTCAGCTATTCTTAAAACATGAGAGTACAGGAAAACAATTATTATTGCTGTGAGCTTCACACAACATAAAATTAACTAAAGTGAACAATTCAATGGCATTAAGTACATCCATGATGTTATACAAACTAACTCTAAATATTCCAATCTCACCAAATAAAATCCAAACATATTAAACATTTATTCCCTATAACCTCCCCTTTGACCAATTTAATTTCTGTTTCTATGGGCTTATCTATTCTGAATATTTCATACAAATGGAATAATATGATATATGATCTTTTGTGTCTGGCTTCTTTCACTTAACATAGTGTTTTCAGTGTTCATCTATGTCTTAGCATGTATCAGTACTTTATTCCTTTTTATGACTGCATATTATTCCATAATATACTATACTTTTTTAGCCGTTCATCAGTTGATGGACATTTGGTTTGTATCTGCCTTTGGGCTTTTAATAGTGCTTCTATGAACATTTGTGTACAAGGATGTATTTGAGTACCTGTTTTCAACTCTTTTGGTACATATCTAGAAGTAGAATAGCTGGGTCAAGTGAAATTCTATATTTAATTTTTGAGGGACATCAAACTGTTTTCTATAAGAACTATTTTACATTACCACCTAAAGGGTATGAGAATTCTGATTTCTCTACATCCTTACAACACTTGGTATTTTCTGCTTTTTAATAACCATTCTCACAAGTTTTGAAGTGGTATCTTGTGTGGTTATTATTTAAATTTCCTTAATGACTAATGATGTTAAACATGTTTTCATGGGCTTATTTCTAGGGAAAAAACAATTTTAAATGTGAAAAATGGGGAATATTGTATTAATAAGGAATTTTCTAGAAAATAACTTTTGTCTAAGTAAGAGGTGAAGTAGCAGGAAGCTGTTAAGAATTGGTGATGAGTGTTGACCATATTTAACTATAGCTCTTAAGCAAACCAAAGGTGGAGATGAAGGTGGAAGAAAAGATTGTAGCTGTGTGCTCTGTCAAAGTAGACATAAAACTTTTGTGTATGGTGCTGGTATTGAACCCAGGGCCTCGCACATGCTAGGCAAACTCTGTGCCACTGAGCTATACCCTTACTGATGTTTATTTTGAGACAGGGTCTCACTAAGATCCTGTGACTGGCCTTAAATTTGTGATCCTTCTTGACTCAGCCTCCCAAGAAGGTGGGATTACAGGAGGTGCCACTATGCCCAGTCACAATTTTTTTTAAGAGGAAAAGGACAAAAGAAATGGGAAAATAGAATATATTCATTGATTTTAGCATGAATTATAAGTGAGTCAAAGCAGACAAACCATGTAGTTGAAGTCTGTAAAAAAAAAATACTGGCATTGTGTATTAGTGGAAGATAAGTACCAAAACAAACCCAGTTATTCTAATCACCAAAAATAGGTTTTAATTGAAAGAAGCAAAGAAAACAGACTATAGAGTTTTAAAAAATGGTAAACATAATATGAACTGTAACTATAGTATAAAATAAAGAATAAAAGTAAGATCAAGCCTCTAATTTGAAGTAATAAATGTAAATGGTCTTAACTAATTTTGGAAAAGAAAACAGATCTTCGGATGGGCTTCCAAGGCAAAATTCAACCCTATACTGCAAGAGACTCTTCCTGTAAGACTGGAAGACGCCGCACCACACGACACAGATCACCAAAGAGGTTTGCGCTTTATTACCAAAGGCTGTGTGTGTATACAGGTCTAAGAGAGGTAGCAGGGGCTGAGGTAGATAACAGGTCGCCCGTTTATTGGCAAGCTCTTCCATATGTCAGTTCTGGAGCCCAAGAAGTTAATTCTTATTGGGGCTAAGGCTTCCCACCAGCAGGGTTTGAACATTGGCGCTGGCGGGAACGTTTGGTGCCAGTGAAAGAAACAAAGAGGAGAAAGAGGGTCGTTAGACACCATGCTGGGGTTATTCTCTGGGGTGCTGCTGCCGTTATGTTTTCCCAACACTTCCAAAGTATAGAGCAATAAAGTTAAAGAAAGACCAAAACTACACCAGACAAATGCACACAAAGAAAGCAGGAATCGTGGACTTGATTATCTGACAAGATAAAATTCATGGGTGGAGACAAAAAGTGCTTAGTGAGATAAAGGACTCTCACCCCACTGAAGGCATAATTCCACAGGGAATCACAGCAGTGGCCTTCATGGAGCGCGATACAGGAGACAGGAAGAGAACACGTGGAAGAACACTGATTAGAGGAGACGGAAGGATTCACTCAATTCAAGATAGAACAAATGGGGGGAAAAAAGGAGAAGAAAAAAAATTCCAAGATAGATTCTGTGAATATGAGTTAGACACATCAGCCTTATCAGAGAAAATGTATCTTCTTTTCAAATACACAGAACATCCATGGGTACTCGTGATCTGTGAGATCACCAAAAATTTTTACTAAGTTCTATTAAGAATATTGCCTTATCACAATGCAATAAAACTGGAGATAAGTAAGAAGTGAGAGACCATTTCCATCTGAATTTTTTAAAAATTACTAAGCAACTCTTCAGCCAAAAGGGAACTAGAAATAGAAATCACACAATTTCTTTTAAAAATAATGATTATGAGGGCTGGGGTTGTGGCTCCGTGGTAAAGCGCTCGCCCAGCACACGTGAGGCCCTGGGTTCGATCCTCAGCACCACATATAAATAAATAAAATAAAAGTATAAAACAATAATAATAATAAAATGATTATGAAAATACCACATCAGAATCTTTGAGGTACAATTACAGCAAAGGTAGAAAGAAAATGCCCAGATGTAATATGAAAATATAGTGTGACGCTAAATAAGCAAATTATCTATCTGAAAAGTTAGAAAAGGAACAAAAAGTAAATCTAATGAAAGTAGAGGGAAGGAAATAACAAAGGTAAAGGGAGAAATTCAGAGTTAAAACCAAATAATAAACATAATGACTAAAAAGGTAGTTCTTTAAAATAATCCTCCGCATAGATCTAATCATTGTTTAAAGAGAGAGAGAGAAAGCATACAAATTAAAACATGACAAATAGAGATAACCATCGAATCAGGATTCCTGAAATAGCATGTGTCTAAATTGTACAATTCTATGCAATTACCTTTGAAAACCTAGATGAAATAGATGACTTTCTAGAAAATACAGTCCACCAAAATTGACCCTAGTAGAGATAGCAAGTTTAAAAGATCAATTTCCATAGACAACGAAGTTACTAACAAACAAAGCTCAAAAAAGCAACAGAATCAGGTGATTACAGAGAAATTCTAAAATGCCTTCAAAGACTAGCTAATTTTAATGTAGTCCAAACTGTTCCAGAGCTATAAAAATAAGGAAAACTTCCATAATCTTTTTCTTAACCTCCATATCAATCTTTTCTACTTTCAAAAGATCTCAAAAAAAAGTAAACAAAACCCAGCAGCATTTAAAAAGTTAATAAGCAGCAGGATTTTAGGAAGTCAATTTGACTTCACCATCTGCTTCTTATGAGCAAATGGTGGTTCAAATAAAAAGTGCTAGCTACAATATAAAACAGTAGGTCAAATAGGTTTTAGAATAGCAATTTTTACAATAAAATAACCATATCTACACTTAATGTCAAATAGTTAAGACTACCTCTATGAGACAAGTTCCTGAAACAACTTAGACAAATTGTTGTGATGTTGCTGTATAATCAGTGATTTTTCTAATGTATTTTCAGATAAATATTCTTATTCATAATCTTTTTTTCTTTTTTTTGATACCAGGGATTGAACTCAGGGACACTCAACCACTGAGCCACATCCTCAGTCCTATTTAATATTTTATTTAGAGACAGGGTCTCACTGAGTTGCTTAGTGCCTTACTATTCCTGAGGCTGGCTTTGAACTCTCTCAATCCTCCTATCTCAGCTTCTCAAGCCACTGGGATTACAGGCCTATGCCACTGCGCCTGGCTTTTCATAATCTTCTAACAGAGTAACTATATCATTTGATATGTACACCCAATAAACACTGTATACACATATGGAAAGTGTATTTGTGTAGATTAATCTCAGGTCATTGAAGCAAAAGTCCTAAGCAAAATGGTAGCAATAGTAGAATTGAACACCACACTGAAAATATAATACATCACGATTAAGAGATACTTATTTCAGGAATGCTAACAGTGTGGCTCAGAAGGTCTAGAAACGGATCCAAACACATGCAAAGGTGGAAGAGCCAATTAGTGGGAAGAAACAGCACTAGGAATTTTTAAAATTATTATTTGCAATATCAAATGGCAATGGCCTAAGTATGACACAAAACACAGAAGCTATCAAAGAAAATAATAATACATTACTACATAAAAAGTGAGTGTCTTCAAGGCAAAAATAAAAATCATAAAATCAAATGAAAAATGAAAAACTTGGGGAAAATTTGCTAAAAATGGGACAAATGGCTTGTATCCTTAATACATAAAGAGTTCCAAGAAAACAACAATGAGAAAAAGATTGACAGCCCACAGGAAAAATGAATAAATGACAAGAAAAATCATTTTTAGAAAATAAAATTCAAATGATTTAATGAAGTGAATATTACATTAATATTATTGAATGGGGTGGTATTGATTGATGATGTTCAACATGCTTAACATGCTTATACATTTAAAAATACAAATCAAAACCACAATAATTTATGATTTTTTATAATTATGAGGTCAATAATTTTATAAGGCAAGGTATTAGCAAAGCTGTGGGGAAGCAGACTTTCATGCATCACCAATGGGAGGATTGTTCCCCACAAACACTATGGAGGTCAATTTGGTGATTCTGTTAAAGTTAAAAATATACTTACCTTTAAATTGTAAGAATATATCCCAAAGATGTACTTGCAAAGATGAGAAATGATGTATGGACAAGATCATTATTTCGGCATTGTTTGAAAAAGTAAAAATTGGAAATACTGTACATATCCAATAGGGAACACTTCAAATAAATTAAGAGATTGAATAACATGCAGCTATTGAAAAGAGTCAACCTTAACTGTGTCGACATGGAATCATCTCCAAGATCATTAGTGTCCGCTTGTTTCAGACTTCAAACAATAGGAATTAATTCTTTCACAATTCTAGATACTCGGAGGTGTATCTAGAGCAAGGTGTCAGCAGGGCCATGTCCCCTGTGAGTACTCCAGAGAAGGCTGTGCCCAGGCCTCTCTCCCAGTGTCCGGTCAGTGCTGGTAACTCCTTGGTGTTCCTTGCCTTGAAGACCCATCACTCCATCTGCCTCCATCTTCCCAGAACATTCTCCTCTCTGTTTTTGTGTCTCCAAAACACATTTTTTAAGTGAAAAAAGGTAAAGAATGGTGTGAGGTATATGCCATAAATCATGTAAAAATGCATGTGTGTGTGCCTAAGTATAAATAAAATATCTTTAGAAGCACACCAAGAAGCCGTAAGTGGTCACTTGCCCAGGAAGGGAAACTGGCTGGCTAGGGCAGGAAGCAGAAGAGAGCATTTTTACTGTGTCTAAAACTGTACAACTTATTTGAAATACATTACACATACCATAAAATTCATCCATTTAAAGACTACAGTTCATTGATTTTTTTGAATGTATTCACAGACTTCTTTGACCACCACCAAAATCTAATTTTAGAACATTTCAATACCCCCCAAATAAATCACATATACATTAGCAGTCATTCTCTATGTCCCCTCCCCCAGCCCTACATAACCGTAATCTACTTCTGCCTCTATGAAGTTTCCCAGTCTGCACATTCCACGTAAATGGAATCATATGTATGTTTGTGTCTGCCGCCCTTCACTTGGTATATTGCTTTCAAGGTGGATTCGTATTGTAGCATCATCAGTGTTTCATTTTTGTTGCTTACTAATATTCCATTTTATGAATATACCATAATGTCTCCATCAGTAGATAAGCATTTAGGTTTTTTTTTTTACTACTTTCAGGTTATTCTGAATAAAGTTAATATGAATATTTGTGTACATACTTTCATGCATGAGTAACATGTTTTCATTTTCTTGGGTATAAAACTAGGCATGAAAATTCTGGGTTACATAGAAAATCTATATTCAACTTTTTGTGGAGCTACCGATTTTTCAAAGTAGCTGAATTCTTTTCCATGAATACATTTTGAATTTTAAGCCATGTACTATTATTGCCTTTTCAGGGCCATCAGTAAAATATTTTTAAATAATAAATAAGAGCTGTGCCCATGGACTTGGACAGCTTTCCATTTAGATTATGATTTAAAGAAAGATACTATCAAATGAGAGGAATAATCATGTGACACTTAATGGAGGGATGCATTTTGAGAAATGTCTTGTTAGGTGATTTTATCATTGTGGGACCAATGTAGAGTGTACCCCCACACACTGATGGCTGTAACACTGCTAAGGCAAGAGAATCTGTGGGACCACCATCATATGTAGTTTGTCTTTGACCATGTGACACATGGCTGTATATGCAAAGATAACAATGTACTTTTGTTAATTGAAGACCAAAAATTCATGAATGTGCAGGCATATCATTTTGTATCAGCTATAAAAAGTAAACCACCCTAGCCGTGATTTAAACAAATAGGGATTTGCTCTTCTACCATGATTTTTAGCCTGAAGATAGTTTCTAGCATCCATTCAGTCGTTTGGTAGGCCCCTGAAGGACCCATTCTTTTTATATTTCAACTCCACCGTCCTTAACATGGTGATTTGTCATTTCATGGCTACAAGATGCTGGCAGCACTAACAGGCCACACACTTGCTTTCTATGAATGAGAAGGACAGAGGGCCAAAGACCCTGCTAAATGTGCCAGCAAATGTTTTCTTAAAAACCCCAACTCTCTCATCTTCCACTAATATTTCCTTGGCCCAAACTGGATCACACGGCTACCTCTAGCTTCAAGGTAGACGAGGAAATATAGGGAAAGCATTATCATTATTGGTTTGTACCAATCTTGACCCATTGCCAACGCTGACCACATTGTGATGCAAATAAAGTCAGGATTCTACCAAGGACACCGTGTAGGTATAAATGAAAGATCATATGAGCAAGGAGAAATGTACAGAGGGATGAACCCCAGAGTGCCAACAGTGATTTGGAAAGGAAGAGGGAAAAGACGAGGGGGGAGGGGAGAAGGTAAAATACTGATGCACTAATTGAACTAAGAACCCAGCACTGGAGGCTGAAGCCGGACACATTCTACCACACAGGCAGGAAGACTGGGGACAGAGTCTCGGGTTTGGAGTTTGTAGGTGATTGAGACATGAGTGTGTTCCCAGGCCCACATCTCCTATGAGCCTCATCCTAGGGGTGGGGTGGGGGCTGAGGTCCATCTTCAGATGAGATTGCAGCTTGGTGGCCAGGACACTGGAGCCTCCAGGGAGCTTCCAGGTTGGGGTATGGTCCATCAGTCCTGCACCCTGCCCCATGGGTCCTCGTGGGGGTGTCGTTCCTACCCAGGAAAGGAGCTCTCAAACTCCAAAGTCCTCCGTCAGCAGTCACTTGCTGTCCCTCTGGATAGGGGACAGAGAGGAATGTTGTTATTCCTCAGGCTACAGGAAGGCAATTTGGAAGTGGAATCATCTGCCTGTTTCAAGGCACAGAGGGCACAGAGAAGCTGGAACCCACCCTACTGTGCAGCAGGGCCTTTTCCTGGTGACGGGCCACACTCCACGGCCAGCCTGCGCTTCCTATTTACCTTGCCAAGGTCATCCTGCAATTATCCAAAGCCAGGAAGAAGAGCCTCTAGCCTCAGAGAAGCCTGGCCTTGGAATGTGCTGTAGGAGCAAAGGTGTCCCCTTCTGTTGCTTCCCGGCCCTGCGCCTCTCCAGCACGGGTGGCCTCACCAAGCTTCCTTGGAGGTAGATGGTTCAGGCCCTACAGCACAGTCGCAGTGCAAACCAGGAAGCCCAGGATTCTAATAAGTTGTAGGAGGTGGCCTCGGGTAAGCGTAGGAAAGTCAGATAAACCCCCCACCAGAAGCTCCTGGAAGAACCACGTGATCAGAGGGCCGTCCGGTTCCATGCAGGTGTTTTCCAGGTAACTAACCTGCTCTGCTGCCAGAGCTGTGGGTGTGCTGGGGGAAGAGGGAAAGGGCTATGTAATATTTGTATCTTCTTTTCCTGCATCTTAGACAGCAACTTGAATGAAAGTCAAGCTTTCTTTGATGAGCAAGGGGGAAACGTGTTCAGCAGTGGGCACAGTCTGTGGGAGTGTCTAATGGGTGTTCCATGGCTTCTCGGGCTGGGGATAGATCCTCCAAGGTCTCTTGCTCGGCTTTCCCAGTCTGGTCATTGTGTTTCCTCCAAAGCGAAAAAGAGAATCAGGGGCAGGGAATTTAAATCAGTTTTAATAATAGAACCAAAGCAGATGGGGTGCATATTAGGGCCTTGCTCATGTCCCCGTGCCCCCTCCCCCACCACATCTCAAATTCCAGCTGTGGCCTCGGTGGCCAATTCTGCCAAGGCTTCGACTCACTTCATCCTGGGAGCATCTTGCCTCGAGTGCATGCTGTGCCCTTTGCTTCTGCTCTGGAACAGGCGTTCACTTACATGTGCACACACTACAGCCAGGCATTCCATCTTGGAAACACACATTCAGGATAGTGTCCAAGAGCCTGAACCACAGAGCAATACACAGACGGCTTAGACTTCCCTGCCACCCGACTGTGAAACACAATGCCTCTTCCTCAACTCACAGCTCTGGGCTTGTGGGACAGGAAGTGACTGTCCTGCAACCACAGATCAGAGGAAGGAAGGGGGAAAAAAATCAGGTTTGGATTATGGATCAGTCGGCTCTATTTGTTAATGTGAGCTGGCCATGGGATGCTGCCACACTCCAGCCTCACTAAAGGATGGCCCCAAAGGACAAGTGGTAGGCAGATCTGTGAGCAGCACCCCTCGTCATTTGATGGAGGAGGAAGTGGCCTGACTCCTAGATAGTGGAAGTGGCTGATAGATTGGCCAAAAACCCAGAAAAGGCAGGATAGGAAACAAATAAGCAGATCAAAACCAAAGAGATCTGGAGAAGAAGCAAGGGAATGAGCAGGAAGCGTAGCCATCTTTGTGTCTGGTGTCAATGCACACCAGAAAGTATCCACCACAGAGAAGGCCCTCAAGAACCCTGTAGAGGTCATGGCGGGTGCTAGCTGATCTCTTTCCTGTGCCCTTGAGCGGCCAACTCAATACGATCATGAATGGACTGCCCAGGGTACAGGGATGAGGCCACGTGTGGAACACCCTCTCAGCAGGCTGTTCCTGGTTCTGCTACCTGCTCAGCCTGAAAGAACAGTTCTTGACATGGTACCACCTCTCAAAGCAGGATTCCTTCCCGGAATGCGACTGTCATTGTCATTTCCTCTGCGACATGGTACAAATCCCCATTTTCAAAATGTCTGCCGAGTATGCTCATCAGCAGTAGTGGTCTTTGCCTCTGAGGAGGTGAAGGAAGGTGTTCTTCTATGGGACACCTCCCCGCAGAGGGAGCAGATGACAATACCTGGCCTTGGTCAAATAAGACGTTAGGAGCAGCAGGTGAAGAAATGGTTATTCCCTGTTAGCCCCATGTCAGGGCTGGCACATGCGGGCTTCTCTGTTTGTACTGCAGACATTGCACTTGAAATCCTTCCAGTGATGCACAGTATAATTGTAAATATTCATGTTTTCATATTACATGTCCATGGAAATGATCTGCATGAAGGATCCTTAAATGCCAAGTAAAACACTACCATCGAGCTCAAGCTCATACCAAATGATTGCTTTTATGGCAATTAGCATCCCACTTTGGTTCAGTCTTGTTATTGTCATTGTTTTTGTTATTAAAACCAACTGCACAACACCAAAGCCAGGATTCATAAAAGAAATAATAAGCTGGACTTCATTAAAATTAAAGGCTTCTCCTCTGTGAAGGACAGTGTCAAGAGAATAAGAAGACAAGCCACAGATTAGGAGAAAATATTTGCAAGAGAGAAATCTGCTAAAGGACTTATTATCCAAACACAGAGAGAGAGAGAGAGAGAGAGAGAGAGAGAAAATGAGCAACATGATTTTAAAATAAGTAAAAAGCAAAAAAATCCTAAGAGACACCTCAGCAAAGAAGATATACAGATGGCGAATAAGCATATGAAAAGATGCTGAACCATCCTCTGTCATGAGGGAATTGCAAATTAAAACAACTCTGAGGTTGGCTGAGGTTACAGCGCTGTGGAAGAGTGCTTGCCTAGCATGCTTGAGGCCCCGGGTTTGATCCCCAGCACCAGTGAACCACAAAAACAATGTTATTTCTACACACCCATCAGAACAGACAAAATGCAAAACCCTGACAGCACCAAATGCTGGTAAGGTGGTAGACTCTGATTCATTGCTGGTGGGAATGCAAAATGGTACAGCCACACTGGAAATCAGTTTGGCAGTTTCTTACAAAGCTAAACATTCTCTTACCATGTGATCCAGCAATTGCACTCTTAGTATTTACCCAAAGAAATTGAGAACTTACACCCACACAAAAAAACTACACAAAGTGTTTATAGCAACGTTGTACGTAACTGTCCATACTTGGGAGCAACCACGATGTCCTTAACTGCTACATCGGTGAATGTTTGGATGTTAAGAGGGTCTTTCACATAAGACTTTCGGATGACAGTAGAAAAAATATAGCTCAAACTCTATAAAATGAACTTGAGACCACTGAGTCCACAGTGGAGCGCCACTGCTTCTGCTTCTCAGTGAGCAGACAGCCCCCATTAGTCCAAATACACTGGATCTGGACCCTCAACATGGATACGAAAAGATTGGACTAGGAGGGTCCAACACCACCCACTCCTTTAAAATGTCAGGCCTTTATTTCCATTTTTCATTTTTTGTTTTCACAGTCAGAAGGTGCTAAGCCTTCAGGGCCACTGGCACACCAGACCCAGGTATTGTAGAGGGGAAATGACTTTGGAAGTCAGGCAACCGCTTAGACAAGATGAACAGGGGGGAAGCGCAGCCTGGAGACTGTGGGCTCAGGCAGGAGACTTCAGCCAGCTCACGTGGCCCTGGCAGCGCGCTGTCCTCACAGAAGAGGGCTCCGGAGATCCCCTGGAAGATCACCCAGAGCTTCTCTAGGATGGACTCCCCTCCAGGGTGGAAGACTTGAGAGAACACTGCAGGACGGGTGTCCTACAGGAACACAGCAAGCACCGCAGACAGGAGGAAGAGCTCTGTAAGCCAGGAATCCTGAGGCCGGAGGATCACAAGTTCAAAACCAGCCTCAGCAACCTACTGAGACCCTGTCTCAAAACTTAAAAAAATAAATAATAAAAAGGGCTGGGGATGTGGCTCAGTGGTAAAGCACCCCTGGGCTCAATCCCTAGTACCAAAACCAAGACCAAAACCTCTGTAAAGCAGAAGGTAAAAAACCTGCAACTGTGGATCAAGTTTTATCATTTTTCTTATTTTTTCAGTTACAGGTTTTTATCTTTATTTTATTTTTATGTCAGGCTAAGAATTGAGCCCAGTGCTGCACGCATGCCAGGCGAGCGCTCCACCACTGAGCCACACCCCAGCTCCAAATTTTATCATCTCAAAAAATAAAAAGAGGCAGTTGCTTCCAGTAATGGCAGAAGAATAGTCACAACCTCCTGGATAAAATCTCAGAAACTAAAATCTGTAGGCTCATGAGAAACCCCCAAACAAGCATGAACTAGAGGAAGGGTATGTGTATGTGGGCTCTGTGTCTCCAGAGGCCCTGGATTAATAGCAGTGATGGCTAAGGCCAAAGGAAAGGACCCGAGGAAAATCTCACCCTCTAGTACTTTCTGCCCCATTTCATTGACTAAAGCAAGTCACACTGCCCCACACGACCCCAGCAAGGGGAGTTGGCCGAGCAGCCATTCGCTTACAGAGGAAAACCAGAAATATTTTGGTGAATAGCCCTAACGCTCACCTCCCCTTTCATTAACCTCCATCATGGGACCAGCGGGCCCATCAAGGAGATGTTGGTTGTGGCTTTTGCACATTATTAATGGCAGGTGTCAAGGTAGTCTGATCTAGTATTGTCTCCCTTCAGCCTCAAGAACGTCCTCTGGTGTTCTTCGTTGTCCAGGCCCGCTGGTGACAAATTCTCTTGCATTTTCGTTGTAGAAAATGCTCTCATTCTGCCCTACTCTTGAAGGATATTCTTGCTGGATACAAAATTGTGAGTTGCCTTTCTTCTCTCTCCACATTTTAAAGGTGTGATTCCATTGTCTCACATCCATCTTTTCTAGTGATAAAGTCATTTGAACCATTGTCCCCCCGCCAGATGTAATGTGTCGTTTTTTCTTTCGCCTACTCAAGATTTTCTCTTTGTCTTTGGCTCTCAGCAGTTTGACTATCACATGCCTAGATTTGACTTGATATAATTGATTCTGTACTTCTCCTTGTTTTTTGGTTTCTTCAGATATTTTTGTCTGGCTTCGTTCTCGACTCTCTTTCCTTCAGAATTCCAATTACATGCCTATTAGATCTTTTCACATTTCCCCACGTATCATTCAGTCTCTGTTCATTTTTTAAAGTCTTTTTATCTCTGTGTTTCTGAGATTAGGCAGTGTCTATTGATGCATGTTTGATTTCACTTACTCTTCTGTTATCTACTCTCAGCTGTGCATTTATTTATTTATTTATTTATTAGTTGTAGTTGGACACAATACCTTTATTTGTTTTTTTGTGGTGCTGAGGATCAAACCCAGGGCCTCGTGCTTGCTAGGCGAGCACATTAGCACTGAGCCACAACCCCAGCCCTCAGCTGGGCATTTTTGAAAAATCTCTGATAATGCCTTCCTCCCATCCAAGTGGTTCATTCAAAACAATTTCTTTGTTGGTATCTTTTTGTTGATGCATATTAATTGTACAGAGTAGTGGGTTTTATTGTAACGTAATCATACATGCAGGTGACATAATTTGGTCAGTCCATTCCCCAATACCTGCCCTTACTCTTCTTTTCTCCTCCCCCAGTTCCTGTCCTCTACCCTAAATGTTTTTTCTACTAATAGCTGTACATTTTTAATTTCAGACACTTTACTTTGAGGTTCTAAAATGTTTTCTTTGTTCATTTTAGGATTTCATTCCTCAGCTGAGATTTCCTATTAGCTTCTTCATTATAAACATTTTCTTTACATTATTCCACTGCTTTAAAATCCTGTCTGCCAATTCCAACACTGGGTAATTTGGGTATCAGGCTCCACTTGTTACTGTCTCTCTTGAGTTCAGATCATATTTTCCTCTGTCTTTCTGTGTCTAGAAGTTTTGGATACTATCCCTGATTTTATGAATGCTATGTTGTAGAAGATCCTGGATTCACTATATTCCTCTGAAAATTACTGATTTTTTGTATTTGTTTAACATGCCCGTGTCACCACTAGGCCTGGCTGAGCGATTGTTCTTCTCACACACTGGGTCCTTGTTTTAGAACCTGCCAAGATTGACAGCGACCCTTCTCTGGGCTGGATTCTCATTTTAATTCTTTTCAATACAAAAACAAAAGTTTCAGGATAGAAGAGTCAGGGATCCATCTAGTGAATTTTCTTCCCCTCTTCACATTCTGTACATGATCATCCAAAGAATTGTTTTCAGCCATCTTCTGGAAGTGGAATTATTTCCAGTCATCTTTATAGTCTGTATCCACGGCTTCCTCACCTGAGAATTCAACCAGCTATGGATCACAAATATCCAGAAAAAAAATTGTGTCTGTACTGAATGTGTAGACTTTTCCCCCTTCCATTATCCCCTAAATAACACATTCTAACAGGTATTAACATTTAATTTACATTGCATTAGGTATTATAAGTAGTCTAGAAATGACTTAATTTTTTTGGCACATGCCTGTAATTCCAGCAACTTGGAAGGCTAAGGCAGAAGGATCATATGTTTGAGGCCAGCCTCAGCAACTTAAGGAGATCTTGTCTCAAAAGTATAAAGTGCTGGAGATATAGTTCAGTGGTAGAGCACTCCTGGGTTCAATGCCAAGCACCCCTGGGTTGAATCCCAAAATATATATATATACACACCAAAGTACTAGTAGTAGCTACTTCTATGTGTAATATGTATTTTTTTCCTTTATCTGTGTTTTCTGATTCTAACATGAATACATGTGAAATAAAAATCCTTCAAACAAAACAGATTAACAGCCACCATCACAACAAAAGGTCAGAAAGGAACAAGCCCAAAAACTCAGGTATCAAATAAACCATGTCTGGGGAGAAGGCACCAGGCCACTGTGCTGAGCGGCCTGGCGGGAGCTGACGACTGGCTCTCAGAGCCTGGGACAATTCTGTAAGGATGCGGGTGGGGACTTTTCCTCCTCTGCTTGCTATTTTACCAAGAGAAGAATATATGTTCCTGCAACAAGAAGCAGTTGCTCAGTGTGAATTTTTCCAGATCCAACAATGTTCAAGACAAACATGTTTGGAGCTCTATCAAGCCCAGGGCTGCAGGCAGAGAGATCATCAAAGATGATCGACTTTATCTTGCCCTGCAGCAGTAGGCAGAACTTAACATTCACTTTGATCACCACCAGCAACAATTAAGGTTCCCGAGGCTCCTTCCAGCCCTCTGTGTGAAGTTCAAGTGTTTGAAATCGCAATGCAACACTTACGTAGGGGAGACAATCTTTGGAAGGAAACAAGTATTTGCTCCTGGGGGTTTTATGAGTGACTATCAAAGCCACCTGCACTCTAGTCAATAGCAATTAATAAAGCTGTTCTTTCATACAGCACTTTAGGGAAAAATTAAAGGAAAGAAACAAAGACTGGAAATCTAGGCCTGGAATCTCTTGGAGAAATGATCCGGCGGGACACAATGGTGTACATCTATGATCCCAGAGACCTGAGAGGCTGAGGCAGGAGGATCACAAGTTGAAGGCCAGCCTCAGCTACTTAGTGAGGCCCTAAACAACTTTGGGAGCCTCTGTCTCAAAAAAACGAAAAGGGTGGGGATGTGGCTCAAGTGGTTAAGCACCCCTGGGTTTAATCCCCAGTACCAAAAAAAAAAAAAAAAAAAGAAAGAAAGAAAGAAAAGAAAAAGAAATGTGCATTTCCATCACCAGCCAACTGTGTGATCCCAGCTGAATTGAGTTTCCTTCTTAGTCTCGTTTTCCCATCACAATATCATGAAGAAAGTGTAAACATGGCCGAGGTGGTACTGTGCCATTCAACCAGACTTCCAAGGTCCCATGCAGCTCCACACTCTCTAACTTCAGAACTTGGGGGATACATGCACATCACCGAAGTCCCGAATCCTGGTCCTCCTTCTAGTTTGTGGTTTGCTGGCTAAAATAAATGATGGGCCCAGCACAAGGTTTAACAAGGAAAAAGTGGGAGAAGTTGGTGTTGACCAAGATACAAAACAAAATCCATTTACACAAGTAATAGGCCCCGTTCAAAGAAATAAATCATTCTTTGTGCTAATGTTTTCCCCACAACGGTTTCCCTCCAAGCTTTGTTATTCATTTTTCTCACCATCAATAAATAAGAGCACTTTGTTACATATGTGACAACTTGGTATTTTTCTTCTTAACTGTTGTATGCTGTTCTGTAAGGGCACATATTCTTTCCACCTGTTCTGATTGTCATTGGTGTTATTAAAGAGGAAAAAAAAAAAACCCTTTCCACTCGGGTTATTCAGAGAGTTAACATCTGATTTTACATGGAACTCTTTAAAAGTAAAAGAACAACATGGCCTGGAGCACTTCTAGCACAGGGTGTGGAAGTATTTGATGTCCGGGTGCTTGTTCATAAAAGAATGTTGTTTTGAAATGTGCAGCAAAGTCAAGGAAAGAGATCCAAAGAAAGTTCCCATTGAGACAAAATCAAATCAGCCCACCGCTCCCCAAATACTTCCCTCTTGGACCACTGGGCCCCCTGGCTCTGTGCCCACCATCTGGGACCAGAGTCCCAGGAGGCCTCAGCCTCACAGCCTACAGTGATGTGTGAACACGAGACTCGCCCCCAGTCGGGGGCACCAACGGGCAGGAGGGTTTTGTCAGTGGTGATCCAGGGTCTCTGGAGGTATTAGAGAGGTCAATAGGTCCTCCCTTCCACCCTCCAAAGGTTTGACAATTGAATCTGCAGAAATGAACCAAAAACGGGTGAACAGGAGAAAAGCATACACATTTATTAATTGTGTACATGCACAAGGGTCGCATGAAGTATGAAATTCGAAGAAAGGTGCTATGGTTTGGGTACAGTTTAAGTGTGTCTCCCAAGTCTCAGGTGTTGGAAGCTTGGTCCCCAGTGTGGCATTGTGGGAGCTGGTGACATCTTTAAGAGGTGTATTTAGAGGGAAGAGTGTTGTTACAAAGAGCAAGCGTGGCTCCCCCAGGCCTCTGACTTCCTGTCTCATAGTGTGATCTCTCCTCTTCCCACATGCTTCACCATAATGTCATTGACCATGAGGTCCTCACCGGAGCACAGCCGATGCTGGCACCATGCCCTTGAACCACTAGAACTGTGAGCCAAGTCTTTTTCTTTATAACATAGTCAGAATCAGGTATTTTATTACAGTAGCAGAAAATTGACTAATACAAAGGGCCCGATGGTTGAAACTTCAATACCCTGTACTAAAGGAAGAGAGAAGTGGGAGCTATAGGGAATTAAAAGGAAAAGTAAATGATTTTTAGAGGAGACAAAGGGACTGAAAGAGTGAACCATTACCTGGAACAAAGTTCACCTGGACTCTGAGAGTGGCGCTTGACTTTCTGCCTCTTCTCGTGTCTGTTAATCTCTGGCTCATGGAGATTCCAGGGAGAGGGTCCATGACAAACACCAGTGGCACTCCTTCCTTAGGAACTTCCCTTATTAGGACAAGGAAAACCTCAGAGGAAGCCCCTCCCTGCACTTCTGGAGAAAAAGAGGATCCCAAGGTGGGGCTAGGGTGAGGTGAGGTTGTCACAGAGAACTTCAGGCTGCTGCTGCAGTTCTGCGCTCAGCATGCCAAAGGCTACACTTTGGGGGTCTCCTATTCTGAGCCCCAATAGTATCCTGAAAGAGTTGGTATCACCCAGGCATCTGCCCTTCCCCATGAACCCCCTGGCACAAGGGTTACTCTTTCCTTCACAGCCAGGACACGTGCCTGTCATCCCAGCTCCTGGGGAGGTGGGGTAGAGGCAGAAGGATTGCAAGTTTGAGGCCGACCTGGGCAACTTAGCAAAAACCTGTCTAAAAAAAAAATCAAATAAAAAGGACTGGGGATGTAGCACACTGGTAGACGCTTCCTGAGTTCAATCCCCAGTACTGCAAGAAAATAAAGCAAAAAAAACAAATCAGCCATCAAGATTTTAAATAAAGGATCTATAACATGGCATTGCTCAGCTCTATTGGAACCTGAGGCAAAGGGAAGAATGGGTGATGCTGATTCTGTCATCATGCAAAATTTTGACATTTTGTTCATTATGGATTTGGGCATTCATTTTTTTTTTCCAAGGAATTCAAGGTTTAATGTAAGTAGAAATAGATTTTGCTTTGCTAAATTCTACCAGAAAGACCAAATTTTCATTAACACACATACACATGTAAAGGATCAGTGGTGTCAATGAAAGCAAGATGACCGATTCCTCACCTGACGTTTTGGGCTTCTCCTAGGTCGGTGTTTCACCGTGACCAGGGCGAGGAGAATGGGGGACGAGGCGGGAGTCAGTGAAGGTATCTGGGCCTGTTTCCTCCTTTGTAAATAAAGTGTTATGCATTCATGTTTTAAAAATATATTTATTTCTTAGCTGTAGTTGGACACAATACCTTTATTTTATTTATTTATTTTATGCGGTGCTGAGGATCGAACCCAGGTCCCTGCACATGCTAGGCAAGCCCTCTATCGCCGAGCCACAACCCCAGCACCCCCATATGCATTCATTTTTATATATTTCTTTATACTATGACATTAAAAGGTGACTTGATGGGTAAGTTTTTGGCACACCCTGAACTGCTGTGCCCGAGGCACGGGGCCCACTTGCTTGCCCCGGCGATGCCACAGGGAGTCCTTGCTACCCCCTCTCCATCCCACACAGTGAGCTTCACCTTCTCAGGAGGGTGGGGACAAAGAGTAAAAATCTGTCCTCTGTCAGGGCACTACTGCCTTTTCCTGTTTGGTTAATCATCTGCTCACCCACTTTCCTGGCTCTGCCTTGGTCCTCCCGAGGATGTCACCTCCTGGAATTTCACCACCGTGTCGAGTGCACACTATTCTTTGTGACCCATGCTTACTTAAGGTCTTTGGAGAGAGAGGGTGGTAAGAGTCCAGTGATTACTGTGCTGGCTGGAAACAGCTTTAATATGGAAATTTCTAGTCCTCCCTCTTCCTAGATCTCGTCATTCGATGCCTGCCTCAAACCCTGCTCAGGTTGGAGCAGAAGGATGCAGTATGGGGAAGCCCTTTACTCCCCGGCTGGTTTTCAAGACCTCAAGCCCCTTCTCAAGGTCTCACCAGGTAACTCCAAAACCCCTTCTCTCTCCGCAGATGCGCAGGTGAGCTCTTCTTTGGCCCAATCTCTTCCTCTAGGTCATGTCCATGGGGCATCTGCATTTCTGGTCAAGGAGGCCCATCAAAGAGGCCTCTCCAAGTCTGGGCGAGACTGTGGGAATTCTGTATGGGATTCTGCTATAAGGCTAGCTGGTTGCAATTGAAACTTTCACCAGAACCTTCTGGTCCCTCCCCATCCATTTCTGGGTTGTATCGCCTGCACGGGGGCCTTGGAGTCACCAGTAGTAAAGACTGTGATTATTTTCTTTTTCTTTATATTTATTTTTTAGTTATAGGTGGGCACGATATCTTTATTTTATTATTTTATTTTTATGTGGTGCTGAGGATCCAACCCAGTGCCTCACGCATGCTAGGTAAGCCCTCTACCACTGAGCCCCAGCCCCAGCCCAAGACTGTGACATTTTCATCTCTCAGTCCCAAGAGCTGGGCCTGGTGTGGAGTAAATCCTGGGTGAGGCGGCTTTAAGCGACCACATCCATCATTACCAGGGATGGGTCAGTAGTGACCCAGGGGATGTGAAGGAAATAGAAAATCATGAACATAGCCAGGTGCAATGGCGTACCCCTGTAATCCCAGCGGCTCAGGAGGCTGAGGATGGAGGATCTCGAGTTCGAAGCCAGCCTCAGCAAAAGTGAAACGCTAAGTAACTCAGTGAGACTTATTTTGTATTTAAATAAATACAAAATAGGGCTGGGGATGTGGCTCAGTGGTTCAGTGGCCCTGAGTTCAATCCCCGGTACCCCCTATCCAAAAAAAGAAAGAAAATTGTGGACATGCACACGTGAGGCCCATTCTGAGTTCTTTGGTTCCAGAGCCCCAAGGGGCTTTCAGGAAGAACTAGTTCTGCCCGCTCCTCCCTGGATATGCTCATGCCCCATCCCCCATATCAAAGCTCCACCCCAGAAGATGCTGAGCTCCTGATTTCACAGCACAGAACCCAAGCTCCTGAGTTTGCCCGGGTGGGGAGAGAAGAGCCTGGGGTGGAGTCCTTGCTGCCCTGCCTGAAGCCTGTGTGTGTTACAGTCTCACCAAGCCGCAGTGTCCTCTGCCAGTCCCTGTGGTTACCACTATGAGGTTAAATGAGATAGGACTAGCTAAGCACCTAGAAGAGTGTGCACGACATACATCCAGCCAATATCGCTCCCTCCTGCAGGAAGGGAAGTGCATCTGACACCAGGAAGCTCCCCAGGTCACTCCTGGTTGATCTGGGTGTTTTTCTTCCTGGTAGCATCAGAGTTTCCTGGAAAAGATTCCTGTGCCCCCAAGAAGGAGAAACCTCAAGGGCAAATGACCTTTCAAATGACCTGAGCAAGGGAGCCAAGCGTGCAGAAACCTCTCTGGAAGTGGATCCCTGGCGTCAGAGGCAAACTCAAGCTCCCTGCTCCAAGGATGCAAGGCCCGGGCCGGGAGAGATGTGTTGAAGTGACAGTAATGCAGAGAGGCAGGAAGACTGCCTGCTTAAGTGTTTGCATAAAACTTGGGCTTTGGAGCATTTTTTGTTTCCAGGGAAGAAGGCTTGGTGGATGTACCGGGTCACGGATGCTTTTTCAAAGCATGCTTCGCATCCCATATGGAAGAGCCCCCCAGGGAGGCCGAGGTTCCCGCAGAATATTTCACATTAGGAGGGAGAAGGAGCACTCGTCTGGCCTGGGGGTCACTAAGAACTCCTCCTGGCCAGGGATGATGACTAGCTGAAGCCCAAGGGACCTGCTCTGGCTGTGAGACCCACCCTGCGTTCCATCCCCGGCCCTACCTTCCTCTCCCCCAGCCTTTTCTGGCTTGAAAGAGCCTATCACAGTCCAGCACCTCCACATGCGCCCCCAGAGGAGCTGCTGAACCTTGGCCAGGCAGCAGTGTCACCTCCCAGGCAGCAAACAAGACCCCCAAACAAGGCTGACATAAGCTTTCTGAAACGCTCTGGAGCCAGCTGGCCTTACCTACTTCGTGACCAAATGCCAGGAAACTCTGGCTGGGCCTCCAAGTCCCCAGGACCCAGGGATGGAAGACTTGCTGACATGTGACTTCGTCCTGCATTGCTCCGCCTCGTTCCCCGCTCTGCCTGCGCAGCCCCAGGTCTCAGCAAAGCAGGCCGAGTCCCCGCAACCCTCCCGTGGCCAATGATGACCTGGTTCCTGTCAAGAAGGAGAGCGTGGCCTATTCTTCCAACCCAAGTAGCTCATTCCTTAGTGACATCCATCTTGCAGTGTTTTCAAAATGTGCTTTGCTTTCCTCCCCTCTTCTTCCGGAAGCCTGGGCCATGGGAACTTCTGTAACCCAGATACATCTGGATGACCCCAGGTCCCAGGCTGCCATCTGCATCATGGCCAATCAGTATTTGGTGGAACCAAGAGCCATTGAGCAGAAAGCAAGTCCTGACAGCAGTATTGGAAAACACCAAGATTCCAGGTTTATCTGTAGCCCAGTTGGTTAGTCACCGTTCCTCTGTTCCTGTCCCCCTCAATCTAAGTCCCCAAACACAAAAGCAGTTTTACTTCTCTTTACATTCCCAAAACCTCTCACTCTTCTTTGCCAACAAGCAGAGTGTACTTCCACCCATCGGGTCTTTTCTCCCACCGGAAGGAGCATTTTTTAGAGCATTTTTTGTTTCCAGGGAAGAAGCAAAAGATTTCCCCAGAAATCTCCAGCAAGCTTCTTCTGCAGAGGATTCTAATTAGACCCCAAATTTTCCAGCCCCCCTACCTGTGGCTCTCCTCCTGTATGAACAATCTCATCTGTCTTTACTTCTGTCCTCCATGAACTTGTCATGTTTTCTAATGATGCAAACACCTCAATTCTGGAATCTCATCGAACGTCAAACATTTACTCAGACTTGAAAACTCTCTCTGCCGGGGTGATTGACATTTGTATTTGCAAGGAAAACACAGCCTATTTGGTAGGCAGCACAGAATGGCTTTTCTCCACTCACTCAAATAGGCAAGAAGGAAGCACCAGAGGACCACACCTCAGCAGCAGTCTTTCCCCCTCCATCCAAGAAAACAAAGAAGTCAGCTTCATAGTTTTACAAGGAGAAACCCTAACCTGAGAGTTTCCCAGGGCCTGGCTCCTCAGTCTCAGTCCTGTCTGTGCTGAGTTTTGACTTGTGCCGAGGTCAGTGCAGGACAAGGACAGAGATGTGCTCCAAGGTCAGAGATGTGCTCCAAGACAGCTGCCTGCAGGCCTTGTGTCTTTGTGGTGATGCCCAGCCCCAAGCCCCACCGTGAGCCGCCGGTCCTGGGAAATGAGACTTAAGTGGAGGTGAGTTTTTCCATATGTCTCCCACGAAAATTCTACACTATCAACTAATTCAATCCAGAGTCCCTCCAAAACATCTCTATGGCTTCAAAAAGAAAAGAAAAAAAAAAAAAAACCATATGAACCCAGTTTAATATCATGGGGTTTCTAATCCAAATGAACAAGGCAAGAGAATAATTCACACCTGGTATTAAGTCAAAGAGATCCCAGTGGGCGACAGGTAGAGCCATGAGTCCAATAGACATTTAACAAGCACACTGGATGACAGAGATGACATGCCATACCCCCAGGAATTCCAAAACTTTCCATTGTTTGATGAGGACAGAGAAGCTGATGAACTCCCAAGAGATAATTCAAAAAGATGTTCTCAGGACTTACTAAGGAGTTTGGTGTATGAGGTGCAAAAAGTGCTGGGGGACATATGATCTGCTAGCAATTTTCCTACCCTGGCTGGCACTGCACAGTTAACTAGTTGACCACGTTTCCCTATTCCCTGCCCCAAAATGCAGCCTCTCCTCTACATAGTAGAAGTTTCACTGTTAGAGATTCTTTCCTTTGGATTAAACATAAGTATTGGGGATAGGGCTGTGGTTCAGTGGCAGAGCACTCGCCTAGCACGTTCGAGGTCCTGGGTTCGATCCTCAGCACCACATAAAAAAATAAATAAATAAAATAAAGGTATTGTGTCCAACTACAACTAAAAAAATATATATAAAAAAAATATCAGTATTAACAACTATGAGTAGAGAATATATTTCTTCCTAATCCCAAGACTGAGTTTTATTTCTAGCCTTTTCTGGTGATTTACAGGAGAATATGGGGAATTTAGTTTCAGAATGAGCTAGGTAATTCTTTTCATTTCTAGATGCAAAGGTGATACCTGCTCACTGAATATTTGTGGATGAAATAAGGGATGTCTTGGGGCAGGTGGGGACACAGCTGGAACAAGACGGGCGGTAGGCTGGACATTGTGAAAGCTGAGTCGTGGGTAGTTCATCATCCCATGCTCTCTACCTTTGAATATGTTTGGAATTTTCCATGACCAAAAGGAGAAGACTTGGTCACTTTTCCAGCTCGGTCCTTTCTGTCTTGGCCAATGAGGAACATGGAAGCCAAGCCAAAAGTACGAGTCCTCCCATCCCAGACAGGAAGTAGATTCCAGAGCTCTATGATTAAGGCAGGAAACCTCCTCCATTTTGGGGACTGAACAAAGCTATTTATCCTCACTGCAGAGATCAAAGTGTGAATGCCTGTCCCTCCCACAACCCCCAGGACATGTGTGAACAGCTCCAGTTGGCAGCTGTAGCCACCATTAGCTTGAAATCTATTGAAACAGTAAAGTTTAGTCGAGGAGGGAAAGCAAATTCCAACCCTGGGTTCCAAGTTCCCTTTGCTGGGAGGAAGAGGAACAAAAGAGCTTAAGTAAACCTGAAGCTAAACTCCATGCCCATCACACTGCCTTGCCTGAAAAATGAAGTGGACAGGGCACTGCCAACCATACTCACAGGATGCTGCTCATGTGCCCCAAATCAGGCCTCCTGACAGATTCCAAACTAAAAATTAAGCAGCCAAGGACACACAAGCTCTACCATGCAAAGCCCTCCCAAAGGTCCCCTCATCCCCAGAGCTCTAGCTTGGATCTAGAAGGTTCTCCCAAAATGCCCATGTGCTAAAGGATTGGTCCCTGGCCTGTGGTACAACCTTTAAGAGGTGGTGGTACCTTTAAGAGGCGGGGCCAAGTGGGAGGAAGTTAGGTCATTGGGAGCGTGTCCTTACTGGGATATTGGGACTTTGCTCCTCTCCTCCTGAGCTTGCAGCTGCTGAGTTGAGAAGTCCCACCCATGATGTGCTTCCACCAGGGACATGCTCTCTCATCATGGGCCCAAACTGATAGAGCCAAGCAGCCATGGAGGGAAACTCTGAGCCAAAAGAAAGCTTTCTTCCTTATATGTTGCTTTTCTCTTCAGGTATTTGGTCTCAGTGATGGATTCTGACTGACACACCAGCTCCCCGCAGTTACACCAATGGATGTGCAGCCTTCCCTCCTCACTTGTGATCCAAAGGGGCCAGCTTTCTTCATCCATTCACTGTTCCTAACCAGCCATCCTATGGGACTGGCAGCCCTGGTGGAAGGACAGATGTGGGCATTCCTGCCGATCTGCCTTGGCAGTACTTTAATCCAAGTGGTCACAAACAGCTGTCCTCACCAGCCCTAACCACCTGATTATTAGTTTCCTGTCCCTGCTGTAACAACATACTCCACACTGAGCGACTTAAAGCAGTCCAGCTTATTATCCCTCAGTGCCGGGGTCAGAAGGCTGGTGGGCTGTCTGGCTCCTCTGCTCAGGGCCTCCCTGTGCCAAAAGAAGGCACTGGCTGGCCTGGTGCTTATCGGGAGACTCTGGGAAGAATGCACTTCTGAGATCGTTCAGCTCATTGGCAGGATTCATTTCCTTGCCATTATAGGAGGAGGGCCCGCTCCCCTGCTGGCTGTGGCTGAGGCTACCCTTGTCACCTTAAGGCCATCTGCAGTCCTTGTCACGTTGCCAGGTAGACTGAATTTGGCTCAAGAAGCCCCTTTTGTAGGAGGCTGCAGACTGAGATGAGCTCATTTTGCCCTGGAGCAGCTGAGAGAGAGGAGGAGAAGGCCCCGGATGGAAAAACCTGCAGTTTTCCTCTTGGGACAAATCAACCCAGCCTAAGGCGCGATTGCCTTTCCTTTCTCCCCGGCTGTTTGGAAGAGGTTTGAACCTGTCTGATGAAGTCAGCGGCAGGAGTCCCACTCCCCGGGTGTTGGTCCCCAGGGGGTCCTCCCCGTCATTCCTTGGGCCTTCCCAGGAGTCTCCCTTGAGCTTGTGTCAGTTCTGGGTCCCTCAGCATCAGAACCCAAGGGAGTCGATTTGGAAGGTGGTGGAGGAGAGGGACAGGAAAGGAAGCTGACAGTATTTATCAGCAAGTCACCTGGTGGCCACCCAGTGCTCAGCGCCTTGGAGAACCCTGGGAAACAGGCGGAACACACTTAGCCCCTGGGAGGAGCCGGGGTATTTTCGCCTCCTCCCCTCAGTCTTTCTGCTTGATGCTATATTCAACTTTCGCTATATCAACTGTTCTTCCTGATCCCCCGATGGGACATGGGGAGTCACTTTGGCAACTCAAATGCCAGGGAAGAGAGCCCTCTGTCCCTACGGTCTACCCTTCTCTTCCCTTGCAACCACGAGCCCAGCAATAGTTCAGTGAGTGGATGGGAAAGGCTGCAGCTGACAAGGAAATACGAGGTCCCCGTCAATTGGTCACCTTATCATACAGATGGGCTCCGGGGAGTCAGACTCCAAGGCAAATAGGGACCATGTCATGATGAAGTCCTTCCATGGAAAACAGACATGGAGATCTGTCAAGAAGGCTGCATGGAGGCGGGGGCCTATGACCTGGCCTCGGAGGGGGGGAATCTCAGGCAGTGGACACAGGAGCAGGGGTGGCCTGCGTTTCAAGCCTGAGGACAGGGGAGGGAGAGGGAGATCCAGATCCTGGGAAGGTCAGCCCAGGTTTGCGGGATGAGAGCCCGGAGGGAGCCATGGGGTGTTTGGAGGTGAGAGTGATGTGAGATGTCACTGGGCAGGGGGAGACATGTAAGATGAGCGTGAAAATGGCCTTCGTGTCAGGACTCTGGCTACAAGGGTCTGTGAGTGGAAAGAGAGGAGAAGAAATGGGGCAGAGATAAGAGAGGCAGAGAAGAGAGGGAGAGAGGGGGAGCAAGAGGGAGAGAGGAGGAGAGAGAAGACAGGAGTTAGAAGAGAAAGAAAATGTAGACTGAGCCAGGGAGGCCTGGAAGGAGACCCCCATCTGTGTGTGGGTCCCCTCATCTCCACTCTGGCCCAGGAGGACAGGGGAGTCCCAGGGCCATGGCCTGGCCTGGCTCTTATGAAAAGAAGGCAGGAGATGGGAACCCAAGACGGATGGAGGTCTGACTTGCTAAATGAATTCACCAGGAGGCAGGACTGACAGCCCCAGGTGCCCTCAAGCAGAGAAGTCGGCAGAGAAGACAGAGAGCAGGTGATAATTGCCAGGCGGGTGAGAGTCCAAGCCACCAGGCCAGGCTCTCCTTGGCTTCTCCAAGCCCAGTCAGCTTCGGAGAAAATAGAAAGGTCTGAGTTTTCTGGTTGTTCACACTTAGAAACTAAAGCCGGAAAACTTGCAAACATCTGGCTTGTGTAGCACAGAACCCCCAGGGCTCAGCCCTGATGAGATTTAGTGATGCTCTGGCTCCATCTACAGCCCGAGGAAGGAGCATGTCACTAGGATTCTCTGTGAGCAGCAGGGTCCAGGCTTGGAGCTAGCTGCACAAAGCTAACTACAATTAATGCTAATTAAGCCTTTTCCTCTATCTGCGCTGTTTATTCAATGCAGACTTGGAACTACCCTGGAAGTTATTTATTTCAGACTATGTCTAAAACAGCAGCTGTTAGGAATATTCTAGAACACTTTTAGCCAAAATTGGTTTGGAATCTCTATTTTAAACCACTGTTTAAAATAGAGATTCCAAACTCAATGAATTGAGTTAAGTGGGTCTTTTTTTTCACCACTTTGTTCTTCTATTGTAACAATGAAACACAGAAAAATCCTTAAAATACCAAGGTTGCATTTTCTTTTATTCACTCAACAAACATTTAATTAGCACCTACTCTGTGGCTTTTACCGGGTTAAACACAATAGGTCAGGTCTGGATACATCCCATAGTTTATTCACCGGAGTGTTATTATTTTGCTACTTCTTCTTGGCTAGAATATTTCCACATGGGTCAATAAAGTAGGGAGAAGGACTAAGACAACCAGTGAAGTTAGAGTTTGGGACAACTTAGAAACAGAGTAGACACAGGGTCCCTTGACTCACGGCACAGTAGAAGCTAGGAGTCCAGACCCACAATGACAAGTAAGACTTTTGTTAGGTTCTGTTATCGTTTCCCTCAGAAGTGTCTTTAGGAGGACGTGCTGGGGAGTGAATTGGCCAGATTATATTGTCATGTTGTGTGCATTCACAATAGTAACAACAAATCTCACCATCATGCACACCTATAATGCACCAATAAAAACACAAAAAGAGAGACAAAAAGAGAAGTGTCTTTAGGTTTATCCTAAATAAAAAGGCCATGTAAAAGTACTGATGATCAGTGCAGACAACTTGGAAAATAAGCCAAAAAAGGAACAGTCTGTCAGTCAAAATCCTATCAACCAGCCAGGTATGGTGGAGTAAGGCTGTACTCCCAGCAGCCCGGGAGGCTGAGGCAGGAGGATTGCAAGTTCAAAGCCAGCCTTAGCAAAAGCAAGATGCTAAGCAACTCAGTGAGACCCTGTCTCTAAATAAAATACAAAATAGGGCCGGGGATGGGGGTCAGTAGTTGAGTGCCCCTGAGTTCAATCTTCAGTACTGGGAAAAAATCCCATCAACCAAAGGTGACCATTGTTAACTGTTATCATTCATCTTTATAAACATAGCCCTTTATTTTCACTAACCCATCCAAGATGGACATTCTGTCATGCCACTGTATTCTCCTATGCGATTTTGAATGACTACAGAGTATTCTTTCATATAAACATACCATAATTTAGCCCACGAGCAGTTATTGATTTTTCACAATTATAAGCTTTGAACAAATGATGTTCCTTCAGATAAAGAGCTAACCATGAAATTTCTGGATGAAAAAGAATCTGTGCCTTCAAGCCCTCTGAGATGCATCTCAAGTTGTCACCCAGGTTCAATCTCCAAGAATTTTGTATCACATCTGAACTAAAAAATTCTAACTTCAGGAGCTCTGAGGACTTACTATCCCAGAAAGCTCTGGCCATGATGGTGAGCGGTCCTGCAGAGTGTCACAGCAGAAGGAGGCCAGGGGGATTCAGAAGAGTTTCTCATAAATTCTTTACCTGGCAGGTGATTTAGACCTCAGTGCCTCTGGGAAAACAGGCAGCAAGACATGTTTTTTACCTAGTAAGTATTTAGTCAATAGAGCAGCACCAAGAGCTTGGGAGATTAAGAAAGATCGGATCATTGTCCCGTCCTGGTCACCAGAACCCTACCATTTCCCATGGGTAATAGCGCCCTGCCTTGTCTTCCTCCACCTCCTGTCCGTGGATACTTTGTTCCCATGGATACTTTGCCCCAGAGGCACCTAGAGTTCTCCCTTAGCACCCTTTGGAAACCAGCAACCTCCCCCGCCCAGACACCAAAATCTGAGGATGCTCAAGTCGCTTCTATAAAAATGGCACAGTGTTCCCATGAAATTTAAAGTCTGTATGTGTTCAATGCAGACACAATTTCTTTTCTGAATATTTTCAACTCAACCTCGGTTGAAGTCACAGATGGGAAACCCTCAGATATGGAGAGCCAGCTGTATTGTTTGTTAGGCCTTCGAAAAAAGTCTGGGCTCCTCTCAGATGTGAGAGTGGTCTAAGAACTCGAGGTGCTGGCTTAGAGAAAGCTCCGGGATCTGTCCCCTTTGGCATTCCGACATTTTCCGTGTTATTCCTCCAGTCACTGGGTTCACAAGGCATAGTGACAAGCAGGTCTTACAGCAGTGGGATTGCACAGCAGAAGTCATTTGGGGTCAATTTTGAAAACGAGGAGCAGAAGTAATCAATGGGAAGGAAAACTGGACTTTGTTTCTTCGATTTTAGCGTGTGCCTACTGAGTATCTTCAGTCATCCAAAAACAACACCACAAAACAACAACAGGAAGAACCCAGCAGAGAGGCCCAGAGGGTCCAGGCCTACGGTAACTACCTGAGTGGAGGCAGAGGAGAGGCCGACAGGTCATGGTCATGGTCATGGCTGGAGCTGGGGTGGAGACCAATTCTTACCACTAGTCCAGTGACCACTCCAAAGAGGGTGATTTTACTGTAAGTATAAACCCTGACTGCTTTAGTTCTTGGAAAGCAAGACAAACCCAAAAGGGTGGACCAGGGTACCAGGAGCTGTGTCCTGGAGGCTGGAGTCTTGGGAAGAATCCATTCCTGCCATGCTTCTCCTGAACACTGCCCTCAGGTAAAGACCTCTTATGAGAAGAGAGTGGTTGACCTTGAACCCACAGCTCCTGCCCTGGTGGTAACAGAGAGCAGGCGACAGTGGCATGATCCAAGGGTCTGCTTTTATTGAATATTTCCATGACGCGGAATCCTTGCAGTTTCCATCCAGTGCACAAGTGTGCCCAGAGTACGCAGGAGTATCATGGGGGTTCAGTGATTTTCTGCATTCTCCCCATATTTGTGGGTCGGGGGAAGGGGGTGGGCAGGGGCTAAGTGGCTGCTAACCAGGAGACAGAGCTGTTAACCTGCAGTTAACTCGCAGCGCACTCGCCACCACTCTTTGTGCCCTCGATTGATGGAACTTCTCACGGGTTCTCTCTCTCTCTCTCTCTCTCTCAGCTTTCTGGTCCAGGTGGTAAAATCATAGGGAGCGCTTGAGGCAGGAAGGATCTCCTCATTGCAGAAGAACAATCTAAAGCAGAGATGGCGACTACCCCATTCCTAGTAGCTAACCATGGACCCTTGAGCAGAGCTCACAAAAGAGCAGAGCTCACGTAGACACTGGTAGAGGTAATCTCCTGGGTCAGTCGACTTCTCCCTGTCTCTAGACCATCTGACCTTTTACTTTACACGGCAATGAAATAAAATATTTGGAGGCTGGCTGACATGTCAGCAGGTCCCAGGTTACATACAGAGCCAAGCACCTTCCCCGACTGTGATTTCTCCAGATGGAAATGAAGGTTAATAATTCTGCCTTGACTCCCACACTCCATACTGCTTCTCGGGATATAGTGACAAGATATCTTGCAGTGTTTTCTAAACTTGTCTGATGCCAAGAATCCCCTGGGAGACCCGTCAAAATACCAACTCCCAGGCCAGCCCCTGGACTCACTGGATCCGCAGTTGCAGGAGGAGCCTGGGATCTAGAGCCTGGGATCTAGAGTCTGGTTCTGATGATTGAGTTTTCTGGCAAGTTTGGAAAACATTGAGTTCATCACCACGAAATCCTTGAATGTTTCAGAAGACATCAGGCTCAGAACACTCAAAGGAGCATCCATTATTCAGATAGAAGCTGATTTCAGAGCACAACACATAATTAGGAGAAAAAAGAGTTGGTTCACCATAAAAATTCGGATAAACAAGAATATGTATGTGAGAGAGAGAGAGAGTGTGTGTGTGTGTGTGTGCGTGCGCACACGTGCACGTGTGTGCACACATATATCCTGGGCAATATCTGGGACATATATTAGAAGTTCAGTTTTGCCCGGCAGCCCTGTCAGATGCTCTCGCACCCCCATTTATTTTACAGTATGGAAAAACTAAAGCAAAGTCTATTTTTTTATTTTTTTTATTTCTTATTGCCCAGACTGGTCTTGAACTCAACTCACCCTATATCTTCCTGCCTCAGCCTCCGAAGTAGCACGTTAGTTCCAGGAGGGTCCATTCTAAACTCCTCTGTATGAGCATCTCAGCTTGTCACTTCTTTCTTAGTGACCACTTGCCTACCAGCCAGGAAGAAGCCCCACTCTTCATTATTCTGATTAAAAAAAAAAACCTCCTGTAACTGCTGTAACTGAAGACAAAGAGATCATTTTTAAAGCTGAAGGAGAGGGGTTAAAGATAACTTAGCATTCTGCCGTTCAGATCTAATGAGACAATCAAGCACATACAAGCGTTAATGCCATTCTCTTACCAACATGCATGTTGATATCAAAATAACTTAAGTGTGCCTAAGCTGTGTGCAAGCTTCCGGGTGAGGACACCTGAGCCCAGGGCGAAGGGCGAGGTGGATTCAGCTCCCCGGTGGGAAGCGTTCCAACAGTGCCAGTTTCCAAACCCCGTTGTCAGTTATGAAGCAGACCCTCCCCAAGGTAGGAGGAGGGAAAATGAAGAGAGGAATATGAAAATCCGAAGGACCGCATGGTCTAAGAATGAAATGTTTTCTAAATCAAATTAAGCGACACGGTGGAAATTGAGGAGAAAGTCCTTACGGTGACTTTTAAGTGGAAATGAAGTGTCAGTTAGTAAGTTACAGAGGTGTGGTGATACCAAGTGGCAGGCTTGTGTCTCATTAATTTCAAACATAGGTTTTTATGTGAGGCTATTTGATTATAATTTGATTATCTGACCCTGTAATTAAAGTTTATTGCCAATTTGGAAGCTTACATGTAAAATGAACTGATTTTCTTCAAAGCAATATACAATCTTTTGGACTCATTGACTTCTGGTTTTGCATTTAAATGGAAAAAGTCAGTTATAACGTGACAAACAGGTTGGGGTTTTGATCATTAATCCTGCTAAAGCAATATTCATAAATTCAATTCTGAATCAGTTGGAATACTTTTCTTTTATTAGTTTCTGTGTTATTAAATGAGATTGTTTCTGACTAATATATTTCTGGACTCAAACTGTAGCTCCGAGCTGTTATTCAAATCAAATAACATGCCCCTTACTTGTGCCTCGCACTAATAAATGCCAACTTGTGATACATTTGCAAGAGACTGTCAGCAATATTAAAGGAGGCAATAATGCCACGGAGGTCTCAAAGTGAGCTGATTTTTTAAGGGCTAATATTCACCATTTTTCTTCATACACACACACACATACACACAAACCCAGATATTCAAACCTTTTAAATCTTAAAGTCAAAAGCATGCTTTGATTCACAGAAACATCTTTCACCAGCACCTGTCAGTGATGAAGATCTTGGAATAAGAAAACTCCTTACTTTAGGATCCTGAGTTCAGATAGAAGCTGATTTCAGAGCACAACACATAATTAGGAGGAAAAAAAAAGTGTTGGTTCACTTGGGAAAGAGGATGAATCTTTGTATCCCAATATTCAGGTGACAAGAGAGGCTACATTGCTTTTGAAATTAAAAAAAAAACTATTCACGAGTTCTCCATGGGTTCCCAGAGCAAAGAGGGATCTTGGAGATCAGATGAGGAAAGTGAGATCCAGAGAGAAATCAGCTGGTCAGTTTCACCCAAAGTGAGAGCAAATCCCCATGGGCAACGCTCTCAACAATCCCTGTAATTTTTCCCTGATACTTTCCCCACCATCCAGTGGACAAAAGGCTTATAAATAGTCATAGAGCTTCACAGGGGCTGGGATCAGACGCCCAGCTCCATCCCTCTGCCTGCCGCTCCTCCAGCACATCCCCTCAACACCAGGAGCGCCTGGCCTCTGTTACACCTGCCTTTTCTCCCTGTTTTGAGAAGTAAACGAGACCTGATGCATAAACTACAAAGGGCAGGTGGCCCGTAATAGCTTACCTTCTAAATTTCAAGTGCTTTGAGGTATGATTGGCATATAATAAACTGAATGTTTAAAACATAACATCCTTCCTCAATAACCATAATAACATTGAAGTTTTCATTGCTTTGGGCAAGTTTTTCCCCCAATGCCTACTATATTTGTGCCTCAGAGATTATTCTCCAGCCTGACAAGATTCTCGGTCTTTCTTCTGCCTTTCTCTTGACTGAGTCCCTGAACATTTCCATCGACTATTCTCATGATGGAACTGGGTCAGGTGTTGCTAGATTTCCTTCTTACCTCGCAATCATTGTGGGTAAGAATGCTCCTGTTTGAGCTCTTTCGTAAAACCCTAGAGACTAAGTTCTGAGAAACCTTAGAATCCACCCTTGCACCCGGCTCCCCTCTTCCCATACCATATACCAAATACTTCCCACTGTACCCAACCTTCCGGTGAGGTCCCACCCCGCCCTCCACTTGGGTCCCAGGCTCAAGCCCTGAGTCACCAAAAGGGGAAATACTCCCCATTCCTGTGCCCAGCAGAGGCAGGTGCTGCCCCTGGGTAACATCACGAAGCAGGTGCCCCTCCTGAGCATCTCGTGCCGAGATCTCGTGGCTGATGCCTCCCAGGTGTCTTCCAAAGCCGGGTTATTATTCCCTGGTTAAAAGTGGGACAGCCCAGGCTGGGAGGGCTGCGTAGGGCCCACTCTTCCTCCAATCTTTGCTCCTCAGGTGGCTTTATCCAGACAACAGCCCGGGCACAGAGGCTTCCAGACTTCCCGTGGAAGAGGCATCAGCAAAGCTGGGGACGGTATGTGTGAAGCAGGGGGTGGCAGAGGCCTTTTTCAGTCTGAGTCCATGCTCCCAGGGTCAAGGGGCGGGGGGTGCTGGATTTTGCCGCCAGACAGGTCTAGATTCTGCCTTTTCTGCTCATGTTGCAACTAAAGAGCTAGACCCGGATGGTCCCAAACCTGTGGTGGGGCAAGCCCAGGCAAGAGATGGCCGGTCCCCTCTGTCTTGGAAATGGGTCGCCTGTCTTGCACAGTGCCTGCTAAGAGGCAGGATTCACACTTTGGTAAGTGCCAGGGCTCAGGCCTCAGTGCCACCTAGTGTGGGAAGGGCCCGAGGATTGGGCGGGCCACCTTCCAGGCCAGGTGCCACCATGGCAGGCTTCAGCCCCACAGAGAGGTCATCCTAGGTGCTATAAGGGAAGGGGCCCACGCAGTGGCCTCTCAGTGCTCTAAGAGAACCGTGGTGGTCAGGCGCACGGGTCTCAGCACAGGTCTCGGCCGGGCTCCCGGCCACCACCTCTTCCACTCTATCGGCATGCAGGCTTTCTTTTGACCACGGTGGGAAACAGGCCTTGGGTATGGTGGCCATGACTTTGCTGCCTAGCAAATACATAGGCCCCACACTCAATGTGTGACCACATTAAGGAGCACTTCTCACTGATTGTATCGCACGCCTGTTGTCTAAATATATGCAACTCGTGTACCATAAAGCCCACCACTTCCAAGGGTATAACCTGGTGGTTTGTAGTATATTCAGGAAGGTGGGCAGCCAGCCCCGCTAATTCCAGAACATGTCATCACCCCCAAAATACACCGTGCCTTTTGAGTGGAGATCAGAGTCGAGGTAGACACAGTGCTTCGGGCATGGGTGATAAAGACGGAGACACCAGAAGCGACCACCTGGGCCAAATGCTTTAAGGAGGTACACGTGTGCATGGGCGCCTATTCATGAGACTGGAGTCCACACTTCAGTCTGCACCATGCCCCACATAGGTGGGCAGTACGAGTTATTGAAGGAACCAGGGTACAGAAACACTGAGCAGCTGCCCACCATCCTCACAATCCAATCCCAAGTGGCACACACACTCCCTCTCCAGGGGCTATTGGGTCTGCCCCTGTGGAGTTTGGAAAGATCACTCCACACCTGCAAAGCTCATTGTAGCTGATTTTTTTTTTCTCTCTCTTCCTGGTGTGAGTGTGTGTGTGTGTATAATTTTAAAATTGTAGCAAAATAGCTGAGTGCAGTGTAATCCCAATAGCTCGGGAGGCTGAGGCAGGAGGATGGTGAGTTCAAAGCCAGCCTCAGCAAAAGCAAGACGCTAAGCTACTCGGTGAGACCCTGTCTCTAAACAAAATACAAAATAGGGCTGGGGATGTGGCTCAGTGGTCGAGTGCCCCCGAGTTCAACCTAAGTTATCTACCACTTCAGTCACCTTCAAGGGCATCACTCAAGGGCATTAAGTGCATTTACAGTGTGACGCATCCATGCCCAGATCTGCTTCTGGCACGTTTTCATCCTAGATGGCAGCTCTGTACTCGGGAAGCACTGGCTCCCATTCCCACCTCCCCCAGCCCTTGGTAGCTGCTGTGATCTGGATGGGGCTTGTTTCCCCAAGGGCTCCGGGGCTGGAAGCTTGTTCCCCAGGATGGTAGAGTTGGGAGGAGGTGGGGTCTAGTGGGAGGTCCTTATGGTCACCGGGGGCCCTCGATCTCTGGCTTCCTGTTTCAAGATGTGATCTCTCACTTCTACCCAAGCTCCTGCCATTGCCACCCACCATGAGGTGACGCAGTCAAAAGGGGCCCTCGCCCAAGTCGGCGCCATGCTGGTTGCACTTTGCCTCCAAAACGGTGAGTTAAATGAACCTTTTTTCTTCATAAGTCGCCTGCCTTTCATTATCATGCCCAAAAGTAGCCTACTTATAATTTTTTTTAGTCTCCGCTCTTCCTATAAATGGAATTACACAATATTCCTCTGTTTGGCTTTTGCAGTATATATTGGAATTAAATTTCTTTTGGTGGAGGAGGGTACAGGGGATTAAACACGGGGGCACTCGGCCACTGTGCCACATCCCAAGCCCTATTTTGTATTTTATTAGAGACAGAGTCTCACCAAGTTGCTTAGCACCTCTTTTTGCTGAGGCTGGCTTTGAACTCTTGATCCTCCTGCCTCAGCCTCCCGAGCTGCTGGGGTTAGAGGAGTGTGCCACTGCACCCCGCTGGAATTACAGTTCTCTTTGACTAGATATTGTATGTATGAATCATATTCTGTTGACCCTTTCATTTGTTGATGAGACCTTTCCATTTCTTGGCTGTTGCAAATATACACACACTTACTTGGGTGCCTGTTTTCAGACCTTTTGGGTATGGGTCCAGGAGTGGGCTTGGACGGTCACATGTTAATTCTCTGGTTAGCTTTTTTTGAGCAACCACCATACTTGTTCTCCATGGCAGCTGCACCATTTGGCGACATCACCAGCAATGCACAGGGGTCTGATTTCTCCAACCTTACCAATGCTACTCCCCCTCCACATTCTACCAGAAATGAAGGTAGTATCTTTGTTGTTTGCATATCCGTAATGACTAATGAGGGTGAGTGAGAATGTAGCTTTACCTGTAGCTGTCTTAAGTTCAAAGGTCACAAAACAGAAGAGTTGTGGGGGCAGGAGTATGGGAATAAGGAGTTATCTAGTACAATGGGGTCCATCTGGTAAACAAGAAAGGACACCCATCTGTGTCAAGGGGACCTTTTTATTGGCAACTTTTCTGATGCAGTGTTCTTCTGCTCTAAGAATCACCTGGGGGAACTTTTAAGACTGCGGCAGACTGACAGCCCCAGGCTGCTGATGGGAGCCTTCTAGGTTGGGCCAGCTTCTGTAGGCTGAAGCCCTCCTTGATTCTCATGTGCGACCAGGGCTGGGGGCCCCTGCTCCCCACCATCATCACAATCCACCACCCATGCAGGCAAAACTGGTTGACAAAACTTTGTTTGCTTTTGTAAGAGCTTTGAGGTCATTCACATCCTATATAATTCACCCAGGTAAAAGCACCATTCAGTGGTTTTCAATATATTCAGTGTTTTCCAATCGTCACAATCAACTTTGGAGCATTGTCATCCCAGAAGGAAACTCCATCACTCCTCATCCTGTCCTCCTTCTAAACAAAAACAACTGGGACCAAAATGCCACATCCGGCTGCTGATGACAATTACCCTCTTCCATGACCCTGCTGTCCTATGGAGCCTCCCTAAGGCTTGACCTGCTTAGACTGCTAAGCTTTCTGAGAGGAGATGGGAAAGGACATCTGATCTAAATGCTGAGACGGAGAAACCAACCCACCTGGTCTCTGGGAGCTTAGTCAAGGGAAGCAGAGAAACCAACTTCTAAATAGTTATAATGCATGAAAAATTCCACACTTTTCAAGCACTGGGAGGCACCTCCGTGTACAATGGGAAATAGTATTAAGGAGAATGTAGATGTGGCATTAAATAACACTAAATCACCAAAGGACAGTTATTCCTTTTTCAATTATCTTTTAAGCCTTTGGATAAAGCAAGGAGAATGTCTCAGTTTGGTGCTAATAGGTCTTTAATGCCTCTCTTCCATCATATCTCCCTCAAACGAATGCAGACGTAAACACAAATCTCCAACTGCAACAGTATTGAACCAGAAATCGCCAACCTTGTTTTGCTTTCCCTGTATTTATTTTACAGTTGTCTTCTAATTCAGCATCTCCCTGAATTTTTTTTCCATTTACCATCATGAGATAAAGTTTACTTTAAAAATATACACATTTTAAATTTGATTTTTTTTAAAAAAGTGAGTTTGTTTGAAAGGAAAGATTAAGTCACCAGTAGAGCAGGTGGCCAGCAGATGTGGTGGGAATCGTGCAGGTGGTATCCAAATGACCATAGGACGTGCATGTGGTAGGCTTCAGGGACTGAGGGAACCCCAGCTTGTTGCACAAGCAGCAGCATGTTATTAAATCGCAGAATGAAGGCTAAGACTGTATAGATGGAGAGGAGATCAGGTCTGAGCCCCACATCCTGCAAGACGAGGAAACTGAGACTCCAAAATGTCAAGTGTCTGCAGGTGTCAGTAGGGGAACTGGTACTGGGCTCCATGACCGAGTACCAACTGCAGGGTTGCATATCACAGGGTTGCATATCATGTCACAGGTTGCTTCTCTTCTCTGATTGACTCAGTGAGGTAGAACATCTTGCTCCAGTAATGTGAATAATGAGTCCTTTGGATCCCGGGGCTCTGTCTCTGATTTCACCAAGTTCTCAGGGGGAGGACCATTTGTTGAAAAATCACAGAACTTTCTCTCTAGAAATAAGACGACAACATAGTTGCAACTTCTACAAGTGGCTACCAGGCTGCTACTCCAGCTTTCTTTAAATACATGGTAGGATTTTATACCCCTGCCCCTGCTATGTTTGGGCACAATTTTGCTCTGTGATAATAGGTAACATTAAGCTGTGTGGGGTGGGGGGTGGTGCTGGGAATGGGAACCAAAGCCTTGAGCATGCTAGACACGTGCTGTATCCCTGAGCCATTCCCCAGCCTCAGTCTGGCTTTTGTCACTGGGTATAAAGCATCTGAAGTTCATCCACGCTGTTGCTCGATTCTGCAGTTCCTTTTTCTCCCAGAGTTGCATAACTTAAACAGATGGAGCAAGGTGTTACCTATTCACCAGGGCAAGGACATCTGAATTTTTCCTTGTCTTCTGGCAATTCTGAAAAATTCATTACATATTTAACTTCAAGTAAATAATTTTAACTTCAAAAGTAATATTTAACTTCAAGTTTCTCTTAACATGAGGGCAATATTTCTCATTGTGATTCTGAAGGCCCTGGGTGAGCTGGCTCCTGCCACTGACACACCCATCTCTCCTCTCCATGCCTCTTGCCTCTGGGAAAAGGCTAAGTGGCCTCTCCTCCGGCCTTGGCACTCTCCATTCCCTCCAGCCTTTGCTCCGACTCTCCCAGAGCCTACCTGACATCTTGGCCCAAGAACCCCTCCCCATTAGGTACTGGCTGTCCCCTAGTCCACGTAATTCCTCCAGAGCACCTACCCCCAGGCTCAGTTTTGTTAGCTTTTTTGCTTCTTGAGGAAAAAGGCCTTGTCTGTCCAGTCAAAATCTGAGCCAGGGTTCTGGTGTCTGGGAGGTATTTGAGTAAATAATATAGGGACAGTAACTTGGGCTCAGCTTGTAAGTTGTGGGTGCCAAGTTCCAAAGTCCTCAGTATACATAGGTGATGAGAAAGTTGGGCTTGAAAGGGTACCTTGGGAAACTAGCCTGTTCATTCCAAATAAAGTTTTGATTACAGCAGGCCACAAAGCAAGGGTGGAAAGACGCACCTCTCACAGACACGGGATAACCGACAAGTGTGGTCTCCACTTCTGTTTACAGAAGAACACAGGGAGGTGGCAGTTAACATTTAAAGTGCATCTGAGGGGCTGGGAATGTGGCTCAAGAGGTAGCGCGCTCACCTGGCATGCGTGCGGCCTGGGTTCAATCCTCAGCACCACATACAAAGATGTTGTGTCCGCCGAAAACTAAAAAATAAATATTAAAAAATTCTCTATTTTTTTAAGTGCATCTGAATGATCTTATCCCTTGAAGTGTCGTAGAATTTAGAGAGGTATTCCAAAAATATATAGCCTCATTTATTTTTCCTTCAGACAAGTATTCAAAACAGAATGATTGGGTATCTTCTGGATTAGATAGGTGTACAAATACATTGGTGGGTGTATCTTTTACTAGCAGTGATGGAATGTGTATAAAGATCAAGAACATCCACCATATCACACTGAGATACATTTTTAAGTGGTGGGAGTCCCAAAATACCCTTCTAGAACAACAAAAATGATACGTTAAAAGATCAACAGCTAGATGCATGGGCACCCACCTGTAATCCCAGCCACTCGGAGGCTGAGGCAGGAGAATCGCAAGTTTGAGGCCAGACTGGACAACTTACTGAGGCCCTTAGCAATTTGAGATCCTGTTTCAGAAAGGAGTGTGGGAGAGGAGGGAAGTAGGGGGCTGGCATGCTGGAGATGTAGCTCAGTGGTAGAGTACTCGCCTAGCACATGTGAGGCTCCAAGTTCAATGCCCAGTACTACCAAAACAAAATACAGCCAAACCACTTTGCTTTGTGTGTCAGGTTTCTGCCTGAGTAAATTCATAAAAGAATATACAAAAAGTGTTTGGGACTTGTTTAATGCTATGACATTCTTGGGGTTCTAAATTCAACAAATATCCCTGGAACCATTATATATACTTTAATTTTTTCTCTTAGAGCACCCCGAGTTTGATCCCCAGTGCTACATCACTGAGCTACATCCCTAGCCATTTTTATTTTTTAAGAAAGACTCAGAAATTTAGCAAGACCCTGGCCTCAAACTTGAGACACTCCTGCCTCAGCCTCCTGAGTCCCTGGGATTATAGCCATGCACCACCATGGCTGGCTAACAGGGACAGTTAGCTTAAAGAAATAAATCAAGTTTGGCACTTGTCTCGCCCAAGTCCACGCTCAATCATTCCATACAGCTTCATCAAGTGCCCCGGATGCTTCTGTTTGTTAGAAGTGGGATGCGCAGGGAGGAAATATACACACCTGCCCTCATGAAGCTCAGCAGCAGGGGAGGGGAGATGGCAAAAAGTAACCCTGGGGACAGCCCTGGCTCTTAGGGGTCATTTGACTTTGCTTTTAGCCAGGGTTTCAAGATCTGCTCATTAAAACCAAGAGTGACTCATGTAGGCCTGAGCAACCAGAATGAAGAGTGGTGGTTTCTCGGGTGAATCTTCTGGGCTCTGCCAAGCCTGTCCCCTGGCAGGGCAAGGGAAGGCCCAGGACATGGGGGAGGGCGACACAAAACCACCTCTCGGAGAACATATAGCAGGAAAAGTAGTTTGAAAAAAAAAAAAAAAAATCAATTACCTTTTTTCTTTGGCCTGAGTGTGATCCTCTCCCTAGTTGGCTGGAGGCATTGAGCCTCCTTGGAGCAAGAAGAGATCACAATCTTTACAGAGGAACGAAAGAGAATTATGCTCACTCGGTTCATGACATTCAAAATTGAATTTTTCATGGCCATCCAGCATTCTTGGAGTTTTTTTTTTGTTTAATGTTTAAAACCTCATTTTAGTTTTCTCCGTATACCAAGAGCCAAGCTTGGAAAGCACATTGCTTAGAGATCTCCCAGGGTGGAGGAAACATCCCCATGTCCCTCAGGATAAGTGGTTTGTTGCTCTGTGATAAACATGATGTAGAAGAGTGGCTTTCAAATGTCTTTCCATGACCCACAGTAAGACACATCAAATTTTAGAAAACAATTGTTACTCTTGTTATGGGTAACTACTTTCTCACTTTTATTTGGCCAGGGGACAGGTTGGCACTGCGCATTGAACTCGGGGGCACTCAGCCACTGAGCCACATCCCCAGCCCTATTTTTGTATTTTACTTAAATACAGGGTCTCACTGAGTTGCCTCGGGTTGCTGAGGCTGGCTTTGAACTCTTGATCCTCCTGCCTCAGCCTCCGGAGCCCCTGGGATTATAGGCACATGCCCCCGCACCTGACCTTTCCAGACCCTGGAAAGACAGCCCTGCCTTTGGGTTAGGCCACCAGTATTTGCAGAGAGAGTGGGAGGCCCACAGCCCTCCCCAGCTGCCTCCATTCCCTGGGGATGTAGGTGCAGCCCAGTGCTCCCCTGCAGGAGGACAAGGAGACCCCACAGCAGGAGATGAGGGGGACCTACGCGGGCCAGAGGCTGGGGTGAGGGAGCGCTGCACGTTGCCCACCTGTCAGAGGGAGGCTGAGCATGACAGGATCACGGGAGACCAGGTCAGGAGTCCACAGCTTGGAGCCAGCAAGGAGGCCAGCAGCCAAAGGGCAAGGAAGGGACACTCTCAGGGAGGCCCAGAGGCATACGCCATTTCCCTCCCCATCTGCTCCGTTGTCACTGCAAAGAGGAATTAGCTGGGCAAGTGGAAGACGGAGAAATCAGAGCCCAAATTGTTTTCCCAAAGGGGGTAGCAAATTACTGAGATGTTATTAGAATTATATCAGGTTGGACTTGATACTAGGTTGGACCGACTCCATCAGTTCTAGGTAAAACATGCTTCTAGACCCTTAGGAGGCAATGCTGGTGAACCTGGGGACCCAGCCACGTGGTAAAAACCATCTGGGGGTGGGGAGGTCGGTTGGCATTCGCCAATTTCTGTGGTGTAAATATTCCCAGGATGGCCAACTTCAAGCCACCCCTGAAGCTAGGGACTGACTCAGAGGTATGTGGACTCTGGCCTGAGGGAGCTGACCCTGGCCCACCAGGCTCTGTCCACCCTGACTTAACAGCCCAGGCTTTGTGACCAAGGGCCAAATATTCTTTCTAGCACTAAGAATTCCTTTCTCTAGATGCTGGTTTGATGACTAGGGCAATGACTTTCTACCCCATACACACGGCACCTCAGTGGGGACAGCAGGCCTCACCTGTCCCCAGCTTCTCTTCCAGGAAAATCTTCAGTCCCCAACCACCCACCCAGGACACTTTTACTTGAGCCAGCCTCCTGACAGAATCGGAGCAAACCACCCCCTGGAGGGAACTCCAGAGGTCATCCTGGCCAGCCCCCTGCCTCCAGGCAGGTCTCCTCCTAAATCGTCCTAGACACAGCCTTCCCCCTGCTGGACAGCTTGCTCCGAGCGCCCCAGCAGCCGAGTAAAGTTTTGTGCTGACGCCGCCCGTCGAGCAGGGACGATGGCAGTGCGCTCCGCCAGCTCATAAGGGAATCATTAGTGAGACGCAGCAGCGCACGAGGGCCCCAAGGCCTGTGGCAATTAATCACCTTTCCTCCCTCGGCAGCACCAGCTGTCTCAGATGCAGCCATCCTCGAGGTAGCCCTTTAATTGTCCCCAGAGAGGGCAGGTGGGTGAGGGGCCACCTGAGCTAACGTCAGCCAGCAATCCTCCCAAATAGAAAAAAAAAATTTTTTTTTAGAGTATTCAAATATTTCTCACTTACTTTCCAGAGTCTGTTATTGGTATAAAGGTTGAAGCTCAGGCAGCTTAACTGTTATGTGGAATGACCTTTAGTTTTAATATTAATATATTATCGTAAAGTCTGTGTGAATCATGAATGCAATTTTGGTATTCATATCAAATGCCACACGCTGAAGCCACTGCCACTTTTTCCCCCCCTCTCGTCCTCCGGTAGGCTGCAAACGGGGTGAATTAATATGCGTCGTATTCCTCTCCCCTTTATTTACCTAGAGAGGGTGGCCAGGCAACTTTATCAAGAGTAACATTATCAAGAGCTTTTCTGCAAGCTTTTTTATCATATTCACATCCGCGTCTGCTCGACACTTGTCAGTGTCAATCAAATCGCAATAATACGCAGATGATTTGCTCATTTGGTTTAATAAAATCTTTCTGCTTATTTGCGCTGCCTCCATTACACCACATAATTGCTGTGCCGCGGAGGTGAAAGGCAGCCAGTTGCCCGGGGGATAAGAGGAGACGATTGCTATATGAAGGATTTGTTTCTTTGCCTCTGTCTCTCCCCAGTCACTCATATTCCTAAAATTAATATTGTATTTGAATCCAGCCCTGCTATTCTTATGCAGGCTAACATTGTTATTACTTATTATTTGGATGTGAAGTCATTTATTTTTAGTTTTATGTCCAAGCTGTCAAGCTAAATTTCATTGTGAACTGCCACATACAATTTTTAACTGCCATTTAAAACAAGATTCAAACTCTAAATTATGGAGTGAGCTCATTCAAAGGGCCGGTCTGACAGGAAGTGCAGCAAGAAGCCCCGATTTCCCTGGAAATCAAAGGGCTCCCGGTGATTATGTCTGTGGGAAGGAAAGCACACAGCCTCAGTACTTCATAATCACCTTGATGGTGGCCGGACACCCAGGTTGGCACAGTGAGGGGAGGGCCGCGCAGGTGGCCATGGGGCTTGGGGCTGCGCTCAGAGACCACACAGCACCTGCACTGGAGTTGGGCGGCTGCTTGGAGACAGTCCCGGGCGGTGGGGTCCCGTGCTGTCACCTACAGCAGCCTTGCACAGGGATGCCAGCCTGCAGGACAGGAGGGACTGTCCGCCTCAGAGCCCTGGGATGGACTGACTTGGAGTCCAGGTCTGGTGCGGTGCCTCAGAAGGCCACGCTCTCGGCCTGCTGGGGTGTGGCTGGGAGAAACCACAGTTAACCATAAGTTGTTAATAGGGATGCTTCGGTGTCACCACAAAGGGAGGGGATGCTCTTCATGGAGCATCAGACTGGCCTTTGAAGTTTGGGCACCACACCTGAGATGTCACCCTGTCAGCTTAGCCAGAGCCTGGTTGTGGGGGTGCAGTGAACCCAGGGACCATGGCTTCCCACCCACAGTTGCTCACAGAGCAACCACTTCCTAAGCGCCCGTGGCAATTAACCACCTTTCCTCCCTCGGAGGTGCCTCTGTGAATGAGCTCATTAAAGGTCTGTAAAGACACCGTCTGGGATGAGCTCCTCCCGCTGATGAAAAGTGAAGGTGTGGAGACTTAAGGCGGCTAAGTGCAGGGTCCCTTTGGGGAGTTTCTAACCCAGGACCTCCCCTGTCCTAGCGTGGATGAGCAGCGACACCTGGGGTGCTGTGAATTGTCCCCAGGATGACGCCAACTTCCAGATGTAAAGTATGTTAGGTGTCACCTGCCACGCAACCCTCCCATGTAACGCAATTCAGTGGACTTTGTATACTCACAGAATTGTGCAAACGTCACCTATGTCAACTTGAAAGCATTTTCATTACCTCAAAACTCCCTCATAGGCCGGGGTTGTGGTTCGGTGTAGAGCACTTGCCTAGCATGTGGGAAGCACTGGGTTCGATTCTTAGCAGTGCATATAAATAAGTCAAGGGCCATCGACAACTAAAAATATATATATCAAAAAAACCTCCCTCTTCCCTGTACCCCCCCCTGAGTACCCTCCCAGCCACAAGCAACCACTGTTCACTGTCTGTTCCAGTAGATTGCCTTCCCAGGACATTTTGAAGAAACTGATCACGTAACACGTGGTCTTTGGCGACTGGCCTTTTTGACTTGGCAGATGGTTTTCAAGGTTCTCCTGTGTGGAGCGCCTGTCAGAATCTCATTCCTTTCCATAGCCACATGATCATCCATGTTTTGTTCACTCGTGGGCATCTGGTTGTTTCCACCTTTGCTGTTGTGATCACACCTCTAGGAACGTCCGCGTCCTCCAGGTCCCTCTCTGAGCTCCGCCAGAATGAATTCCACTGACGCACATGGCGTGGGCCGTGTACCTTTCTACTACAGATTTTGTATAAAGACCAAGGACAGGATCAACATTGAGCTCCCCAGTTCTGGGTGAATAAGAACCTTCAGTTTCTCTCCTTGCCTGCACCCCCGACAGTCCCCCACCCACTTCTGTCTCTAGTTTGGTTCCCCTCAAATGCACCAGAACTCACTCGGCCCCTCCTCACCCATGAGTGCCATTGATTACTGTCTTTTTTTTTTTTTTAATATTGTCGATGGACCTGTGTTTTATTTTTATGTGGTGCTGAGCATCAAACCCAGGGCCTCACACATGCTGGGCAAGTGCTCTACACTGAGCCCCAGCCCTGATTACTGTCTTTTAAGCAGGGAAAAGGCGACTGAAAGCCATGTAACACAGGATGACCCTGAACCCTGTAAACAAGGTTCTTTAGAAGCCCCCAGAAAACTATGGGAGACGAGAACACATTTTTCTTACCATATCGCAGCTACTCTTAGATTCTGTCAGGACACATCTGTCCTCTTCAACCTGTCAGAAGGGCTCAGCTTTCTGGTTGAGGTTTATACAGAGGCTGTAGACTAGTGACCCTGCAGATGTCATGAATTAAACACTTGATTTTTAAGGATATTCGAGTTTTCTATAGATCTGCCATCCAAAAACAATTAAAAGTTCCCAGTTTTCCTTGAAAAACCAAAAGCCCCACAAAAGTACCCCATGTCTATGTTCAGTCCCGTTGGCTGGAGCCGGGTGGTGTCTGTACCTTGCTCAGCCCCTGTCTGGCCCACATCCCTTTCTTCTGTGCCCTTTCTGGCCCCGGGCTCTAGAGTGACCTCTATGCAGCACAGAAGAGGGCAGATGTGAGGAGGGAGCTGGGCGCTGCCTGTTGAATGTGGTCAGGTGGCTACTGGGGCCTCGGAGGTGTGGTGGGTGAAGCTGGAGCCCGGGAAGCGGCCATGCTGCGGTGTAACCCTGCGGCAGTGATGTGGCCACCCAGAGCGCCAACCAAGAGGATGACTTGTTCATGCCACAAGTATTCACTGAGCACCCACTGTGCAGATTCCAGATCCAGGGCCCCTGTGAACAAAACAGATAAGCACTCCTGCTTGTCTGGGGAGGACTTTCAAATGGGAGAGAGAGATAAATACAAGATAAATAAGTCAACACCTGGTTTGCTCAGGAGAGGGGGGCCACGGAAAAGCAGGAGGAAGGAGAGCGTGGGTAGAGGTGGACAGAGCAGGGCGGGCTATGAGCCAGAGAGTGGCCCGCCTTGCTGGGAAGGTGATGTTTGAGTAAAGGTCTGGAGGAAGTGAGGAATGTAGTTGCCTGGAAGAAATTTCCAGGGAGAACGGCAAGTGCAAAGGCCCTGTGTTTGGTGTGATCTGGGGAGAGCACAGAAGCTACAGTGGCCAGCAATCCACTAAGGAGGAGGGGACCGCATAAGGCCTTCGGGGACATCGTAAGGATTGCAACACTGGATTTTACTCGGGATGGGAAACAGTGGGAGTTTGAACAGATGGGTGACATGATCTGGGTTAGGTTTTAAACAGGATGGTGTTGGCGGTGTTTACTGAGCAAACATGGAGAGAGCAGTCAGGAGGCCATCGCCAATCCAGGTGGGCCGGCAGGGCAGGCCAGGGTGAAGCAAGCTTGGTGCTGGGCAGAGACTGTATCCTGGCTACAGCTGTGGGCGGGGCTGACCCTGAACTGCTGCTGAAGGGGGTGGGAGAGGAGAGGACGACGAAGGTCGGGAGCCTGGCCATTGGGAAACAGGAGCTGGGGCTCGGGGGTCGATGGCCCTGTGGGCTTTGCCATGGCCGCAACTGAGGGAAGATGCTCACGGGAACCAGGCGTGCAGAAGGGAGGTTATGGCTGGGGACCCAGGTTGGGAGCCACAGGTGTGCAGAGGTCACCAAGCACATGAACGCAGGCAGAAAAGTGGTCCCGGGCTGAGTCCTGAAGTACCCAACATGGAGGCCAGGGACACGTGGAGTGGTTGGCCATTAACCCCCTGGTTAGTGTGTGTTCCCCAGTGAGTGGGGGAGCCCCCTCTGAAGGGAGGAAAGTTGGGTGGAAAAAAAGTTCCACTAACTGACTTCTATGACTCAACTATGGAATTTTCTGTGCTTTAACTGCTCTGGTACCAAATCTATAGCCTAAGTTTAAACATTTATTTTAGATAAGAGAGATATTCACCATAAAGTCCAAATTCAATGGTCCAGGGGTTTCCCTTACCCATGTCCCTCAGCCACGTGGCTCTGTCCCCAGAGTCAGCCAGGCACCCAGTTGCTTGAATGTTCTGGAGCTGTTCTTGGTGTCGTCACTGGCCTGCTGCCAAGCCACGGGGACGCGTCTGAGGCGTGTGCCATGAGGTGTTCCATCACTGTCAAGACCAACGGTGCACACCTCCCCAGACCTCGGTGGAATGGGTGAGTCGCTCACCGTGGGGCCCTGTGCAAGCCAGAGGCCTGGCCAACACGGAGCTGAGGTTGCTGCTGGCACAGCAAGTGTGTTAGGTGTTTAATAGTAAACGTCTTATACGTAAGTAGGAGTGCACCCTAACACGATGATCAAATTACAGCATAGTGACTACATAAACCAGCGTCACCGTCATTTATTATTGCCATCAATATTTATTTTCTGGATGTAATTGTATATGCTGTACTTCTTTTTTTTTTTTTTTTTTTTTTTTTTGTGGTACTGAGGATGGAACCCAAGAGTTCTTCACCACTGAGGCACATCCCCAGCTCTTTTATTGTGAAATGGGGACTCTCTGTGTTGCTGAGCTGGCTTTGGAAGTTGCCATCCTCCTGCCTCAGCCTCCTGAGCTGCTGGGGTTTCAGGTGTGCACCACGCCCAGCACATTGGTCCACTTTTATAGGGCTGGCAGCACCGTAAGCTTGTCTCCACCAGTATCGCCATAAATGCAAGAACATGTTTGCCACAATGTGCCACCGGCTGTGACGGCACTAGGCTGTGGGAATTCTCTGGCTCCGTTATAACTGAATGGACCACCTTTGTGTCTGTGGCTCATCATTGGCTGAGATGTTGTCTGGCACATGACTCTATATTCACCCATTTTTACACAACAGTAGGGTATTCCTAGTGTTCATTTAACTTATTTTGAAGATCATTCCATATTAACACATTAAAAAAAAAAACTTGTTCTTTTTTTCCCCTATATTTCATTTTCTGCTTGGCTGGCTAATAAGAAAATTTCAGCACAATCAGCCCCTCCTCTCTCACCCGGACACTGACATTGTTTCCAGTCTTTAGCTGTAGTTATTAACCTTGCATACCTGCATGAGTATAAATCTGCTGGATAAATTCCTAGGAGTGGATTTTTAGGTCAAAACAAATGTGTGAGGGCTGGGATTGTGGCTCAGTGGTAAAGCACTCACCTCACATGTATGAGGCACTGGGTTCGATCCTCAGCACCACATAAATGGAAAAGGTATTGTGTCTACCTAAAACTAAAAAATGAAAATGCACATTTGGTTTTTTTAAAATATTTATTTTTATTAGGAATCAAAGATGTTCCGATTCCAGCTCCCACAAGTTAAAAGTGCCTGTTTTGACACATTTTCCAACAAATTATTCTGTCTTTTCCATCTGAGAGGTTTAAAAGAAGTTTTAGCCTGCGTGTGTGTTATTGCAGGTGAGGTTACCTATCATTCTTGAGAGTTTCCAGAAGTGTCACTCAGCAGAGTAACTCTGAGCAGCATGTGCCCTAGATAGATGCCCCATGCTCTTGCCTTTTTTGGCCAGGGAGGAAATGGAGAAACTCATTCCCTGAGGGTTTTAGTTCCTAAAAATGGAATATTCCTGAAATTATTTGCTTTAAGAAATGGAAACCAGGTGTGGTGATGCACACCTGTAATCACAGCTACTCAGGAGGCTGAGGCAGGAGGATTGCAAGTTTGAGGCCAGCCTGAGCAACTTGGTAAGACCCTATGTCAAATAAAAAAGGGCTGGGGATATGGCTCCATGGTAGAGCACCCTGGGCCCAATCCCTAGTATTGAAGGAAAATGGAGAAGCAATATTTTCTCCAAAAGCGTGACTCGTCAGTGAAAGTATGAGCCTCTGTATTGATTCACTCATTCAGCTCGGCATCTACAGTCTTGTGTTGCTTAAGAGTGGAAATGTGTTCTGACAGAGGCAGCATTAGGCAACTTCATTGTTGTGTGAACGTCATAGCGCACTTACACAGCTCGGATGCCTAGGATGCACTAGGCAGTATTATCCCAGGGGACCCCTGTCCTACATGTGGCCTATTGTGGATCAAGAAGTCGTCATGTGGTATGTGACTATACTGAGTGGGAGTCTGGCATCTACCAGGCACTGGTGGGCTTTGAGGACATGACCGTTTAGAACCCTGTGCTTGCTGGGCGTGGTGGCACAAACCAGCAGTCCCACTTTCACAGGAGTCTGAGGTCACAGACTTGCTTGAACCTGGCCGTGTGGGTCCAGCCTGAACAACAGAAAGACCCCGTCTCCAAACATCATTCTGGCTGGTGGGTGGAGCCGTTTTCTCTTTGGTGCTAGGAACTGAACCCAGGACCTTGCACATGCTAAACACACGCTCAGCTTCTGAGCTAAAGTCCTTCCAGCCCCAGGGTGCCAAGCCACTTTTGCTAGCAGGCCAGTCATATTTCCTTCCCCCAGCCTGCCCGTCTTTCCTGCTGGGTACATATCACAGCCTGAGGTCTTCACTTTGGTTCAACAATGAACTTGATCATTTTCTGGAGGCTGATTTATTCCAGTGCGGAGAGCTCCAACCCTTGAACTCCCTGTGCCGTTGCCTCTGGAGGAGGACCCAAGTAGAAGATAAAACGCCTCTGCTGGCCCACGTTGTTCTGTCCCTCCAGATGCACGCGTGGGTACAGGTTCCCTCCCACCACGTGGAATCTCCCTTTCCCCTTCTTTCACTCCTGCAACCTGCTAATGATCAGCCGGTTGCCTCTGTGCTTGACTGTGGACAGATGGGCCATCTCTCTTTCATTTCCATGTTTGATTTAAAGAGTGGGGTGAAGAGTATAAATAATCTTATGTATCATCAGCCTTAAAATCCTGAAATTACTTTGGTCTTTGTTGGTCAGCAAATAAATTAATTTTCACTTGAAGAAACATCATTTTTAATGCCTTTCATTCTGGCCTGGCCTCCTGCCACGGTCCAATTACTGAGGTAACCATCACCAGTGAGGGGACGCTGGGAGCCGTAGATCAGAAATTGTTTACCAGAGTTGCAGGCATCGATTTATTCAAGCTGTCTGACACAGTTGATCATATTTTATTTTCCCAGATCTTCTCTCTCGAATTGATTTTTTTTTTTTCTAGAAAGTTTTTAATACAGGTTTATTCACCTGGCTAATCCATTTATCTTCAGTTCCACCTGTGAAGTCGAGAAAATCTCTGGGGTGATCTGAAGGAGGAGAGGCATTCACTGCATGCCCCACCCCTGCCTCCCACCACTTTCCTTTGCACAGGCGCGTGCACACCCTGCACACTCAGAACATGCTCGCCGGACGCCTGTCTCTCTTCTTCCACGGCTGGGTGGGCTTCTTGAACAGGTACTTGGAGAAGGTAGAGACTAGCAGAGGGATCTGTCAGAGGCTCTTCACGTGGTGCCCATGACTCTCCAACCAGGCCCAGTGTCACCCAGGCACTGATGGTTACCAAACTATTGAGGGCTGACATCCCGGTCCTTCAAGCTTCCCTTTCGGGATGCGTGACCAGCTGTCCCACGCGTAAGCAGAGACAACAGCTGGGACCTATGCAGGCAGAGAGTCACTCTGGCAGTCAGAGGTGTCCCCAAGGCTTCCCAGAGTTTTTACCAAGGTGCCACTGTCCTCGTGAACTCCCTGCAACACAGGCTCTGAGAGAATCGCTGACGGAGAGTGTCCCTGGGCTCAGGCAGAGGTGGCAGAACCACACAGACGTGACTCCAGGTGACCTCCTGTGCTTGAGGGGGTTGATCTCTCCTTTATATATAGTTGTGTTTTGAATACCCACCATGCACCTCGCCCACAGGTTTATTTGCAGAGTGCCAAATAATAAAATGTCCTTCTGCTGAATAAGACGGGGAGGTCATGGGTGCCCCGAGGGGCCACTCGGCCAAACCAAGAGGATTGTGGGGGAGAGAGCTTTTGTTAATGAAGAGGTGAATTTCTCACCAGTGCAAGACTCACAGTGTAAATGACTAAAACGGGGTTGTGGTCACCTACTGGTATCACCTTTTGAACCCTCAAGAGGGGGCCCAGGCAGGGAGGGACTGGACTAACTGCTTTCTTTGGCACCTATCACTTCCTGTGACTTAGATTGCAAGCTCTTTGAAGTCAAATACCACAAAAAAGGACACGTCTGGTAAATCTGTTTCCTTTGCCCAAACAGGTTGATGGCTAATAGATTACCCAGAATCCCTCAGGAATGTATGCCTCTAGCCCAGATGGACAATATTTAGCTGCAAGGTGGCTAACGGACAGCCTGGGGGCCATTTTTTGTTTATTTGTTCTTTGTGTTAGTTTTGAAGCAACATAACCAGACAGGCATTTGGCCTGGTCACAGCACCGGGAGTTTTAGATGAGCTGGCTCATACTTGGCTGGATTCTCAGTCACTTGACCTTCTGGTCTCCTAGAGCCAGGCACATTGTGCCTGCTGCTTAGAGAATTTGTTAGATCTTCATTAGCAAAGACCGCTCACAGAATTGGAGATGTGGATCAGGCGTGGTGGTGCATGCTTGTGATCCCAGCAGCTCACAGGGCTAAGCCAGGAGGATCACAAGTTCAAAGCCAGCCTCAGCAACTTGGTGAGACCCTGTCTCTAAATTGAATATTAAAAGGGCTAGGATGTGATTCAGTGATTAAGCGCCCCTGGGTTCACTCTCTAGTACCCCCCCCCCAAAAAAAAAAGGGAATTGGAGACATAGGGGCCCATTTTCAGCCTAAGAGAGGTTGTACCATCAAGAGCCTCAACCTTCATTTCATCAGCTCATGTTTTTGAGGCATCTGCGATTGTTGTGTGGCCCGATCCCACCAGAGTGGAGGCCTGGCTAGCGCCATCAGATTCCCCCTACTGCGAACTGGGGCTGCCTGACAGAAGGACATGAGGAACTAAGCCTTGCCGGGAAGGGGCAGGTTTACCTGTTATGGGTCAAATGAGAGGGGAGGAGCCACAGGACTGATGTCTCCTCAGCACCTGAGACCCCAGGACTTCTGCCAGACCCCAGGCTTTTAGACCATGGATATCTCCAACTTACGGTGGTTTTTTGACTGTGTGTGAAAGCCAAACAGAGTAGAAATCATACTTTGGATCTTGACTTTTTCCTGGCTAATGATGTATGGTACAGTCATCTCGTGATGCTGGGCAGGACAGTGAGCTGCAGCACTGGCTGTGACCCTCGCCTCCTGGACAGCCTCACTCAGCCCCAGTCCACTGTGGAGTCTGTTCTTTCCCGTCATGTGGGGCTGGCCAGTGCTGTGGCCATCACAGGTTGGGGACATCCCGTAGCCTAAGGATCTGGAGACTGGCAGAAGTCCTGGATCACGATGACTTCCTGACGGGAAATATCACCCAGCAGGCAGTAAGATGCCAGGTCACATGGAAACGGGCGAGAGGAGCAAGGGATCACCCTGAAAAACACAATCTCGAGTCATCTGCGCACTCCAGCTCTGACCTCTGGCCTGGTCTCCCCACCCTGCTCAGTTTGGTTCGTCCTCCACTGGGAAGGCAGAGTGAGCTACACTGCGGTCAGGTCAAGCCGCTGTTTCCCACCCAGCATAGAGCACAGGTCCAGAGGGTCCCTGGAAATCTACCCACAGTACCTGCCCACGAGCTGAGCTCCCCCTTGGGCCCCACTCTACACCACGCTTCCCCTCCAGCCTCATGGACTCCGCTGTTCCTGGACCTTTGCCCACTCCTGCCCTGGGGCCTGTGCCCTTGCATGTGGAGGACCAACCAACTGAGTAGGGTGGGGAGACCAGGCCAGAGCTCCCTTTCCGTGTGATCTGGCATCGCTCTGCTTGCTGGGTGATATTTCCGGTCAGGAAGCAATTATGACACACCCTGTCATTAGCCCACGTTTCTGCAAGGGGTGCATGTTGCACAGGTGGCTGGGGTTGAAGGACTGTGGCCCTTCCAGAAGGGGAGAAGAGCAGAGGCTACGTGGGGCCTCCTGCCACTCCTCTGCTGTGTGATTTGTGGTAAAAAGACCCCAGGGGGCCCCAACATGCATTGTGCAGCTGTGGCTGGGTGACAGTTGCAGAGTTAGGGTTTCCCCTTAGGCTACAGGATGGTTGGGATTTTCCCACCTGGCCCCCAGGGCCCCTCACCGGGGTCATCGGCTTTCCTGCTGGACTCTGCTGATTCCTGGAGACCAGTGAAACCGGGCAGAGGGGTACCTTTGCCCACCCTGTGGTTAAAGCAAGGGTTTATCCCGAGAAGTTGAGTCATGAGACTCTTGGGTGATGGCCCAGCTCTTACTCGACTGTGCCATCAGAGGTGCTGCTCCTGCCAGAGACACCTCCACCCCACAATCCCCCTGAGCTCATCCCTGGTCAGAGATGACGTGCCCCTGTTGGTAAGCCTGTTACTCAAGTGGGAAACGTGGGGCTGGCACTGTCGATGTGTTTCTGGGCATGCCTAGGGTGGCACCTGGGCTGGGGTGCAGCCATCCCCTCTCCTCCCGGCCCTTCCCGGCCCCCTCGTTTCTCCAGACCCAGCCTGTGGAGGACTGAATCCCTCACTCTGCTCTGGGCCGACTGGAAACGCCTTCATCAGCACTTCATCCCTTTCATGTAGGGCTTTGGGCCCTCGCGTGTGCGTAGAGGGTTAAACTCCATCGTCATTTTTAGTTTAGGGAATGAAGATTCTAAGGCTGGGGTTTGGGGGGTTAAAGCCATGGATTTTCTTAAGGGACAGCCCTGAGGAATGGTTTTTGAGATAATCATGGGCACCCTAGACGAAGGGCTGGTAAAAATATTTCCCTTGAATCCGTGTACTTGAACCCCCATGGGGTCCTACCCACCTTGAGACTGTTTAAGGAAAATAGAAAACCTTTTTAGGAATAACTTTTTTTTCATGAATGTAAACATACTCAGGATTTTTTTTTTTTTTTTTTTTTTTTTTTTTAAACAATGTTCTCTATGAGAAATATACTTGGGTAAGTGAATTTATTTGGCTGCTTGCATTCTTATTGCTGCCCACCAGAGGGCACTCGGCCACTCACCAAGAGGAGCTGAAGTCGCCTCTCCTTGGGTTAAACTCCCCAGAGCCTTTCCAGGCTCAGAAGAGTAGAGAGGCCTTGCCTGAAAGGGGAGGGCCACATAGAGGGTGTCAGAAGAGGCTGTGGCCTTTTACTGGGGAAAATGCAAGTTACATTTGTGTGAACTCTTTGGGTTGTCCTCCTTCCTGTCACCTTTGAATCACATTCCCAGAGAAAGCAATGGGACACCTGGTTTAAACAATCCTTTACAGACTTTATTTCTTCTTTTGGGGCATGTTAAGAAGTGATTTTTGGGGAAAAAAAAGAATTTTGTATTTTGTCACATCAAAGAAAAACGGGCTGGGGTTATGGCTCGGTGGTAGAGCGCTTACCTAGCATGTGTGAGGCACTGGGTTCGATCCTCAGCACCACATAGAAATAAATGTCCATTGACAACTTAAAAAAAAAAAAAAATGATTCTTAAAGAGTTTCCTGTGTACTAGGGACCTGAGGCCTTGGCTTGACTACAGGTGGGAGCTAGGTCTCTAAATTCCCCCAAATTTGCTGTCCTTGAGGTCCTGCTTCTTCCAGTCACTGACATTTACTAATATGGCAACCACAGTTTGCCACCCAGTGTCTTCTGAACCACAGTTTATTTCTTCTATTTTTAAAACAATTCAAAATAACTAGCGGTAAGTATCTAGCAGTGGCCATGAGAACAAGCCTAATTTGTGGACTCGCTGATATTTGTGAGAACAAGTGCTGACAATGTTAGCCTTAGAAAGGGGACATAGAAATGACCCAAAGGATAGCTTCAAACTCAACGCATATGTACAGTAGCCAGATAACCTGTGCTAGCATAGTGTGTGTTGGGTTTTTTTGTGTTTTTTGTTTATTTTTGAAATTTTTGGTTCGGGCATAGCTGTTAGGATGGAATTCTTCTAAATCAATAGCTCAAAAGGTCCTGATAAACTTTTCACCCATGAAGTATTCCCGCCCAAGGTGCCGAATCTAATCAAGCCTTCAGGCCCTTTAGTTTATGAGAAATAGAGAGATGGAGGATATATTCTATTCAACAACACCACAAGAAAACGGCCAAACCCAGAATGTAGAATATCCTGTTCTGTTCATATCCATGTCGTGGGGTGGGGGAACAAGGGGATGTTGCAGACTGCAGAGATTAAAGAGATGTAGTAAGTGCAAACGACTGAATCTTGATTGAATCCTGGTTTAGAAAAATGGTAACCGGCTGAGTCTGGTTGGGCTGCTATAACAAAATACTGGGCAGCTTATAAATAATAACTTATTTCTCAGTTTGGATGCTGGGAAGTCTCAGATGAAGGTGCCGGCAGATTTGGTGTTGGGTGAGGGCCCACTTCTGGTTCTGGGCACTTCTTGCTGGGTCCTTACATGGTGGAATAGGGAAGGCAGCTTTCTGGGACCTTGTGGAAGGGCGCTAATCCCATTCACGAGGACTCCTCCCTCATGACCAGTCACTTCCCAAAGAGCCCACACCTCTGATACCATTACATTGTTTATTAGGTTCTCAACATATGGATTTGGTGGTGGGCAGGGGGGCAAACACTCAGTCTATAGCAATAGTTGTAAAAGTTTTTTTTCTCTGCAGTGAATTTTCTTGCGTGAGGGTGAGCCTGTAGTTTTGGGCTGGACATGTCCTTGCTCTTAGTAGATACAAACTGAAGTATCTAGAGGTGAAGGTCATGATGACTGCAGCTATTTTGAAATGATTTGGGAGGAAAAATAATAATGAGTTTAAGGCTGTGTGTTGCATTCTTCTGTGGAACTGAAACTTTCTGTGATGTTGGAGTTGGGGATGGTGGCTTTAGGTGGGAGACTCTGAAAAGGAGAGATGCTCGCCTTCACCGATTGCAAGAAAGGAAGGTGTTAATGCCTAGAATGGTAGACCATGGATTATTTGTCGCTGAATGAACATTGCTTTCTCTTTGGTTTTCTGTTTCTGCATTTGCCACTCTAGATAAAACTGACCAGAGCATTTATCATCTTTCCAAAGGCTTTATACCACAGAATGAGGTGGTTTTCCAAAGGGAAGATTGCTCTTGTGCTTGTACAATCATCAGCAGGCTGAGAGGGGGTGGTTTTTGTAATGTCGTGCCATGTTCAAGATGCTGTTTGATTATAAAAGGAAATCGATTCTCTTCCAGCCCTGTATCACAATGTTATATATTGGTTGCTTTTCCTTAAGGATAAATATTCAGTGGTCCATCGGCTACTCCGACGTATTTTGAAAGGTCCTTGTCTAGACAATTCATCCCTTCACCTCTCCATCCATCCATCCACCCACTCATTATAAGGCAGGAAAAAAACATCATGTGACCTAATATAAATATAATATCAAGCTCATTTGTGAGGTTATAAGCAAAAATTGTAACAATCAGCAAGGATGTACAGAAGACAGAAACCGTATCTCTCTATAGCAGTGTTTCCTGAACTTCAATGATTCTGAAGAAACCGGTGATTTCTGCCATGTCTTGGAATCACCAGCTATGGGGCCATTACTTAATATCCTCCCACATTGGTCTCATCCTAATAATTATCCATAAAATTATGGTTTTAATGTGCTAATTATATTTTTTCTGCCATATTAAATGCATATCTAGGTAATTATCTCATGTATAGAATAACATGTGTGATCAGTGATATAAACCTAGGAATCTACCTTTCAGAGAAAGATTTAGGGGCAAATGGGTTGAGCTGAAAACATTGGCTCTGTATATATGTAAAAGGAACACGCATTTCAAATTCCTTTGTTTTGGTGGGAGGGAAAGGGAGGGGGCAGGAGGTTAGCAAGGATGGTAGAATGTGATAGATATTATCCAAAGTACATGTATGAAGAAACGAGTTGGTGTCAACATACTTTATATATGAGATGTAAAAAATTGTGCTGTATATGTGGAATAAAAATTGTAATGCAAAAAAAAAAAAAATCTGTTTCAAACCTAAACTGAAAGGTTAAGATTATTAGTGGTAATTCAGTGATCTAAATTGCTTTATACAATTTTTCCAGAGATGAAAATAATGGGTTCAATGAATATTTTGAGGATTAGAACATGATCAGCATATGAGTACTCAGAGATCACATATCTATGAGGTCCTGGTGTACAACGAATTGTTTGACGCAAGTGTCAGATAATACTCCGAAAAACTTAGAATAGCAAATGTACTGTGCAGTGATTGAAAGTGGTTTTTGGTTTTTATAGTAAGGTTTAGGAAAATTTTTTTCTTTTAAGTGATACTTTTTGAGGCTGCCTCATTTCCCTTTGAATAAGTCATCCTGACTTTCATAGTGAGCTGTTTTACCCTATTTTCTGTTACTATAACACAGTTCCTTACACTGGGTGATTTATAAAGACGAGAGGTTGTTTTAGTCAGCTTTGCATTGCTGTGACCAAAAATACATGACAAGAGCAATTTTACAGGAAGAAAAGTTTATTTGGGACTCTTTTCAGAGGTCTCAGTTTATAGATGACCGGCTCCATTTCTCTGGGCCCCAGATGAGGCAGAATAATCATGGTGGGAGGGTATGTGAAAGAAAGCAGCTCAGGATCTGACAATCGGGAAGCTGAGAAAGCTCTCGCTCACAGGGGACAAAATACACCTCCTCCAACCATTCCTATCTGCCCACGGTCACCACCCACTCCATCCATTCAAGTAGATCAGCGCACTGATTAGGTGAAGGCTCTCATAACCCGATCATTTCACCTCTAAACTTCCTACCCTTCCAGCCCACTCCAGGATGACTAATCCAGGCTCAGGGGAACTGCATTAATCAATCAGTCCTTTGATCTAATCCCCCTTAAAGGTCCCTTTACCTCTTAATATTGCTAGACTGGAAATCGGGTTTTATCGCGAGCTTTGGAAGGCACAAGGCACTTTCAGACCACAGCAAGCAGCTTCCCTGGTGCGGAGCTGGGGGCTGTGCTCTGCTATCTCAAGTACATACTCCGTCCAGGCAGGGGCTGGGGGCTGGGGAGACAATGGAGGGCCCAACAGATATGGTTCCCCCTCACAAGCTTAAAGGATGGTGTGGGAGATGGACAGCAGTGGAGTCATCCCCCAGAGCAACAGCACATTTCCCTGAAGTTGTGTGTGAGCTGAGGGGGGAGGAGAGACCCCATCCCATCTTGTGGGGCGGGAGGGGAAAACTTGACACCTCCAAGGACTGGAGGGATGCTGGAGCCTGGGGCAGTGGGACAGGACTCCAGCCGCGGTGAGGAGTTTGGTCTTTGCCAATTTTAGGAAAGTTTATTTGGCTCATGGTTTCAGAGGTGATGTTCCTTAGATGGCCGAGTCCATTGCTGTGAGCTAAGGTGAGGCAGAAGGGGTGGCAGAAGAAGGCAGGTAGGACAGTGTCACTAGGGGAGGGGGAGGGAGAGAAAGACCCCCTCACCACAGACAAAATGTAAACCCCTAAAGCCAACCCCCATGACCTGCCTCCTCCAGCCACACCCCACCTGCCTACAGTTACCATCCAGTTAATCCCTGTTAGTGGGTTAACTCTGATTAGGTGAAGGCTTTCATAACCCGATCATTTTACCTCTAAACCTTCTTGTATCGTCTCACACGTGAGCTTCTGAGGGATACTTACAAGCTAATCCATACCGGGTACATAAACTTTTTTTTAAAAAAAGTTATTTTTTAGGTGTAGATGGATACAGCACAATGCCTTTATTTTTATGTGCCGCTGAGAATCGAACCCAGGTCCCCCATGCTAGGCGAACGCTCTACCTCTAAGCCACAATCCCAGGCCCAGGTACCTAACCTTTAGTGTCTATAGAAACTCCCCACAGTACCCATCCCATACAGAACTCATTTTCTTCCCATTTCCCACCCTCTCCAACCTGCTTATGGTTCCGCCTTTCTCATCTCACTGCATGGCTTCACTTTTCATCCAGTGGCTCAACCCAAACATCTTGGCATCATCCATGATATCCCCTTCTTCATTCCACTATCCCCACATCTAACCCATGAGCAAGGTCTGTCCTCTTTACCTCTTAAATATCTCTGGAACACGGTCAGTTCTCCATCTCTACCATCTCACTCCTGTAATCATCTCTTGCCTGAATGCTCCCGCCGCTCCAATCTGTTCTCCAAGAAAGTGAAGTTTTCAAAATACAAATTGAATCAAGTCTGACCTGTGCCTAATGTCCAGGGTTCCAGAGTAAATCTCGATTAGCTCAAGTCACGACAGACTTGTTCCTTTGGCCTTTGGATGCTTCAGTGGTATACAGAGACCCAGTGATGCATTTCTGGTCATTGACACATGTGGACATTTCTTCTGGGAGCTTCTGGGAAAGAAATTCTTGAGCTTCAAAGGGGACTCCTGGGAGAAAGGGGGATACTCTTTATTTTGCTAGACACTGGATGTACCTGAATGGCAGCAGCCATTGCTAACAGTCTGGAAGTGAAATTCCAGAAGCACCATGGAAAGCAGCACTTCAAGCATGGTGCCACCCCCGGAGCAGAGAAATCCCCTAGCTATGTGAGTCAGTGGGAGTTGGGTTTCTCGTGTGTCCTGACCTTGGTATGTGTCTGAGTCATCCACTGTCAAGAGCACAGTTGGGTACCTGCATCTGAACTCAGAGGTGAGATCTGAGCTGGAGAAATACGCGAGTTCTCAGTGAAAATGGAAGTTTGGGGAAGGGATGAGATCAGAAGAAATCTTGGGAGGATGAGGATGGCAAATCTGCAAAGAAGATTGGTTGGAGCTAGGATAGAGAGATGTCAATGGAGACGTCTTTCCTGTGGAAAAAAAAGACTTTCATCTTGCCTTCCTTTTAAGACCAATACTAAGGGTCTTATAACATTCCTAAGAGGATCCAAACGAGATGAAAGGAAGTGGCTCAGGACTGTTTTTAACTGTAGGAGGAAGTTGGATTTCAGAACCACCCCTTGGGATTAACATCAGGAGTTTGGCTTCCTGCCATTTAATAAGTAAGTCATTTACCAGAATCTCAGAGGCAACCAAATTGGAACAAACAAGCTGGTCTGAGAATCTCCCTTCTCTTCTAAGATACCAGAGACAAAAAGTGCCACTGGTATCTTACAAAAGGGGCAGAAAGTTGTTGGGAGTGGTCAGGGGTGTCTGGGGTTGGAAGGGCATCCCACAGGGAGGAATCATTTTGAGGAAAGGTTTGGGGGGGTATTACAGAGCTTGGGGTCTTCTGAGAAACTGGGGCACCTCAAAGACCCCTTTTCAAACCCTAATTCTTGCTATCAAGTTAGAAAGATTTTAGAATGTCCCTCAGTAACAGGAATGAGTTTTATTGAAGGGATAAGAAAAAGAGACACTCTCAAGGGAGGGTCCTCTCAGGAGAGGGACAATGTGCCTCTTCTGTATTCCAGTTTTGAGATACCAGAGAAGTTTCCAGAGAGTTCTGCCCACACTTACCTCTTTTTTGACTGACAGCAGGGTGACATCAGACTTTTAAATCCCCACTGTGATGGCAACTCTAGGTCACCCTGGCCCATCTGACTGGTTCTAATTGGATTCTTAACCATATATTCTTACAGACTTTATGGATAAAAAGAACTATCCTCATCTCCCAGACTTTAGGATATGGTAACAAAAGTTCTCCTTCAGGGTACCTTGGGCTCCTCTTATCAACATTATATTGGGCTTGCCTTTTTCCTGCAGTGAACAGCTAGTTTATTGAGGAATGCGACATAACCTGTCCACTTAGGCCAGGCAGGGTTGCAGATAAATTACTTTTTGGGAAAAAAAAAAAAAAAAAAAAAAAGCATATGGGGGTCCAGGGCAGCAGAGTGGGCCCATTTGATAGACTTATTCTCTTAACCTTGTGTTCCCACCATTCACACCTGTCTGTCCGGGACATTAAAACGGAAGCATTAAACCAAGGACAGCCTAAAGCACAGAATTGGGCTAGAGGCAGACATAGGAAAGAGGATGGGCCTTTGATGGGAAGGAAGCCAGACTAGGCTGGGTCTTGAAGCCAGGCGAGGCTTGGATTTTATCAGGGCGTGAAATGACTCCTAAGGAAAGCTTTTAAGCCATAAAAGGTCACAAAAGGTAAAGGTGTTTCAGAACAAAGTGCGGGCTGGTGCGCGAGGGGTGGGCGGGAGGACCGGGAGCTACCTGTCCCTGTGGGAGAGGCTCTCAACTCGGGCGTGTGGCAGAATCGCCAGGGGAACTTGGGACAACTGTAGATCGCTGGGTCTCGGGCCCACCCATTCCATTTGGTGCACCAGAGCCGAGCGATGACTGGAGTTTAGCTCCGGTCCGCCCACAGCCATTATCCCGTCTCCGGTGTAGAAAACGGCGTTTCTCAGCGCTCCTGAAAGTGTCCTTTCCCTCTGCTAACCCAGCCCCTCCCGTTCCGGCCTCTGGGACCCTGGTGGTCCCTACGTGGCAGCCGGGCCTGGTAGCGGCTGAGCACATCGCGAACAGTGGCGCCCCCCCCTGCACTCGAGGACCAGCCGGTGCGGGGCTGAGAAAACGCCGCAGTCCCAGCCCTTGAATGGCTGCAGCTGCCGGCACAAACCCGTGGGCGGGGTCTCCATGGTGACTGGCAGACGCTGTGGCCAATTGTATCCCGGGACTTGTTTCCGCCCCCATCCCCCCCCAAGGGGCAGACACTTCCTTGACTGACAGTTCGCTCCAGGCCCTGTTACGTAAGGGGAGGGTCAAGTGCTGCCCCACCCGAGCGGAGCTGATTTGATTGGCAGGACGCACTGCTGTTGTCCAGACACCCCCGGAAGAGCGCCCTTGATGGACAGGTATGGGAGCCACTAGGCGCCTGGAGGCTGGGCGGAAGAGCTCGGGTCCAGGGGAGGGGGCAGGGGGCGGGCCCGGCATCGAGGGCAGGGCGGGGCGGGGATAGGGCAGGGGCCGGGCTGGCGCTGCAGCCAGAGATGCTGTCGGGCGGCGACGGCGCTCGGCAGCTGGGGACTCTGCGTTGAAGGCTCTGGGGTAAACCAGTTGGCAGGTATGCAGCGAACGAGAAGTCCGTAAGCCGGGGCCACCAGCCTCTTTGGGCCTGGCACTTGTCTCCCTCTTGAGCATTCTTGATTCCTCAGCGACGGCGGCCGCGATGGGACACGGGGGCGGGGCTGGGCTGGGCACCAGTGCGCGTTGCAGGCACCTGCTGCACTGAGGTCTTGGAACCTGCAGTCCATGTTTGGGGGCTGCTGAATGGGCTGGGCTGGGCTGGCCCAGGGAAGGAAGGCGGGCCCAGCCGCTGGACCTGTCTGGGGCCCGCCCTCCCAGGCCAAGGCCTGTGGCTCCAGGCAGCGGGGGATGGGAGGGTGGTCTCTCTGACCTAGAGACTCAGCCCCCACTCCAGAGTCTTGAAGACCCCTGACTGGCTTCAAGGTAGCTGCAAGGCCAGGACACGGCCCCTGACTTGCGTCACCTCCAGACAGGTTTGTCCAGATTCTCTGTGTGCTCTGAAACGGATTTCTGCCCCAGGCAAGGGTGCCCGTCCCAGCCAGAGGCCGGTCTTGGCTGTGCCCGGCGAGCCTGTCCGGGGCCGGAGCTGTTCTGTCTTTTTCCTGGGCCATGCCCAGTCTCCTCTTACCCTGAAATGAGCTCAAGGAATTCCAGGTTAAGTTAGGAGCAGTGGGTCTAGTTTGGCCCTTCTGTGCAAGGGATCATTCGTATGGGCCAAAGACACTGACTTCTCAGCTGTTAAGATATAAAGGAAAGTAATCATGTTTTGTTCTCAGAGCTGAACCAGGAGAAATTCCAAAATTGTTTACTAACGCCAAGGATATAGCGTGTGCTTTCCTTCCATCTGTGTCATTCCTATTGGAATGTCATATTGTTCCTGTCGTGGACTAGACATCTAATAAATGGTGTCATTTCTGAAAAGCGTACTGAAGTTTCTCGATTGTGTTGCTGCTGGGACCATTGGGTTTTTTTAAAAAAAAAATCATCACAATGCTAGCCAGCAACAAATACCTTTTGCTTAAAGATGGGAACTGGGGGCAAGTTTCATAGGATTCTTAAAGGCAAAGTTGCAGAATCGTAATGTATTGTTAAGACTTGAATGGGATTTTATAATGAATTTACCAGTCCGGGAGCACTAGATCCCAAGAGATGTGGGTCCCTGTTAAATCGGGTGTATCTAAAGGACAGTGGGAGAAAAATCTGTTTTCATTTGGGCCAAGTAGGACCCCGCCTTCCAATTTTTGATGTCCCAACAATTTTCATGTGTCAGTAACCTTTAAAGGCAGATTTGTGGAGAGCTGTTGCTACTTAATTCATTTTGTCAGTATGTTAGTGGAACAACTAGTACCCTCATCGTCTAATGACTGGGTGGCATTAACTCTTGGAAAGCAAAGCACTGGCAGGATATGGTAGACTTGGTACCCACCTGTCTCATCAGGGAGAAAACACATGGCTTGTTACATGATTTGCTTCTTAAGAAGAAAATTTTCTTAGGAAAATTTTGCTAAATTTTGACCCTTTTCACCTTCAGCCTTTTGATTGGTACAAATAGGAATTTAGAGAACTGAGCTCTGTGTTCAACAGTGGAGCCTGGGGGGAATCGCCAGCCCAGAGAAGTTGCTGTCCTTACAGCTGGGTTTGGCTGGTTTTCCTTTGCTGCTTCTTATTTTTGGTAAATGACCCACTGACTCTGTGACCTTTGAGACATGCTTTCCTATCCACAACTTGAAGATTCGAGTGGAAGATTTGTTTGTGAGATGTTTTTTGTGCAATCTTCCTTGCATTTGTGTGTATTGCCTGGTAATTCCTTAAATGCCTAATTCTGTAGACTTTCCATATTTTTACCAGTTTAAAACGTACAGTTTCTTGAGTGTGGTCCTGCCTGGATTCAGGTATGCCCCGCCCTCTTTACTGACATAGGTATGTGTGGCCTGCCTTGTTTTTTCTTATCTTTGGCTAATAGTTTTGCTGGAAGGAATCATTTTGTCCTTGAGACATCTCATTTAAAGACACTCTTAAATCAGCCAGCCTGGATGCTCTTTTACCATTTGTTCCCATGACCCTGGGAACAGTGATATAACTTTTGTGTAGGTGGGTACAGTGCATTCTGAATCTGGCTTTCCCATTGGTTAAGCCTAGATATTATGCTAGTAGCAACTGTTGTAGTCCATATTTTCAGAATTTCTGGCATTAAAGCTGAACCATGTCACTGACTACTCTGAATTCTAGCCAGGGACCTTGTCGCAGATTTTTGTAGTCATCTAAAGGTGCAAAAGAAATTGGAACCAGAATAGGAAGGGGTATAGAAGAAAATTATTTCTGAAGCTGCCTGAAGACATTTCCTAGGCTTTCATAACTATATATTATATAACATTATATTGTATCTCTGGGGTATCAGATTTTGTTTCTGACCATTTCAGAAGTTTTAACTGTTGGCATTAGAATATTTGTGCTTTCCCATATGGTTTTAGGGTAAAGTGAATGCTGAGGACAGAAGAGTTGGATGACACGGACCACTGGACTTCTCTGGAGTACACGTTATGAACCCTTTCTGGAGCATGTCTACAAGCTCCATACGCAAAGTAGGTATAGTCAGTAAGTGCAGTGAGGAAACCCATTTGCCTCTGTCAGAAGAGAGGGCCAGGATGAAGGCTAACGTCATCTAAGCCAAAGTCTCCAGTAACTTTAACAAAATTATCCGGTTTGTCTAGTTTAGGTTTTGTTTATGAGAAGAAATGATTTTGTCCATTAAAGTCAGTTTTTGATGCTGAGATTGCTTGTCAAATAAAAATTGTGGTAATCACAATTCTAAAATTATTTTCAGTTAAGTTTCATCATGGATAAATGTAATCTATGACTGTAGTAATGTGTGTATTAAACTTCAAGAGTCAGAGGTTAAAGCAGCTTTGGAAAATGCCAGTCCAATATGGTCACATCGGACTTTATTTTTTTAAGGACCACTAATTTAATTTTTCTAAATATTTCTTTTGAAAACACATTTTCATTTTAGGAAAGCTTAAAATATGCAAACAGCAAGAAAAAACAACCACCCTTAATTCCACCTCTAAGAGAACATTACTTTTTATACAGCCTTTGGTTGTACCTTGTGTAAAGGAAGTACCTAGTTTCTAACTCATTTTGTCCTTTTTATTGACTGAGGATGACAGTTTATGTTGATGTCTTCCCACATTTGGAATATCTTCCGTTAGGGACAAAATCAAAACTGGACCCAAGCAAGTGAGAAAATAGCTTTGTTTCTGCCTTTGGTGATGACATCATGCAGTGGCTGCTCTGTCATCCACACACTGTTCTGAACTTCTTAGCACTTGCCTTTCTCCATCATTTATATGTCAAAGGAACTTTTCTAGTCATCTTCAGTTGTCTAATGGCTTTAGTAACTCCTTGTCATTAGGAGAAACCATTTCTTTAATTTTCCTAAATAAAATTTATTTTAAAAATACATTGTCATCTTGGGGCCACCAAGAGAAACCATTTCTTTCTGTTTCAGTTAATCTGTAAATATGACTGTTGTCCTTCTGTAGTGCAGCTGATGAAGGGGTTTCCTATTCTTTGCTGTTGCTTTAGCCTTGTTCACTCTTAATATGACCTGCTTGCTCAGAGGACTTTCAGATCTCAATCATGGCCTTAGAGTACCCATATAAGAGAGGAATTCTGGCTTTTAGGTCATGGAGCTAATAATACTGTACTCTTTTTTTTTTTTAAACATATTTTTTAGTTGTTGATGGACCTTTTTTTTTTAAATTTTTTTATGTGGTGCTGAGGATCGAATCCAGTGTCTCTCACATGCTAGGCAAGCGCTCTACTGCTGAGCCCCAACCCCAGCCCTAATACTATACTCTTGTGATTTAAGAATCGTCTTAATATGGGGCTGGGGTTGTGGCTCATCAGTAGAGCACTCACCTAGCATGTGTGAGGCCCTGGGTTCATCGTCAGCACCACATAAAAATAAACAAATAAAATAAAGCTATCGTGTCCAACTACAACTAAAAAATGAGTATTTTTTAAAAAATCATCTTAACAAATGTTCTCCCAACTTCATTTCCAATAGCGATCTGATGGTGAAGAGAAGACATTAACAGGGGATGTGAAAACCAGTCCTCCACGAACTGCACCAAAAAAACAGCTACCTTCTATTCCCAAAAATGCTTTGCCCATCACTAAGCCTACGTCGCCTGCCCCAGCAGCACAGTCGGCAAATGGCACACATGCTTCTTACGGACCCTTCTACCTGGAATACTCTCTTCTTGCAGAATTGTGAGTTCTTAAGAGACTACTTGGTTCAGTTATGAAAGATCCTTGCAGGTGAAAAATGAAATGTTTTTTGATGGACCGGTAGATTAATCTTAAAACTCAATCCCATCCTCCTCTTGCTCCATTCTGGAGATCAAGAAGAGGAAGAAACTTATAAGCAATGAACTAGGGCTATGGCTATGGCTCAACCGCAGAACACTCGCCTAGCATGTGTGAGGCACTGGGTTCGATCCCCAGTACCACATAAAATAAATATATAAAGGTACTGTGTCTGACTACAACTTAAAAAAAAAAAAAAAAAGAAAATTTAAAAGTAATGAAGAACCTACAGTGGATCAGGAAATTAACAACTGAATTTGTCTTCCTTTAGCTGAAGTGAGGAATTGATCTCTTGAAGAGGTTGGGGGGTGGGGGTGGGGTAGTGGGATGGTGGTGGTCTCGTCTTCCTTGGGTCAGACCCATCTGGAAGATTGTGTTCCACTTTGGTTAACACTTTGTTGGAGGCATCCTGATAGAATGAGGAGATGGTCCTGGTGGGGAAGGGTTGGGAAGACAGATTTCAGGGATCAGCAATTAAACTGGAACTGCTGGCTTTGAGACAACTTAAGTGCTTATTAAAGCTGTCTTCATATACTCAAAAGTCTGTTATTAGAAGGGATTTGACTTATTTTATATGACCCCCAAAGGCAGGGTTTGGCAATTATAGGGAGATAAAGATTTGGGCTCTACTGGGTAAGGATTGACTGGTCACAGAAGTTTGCCCTTGCATAGAGGGGCTCAAATAACCCATAGATTCAGATGGCTTGCTTGTTTATTAAAAGGACAGAAAGTCTGGAGAATTCTTAGTTTCCATCATTTAAAAATTCCTTTGTGTATGAAGCTATTTTAAAAAAGCATCCTTAATCTCTCTCTCAATGTACTAATGTTGTCATGGTGAGAGGCCCCAGTGTAACTGGCTGGGTGTGATTCAGTAGCAACAATCCCTCTGGTTTTATAATGGAGGCCTTGTGTTTGAGGCTGGGCAGTGAGTTAGACAAGCTCCTATTGTGGTGATTAAATCTGCTGTGTATTAGAACACAAAATTGCCTTTTCTGGCAAACCATCCCCAGAGATCTCCTGAGCTATTACATGCTGAATTTTAGTGACTTAGAATAGATAAGAACTTAAAAAAATGAATGTGATGGCAACTAGGTAATAAAAGTAATAAGGTGCAATAAACTACTTCTTTATAGAATTCAGGAAGCAGGTAAACATGAAGCCCTAGGTGAACAGTGTTCTTTTCAAGGTCAGATCATAGCATGTAGCTGCAGTTGCAAGCAAGAGGACACAATGGCTGTTGGTGGGTTACTGGGTCCCAGAAAAACTAATGACACCTCTGTTGATAGACTTATCTTTCCTTGTTTTCAGCACAGTTTCCCACTCACTGGCAAGGACCACAGAGTTCAAGTGTCTGAGTTAGGGAGTTAGCTATTTGGGAGTAGAGTACAGCTTGAGAACTCACAATGATGCCCATCTTCACCAAGTGACACCGTGGTTCTGGTGATTCAAACTGAAAAGGACAACTAAGTGATGAGTTTGTGGAATCTTAACAATTGCCTAAAAGTGCAATTAAAAGCAGTTTAAAATTTCTGGGCTGGGGTTGTGGCTCTTCGGTAGAGCACCTGCCTAGCATGTGTGAGCCCCTGGGTTCAATTCTCAGCACCACATATAAAAAAAATAAAAGTCCATTGACAACTTTAAAACATGAGATAGAAATATAATTTTTTTTTTCTAATACAACTCATCTGTTAGCATTAGTGGTATAATTTGCTGGAGCCTAAAAGGAAAATATTAATCATGTCTTAATAATAAAAAACAACTTTGAATGTGTATAAGATCCATCATCTACAATAACAAAAGCAATAATTTTATAGATATTCTTATCTACATCAAATTTAATGTTTTGAACTTTGCCCACCTTGTATTATTCAAAACTACCTATAGGCTGATTTTTTTCTAAGATGATATTTTTGGGAAGCTGATTTCTGGCAGTAAAACCTGATTGTTTGTATAACCCTCCCTGGCTCTTTTTTTTTTTTTTTTTTTTTTGCAAAGGGGGCAGTTACTAGAGATTGAACTCGGGGCCCTTGACCACTGAGCCACATCCCCAGACCTCCTGAGCTGCTGGGATTACAGGCGTGTGCCACTGTGCCCAGCTTCCCTGACTTTCTTAATAGGGGGCCCTTCTTTGGCTTGAGATTCTGTGAGTTGGTTATGAAGCCAGTAAGCGGGCAGTGATCAGAGTTGTCAGGTGAAAGACATGATGACTTGGCTTGTATGGTTTGGGTGTCACCTGCCCCTTAAGGGATGATTCCTAGTCTCAATTTAGGATGGTTTGATCTGTATATGCCATTGGCATCCATACAAATTAATTGTTATACTGCTTTTGTTTTAGTACCTTGGTTGTGAAGCAGAAGTTGCCAGGCGTCTATGTGCAGCCATCTTACCGCTCTGCGTTAAGTAAGATAAGATTCACTCTTACTTTATAGCATATTTGGTTCCTCTGACAGAGTTGGGGCTTAACCTTTTTTTATTTTTTTCCTGCAGTGTGGTTTGGAGTAATATTCATACGGCATGGGCTTTATCAGGATGGTGTGTTCAAGTTCACAGTTTACATCCCTGATAACTATCCAGATGGTGACTGTCCAGTAAGTAGGAGACAATGTGGCTTTGTTTGTGGGGCTCCATTCACCAAGGGGGAACTAAAGGGCCTAGGGATTTCTTGTTTTGGTTCTCTTCCTGACCTAATGCTTTAACAATTTCAGTTTTCCTGAACATTTGTCTTCCCAGTGGAGTTTTGGTGCTTTGTTGCATCTTTGGTCATGGGGTGCTCTGCCTCGAGCTTCATTCTTTCTCTGCTTGGGGTGTTCAAATGAGGCTGGATGTTGTACTGCAGCACTTACACATGGACAGCACTTGTCATGCTGCAGTTGAAGAGTGACCTTTTTCCCCACTGAATGGTTAAAAGTAGCTCAGTATCTTTCTTGGAGCAGCTTTGTGACTTTTTAAAAACATGATTGCCCTGTTGCCTTGAAGCTCCTTTGGTGACTATCTTTAAGGATCTGTCTCATAAGTTCTGGTGCTTCCATTAAAGGACATGTCTCTCTTTAAACACAGCGCTTGGTGTTTGATATTCCTGTCTTTCACCCGCTAGTTGATCCCACCTCGGGTGAACTGGATGTGAAAAGAGCATTTGCAAAATGGAGGTCAGTAAATCAGCGTTTCTTCTAGAGACATAAGATCATAGGAGCAAGCCTTAGTAATGATACCATGTTTCCTTTTAGGCGAAACCATAATCATATTTGGCAAGTATTAATGTATGCAAGGAGAGTTTTCTACAAGATTGATACAGCAAGCCCCCTAAACCCAGAGGCTGCAGTCCTGTACGTGACTTTTTTGTTTGGTTATTTAAGATAAATTTTAAAATCCAGCTAAGTAGATTAAGTTGATAATTTTTTGATTTAAACTTTTAACACAGGTATGAAAAGGACATTCAGCTTTTTAAAAGTAAAGTGGTTGACAGTGTTAAGGTGTGCACTGCTCGTTTGTTTGACCAACCTAAAATAGAAGACCCCTATGCAATTAGGTAAGTGGTACAATATCTAGATGAATGGTTCTTTTTAGTACTGCACTTACATTTTCCAGGTGGCCTTTGAATGGAAAAAAAAAAAAAGAATTTGTATGATCTGTTAGCCTATGGCCTTTGTATCTTGGTGTCAGAACAATTTCCAGGGCTTTGTGGCCTCTTAATGCTTCATATTGTCTGCATGTTGTACCAATAGCAAAATATGTAGTGACTTCTTTTCCTAAGGACCCTTGTGATATGGTAATTCATTCCATGTGAAGACTTTTTATTTGGCAGTTTGAGCTGTTCTAACTGCCATACTCATACCACCATTCAGGTTTGGTTAAAAAGAGGGAAACAGTGGTATGAGCATGGTGGGTTCTTGTAACACTGTGATGTTGGATCTTGGGGAAAAGCAGCTGAAAGAATTTGGAGAACTAAGGAATTGGTGAGTTCTTTGGCAACATTTGCACTGCCAGAAAGGCACTGTGGTACAGTTGTTAAGAGCATGGGCTCAGCAGATGATGGACTGGCTTTGGTAGTTTTTTCTTTGGTGACCCAGAGCAATTACTCGATTTTGTTGTACCTTGCTGTCTTCACCTTTTTTTTTGGACCCGGGGATTGAATTCCAAGGCACTCAACCACTGAGCCACATCCCTAGCTCTATTTTGTATTTTATTTAGAGACTGTCTCACTGAGTTGCTTAGCGCCTCACTGTTGCTGAGGCTGGCTTTGAACTTGAGATCCTCCTGCGTCAGCCTCCAGAGCCACTGGGATTACAGGCATGTGCATGCATCCAGCTCTCCATCTTTAAATAATAGTATTTTAGGGATGATGTGAAGCTTAGGTAATCCTTGTGTAAGGAATGGTTAATATGAGAAGATCATTTATATGTAACATCTAAAACATATTTTAACAACTGAGGAAAGATTATTCTTTAAAAATATTTCCTAAGGGCTGGAGTTGTAGCTCAGTGGTAGAACACGCTTGCCTAGCACGTGTGAGGCACTGGGTTCAATCTTCAGCACCACATAAAAATAAATAGGGCTCAATGGTAGCACACTTGTCTGGCATGTGTGAGGCACTGGGTTTGATTCTCAACACTGCATATAAATTAGTAAAATAAAGGTCCTTCAACTGAAAATAACTTGAAGGTATCATGTCCATCGACAATAAAATATTTTTTTAATTAAGTTTTTAGAATTGGCTTCATTTTTGAAAAATGGAGATTATACATGTTTATAAAGCCACTGATTATTTTTAATACTTTCTGCCCCTTAAGCTTTTCTCCATGGAATCCTTCTGTACATGATGAAGCCAGAGAGAAGATGCTAACTCAGAAAGTAAGTAGAAAGCATCTTTGAGATCGTTAACTTGCTGTTTGTTTTCTAAAACATCTTCACTGGAGACCTTCATTACACACAAATAACTTTTGGGGGAACAAGTCTGTACCATGCTGCACTCTCCTCATCTTTTTTTTTAATGTCTGTTTTTGATTGTGCCTAGAAGAAGCCTGAAGAACAGCACAATAAAAGTGTTCATGTTGCTGGCCTGTCATGGGTAAAGCCTGGCTCAGTACAACCCTTCAGTAAAGAAGAGAAAACAGTAGCAACTTAAGAGATGGTGAATCTGGTGCACCGTGCACTTTCCTGCTGGACTCTGGCCTAGTTAAAGCAGACTAATGGCAAAGGACTGCCTGAAGAGTAAACCGTGTGAACCATAACTGGTATCAGTGTTTTCTATATGTGTAGGTTCTAACAGCAGGTTTGGAAACCTCTCTTTAAGTAATGCATTACTTCTGTCAGAAGTGTCTTAGGGTGGTTATCTAGTTCAGTACTCCAAATTATTGGGGACCTTGAGACTTATGTATTTTTCTGAATATAATGCTAAAGGTAAGTTGCATTCATTTAAACTGAGCAGACAGAAATCAGAACTATTTAATAGTTTTAAATCAGTGGTTTCATTTGTACATGTGTTAGCATATGGAGAGGACAGGTTTAGAGAGCAGATTCTAGAGCTTGGCACTTTTAAGTGGAAGATTGTTTCAGTCTTCAGCCTGCTGTCTTACTGATTTACAGACTGCTGTCTCTGAAGAATGTTTTAGAGAGGAAACCAGAACACTTGATCTTAGTGTTTTTTTTTTTTTAAACAAATTACTTAACTGTATTTTTATGGCAGGAGGGAGAAAAAGTGTTAAAACGGTTTCTAATGAAGTCAGATATTTAAATGATTGACTAATGTGTTTAGTAGATATGAAAATAAACCAATAAATGATTGTTCTTTGTCATTTATACAGGAAACTAAACACCCTTTCTCAATATAACTAAACAAAGATGACTTTATAAATGCTTTATTGAAAAATACACTTATTTTGGTATAAAATTACAGTAGCAGTATCTTGAGGTTTTTATAAATATTTTTGCAGAACACTATTCTAATTGAACAGTGTAAGTTCCATATTTCTTTTAGAGCAATATGAAGTTACCTAGTAACTTTGTTTATACTGATTCAATTTACAATTGAATTTTTTTCCCTAATAAGATTAACTTTAAAACTGCTGGAGCAATAGTGATTAATAAAGGTGTATAATATAGATAGTTCAATAGCTGTTAAATAATATTTTCTAATTTGTATAAATGGTACTATGTACTAATAAAAACCTAAATTCTCCAACCTATTTTTTAGACTGCCAGGAACATACCCAAACATTTTTACTTGTCTTTTGGATAACTACCTCCTAAAGAAAGAGGTCATAACTTTTCATATTAATTCTTTCAATTAAACTTGATTTAAAAATGTTTCCTTAGCCAGCTGATCCCTAAATAACAACAACTGGAGAATTTAAAAAGCATGCCCAAAAGGTGGCTACTAGGGCATAGAACAGTTTAAAAAAGTACAAAAGTGTTAAAGAAAATACTGGCTATTCAGCCTAGAAGTTTTGTACTTAATAAAGTTCACATTGTAGAAAGTGCCATCAGAAATATACAGCAAAATTTGGGATACAAAATCATGCATTTTACAGCCCTAAAGTGCCGCCACTTATACAGGTTCATTCAGACATTGCACAACTGAACGTTCACTTTTCACACTGCACCACACTACTGGGAAAGGGGAGAAGTGCACCACAGGGGACAGGTCACTTACGCTATAGTGACCTGGGGAATCTGAGCCATCTCCTTTGTTTCATAAATGTAGAAATTTCACATTTCTGTTTGAGAACAAAGTACTTAAGTTTTGTTTTGCTTTTCATAAGAACTAGAGCTGACCACAAACAGGTAGGAATGAATTTGAAATACAATTCCTCTGCTGGAACCTGTTAAGAGACCTCTCACATTTGAAAAGAGTAAGTCTAGTTCTCATAAAAATGCCCCTTCCTATTTCTAATAGACTCTAATTAGCTGGATTAAGGAAACGGGCTCCATAATCTAGCATGCATTAAATGATGCTGCAAAACAGTTTGTGAAAGAGTTTCAATACCAGGGACTAACCTCAGTGGGAACCTCGGTCATTAGCTACATCTTGGAGACGACGTAATAAGGCAGAATGATTTTCTGGGCAGATTCTTTTTGCAGGTGATTCACTTCCATCTTCCAAAAGAATCCCTCTCTTTTTAGTTGGAGTTTCTCCTGTCCGTATCATACTGTTAATTTCTCTTAGTCTCTATGGTGGGGGAGAAAACATAAAAACTTGAAAATTTTAGTGCCACACAGCTCAGTATTAAAGAATCTCAAATGTGTTAAATAAGCTTCCCTCTAAAAACTTAAACTTTTACAGAAAAAAATACCTTTATAGAGAATGATATATTCTGCCAACTTCACTGGGTCATAGTGCTGAGACTGGAATGTTTTTGACGTACATTTCTCTACAATGTACAAGTTCACAAATTTGTGATTTTTTTTTTTTTTTTAACAATAGCTATTGCCACGTCACAGTCACTTAGCGCACATTTTCCTTTTTTAAAGACAGCATGGTCTTACAGTAGTATCATGCCCCCCCCCTTTTTTTCAGGATAGTGTTACTATTTATTTTGACATATTTCTACAAACATGAAGTACAAAGCAGCACTTCTCAACCAGGATTTCACTAGAGAAGTAAGCCTGAATTCCCTAAGGCTAATTCATTTTAATGAATTAGCTGAGTTTGGTGCTAGGTAGGTATGTTATCCTTGGAAGAACTGAGAAGTTACTCAAATTCCTTTGTGCTCTGTGGCTCACACGAGGAAGCCCAGTGGAGCAAGGCAGTGCTGAAGTGCTAGAGAGACTCTTAAGTGCCTTTAGCATTTTCTCCAGAGTCCTACAAGCCTTTTCTCAATACTATTTTCTGGTAGCTCCTTGGTTTAAAAAAAAAAAAAAAAAAAAAAAAATTCTCTTCATGTGCTGCTTCAGCATCCATGTTTCTTGACAAAAATCATACTGAGCATATTCATGTACATTTAATTTAGGAAATTTCAAACAAAGTAGAGAAACCAACATGATGAATCCCCACATGCTCCTTACCACTTCAGAAACTCTGGATGGTCTTATTTGATCTACACCCCATTCACTTCTCATCCCCTACACAAATTCAGTTATCACTTCATTCTTTACTTTGCAATTATCGACTTAAGATTTTAAATAAAATCACAAGTTTTCTTTATCAGCATATGCACTTTCACAAATGTTAACATCTGAAGAAATTTCTTTTTTTAAGTAAATTTTACTTTTATTTTTCTCATCTTTCATACATTTGATTCAAGTGAGTTATGCACTTCCATTTTTACCCCAAATACAAATTGCAGAATCACATCAGTTACACATTCACAATGTTTACATAATGCCATATTAGTGACTGTTGTATTCTGCAAATTTCTTTTGACCCTTTCTATTCCATCTTCTTTGGCCTCCCTAAAAGAACTCTGGTCTGCATTTGCTTTCTCTATAGTGTCCCACTTACCTAGATATTCCTTATATTTACTGAATACATTAACCATATAATGCTAATTATATGCCAGGTTGTGCAAAGGTTACTATAAAATATGTAGATATATGGAGCACATTAATATAGTATATTGTGATGTTAATTGTATATAAATTAATACTCAATATTTGTACATAATTCATTTAAATTCAAAACATTTTAAACATAAATTCTTATTCCAAAGGAAACATATACAGACTATACCTAGACTCTATCCTCACCCAAGCCCCATGGATGCATACTATTGTTTTTTTTACAATAGTTATTGCCATGTCACAATCACTTAGATGCACATCTATTTGTGTCTAAACAAATTGGCATGCTTTATATCCTTCTGTTTTCTAAGAATGCACTCATTCCTAGAAATGTAACATTGTACTGGGGTAGTGGGGTTTTAAAATAGTATACTTATTTACTATTCAGAATATTTGTACATTTAACACCACCTTAGATTTTTTCCCATATCAGTATATATGGTCCATCTCAACTAACAGCTTTATAGTATTTTGTAGTATGTCGCTATCATAGATTAATCCTCTGATGTATTATATACTAAATCATCAGAATTGCTTAATGCTGTTAAACAATTTTACTACTATAAGTATATAATTCTTTGACTTATTCTTCAGTTAACTGTAGTAATCCACTGAAATAGCCCTTATAATTACTAATGATAATTTCATCTTAATTGACCTTGTGTGATACTTGATTCTTTTCTCCTGGTAGTATGTTAGTTTACTACAAATTGGCTGCAGACCCAAATTACTTCTTGCTTTGAAATGTTCTCCGTCATCACCTATTAAGTCATCATGATGACTGTTTCTCCACCTAACAGCTTAATAGTTGCTATCATTTATTGAAGAAACTCCCAATTCTGGGTTAGAATTTCTTTTGGTGATATTACAGATGCAGGATTGAAATAATCAATCTGGATGCATAATTCCTTTTCACATAAAATACTGGTTCCCCACCTTGGGTTTACATACAGTACAATGCCCTTTTAGTATATCTGCATATTTAAACAAACACCTAGTTGTATGAATACCAAAACAAAAACCTAAAACATTTCATATCTCCCTGTGGTCCACCTACTTCTAAGCAACCACTGATGTTTCCTGTCCTATAGTTTTGTGTTTTCTAGAATGTCACAGAACTGGAATCATGATAAGTAGCCTGGTACATATCTTGCACTTAGGCATTAATGCATTTGAGATTCATACATATTGTTGAGTGTATCACTTCTTTCTTTATTGTAAAGTAGTTCATTTTCTGCTGCAATGCAGGTCTACCCATTAACCAGCTGAAGGACATTTCCATTGTTTTATACTTTTTGGTTAGGAGTAAAGTCACCATAACCATTCATGTTCATGTATAAACATAAGCTTTTACTTGAGTAAGTACCTAGGAATAAGATTACTGGTTGTGTGGTAAGGGTATGTTCAACATTAGAAGAAAACTGCCACGCTGAATTCCAGAAGACCATACCATTTTGCATTTTCACCAGCAGCACAGAAAAGTTCCAGCTGCTCCACCTCATTGCCAGGACTTGTTCTCGTCATTGTATAAAGTCATTCCAGTAGGCATATAATGAGAGGGTGTATTCAAATGTTTGGCCAACTTTTTATCTTGGGTGGTTTATCTTTCCATTTGAGAATTCTTTATATATTGTAAATGTGTCCTTATCAGATTTGGGATTTGTAAATACCTTCTAATTTCCATGATTTGTTTTTTCATTCTCTTAAGTGACTTTTGAGAAGTTCTTAATTTTGATAAAATACAATTAGTTAATGGATTGTGCTTTGATGTATCTGAGAAATCATTCCACAACACATGTCAGTCAAGATTTTTTGTTTTTCTAGATGTCCTCTTTGGTTTGAGTTTTTATGTGGTGCAGGGTACAGGATTAAGTTTACTCTATCATAGTATATAGATATCCAGGTTTTTATCACCTTTGTTGAAAATCAACTGACCGCATGTTCCAGTGATCTGTCTATACTTTGAGAAGCACTACACTTGTTTCAATTACTATAGCTTTAGTGTGAGTCTTGAAACTAGATAGTGCAACTCCTCCAACTTTTTCAAAATTGTTATTGTATCTCCCTTGCCCTTCCATATACATTTTAGCATCAGTTTATACAAGTAATTGTGCTAGAATTTGGGGTGAAATGGGGTTTAATTTGTAGATCAATTGGGCGAAAACTGATATTCTGTTTTCCAGATTATGAACATTTCTCTAGTTTGTCAGGCTTTCTTTCAACAAAGGTGTGTAGTTTTATGTCTCATACTTAATTTTTAAATGTTATTTTTGGCATTTAATTTTTTTTTACTTCTGATACTTCATTAATAGTATATAGAAATATCTTTTATTTTTCCATATGGAGTTTTATAACCTCCTAAATCTTTTAATTTCAGAAACTGCTTCAATTCTTGGTGGTTTTTCTGTACATAATTCAGTCTGTGTGCCTACTTTATGTTGCCTGATTACACATGGTTTGACCCCAGTTACAATGCTGAGTAGAAGTGAGTGTGGATGTCCTTGCCTGATTCCTGATCTTGGGGAAAGGTATTCAGTCTTTCACCACTAAGGATGTTGATGTCTAGATATTTTGGCTTGTGTTCATTATCACCCTCTCTCAGGATGTTCCCCCAGTTTGCCCTTGAATGAATGTTGAATTTTGTCATTTGTTTTCCTTCATTTGTATAGAACTGGCATTATTTCTTACATGTTTGGTAGAATAGACCAGTAAAAGCTGTCTGGGCCTACAGTTTTGAGGCTGCTACTTCTTGAGTGAGTTCTGTTAGTTTAGGTCCATTTCATCTGCATTGTCAAAAAAAAAATTGTTAATCCTCATTATACCTTAATGTATACTGGTAATGCGTCATTCTTTTTCCTGATGAATCTACACAGAGATCAGTTTTTGAAATTCTTTTCTTCAAAAAACAAAAGTGCCTTGATTTCTCTGGATGGGATCTGTTTTCTATTTCAATGATTCCTGATTTCTAGTTTAAACTTAGATCACTAATTTTAACCCCTTCTTTTCTAATAGATATTTTTAGTGCTATAAATTTCTCTTTAATTTGTGAGACACAGCTAACATGGTGCTTAGTATGGGTTCTCATTTTCAATGTAGTCTATTTCCTAGTTGCTTTGACCCATAGAAATCTGATTTAGTTTTCAAAACTGGATTTTCCAGATATCATTTCTCTGTGATATCAGATTTGATGCCATCATAACCAGAAAAATTGAAAAAATACATTAAAATGTATTGAGAGCCAGGCACAGTGATGCACGTGTATAATCGCAGAGGCAGAAGGATCCCACACAGAGTAGGCCTCAGATCGCAGCAAAGCCCTATTTCAAACATAAAAGGAGCTGGAGATGTGCCTCTGGGTTCAATACTCAGTAAAACTTGTTTTACTTGCTTTTGGAACTAAAATTTGTTAGGCCTGAGGATCAATCCCCAGAACTACCAAAAAAAAAGTTTGAGATTTGTCCAGAATGTGGTTGTTCTTAAATGTTTCACGTATAGTTGATGCTATGGGAATGTTCTGTAGATGTCAGCTCATTAGCCTTATGATATTATCAATTATGTTGAATATTTGTCTTTCTCATGGTACTGGGAATTGAACACAGGTACTCCACTACTTAGCTACATCCCTGTCCTTTTATTTCAGTGTCTTGCTAAATTGCCCACACTGGCTTTGAACTTGCAGTCCCCTCAGCCACCAGACTGTGAAATTTTTCTTTTCTATTGAGGATTGTATAATCTAAGAAAATATCACTGATACATCCTGAAATCTACTTAATTGCTCTACCTTTCCTTTAATTAGGGGTAACATGGTGTAGCTTTTTCCATTCTTTATCTCAATAAGGATGTTTAAGTTATAGTTCATCCACATAAAAGTGTTAACAACTTCATGGGTTTTGGTATGTTTCCTAGATTTGTGGATTCTTTGGGGAAGTAGCTTCTATCTAGGTTGATAATTGGAAACTTTTCCTTTCTAGTAAACAGTAATCTATTTCTGCCAATATACTTGCACATAAATGGAATCAAATGGTTTGGTCTTGCGAATTATTCTAGTTCATCATCTTTGTCTAAGTATCAGTCGTCAGAAAAGCAGCAATGTGTACCACATTCTAGTGATTCCTTTTTTTCTTTTAACCAAATAAACTCCAAACAGATTAGAGTCGATTTTATACAAATGTTAGTCATTTCCCCCTCACTCCATTTTTTAAGAGGTTATAATTACCAGTTCTGAGTTCCATTAACAATCCAGCTTGGAATATAATTGGAAACTTTACCTTTTTAATACAGGAGTCTTATTCAGAAGCACTGATATCTTCATTTATACTAAATTAATTTTCAATAAGTTATACATTTTTTTTTTTTTAAGGAATGGGATACTTTTAAGATTCCAAGCCTCTAGACTTTACAATCTCCAGATTTACAGCAATAACCAAATAGAAGTGGTGATGGGGGGGTAGATAACTATAAATCTGAGTCCTTTACCTGTTTCCAACCATGGGCTGGAGTTGCAAGGCAAGTGCTCTACCACTGAGCTACAAGTGTAAGGCACTAGGTTTAATCTTAGCACCAAATAAAGGCCCTGAGTCCATATACAACTAAAAAATCAAAAAAAAAATCAAACACTCTGGTTTTTACTGCATAGACTTACTGGCCACTGTTCCCTGGCAGTACTCATCACTTTAGTGAGTGCCTAGGATAAGCCCAAACCCTATTTGGAGCATCCTAAAAGCATTTTAGAGTTTGTAAAGGACATTTATGTCAATCTCACCTTTGACGGACTGTTGCTGAAGTAGTAAAAAATCTTTTCTCGGGGTGAAAGCATTGATTCATTTTTATGTGGGGAAATGTAGACAGGATGATTTTGAGATAACTGAATTCGGCGAGGGGAGCCTGTTCTGACAAATGGATAGGGAGAGAGTGGAGGTGCATCCATCTGTTAAAAACAAAATCAGTAATTGTAAGAAACTCATTTACTTAAAATACCTGATTAGAAAGTCAGATGAGCAGCAAACTTACATGCTTAGTTTATGCCCATCTCCACTTTAAGCATTTTTAAATCAAATTATTGTCATCTCATCCTTGCAACAACCTTATAAGCTGGAAACTTCTTTATGCCTCATTTTCTCGTAAGTAAGTGGTAAGATCACTACCACCATTAAATATTGGATAATTTGAATCCATGTAACTATCTTGTATACAAATCTTTTATTATTAATGATGTTGGATAGGCAAATGTCTTCTCTTGAAGACTTCCATAGTTTTACTTGACAGTTGCTTATAAATCTAGTTTGTACACAAACAGGTCAAATATAAATGATTATTCATTCCTCTGGAGTGAAAAAACAAAACAAATACTGTTGTGAAACTTACTATGTTTGCCTGTGAGTACTTCATGGCAAATGTCTTAATTTGTTTTATGTAGATGCTGTTGTAGAACTGAATGAGGTCTCCTCTCTCCTCCTCTTCCATGTCACTGTTGGCACCTGTGAGACGAGTTGGTGTAGGAGGGGCACTGCTAGGCTGTGGAACTGGCAAGGTGCTGCTTGACCTCATGACAGGACTGGAGTCTCTACTGGCTACAAAGAGTGTTAAACACAAAGTTTGCTAGTACTGATGGTTTTAAAAAAGCTGAACAGCTACCTACGCTACTTGGTATGAAAAACAAACTTCCTTCCCACTAAGAAGCAAATCTCAGAAAATAACTTTACTCCCATGCCATAACTGGAGCATAGGTATACTGGTCATTAGTTTCCTAGGATCTGAATCCTGCACGAAGTGGTGCAAATCAATAACTAGGGATGGCATTTCCATAGCATAGCTCCAAATAAGATGCCAGCAGATTCCTGTCTGAAGCCTTTTCTAATTCCCCTGGAGAAAAATGGTATGCACTTTGTCTCAGAATAATGAAATGAAGAACTGTCACTAAATTTAGAATTTATTTTTCTAGCAGATTCTTTGTCAAGAAAGCACTTTCTATAGTAATTCTTAGTCTCCTAGGCCTAAAAAAAATAAGAGCCTACTTTTGTTTGAGGTCATAAAGATCTACTTACTTCTATCTTTGTTTAGTTCTGTAGGAGAATTCTGATGGCTTCTACTTTCACTGCTGCCAGAATTTCTTCTTTTTCTTTTCCCTTTTATCAAAACACTTCTATATACCTTTAAAGAGACAGAATATCACAGAAACTAGTATTTATTAAATGCATCCTAAATAATAGAACCTTGACATGTTACTTAACAGTGAGTAGGAGTCATCTTTCTCAGGGGATATTAAGAAATGCAGCCATGGTCAGGCACACAGCTATTAAATAACAAATCCAGGATTTAATCAGAACCTGTCTAGCTTCAGATTCCATGTACTTCCTAGAATACCACAGAGCATAATAACCCCCAACCAGAAAATTCAATTCATCTACAACGATCCAGCATTCTTGCCTTTGAGAAATGGTATTAAAATTTTAAACCCATTTTTCTTTTAACACTATCTTGGTTAAATGTACAATAGTGTTTATTCAGATAATTTCTATCTAGTGGTTCTGTGAATAAAGAAATATTCCATAATGTTGACCTTGAAAGAAAAGAGGACTTTACCAACATGTGAAATTCTTTGTTTGTGACAAATACAAAGATTAACTACTTTAAGCTTAATTTTCAGCCTATAGTTACCTGGCTTCTGGCCTGTGGCTGAGTCCTGTAACAACGCATGATATTCTGGAAGGACTTGTCTTCTTTTGTGACCTGGCAAAGAATGAGAGTACTCAGATCAACTTTCAGCATGACAGTGTGAGGAACTCAGTGAATCTGCTTTCTATAGCAAGTAGTAAAAATTATTTAAAAACAGTGATTTAAAGTCTCTGGAAATGGTCCTAAGGGTATATAGCAAATGAAAAAACATCTATTCAAGAAAATCTAAAATTCAATAAGAGGATTCTAGCATGTGAACCAAGATCTGGTGTAGAAAAGTACAATAACTAAAATTAAAAACTAACTATAGGAGAAAAATAGTAAATTTGAACCAGAAAAGAATTAGCAAAATTGAATAAAGAGATCGTATGATCTAAAGAACAGATAGTATGGTGTGTACATTTCTCTGAGACTGTGTGTAATGGAAGTACCAAGGAAAAAGAATAGAGAAGCAAGTGTTCACAGAAGTACAGTGAAATCTTCCCAATTGATTTTAAAACATTAATGTACATATCTATGAAGCTCAAGAAACTCCAAGGATACACAGAGATCCATGCCTCAATATATCATAGTAAAAATGCAGAAAGCCAAATAGAGAACATTAGTAAGAAAAGCAATTTCTTTTTTTCATTTATAGGGAAACCCCGATAAAACAGTATACATGTCAAGAGATAATGAGATAACATACTTAAAGTTATCTCCCATAAATGAAATATGTCCTCAAAACCAGAATGTGCTTGTTAGCAGCTACTCCTTACCAGCTTAATACTACAGAAAGTTCGTGAAGCTAAAAATAAGTGCGTCTGGACAGTAATCCAAATATATGCCAGTGTTCTTGACCTTTTTCACAAAGACACTAAAAAGGCATATTTTTCTGTTGATTAAAAACAATTATATAAAATATGTATATGATGTATTGTTGGAGCTGTTACAAAGAAAGGAGGTACATAGGAGCAAAGCTGTATTGGATAAAATAAATGATTCCAGAATCCATGAGACCCAATAAGAGAAATGAAAATAAGGTTAATATAGCAAACTATAAATATATTACTTTTTTTAGAAGTCATATCAATGCCAAGTAGCTGTTTGATTTGTAATATGTAAACAATGCGGTGTAAAAATTCACTACTAAAATTAAAATTGAACATTAAAAAATACTTAATGCAAAAAGAATAAAGGAATGTAAAACCAATTATATCAACATTAAAGTGAATGAATTGAATAGTCAAAAGGTGGCGATTGTCAGACTAGAAATGAGATCCAACTCTATTCTGTTTATAGGAGATGTGTTAGATTCAAAAATACAAGCTAGGCATGGTAGAATCCCAGTACTTGGGAGGCTGAGGCAGGAGGATCACAAGTTCAAAGCAGCAACAGTGAGGCACTGAGCAACTCAGACCCTGTCTCTAAAAAAAAATTAAAAATGGGGATGTGAATCAGTGGTTGAGTACCATAGTTCAATCCCCAGTACCCCCGTCCCTCAAATAATACAAGCTGGGTGCAGTGGCACATGCCTGAAATCCCAGCAATCTCTGGGAGGCTGAAGCAGGATCTCAAGTTCAAGCCAGCCTCAGCAAGACCCTCAAAAAAAGGCTGGAGGATAGCTCAGGGCTAAAGTGATTCTGCCACAAACACATATATATTTGAAGTAAACTGAAAAGACAGATTTAGCAGACTACAACTACACAAGTATCACACTATAAAACAACAAAAAAAGCTGTTAAAGAGGATATTTCATAATAAAAAGATCAATCCATCAGGAAGTTATAAACACAAGCGCACACGTTAATAGTGTACTAACTTACATGAACCAAGGTTAGGGGTGTAGTTCAGTGGTAGAGTGCTTGCCTAGCATATGAAAGGCCCTCAGTTCAATCTCTGGTATCACAAAACAATGAAAACCCAGAAATGAAGGGGGAAAACAGAAAATTTCAACAATATTGGAGATTTAAATTTACTTTCAATATGGATAAAAGATGACTGAGGCAGAAGCTCAAAAAAAGAAATGGGTCTAGTTGTTTCATAGTGCTAAAGTCTAACATTCTGCTCCAAAAGAAATTCTCCAAGAAGGACCATATATAAGGCTAACCTTGATAAATTTAAAAGGACTGAAATAATACAATGTTTTCTTTTTCAGCCAAAGTGAAATTAAACTAGAAGTCAGTAAAGAAATTCAGGAAAAATGTAGAAATTAACGTATTCCTAGATAACAAATGAGTCAAAAAGAAACCAAAAGGGAAATTCAAAAATACTTAGAGACAAATATACAGCATACGTAGGAGATGCAGTGTATGTTATAACTGTTAATGCCTACATTATAAAAGGATGTTAAGATACTTAGAAATATCTTTACAAAGTCCTTGAAAAAAGTCCATCTGAAGATACTATCCTTAGCAATAAGGACAAAATTCAACAAACTACTAGTAAACTAAACCTAACAACATAAAAATTATCAACGAGACCAAAAAGGACTTAACATTGGGATGCAAGGCTGGTCTAACATAAGAAAATCAGTGGATTAGAATAAGTAAAACACAATAAAATCAGGGGAAAAAAAGACAACATCTAACACTTTTTTATGATAAAACAGTCAACAAACTAAGAACATAAAGGGAGCTTCCTCAATCTTGATAAAAGGCATCCAAGAAAATAGACTTTTTAGTTAAAAAAAAAATTTAGATACTCAACTATAATTAGGAAAAGACAAGATTTCTGCTTTCAACTTTTGTATTTAACATTGTAGGTTTTAGCCAAGATAGTTGGGAAGGGTAGCTGGGAAAAAGGAAATAAAAAGTATCTAATTTGGACAAGAAATCAAATTATACATGAAAAAGTCTAAGGAATCAATTAAAATCTATTAGAACTAATAAGTTCAGCTAGGTTCCTAGATATTAGACCAATATACAAAAATCAGTTGTGAAAACCAATGGGGTTTGGTATATTAGTCTTTCTAAATTGTAGTAATATATGTAACATAAAATTAGCCACTTTAAAAAACCATTCTTAAGTGTACAACTCAGTAGCATTAAGTACATCTACAACATTGTACGATCATTAACACTATTTCCAAAGGTAGGAGGATCACAGGTTCATAGACAGCCTCAGCAACTTACCTGAGACTGTCTACACACTTGCAGAGAACATACCAAAAATGAAAGTTACATTTACAATAGCATCAAAAAGGATATGTAGGAATGAATGGAGCAAAAGTCATACTTTTCAAAGTGTAATACATTGCTGAAAGACCATTTAAAAAAGATCTAAATAAATGTTAAAAGCATGCCATATTCAAGGATCAAATGACTTAGGATGGCAAAACTCCCTAAACCAAAATACACAGATTCGGTGTAACTGATCAAAATCTCAGATCACTGTTAAATTGACAACTTGATTCTAAAATTTACATAGAATTTCAAGAAACTAACACAACCAAAATAATTGAAAATAAAAGTAGGAGGACTTGCATTTCCCAGTAAAACTTATAAAAAAGCAACAGTCATCAAAAGAGTATGGTACTACATAAGGACAGATAATAGAACTAATTGGGCAGAAATAAGCCTAAATGTCTGTACGTGTCTGATCAACCACAAAGGTGCCAAGATTATTCAATGGGGAAAAATAGTCATTTTAATAATGGGGTTGGAGTAGCTGGAAAGCCACAAAAGAATGAAGCTGGACTTTTATTTCATAGCACATACAAAAATTACTCAAAATGGATCAAAAACCTAAGAGATAAAAGTAAAAAACTCAGAAGAAAGCATAGAAGTAAAATGACATTGATTCTCAAGATTTGGCAGTAGAGTCTTAGATAAGAAAACAAAAATAGGTATCTGGACTTCATCAAAATTAAAAACTTTTGTAAAAGCTTCAAATGACACTATCAAGTAAGTGAAAAGATAACACACTGGACTGGAAGGGAAGCTGAGTATCAGAGCCCTTGCCAAGCATGTTTGAGGCACCGGGTTCAATCATCAACCACCTAAAAGAAAAGAAAAAATAACACAGAGAACAGGAGAAAATATTTGCAAATCATATGTATGACAAGGTAGTTATATATAAAGAACTCCAACAACTCAAAAAATAAATAATCCAATTTTTAAAATGAACAAAGGATTTAAATAGGTACTTCTCCAAACAAGATACACAAATGGCCAATGAGCAAATTACAAGCTGTTTATCATCAGTCAGGAATTCAAAACCATAAAAAGTCCTTCATACCTACTGGAAAGGCTGGAATCAAAATTCATATAAAGGCTAACAGGGCACAATGAAAGATGGTCAACATCATTAAACAAATACAATTCAAAACCACAATGAGATAACACTCAATACCCCAAACTAAAAATGATATCTATGTAAAATAAGGTGGCAATGTTATAGAGAAACTAGAACTCTCTTGCATTACTAGGAGCAATGTAAAATGATGATTCCTCAAAATGTTAAACAGAATTACCATATGACCCTGAAATTCCACTTCTAGGTATAAACTCTTAAAAAACTGAAAACAGCCAAGTGTGGTGGCACACACCTGTAATCTCAGCAACTCCAGACTGAGACAAGAGGATTGCAAGTTCAAAGCCAGCCTCAGCAACTTAGACATTATCCCAAGATAAAAAAATTTCAATAAAAATTGAAAATAGGCACTCAAACAAGTACACAAATATTCACAATAGCACTATTTATAACAGCCAAGGGTTGGAAAGAGCCCAAATGTACCTCTATGAATGAATGGATAAATTCTAATGTATCCACACAATGGATGCTATTTCAGCTATAACAAGGAATGGAGTACTGATACAAGGATATACTTTGGAAACATTATCCCAAATGAAAGAAGCAATACACAAAAGGTCAACGTTTTGGGTTTTTTTTTTTTTTTTTAAGTTGTATATGGACTCGGTGCCTTTATTTGGTTTTATGTGGTGCTAGGATTAAAACTCACACTTAAGAGGCAAGTACTCTACCACTAAGCCACAACTCCATTGTTATACTATTCCATTGATATGAAATATCAAAAAGCCACTGAATAGTAAATACTAAAAGCCACTAAACTGTTTAAGTTAAAATGGTTAAGTTTATGTAATGTGAATTTCAACTCAATAAATTAAAAATATTTTTTAAAAACAAATATAAAAGGTACTGTGGGGCTGGGCTTATAGCTCAGTGGTAGAATACTTGCCTAGTATGTGTGAGGCACTGGATTCAATCCTTGCCATCATATAAAAATAAATAAATAAAATAAAGGTACTATGACCATCTACAACTAAAAACATTAATTTAAATAAAGTATTATTGGCCGGGCATGAGGTCCTAAGTAACTCAGTGAGATCCTATCTCTAAATAAAATACAAAAAACAGTGCTGGAGATGTAGATCAGTGGACGAGTGCCCCTGATTTCCACCCCTGGAAAGGATAGGGGAAAAAAAAAAAAGTATTGTTATATTATGGGGCTGGGGATATAGCTCACTTGGTAGAGTGCTTGCCTCATATGCACAAGGCCCTGGGTTCAATCCCCAGCAATTAAGAAATTAAGGCTCCTCAGACTGCTGGTGGTAAAATGGTACAGTACATTAGAAAACAGTCTGGCCGATGAGGCTGTGGCTCAGTGGTAGTGCACTTGTCTGGAATGCATGAGGCACTGGGTTTGATCTTCAGCACCACATGTAAATAAATTTAAAAAAATAAAGGTCCATTGACAACTAAAAAAATATTAAAAAAAAAAAAAAAAAAAAACCAGTCGGGACTTTCCCCCAAATGATTAAACAGATTTACCATATAATCCATTGATCCATTCCTAGGTATATAACCCAAAAAACAGAAACAAAGCATGCATCCCCACAAAAAGATATACACAAATGCTTAATAGCAGTGTTATTCATAATAGCCAAAGAATAGAAACAACCCAAATGACCTTCATTTGATGAAAAAAAATAATGCCACATATCTATACAACTGAATACTCTAAAATTGTAATGATTACATATATCTGTGAATAAGAGCCATTAAATTTTACATTTTAAATGGACAGGTTATATGTCAAGTAAGCTGCTAAGTAAATGTTTGGAGAAATGACATAACATCTTTGCCCTTGCCTTTTTAGCCTTGAATGGCACTCACCTTTGCCATCACATAAATGGCACACATTAATAACTGGTCCAGATGTCTGTCCATCATAAGTTCTGTACACTGAATTATGGAGAATTCAAAGCAGGTCCAAATTTTTTTCCTCAGTTCATCTGAAATATCTAGTTTAGCACAAAGATCCCGAAGGCGGACACCTGCTAAGTGGTATACCTAATAAATAAATAAGAATATTTATAATTTTGTTTAACACTTATATATCCCCAGCTTATGTTCTAGTTTAGGGTACATAAAAAATTACCTTTCTAAAGAAAAGCGATAATGAGCTGGTCTTCCTAGGTCTAACATTGCTGCTCGTTAAAGGCTGGCCTTGTTTCTGCTGTTGTCCACCGGGGGAAATCTGTTGGATGGCCACTTGACCAGGGACTTGCAAAGTTGTTCCTGTCACCTGTTGAGAGCTCAGACTTCCAGTGAGGGCCTGAGCACTGAGGGGCTGAATGGAGCCAGTCACAGCCTGTGCCTGCCCCCCAACATTGACTTGGACTGGGAAGAATGTTATCCCTCCATTTTCATTGGCAATACCTACACCAGTTTGTTACAACATGGGAAAAAAAGACATGAAGAAAATGTTGAAAATATGAGGTTCTCTTGGCAGAGGTTTCCTTTTCTTTCTTTCCTCCTAAAGTTCCTCTCCCCATCACTTCTCTATTCCAGACATTACTCCTCTAGCCAAACCTCAAGTAACTTTCCAATAAATGCCAGAGAACTCAATATCCAACTCTTCCTTACCTTGTACAGGAATGGTCACTGTCTGTCCATTGTTGGCTGTGACAGTGGCAGTTGCCATGGTGACTAAAGTCTGTCCAGGAACTGGTGTGACAGAAACAGCCTCCCCAGATACATTCTGTACCGGTACAGCATTGACTAGGGGCTGTGAGGGAATGCGCCCAGGTGTCCCTCCATCAGAGGGGCTATCATTCTCAGCAAACAGCCGCCTTCTAGTAGTACTGGCTGTTGGGGAGCTGTACCTATCATACAATGAAGTTGGAGATGTCATGCCTAGGGTCAAAACAAATCAAACAAACCATTTAACATGAGACAAATCCACTTCTATCGAAGCTCTTGTGTTCAAAATAACTACAGTATTTCAAATTAAAAACTTAAAAAGCAAATAAAACTTACAGAAGTCATAATGTACCTATAGTCAACTAATAAATTCAGGTCAACACTACTGAAAGCAAAATTTTATGAAGAAATGTTTCTGTATTTTTCTCACTGTGCTGCCTTCTCTATTCCACTTTCCACTAAAACTAGGCTTTGTCTTCTACTACAAAGACTCCATGATACAGAGGAAAGTTAAGAAATTTCTCTTTAAAAAAAGTATAGAAAAATAGAGAGAATTTTTTAATATTTCTTTTTTTTTTTTTTAGTTTTCAGTAGACACATCATCTTTATTTTATTTGTATGTGGTGCTGAGGATCAAACCCAGCGCCCAGCGTATGCCAGGCAAGCGAGTTACCACTTGAGCCACATCCCCAGCCCATACTGAAATTCTAACATCCTTGCACAGTGTGCTTTCACTGCAAAGCCATTACTTGATAAGGGGAACATGATGGTAGTATCACATCTGACAGCATTTTCCAGTTGTGTATGAATTTTCACCTTAGTATTTTTCTACATAAACAGAATTACTGAATCTCAATATTATGCTCTTCTGCAAGGTAGACATACAGGGTTTAGATTCAACTAAGCTTAGAATTGTCCCCCCTCCCTGGCATACTAGGGATTGAATTGAGGTTATGCCCAGCCCTTTTATTTTGAGACAGTCTCAGGTAAGTTGCTGAGGCTGTCTATGAACCTGTGATCCTCCTACCTCTCAACCTCCCAAGTTACTGGAATTATAGGTTATGAGCCTCCAAGTCCAGCAATACTTTTCTTTTTTAAAAAAAACAGCTGTACTAAGATATGGGTCACATGGCATACATTTCACCCATTTAAGTTGTGAAAACCAATGGGGTTTGTTATATTATTAATCTTTCTAAATTGTAGTAATATATGTAACATAAAATTAGCCACTTTAAAAAACCATTCTTAAGTGTACAACTCAGTAGCATTAAGTACATCTACAACATTGTATGAAAACTTTTCATTATTTCCAAAACTTTTCATTACTCCAAAAACACTCATCATTACAGCTTAGTTTATTTTTAAATATTCAAACCAATATTTATTTCTAAGAAGAAGCAATCCTTTCCCTCTTCCATGTCCACCTGTAAAAACTGTACATCATAAGGTTTTTAAATTTAAAAATATATGTAGGAAGATCATAAGAGGGTTTACAGGAGTAAGTGCTGAGAGACTGTGCCTTAACTTTACCTGATGATACAAAAATAAACTTACTAGGTCTGCATTTGGTACAAAACTGCAGAATCAGCAAGAATGTGTGAAATATTTTTTTTTAACACTGAGAAAAATGGACAACTGATAAGTTAAAGGAAAATGAAGTTTAATGTCAAATCCCAATCCATAGATTAGGGAAGGAAAAACTATAGAAACATGAGAAAGAATAGGTGTTAAGATTCATAGATATATTCGAGTTGATAATAAGCAGGAAAACAGTTAAGCCACTGTTAATCCTCTTCAAGTTTTCATATGGATCATATTTATTGACTGCACTGACTAGAGTGATTCTTGACTTTAAAACTGATCCACCTAAAATGAGCACAGTGGCACACACCTGTAATCTCAGGAAGCTGAGGCAGGAGAACTGCAAGTTCAAGGCCAGCCTGAGAAACTTAGCAATACTCTGTCTCAAAACAAAATTTAAAAAAGGGCTAGGAATGTAGCTTAGTGGGAAAGAATTTGCCTACCATGAGTGAGGCCCTGGGTTCAATCGCCAGTACTGCAAAATACAAACAGATCCTTCTACAGCCAGGACTTATCAAACTGATCTAGAACAAGAATATTTGAATGGCATTCAACCATACACAACTTGCTTAATTTAAAAAACTGTTTTTTAAATAGTAGTTGTGGGATTAGGAGTGTGGCTCAGTGGTAGAGCATGTGCTTAGCATGTGCAAGGCCCTCGGTTTAATCCCCAGCACCAAAAGTAGTGTTATCTCCTACATGTAAAATTATTTTTGTGATAATTTTTTTAAATGCTCTTTTTAGATACACTCGACAGTAGAATGTATTTTGACATATTATACATACACAGTGTTTAATTTATTCTAATTAGGATCCCATTCTTGTGGTTGAACATGTTGTAGAATTATACTGGTCATGTATTTCTATATGAACACAGGAAAGTTATGTCTACTTCATTCTACTGTATTTCCTATTCCCATCTCTACTCCCTTCCCTTCATTCCCTTTTGTCTAATTCAATGAACTTATATTCTTCCTTTCTTCCCCTTTATTGTGTATTAGCATCTGCATATCAGAGAGAACCTTCAACCTTTGGTTTTTGGGGATTGGCTTATTAAACTTAGCATATGTCGGGCTCATTTTCCATCCATTTATGCCATAATTTCATTCTTCTTTATGGCTGAGTAATATGCCATTGTGTATATATGCCACATTTTCTTTATCCATTCCTCTGTTTAAGGGCATCTTGGTTGATTACATAGCTTAGTTATTGTGAACTGAGCTGCTATAAACATTCACGTGGCTACATCACTGTAGTATGCCGATTTTAAGTCCTTTGGATATATACTGAAGAGTGGTAATAACTGGATCAAATGGTGATTCCATTCCAAGTTTTCTGAGGAAACTCCATACTGCTTTCCAGAGTAGTTGTACCAATATGCAGTCCCACTGACAATCTGAGTATACCCTTTCCCCTGCAACCTCGCCAACATTTATTTTTACTTGTATTCTTTATTATTCTGACTGGAGTGAGATGAAATCTCAGTTTATTTCTCTAATTGCTGGTGATGTTGAACAATTTTTCAGATTTTTTTTAACCATTCATTTTACTTCTTCTGTGAAGTATCTGTTCAGTTCCTTTGCCCGTTTATTGATTGGGTTATTTGAGGTTTTTGGTGTTAGGATTTTTTGAGTTCTTTGTACATCTTGGAGATTAAGGTATAAGGTGCAAAGATTTTCTCCCATTCTATTGGCTCTCTATTCATGTTCTTGATGGTTTCCTTTTCTGTGAAGAACTTCTTAGTTTGATACCATCCCATCTCTTCTTGATTTTACTTCTTGTGCTTTAGAAGTCTTCTGGAGGAAGTCGGTTCCTAAAATGACATGATGGACAGTTGGGCCTACATTTCTTCTAGTAGGCACAGCGTCTCTGGTCTAAATGCTTAGTTCCTTGATCCACTTTAAGTTGAGTTTTGTGCAGGGTGAGAGATAGGGGTTCAATTTCATTCGGCTACATATGGATTTCCAGTTTTACCAGTACCACTTGTTGAAGAGGCTATCTTTCCTCCAATGTATGTTTATGGCACCTTTGTCTAGTATGAGATAACTCTATGTGGGTTTGTCTCTGAGGATTCTATTCTGTTCCATTGGTCTTCATGTCTTTTTGGTGCCAATACCATGTTGTTTTTGTTACTATAACTCTGTAGTGTAACTTATAGTCTGGTATTGTGATGCCCCCTGCTTCACTCTTCTTGTTAGGGATTGCTTTGGCTATTCTGGGCCTCTTATTTTTCCAAATGAATTTCACAGCTGCTTTTTCTAAACCTATGAAGAATGTCATTGAAATTTTCACAGGAATTGCATTAACTTTATAGCATTTTTGGTAATATGGCCATTTTGGCAATATTAATTCTGCCTATCCAAGAACCTTGGGAGATCTTTCCATCTTCTAAGGTCTTCAATTTATTTCTATAGTGTTCTGTAGTTCATAGTGAGGATGTCTTTCACCTCTTTTGTTAGATTGGGTCCCAAGTATTTTAGTTTTTTTGAGACTATTGTGACTGGGATAGTTTTCCAAATTTCTCTTTCAGTTGATTCATCATTGGTGTATAGGAACACAATTGATTTATGGGTGTTAATTTATATCCTCCTACTTTACTGAATTTATTTATGAGTTCTAGAAGTTTTCTGGTGGCATTGTTGGGTCTTCTAAATATAGAATCATGTTGTTGGCAAATAGGGTAAATTTAAATTTTGCACCTAGTAGATCTAAGAAGCTGATTAAAATATAAACCAGATGCATAGCAAACCTGCTCTTTTCTGTACTTCTTGGACCAGCACTGCTGTCATCTTAATTCAGGTAGCACAGCTCAACTGATAAAACTGAACGTGTTTAGGCCACCGAGTTCTCATATCTCACTGGTATTTGTACCTAATTGGTTCATGCAGCTCTAACCTTTAAGAAGACTTCTCTACTTCTTCTAATCTTAAAAATAATACCCATTTCCCTTTTTTAAAAAAATATAGACATCACTGAGAATTCTATCACCCAACAAGAATTATTCTTAAAAGTTGGTTTTTCCACTTCTGCCCATTTTTATGCTTTGAGGAAAACATTCACTTTAAAAATAAGGATCACATTAAATATATAGCATCCTATCTTTTTAAAAAGTAACTTGAGGCTTGGGGATAAAACTCAGAAGTAGAGTGCTTGCCTAGCATGTATGAGGCCATGGGTTCTATGCCCAGCACAACAAACAAGAAGATTCTTGTTCTGTCATATATTTTCCTCATTAAATATTCTTTAAAACCATTATTTTTAAGTGATTCATGTGGCACCAAATCACAGATTTTGGTGCAAGGTTCCAAAATATTCCTTCTAACATTTTGAACTTACTTCTTCCGAGCCCTCCAGTATCAGCACGAACTTCACTCACCCTTCTAGGAGTCAAAGGGGAGGCAGTAATACAAATTTCATCTGCTCTTTCCAGGTTCTGAGGTGGCATGACCTATAAATAATTGTTCACACAAAATGGTAATATTTGAAGAAGAATTTTCATTAGAAATACAGTAATACTCCAAGAAGAAAACTATCTTGGCTCATTAGTTCTTCCACCTTAATAAAATCAGCTTTTTCCATTTTCATACTAAAACTAAAAAACCTCCCAAACTGAAAATTGGGTATTAAATATGAATCAACCTTTATTACTGATTTGGAGACTTAGAATGGCAGTTATGCTAATGAACAGAAACCTGATCAGGAATCAAGAAAAACCATTGAATTTTACTGTCACTGAAACCTTGGGACAATTTCAAATTATTCCTGGCTCTTGTTAATATTTACAGAGGTAGATATTAATGCCAACTATCAAACCTCTCACCCCCTACATGGAAAATACTAAATTTAAATGCTGTCTGGTGAAAGGGTACCGGAATAGGATAGATATTGATGTACTTTTCTTATAAAAAGCTGTTAGGATACTTTCACAAACCTCTTCACATGTAGGAACTCTGTTTTCATTGTCTCTAATTCTATCCCAGAGTGGGGACTCCGGTTTCCATGCCAAATGATCTAAGATCTGTTCTTCAATCTGATTAAGGTGTTTTACCACCTCTCTACAAAGGCCATCTTCTGCTCTAATGAATACTTCTATTACCTGAAATAAAGAAAAAGGCCTTGGATCATTTAATAATGATTTAATAAAATTATTTATTAATAATGATTTAATAAAATCCACTATGATTTTTCACACAAAAAATTTTTACTAAGCATAAAAGTAAAATGGGCACATCTGTTTAAATATTTTTCAATATTTAAACAAATATCAAAAATTACAAATTTAACAAAAGTTTGATTTTGAAACAGTGGTTCTTCCTTTTACTATCTTGTAAATAATTAATGTATATATAAATTATATAAAATATTTTCTACAGTGATATATTTCAAAATGTGTAAATGAAAAAATATCCTTTGTATATTGAGTATGAAAACATTACTGCTAATATTTTATACTAAGAGCCTGGTGTGCCTCAGCACAAGACCCTGGGTTCAATACCCAGCATACACACAAAAGAAAAAACCAAAAAAAAAAAAAATAAAATGTCAAAGCCCTTTAAACATTCGATATATAACATGATAGAAACTAATTTTGACCATATGGTAAGTTAACATCAAGGAAGACCCTGTCTCAAAAAAAGGGCTGGGGATGTAGCTCAGTGGTAAAGTGTCACTGTGTTCAATCCCTAGTACCAAACAAAAGAAGTAAATAGCTAGAAGATTAATAATGCCTCTCTGTAATGACAGGAAATTATTTATTAATTTTTGGTACCAGGAATTGAACCCTGGGTTGTTTAACCATTGAGCCACATCGCCAGCCCTTTATATATTTTATTTTGAGACAGAGTCATACCAAGTTGCTCAGGGCCTTGCTAAATTGCTGAGGCTGGCCTTGAGCTTGCAACATTCCTGCCTTAGCTTTCCAAGTCCCTGGGATTACAGGCATATGCCACCACACCCAGCTAGAGAACTTACTTTTTCAAACTACTCTCAATGTTATTTAACTTTCATAACAACAACAAAAAAAGGCTGCAATACAAGATTAGCTAGTGATATTCATATTACTTTTTAAAGCCTTGTAAGACTCCTGAAATCACAGTATTCTAAAAATCCTTTATCAGTTGGGTGTGGTGGTACGCACCTGTAATCCTAGCTACTCAGGAGACTGAGGTCAGCATGGACCACTTAGTGAGACCCTATCTCAAATAAAATAAAAAGGACTGGGGAGTTGTATCAGTGATAGAGTGCTTGCCTAGTACATGCAAAGCACTGGTTCAATTGCCAATACCACAAAACAAAAAGTTGTTAAGGACTAACAACAGGAAGTTCATCTCATCCATGATCATTAATATCATACTTTAAAAAAAATACCTTATAATATCATGTGCATATTTGAATATGTAACAAATCCCATCACTATATACAACTATAATGCACCAATTAAAAAAACATGAAAAGAAAAAAAATACCTTATAAAAATGATAAAGTGGTACATCAAATATTTCGGTAATGAATGGAAAGTTCCCAGGAGGCTTATAAGAAAAAGTGACAACCTCAAGGCAGCAAGCTAAGAGTGATCTATGGAATGCATCTTGTTCCAGAACACCCTATAAAACAAAGTTAAAAACATTTAGAAACATTAGCCTACTCTAAAAGGACATTTCATACTTAAAAATAGCAGATAAGGTCTTTTTCTGAGTTAGTGGAAGTATGTGCTTACTTTCTTACAGAACCTTTCTTAACTCTATAAATAAGCTTTCTTTTATCAAAAATATAAAGGAATATTTAAGAACTTACAAAAATCTTATATATTATGAAATATGACATCTGTAACCAAAATGCAAATGCACCCTGATGCTTAGAATAATGTAAAAAGATATTACAAAACAGTTTTCACAGTAAGAGGGCACTGTCACAAAAAGACGGCTGGAAGGCAGGCAAGAAGGTGACTGGCTTGACGACCATGTGCCAAAAAACATGCTTATTGTAGAGTGACATAATTACAGGTGATTTGCTTTGCTTATTAGTTTCTCAAAAGTGTATATGAATATTTATTATTTTTGAATTAAAAAGTTACTCAGGGGCTGGGGATGTGGCTCAAGCGGTAGCGCACTCGCCTGGCATGCGTGTGGCCCGGGTTCAATCCTCAGCACCACATACAAAACAAAGATGTTGTGTCCGCCGATAACTAAAAAAAAAATATTAAAATTCTCTCTCTCTCTTAAAAAAAAAAAAAAAAAAGGTTACTCAGCCAACAAGAAAAAATATGGATAAATGAAATTCATCAAAATTTAAAAATTAAGAATAAATGGGGCTGGGGATATAGCTCAGTTGGTAGAGTGCTTGCCTCATATGCACAAAGCCCTGGGTTCAATCCCCAACACTACCAAAATAAATAAATAAATAAATAAATAAATAAACTGGAGAGCTAGAATTGTGACTCAGTGGTAAAGCACTTGCCTAGCATATGTGAGGCACTGGGTTCAATTCTCAGCACTGCATATAAACAAAAGGTACACTGACAACTAAAAATATATTAAAAAAAAAAAAGAATAAATGGAGACTAACAACAGGGTGAAAACAAAACCAACAGAATGGGAGAAAACACTTGCAAATTGGACACCTGGTAAAGGATTAAAATGTAGAATTTAAAAAACTAATCTAGGGGCTGGGGATGTAGCTCAAGCGGTAGCGCGCTCGCCTGGCATGCGTGCGGCCCGGGTTCGATCCTCAGCACCACATACAAAACAAAGATGTTGTGTCCGCCAATAACTAAAAAATAAATATATATATATATAAAAAACTAATCTACAAAGGATTAACATCTAGAATTAATATCTAGAATTTTAAAAATTGTTAGGGAAATGCAAATCAAAAGCACCATGAGATATTACTTCATATACATCAAGATGAATATTTTTCAAAAAATGAAAAATAACAAATGTTTTGAGGATGTGAGAAAGACGAAACCCTGGTGTAGGGCCGGTGAAAATGTAAAGAAAGTGGTACAGCTGCTATGGCAAACAGTATGGCAGTTCCTGAAAAAGTTAAATAATCACCACATGGAGTTAGGGATGTGGCTCAGTAATAGAATGCATGCACAAAAGCCTGGGTTTGATCTCCAGAACCGTCTTCCCCCACCAACCCTGCCCCCCACCAAAAAAAAAAAAAAAAGAAGGAAAAGAAAAATTACCATGATCTAGCAATTATACTTCTAGGTATGAAGAACTCAAAAGAACTGTTAGCAGGGACTCAAACAGATGCTTGACAAATACTTTTACACCAATATTAACAGCAGCATTATTTACAGTAGTCAAAAGGTAGAAATGATCCAAATATTCACCATAAAATGAATGGATAAACAAAATGTTTAAACAAAAGGGAAGAAAAATTGTGATATATGCTAGAATGTGGATAAACACTGAGAAGTGCATTAAGCCAGACTAAGAAGGACAAATATTGTACTTAATTCTATTTAAATGAGAAACCTAGCATAGGTAAATAAATTCATAAAAGACAGCCAGAAAACAGACTAAGTAAAGGTTACCAAGGGATAGAGAGGTGAACAGGTGTGTGTGTATATGTATGTGTGTGTGTGTGTGTATGTGTGTATAAATTGCCGTATGAATTTAAAGGGCTATTTTATGACTTATGACTTTATTTTTTGTAAAGCACATATTGAAGGAATATAAACAGCTACATTTAGAGGCCAATAAAGTTATATTCACCAAAGTAACTGATTTAAAAAAAAATTCTTTACTGTGGTAAAATATACTTAACAAAACAGCATTTAACCATCTTGAAGTTTACAATTCAGTGACATTAAGAATGGTAACAGTGTTATGTAACCATAACCACCCTCCACCTCCAGAACTCTTTTCATCTTCCTGAATTGAGTCTATTCTGAGATGCCAATCTTATTACCTAGAGTCATACATCATTTCTTTTTAATGGCTCTTCCTCCTTCCTTACCTTCCTCCCTCTTCTGTCCTTTCTTTCCCTCTTCTCTACCCCACCTTATTTTTTTTTTTTTAATTTTTGAGTAGAGAAGAAGGAAACTGTTTTACTCACAGATAAATCCATGTCTCCCAGTCTTTTTTGTTCCTGCTCAATAACAGATTCTAATACTTTATAGTAAAGCATCTCTGCAAAACGAAAATGTTTGCTGGCAATTTCTGTAGAAATAATTTTAAAAACACAAAAATCAAATACCAAGAAAATAAACAACATAGAAAATGAAGGCCCATCACACTCTCTCCACCCACAAAATAAAATTTAAAAACCAAACCCATACTTCAGATATATGCCTTTTCTATAATTGCTTATTCAATTATCCCTAAAATTCCTTATATTCTTCATGGTAACATTCATATTTTTCTAAAATTGCTAACTGAAATTTGCATATAAAAAATTATAATATCACTGCATTAAGATTCACACATTTTTGTTCTGTTTGGAAAAAAAATAGTTCTATGATGCTAGAGTTTAGATGTTGAATATCCTCTAAATACCCATGTAATAGACTTGGTCCTAAGAGTGGCTCTATGGGAAAGTGGTGGGACCTTTACCAGATGGAGCCTAATTGGAAGTCCCTAAGTCACTGGAGGCACTGGGATCCCCATCTTTTCTTGTCTCTTTCTTGTTGTTTTCTGGCTTGTGATATGAGTTTGCCTCACCACATACTCCCTGACATTGTTATCCAGAATCCCCCCAAGAGACCCAAAACAGTGGAGCTACTTGATCATGGAATGGAACCTCCAAAACAGTGAGATGAATAAACCTTTTCTAAGTTAATACTCTCGGGTGTTTTATTACAGTAATGAGAAGCTGACAGATGCTAAGAGATATGTAATTGGTTTACTATTCCACATACTTGGTTCCAATTTGACATCAAACAATTCCAAGGCCAGGTTTGGGCATATGTACTAGTTACAGGTTGATCATCCCTAACGTGGAAATCCAAAATCCAAAATGATCCAAAATCTGAAACTTTTTAAGCACCAGGATGGAGTCATTTGAAAATTCAACCCTGAACTCATGTCACAGGCAAAACACAGATACACTAAAACTATTGCATTAAAGTATTAGGATATAAGGTATATATAAAACATGAATAAATTTTGTATTCAGATTTGTGTCCTATTCCCCAAGATATTTCAATTTGTATATCTAATACTCAAAAGTCTGAAAAAAAATCTGAAATGTGAAACACTTCTAGTCCCAAGCATTTCAGAAAAGAGACAGTCAACTCATTTATCTATCCTTGTTCTTACTATGTTGAAGAATCACTATAGTTTTGTTTAATTTCCAGTTTACAAATGAAAACTAAAGAATTTACCAATAGTCACCAGGCATGGTGATGCACACCTGTTAATCCCTGTGGCTTCGGATGCTGACACAGGAGGATAGAAAGTTCAAAGCCAGCCTCAGCAATTTAGCAAGGCCCTAAGTAACTCAGTGGGACCCTGTCTCAAAACATAAAAAGAGCTGGGAATGCGGCTCAGTGGTTAAACCACACACATGAAAAAGAATTTACCAATAAAAAAAGAACAAAAAATCTAATATAATATAGATACTAGTCTAAAATTTCTTTCAGAAAGGGGCCTAGAAATCACTCGGATAAAAGAAAAAATAGCCACACTACACCTCTCCATTTAGTCATAAGTCTTTTCATGTTTCTGACTGGATTACCAAGAAAGGACTCCATGTACTTAAATACAATAATAAACCTTACCTTTAGCACAATTACTGAAATCCTCATCTGGCTGGGAATGCTGAGAATATATTTCATACATTTCTTTTAATCTGTTAGCAATAGCCTGGGTTGGATCTCTGGAACATGTCCTAAAAAGTAATAAAAAACTATCTAATATAAATGTCGTATCAGGTTATGGAAGGGTAAAATATTATAACTCTGTAATTTCATTAACATGTAAATGTAAAATCTTTGGACACTATATACTTTCCAAGTTAATTCAGAAGATCCCATGCTTCCTTTACAAAGGTGGCTAGACTATTATTTGGAGTGAAAAAGTACATATGCTATCTTGTGAGGCACTGTACCCTTCACTTTGGTAAACTTAGCAATCTTGGCCCTGGGGCCCAACTAATGCCATGACTGGTCCAAACTCAACTTGCACATCCCCAATAACTGATGACAACCAAAAACTGCCTTCAATTGATTCCCTAGAGAACATAGGTGCTTTTAAGAACACCTGAAAGAAAACAGGAAGAGGTATGTAACCTATACTGCAGACTCACATAAACCATTACTGACATTCTTTTTTTTTTTTTCACCAAAATGAGGTTTATGTCATTGATTCTTTTTTATTAAAAAGCAATATAAATTAAATTCAGAAGGATTATACAAATACCACCATATGGGCCTTTGTAACCTCTGTGTGTTTAGCTTGATCATAAATATATACATAGTAGAGGATAGGAAAGGCAGCAGAATACAACAGACACTAGTATGGCAATATGTAAATCAATGGATGTGCAACTGATGTGATTCTGCAATCTGTATACGGGGTAAAAATGGGAGTTCATATCCCACTTGAATCAAAGTGTGAAATATGATATATCAAGAACTATGTAATGTTTTGAACAACCAAGAATAAAAATTAATTAAGAATTAAAAAAAAATGTATCTGACAATTACTTTTCTTCCCAACACTTCAGAAATCAATCTTAATGTTCCCATGATTACCAGATCACAAATACTGGTCATTCCCAGCACCTCCACAGATAAATATGCAATAATAAATGTTTACCCCTAAAAAAAATAATAAAAAATAAAAAATAAATAAAAACATAACAAGCTTGGAAAAAAATTTTTTAAAAAACCAGTTATAATTCTGTTAGAGATAATTACCAAGTATTGTATATAACCAGAATTTTATTTATGACACACACTTACCTTTTTACAAATGCAAAACCCTTTGATTTTACCTAGTATTTACTGGTAATATTTAACCCCACTGAGGGTATTTAAGATTAGAGTTGGGAGGCAGGTAACTTTCTTTGTAGGCTGACTGTTTTAGAGAGCTTTCAAAAGCAACAGTGGTTTTACTCTTGCTTTATGAACACAGAAAGCTTCATCTTATCTGTTCAAATCTGATCTACCCTTCAGAAATTTGTTCAGGTCCAATCCCTTTCATGAAGTTCTATGTCAACTCTCATTGAAACTGACCACACAACCTCCTTTTCTACAATTGTAAAATAGTTGATAATGAGATTTGGTACCTTATCATACAGGGTTTTGCATTGTTAGTTTACCATTTCCTGTATCACATTAGAGAAATATGAGCAAAGATGATGATCTTCTGCTTATTCATCTTATATTGCTATATCCTCTGCTGACCAACAAGACTGAGCATGCAACTGCTATACAATTATTAAAATGAGGTATAATAGCGAAAATTGATATAGGAATTGGAAAATGATCAACACCCGATCTTGAAAAGGTAGACAGAGCTCAAACTAACCTGAGAATCTGTTCCAATTTCTCACTTGGTGCATTCCTGAGGCCCGTCAGCATGGTGTGAAGACGACTCAAGCTATGTGTAGCTGTAGAAATGGGAGTCACACAAGGGCTGTTCTCCTTAATGTACCTCACACCAGTGAGTGGTGTGGAGATTCTAAGTGCTTTAGACTGGTGAATAAAATTATTAGGTAAGAAAGACTTTGTTACTTCACAAATAGGAATTTAAGTCAATCAGACCTTATCTTTACAAAATCAATAAATTTTAGCAACTCATTTATCACCTTCCTGGAATTTAAATATAACACAACTAAGAGCCGCCATTATCCATGTAAAGATATGTGACAAGACACTATTTATTTTAGCCAACTATATGTTTGTGTCTTAAAAGTTAAAACTTTAAGCCAGGTGAGGCAGCACATGCCTGTAATTACAGTGACTTAGGAGGCTAGGGCAGGAGGATCACAAGTTTGAGGCCCGCCTTAGCAACTCATGGAGGCCTTAAGCACCTTAGGAAGACCCTGTCTCAAAATTTAAAAAAATAAAAAGGGCTGAGGATATGGCTCAGTGTTAAAGTGTCCTGAGTTCAATCCCCAAGTACCAAAGGGAAAAAAAAATTAAAACTTTAAGGTATATCTTCTTATTATCTCTCTTTCAAAACTTGAGCTCAAAGGAAAGATAACCATTATGTTTTTAAAAATTAAGAATATTATTCTCATGTCTGAGAAACAGAATTTGACAGCTCATATTCACCATCATGTCTGCAAATCTCAAAAGATGGACAAATGAAAGCTATGGATTAAATCTGGCCCTAGTAAAATCCAAGAGTTAACAAAGTCCATCCAAAGCATCAAATCTCCTTCAGAGAGACGATTAAACATTCTCCAAAAAGGCAATCTGAGGAAAAGCAATCTTCATCAATCTTTTTGCCCCTCCATTATCTTTAGTTATTGGACTCTATCACACTTTTTCTCTCTAGAATAGACAAGTCTTCCCAGAAATGTATTCTTGTATATAATATAAAAAAGATACAACTTAAAGAATTTAAGCATAAATACATCTGCAAATAAAGCATCTTTTCTGATTTTTGCATAAACTCTGAAAAGTTAAAGTAGTTGAAGTAGCTTAATACTATCTTTGTATTATTATGATTATGGAACCCAGGGCCTTGTGCATGCAAAGCAAGTAGTCCATCACCGAACTATAACCCCAGTCCTCAGCAGCATTTTTGATATTTAAAAAAAGACAAGCCATATTTCCCTAAGTATTAAATGTACTTACTCTAGAGAGTTTTAAAAACACCTAGCACAATTTTCAATTGGCATCAGAACAAGCTGTTCAATTCTCACTTGATACAGAAAAACTCAGAAATAAATCTATGTGGTTTCTAAACTACCCCATTCAAAATAGTCTCAAAAAATATAAAATACTTGGGAATCAATCTAACAAAAGTAGTAAAAGACCTCTACAGCAAAAACTACAGAACCTAAAGAAGGAAATTGAAGAAGACCTTAGAAGATGTAAATATCGCCCATGCTCTTGAATAGGCAGTATGGATATTGTCAAAATAGCCATAAATACCAAAACTATTATACAGAGTTAATGCAATTCCTATTAAAATCCCAATGTCGGGGGCTGGGGTTGTGGCTCAGTGGTAGTGTGCTCGCCTAGCATGCATGAGGCACTGGGTTCAATCCTCAGCACCACATAAATGTAAAATAAAGATATTGTGTCCACCTAAAACTAAAAAATAAATGGAACTAGGAATTAGACCAGAGACCCTGCACTGAATAGAAGAAAAAGTAGGCCCAAATTTTCAACATGTCAGATTAGGCCCCGACTTCCTTAACAAGTCCTAAAGTGCAAGAAATAAAATCAAGAATTTATTAAATGGGATAGATTCAAACTAAAAAGCTGCTTCTCAGCAAAAAGAGACAATCACTGAGGTAAAGAGACAGCCTACAGTATGGGAGCAAATTTTTACCACACATACATCAGATAGAGCACTAATCTCCAGGATATATAAATAACTCAAAAAACTTACACCGAAAAAAATCAACCCAATCAATAAATGGGCTAAGGAACTGAACAGACACTTCTCAGAAGAAGATATACAAGTGATCAACAAATATATGAAAAAGTGTTCAACATCTTCAGTAATTAAAGAAATGCAAATCAAAACTAAAATTTCATCTCACCCCAGTCAGAATGGCAGTTATCAAGAATATAAGCAATAATAAGTGTTGGAGAGGATGTGGGGGGAAAAGGTACACTCATACATTGCTGGTGGGACTGCAAATTGGTGCAACTACTTTGGAAAGCAGTGTGGAGATTCCTCAGAGAACTTGGAATGGAATCACCATTTGACCCAGTTATACCACTCCTTGGTCTATATCCAAAGGACTTAATATCAGCATACTATAGTAATATAACCACACCAATGTTTATAGCTGCTAAATTCACATTAGCTAAACTGTAGAACCAACCTAGATGTCCATCAATAGATGAATGGATAAAGAAACTGTGGTATATATACACAATGTATAAAACTTGGCATTAAGAGAATAAAATTACGGTAAAATTTGCAGGTAAATGGATGGAGCTGGAGAATATTAAGCTAAGCAAAATAAGCCAATCTCAAAAAACCAAAGGCCGAATGTTTTCTCTGATTAGTGGATACTGATCTATGATGGTGGTGGGGCATGGGAAGAATGGAGGAACTTTGGATTGGGCAAAGGGGAGGGCTGGGAGGGGTTATGAGGATAGGAAAGATGGTAGAATGAGATGGACATCATTACCCTAGTTACATGTATGATTACATGAATGGTGTGTCTCTACACTGTGTACAACCAGAGAATTAAAATGTTGGACTCCATTTGTGGTCAATGAATTGAAATGCATTCTGCTGTCATGTACAACTAAGAACAAATTTAAATCTTTTTTTTAAAAAATTAAGAAATCTATGTGGTTTCTACATTAAATCTGTATGCTTTCTATATGTCTCAGCAGTAGAGCTAGCTGGGCATGGCAGCACATGCCAGCACACACAGGTAATCCAACGACTGAGGAGGCTTGAGGCAGGAGGATCAGGAGTTCAAAGCCAGCCTCAGCAAAAGTGAGGCCCTACTCAACTTAGCAAGACCTTGTCTCATTAAAAAACAAACAAAAAAAAAGACCAGTAGAACTAAGACCTTCATTTTATTTTGTTTAGAGGAAATTCATCCTATCATTTTTTTTTAAGTTCATAACATGATCTGGGTAGATGAACTGCATTAACTCCTTGCCTTAGGTCTCTTGAAGCCAACTTCTTTACCATATATGAACCTGTGCTTGAATTGAGGAAGAAAAATACCTGGTGCACGTAAGAAGTCAACAGCAGCCAGCAGCATTTAACCACATCACCCACAGGCAGCATTTTCATAGAGAAAATCAGAATATAACAACCAGTTTCCTGCCTATTCTCTTCAAGGTCAACATGGAGCTATTTGGTAGCACTGTTTTAAGTGTTTAACTTACTTAAAGCTCCCTGTGCATTCTAACCAAGAAGAATTTTTCTTTAACTCAAGTATGATATGAAGTTGATAGTTTAAAAATACTAGGATGTTGCTGGGCACAATGGTACTCTTCTAGTCCTAGCTACTCAGGAAGTGGAGGCAGGAAGATCTCAAGTTCAAGGCCAGCATGGGCAACTTAGTAAGACCTTGAATTAAACTATAAAATAAAAAAATCTGAGAATATAGGTCAGTGGTACAGTACCCTGGCTTCAAATTCTGCAGTACTACAAAAAAAAACAAAACAAAAACAAACACATACACACTCACACATACACATATATATACTAGGCTGTTCCTTCTCCAAGTGAAGACTTCCAAAATTTGCAATGCAGCTGTCCTTAAAACTCACACTGCTGGGGCTGGGTATGTGGCTCAAGCGATAGCGTGCTCGCCTGGCATGCGTGCGGCCTGGGTTCGATCCTCAGCACCACATACAAAGATGTTGTGTCCGCCAAAAACTAAAAAATATTAAAATTCTCTCTCTCTCTCTCCCTCCCTCTCTATCTCACACTAAGTAATCTCTTCATTCCATAAATTTAAAAGCCATCCACATCCTGATGACTCCAAAAAAAATGTATGTACATATGTATGTGTGTATATACATATGCATGTATGTATACATAATCTTAACCTCTGCTGTGAACTCCAGTGATGAATTTCTGAGCTGCCTACTCAATGACTCTACTAGGATGCCTAAGACATAACTCAGATTTAACATGCTAAACTTTAACTCCTATTTTTTTTTTTTTTGGCAGTGCAAGGTATGGAACCCAGGGTCTTACACATGCTAGGCAAGTGCTTTGCCTCTGAGCTACATCCCCAGCCTTCCAGCCGTAACCCTAACTTTTGATCCACCCCCAAGATCTGTTCTTTCCTTTCAATAAATGTTAACCATAAATATATTTGGAATGCCTATTATATGTTGAACACTGCAAACAACATGGTCACATCTCTCATGAAACTTGTACTCTAGTACAAGGAGATAGATAAAAATTCTTTCTATCAACCTACCCACCTATCTACTTATTTACTGCTAGCAATAAATACTGAAATGACATCAATAGCAGAGTATGGGAGAAAGGAAGTCCTGAGGGTTGGAGGACGCTGGTGGTTATTATTTTACATAGTAATCAAGTTATCAGAGATCAGAATGAAGTGAGGAAGTAAGCCACGTGAACATCTGAAGAAACATGTTTTAGGCAGAGGAAACAGCAAGGCCCAAGGCTTTGAGTTGGCAGCATGCATGGCATATCTGAAAAATGAAAAAGGAAGTTAATGTGGCATAGTGGAATGGGTGAGGAGGAAAGAAATAGGAGATAAATTCAGAATGATAACAGGGCCAGGTCCCTTAAGACCACACAGGCGTTTGTAAGGACGTTAGCTTTTATATCACTCACCCTATTGTCATTATTTTTCATCTGTCACATCTTAATCCAAAATGTCAATAAATCCTGTGGCATCTCCAAAATGTGACCCAAATATGGCCATCTCTCTCCATCAAGGTACCATCCATGAATTATCACTAGAATAGTGATAATCAATAGCCTCTTAACTGCCCACTTTCACCCTTGCCCCTGACCCCACTTCCCCACAAGACCTTTAAAAAGGCCAATCAGATCACATAGCAGGGGTCACTCCTCAAAAACACCCTCTTAAAACCTTTCATTTCCATCAATGCAAAAGAAAAGTTCCTACAAAGGCCTCCAGAGCCTGCATGATCCCAGCTGTCCCTTGCTCCTCCCTCCCTTTACTTCTTATCACTCTTCCCCTCCCTCACTCCATTCCTTATGCACTAATATTCTCACTGTTCAGAAATGACATGGAGTTTCAACCTCAGAGCTTTGCGCCTGCTATTCTCTTAGCTTCACACTTATTTCTGCAGCTATTTCCATGACTTGCTTCCTCACTTATTTAGGTCTCTGCTAATATTACCTCCTCAAACACTTTCCTACCTTATCTATAGTAGCTCCATCTGCCCATCCATTCTCTCCTACCCCCAATACTTTGTATTACTAATCTATTTAATTTTTCTTCATATACTATAATTCAACATATATTTAACTCTTTGGTTATCTGAGGTCCATCTCCCTATTCTAGCTATAAGCTTCTTTAAAACAACATATTCATGGTTATTTTGTTCACTGATATATTTTCCAATGTCCAAGATACAATATGGTATATAAAATACCTTTAGAAATAAAAAGGAGATAAGTCTCAAATCTGAAGAAACTCACTTAAAGGGAGGGGAAACTCTTAGTCTTTATCAGTCTAACACCACACAATGCTGAAACTCATTTTAACAGAATCTTCTTAAATAATAGAGTTTGTTTCTCCAGTTTCTTTAATGAAGGCCACAATTCAGGTTAATTATTAACATTTTATAAATCCCTACTATGTTCATCACATGCATAGGCTATATACTATTGGCCCATCTTTTCAAAACCAAAAATTATCAGCATGATACTTTTGTTTTAATTTACAATAAATTCTCTTTTGCTCAGACCTAACTAAAACCTTTCAAAGTTGATGTTAACCAAAAGTAAATTAACAAGATAACTTTTAATTGAGAGAAGTAGGATAGAACTATTTTTTTTCATTCAGTAAACAAATAAAACACAGAGAACTACAAAAATAAAATAGAACCCTCAGCTTATCTGCACCTGTATTTGTACTCTCCTGAGATGACTCCACTCACCTTGTCAAAATGCTGCTGCAAAATGTTTTTCATCTGTACTCTTTCAGCACTCTCTGTTCCTGAACCAGAGTTCAGGCACCTTGAGAGAGTCCCAATTTCCTCTTCAGCATCCTCTCCAAGAAATATTCTTTCATCTAAATTCCCAACAGATAAAACATACTCCTCATAGGCCTTATTGATGGCTTTACTGTATGGAAAAAGAAAAAACAACAAAATGTTCTCTCTCAAAGAATTGCCATTTCAGTTAATGTTTCAGGCCACTTAATAATTTCATTTTTTATTTACTAAAAGTTCTAATAATTTTTGAAAGTTAAATTTCATTTAAGATCACTGTTTATAAAAACTGAAGAGAATAAAACATAAGATTGCTACACTATGTGCATCCACTGCACAGGGAGTGTATCTCACTGACAGTGTTTCATAGTGTATACCCTGTACCAATCTGCCTGGTAGATGCAAATCCTGGTGAAAAGCTTAGCTATCTTTCCCAGCTGTTATAGGAACCTCTGAAAACCTCAATATTTCCACATTGTCACTTTTCACCCATAAAGTTGCAAAAGCTTGATGTGACTAATCATTCAAAAAACAATTTTTTGGGCTGGGGATGTGGCTCAAGCGGTAGCGCGCTCGCCTGGCATGCGTGAGGCCCAGGTTTGATCCTCAGCACCACATACAAAGATGTCATGTCCGCCGAAAACTAAAAAAATAAATAAATATTAAAAAAAAATTTTTTTCACTAAATTTAAAAACAGAATTTTTATTGCTTCCTATATTCTCTCATAAAACATTTTAAATTCCCAGAGTACAAAACAATAAAAACATCAAACTTTGAGGTTTCCTAAGTACACAATTTAAAATATTAAAACATTTTAACAGATGTACTCACAAACTCTCTCCAAAGTTCCCAGGTTCCAGAAACCCTGTAAGATTTTCTTCTTTTCCCTTGAGGAGCTATGATGAAAGAAGAGATTTTAAATTATTATATGAGTCAGGCACGTTGGCACACTCCTGTAATTCCAGTGGGTCAGGAGGCTGAGACAGGAGAATCACGAATTGAAAGCCAGCTTCAGCAAAGGTGAGGTGCTGAGTAACTCAGTGAAACCCTGTCTCTAAATAAAATATAAAATAGGGCTGGGGATGTGGCTCAGTGGTCGAGCACCCCTGAATTCAATCCCTGGTACCAAAAATAAGTAGGTGGGTAGATAAATTATCATACGAAATCAAGTCTTTCTCTAGAAAATAATTTCTTGTTATTTCTTTTTACTTACAAACCTTTTTCTCATAAAGTTTCCTAATATAGGGCTTCCAGAAATGTTCCTTTATTCCCTTTGCTTCCAAAACAAGACCATCATGTAAGGAACAGAGTTTCTCAATGACACAAGGTGGGTCAGAGGAAGGTTTAAAATCCTTAGTGTGAAAATCTTCACATAGGCCTGTGATGAAAGAAATAATAAAATGGAGATATCAGTACTCAATAAATTAAATTTTAATAAGCCAAAATGCAGAATCTAATCAAGATATGAATAGCATATGAATGTATAGTTAATAGTGTATATGTTCCTAATTCAACTCTAAAAAAGTATATCACAACTTAAAAGATTTTATTTGGTTATCTATTTGAATATGATTAAAAATTAATTTATTGCTCTAAGACCTAAAAAAAAAAAAAAAAATACAACTTTGCAAATAAGCTTACATTCAAACAAGAAACACCACTTCAAAAAAATTTACAGTTCAAGGATTATATACTTAGATTTAATTAGATTATTTATCATATTAATTTAGTTTATTCTTGTTGTAGGCTCATCACAAGAGCAAAAAAAAAAGAAGTTAAAGAAAAATAAAAGATTAAAAGAAAAAAATGGGAGAAGCAACCATTAAAAAAATATAAAAAGGAGCTATGGGTATAGTTCTGGGATGGAGCACAGAGGAAGGCCCTGGTTCAATGCCCAGCATGAAGGGTAGGGGATGAAGGAAAGAAAGAAAGGAGGGAGGAAGAAGGAAGAGGTAAGGAGAGAAAGAAAGAAAAAAGGGAGTTAAGAAAGAATGAGAGGGGCTGGGGTTGTGGCTCAGTGGTAGAGCAATTGCCTAGCATGTATGAGGCCCTGGGTTCAATCCTCAGCATCACATATAAATAAATAAAATAAAGGTATTCTGTCCACCTACAACAAAAAAAAGTTTTAAAAAAAAAAAAACAAAGAATGAGAGAAAGGACAAAAAAGAATGTAGGTTGAGGGACTGGAGTTGTGTGGCTCAGTGGTAGAGCGCTCGCTTAGCATGTGTGAGGCCCTGGGTTCTATCCTCAGCACCACATAAAAATGAAATAAAGATACTGTGTCCACTTACAACTAAGTTGTAGGTTGACTATTCCTTTTCCAAAATGCTTGGAAGTGTTTTAGATTTTGAAGTCTTCTGGATTTTAGAAAATCTGCATAGATGTTACCAGACAAGTATCCCTGATCCAAAAATGTAAAATCTGAAATGCTCCAAAATCTGAATTTACTTTTTATTTTTGTTAGTGCTGGAGATCAAAATCAGGGTCTTGTACATGGTAGGGAAGTGCTCTATCTACCCAGCCCTAAATATGAAACTTTTTGATCATCATGTCTGAACTCAGAACGTGTCAGATTTCAGATCACTTCAGATTTTGTACTTTCAGATTAGGGATGCTCAACAAGGAACATTAATTTACCAAATCAGGAGCAACTGAAGTAAGTAACTATGCTAATTTTAAAAATCTCTGCTCCTGATAGACAAGGTAAAACTGTATCTGTAATCACTCCAAAATTGACAACAACTCTCTAGAATCCTACTATGGTATTATTCAACTAAAAGTAGCTTATATATTAGTTACATAAATACTTTTTAATATATACTTTATAAATTACAATTTGGATTCTGAACTGCGATTTCATAGAAATTATGTAAATTAAAGCACACTAAATGCATTGTCAAAATAATTAGTGGGTGGTACAATGGACTGAACCCAGGAGAGCTATATCTCTGAACTATACCCCCAGCCCTTTTTAAAATTTGAGACAGGACTTTACTGAATTACTGAGGCTGGCCTCAAACTTGTAATCCTATTAAGTCACTGGAATTATAGGTATGTGCCACTGTGCCTGGCTCATTTTACTTATTTTAGAACCATAACTACTCTTATATAGCAAAAAATTGGAAAGAAGATTCTAACAGTAAATCCTTTTTCACCTCTACAGAGTGTGTGAGGTATAAACCCTTGCCAATGTTGAAAATAATATCAGCTTTAATGTCATCTTTGCTGAGTTTCTTTTTTATAAAACTGTGCAAATATATATATTTTAATATTTTTATATGACAAATAAATATACAACATATGATATTTAACATGGATTATCTTCTTTTTACTCTGAATTTCTAAATGCCTTCTCCTCATTGAGTACATATTTCAGAAACTTCTAAAGTTATCACTTAAGACTTGAAACTCTGTGATATCTCCAAAATAAAAAATGTCAAGAGAGCTTTGACCCTTTATCATATATGTCCTGGATAACTATGATGATGGAAGCTTTTTCAAATACTCATGGTCTCTGATGCTGGAAAATCTGTATTATGTGTACAACCTCTAAGAGTAATAAACATAATGTAGAAATCTGGGTTGCCCAAGAATCTTTTAAATAAACACTTACCTTTAAAATTAGGATTCACTAGTTCTTTACGATTAGAGCACTGAAGGGCATTTCCATAAACTAAGTCCAAAGCACACAGAAGAAGGTGATAAGAATTGACCAAATCATCACTAATCATGGGGAAATTACCTACAGGATTATAGACAGTTATGGAATTAAATTAGCATCAACTTTACAATATTTTAAAAAATAATTTATTCCTTTATTTTAATGACACTATACAACATCATACAAAGTTGACTCAAGAATTATATTAAGTGTTTTGGGAAGTTCACATTTTGAGACATTACTCATATATTTTAATAAACTTCCTAGTGTTAAATGCAAACAAAAACTTTACTAAAAATGCCATGCATTCATTCAGTATTCATTAAATAAGCACTTACTAAATACTTAGTAGCTAACTAAATCTTAATATTATCATTAGATTTTGAAATTTCTGAAAAGAATTATAGGCTGAGCATAGTGGCACTTGGGTAAGGTGGCAAATGACCAGCTTCAGCAATTTAGCAAGGCCTAAGTAACTTAAGGAGACTCTTTTTGAAAATAAATAATAAAAAGGGCTGGTGATATGGCTCAGTGATAAGGCACTCCTGTATTCAACTCCCAGTACCAAAAAGAAAAAAAAAAAAAGGAGAATTTATAAATTACCTCAAACTGTAAGAAACAATTTGACATGGATATTATTTAGAAATTATGACTCATAATCAATTTCTCATGTACATACTTTAAAACCATCAGAACTTCAATATAACATTTTTAATACTTTTCTACATGATAGAAACTTATAGAAATTAATGCGACAGGGACAAAGATATTTAAGTTACAGAGTTACTATCCAAGGTAACTGTTGATGCTGGGTAACAAACACATAAGAAACGTAAACCTAAACTACAGAAGTGTGTCCTTCCAGCAGTGCTGTTTAAGTCTAATACTGAAAGCAAATTATAGAGGCTGTTAAATTGTTTTATTATTCTCATAAATTAAGAAATATTTCTAGTAGTTTGGTTTTTTTTAGCAACTTAAATTCTGTTCCTTTTTTGGTCAAATACTGTCTTTATATGCTTCATATTGATTTTACCTTCTTTTAATATCAGATAAATTCAATGTAAATGGCTAATCTAGCTGGAGAACTATTTCCAAACCTCAGCATTTCCATACTTAATACCTACCTAAATGCATGCATGTACACACACTGAGCTTCATTTCAGGTTTTCCTCTCCTTTCTCCCAAAGAAAGTTACCACTTACCTCAGCATATCAGGATATATGGCTCTTTTTTCATACAAATGGAAACATTCAACAATTCAACTTAAATGAATTAAAAAGAAAAAAATCTTCTGGTGCCATATGGCAAATGATCATTAATGAATTAAATTCTATACTGATATATCCAAATGAACTTTCTTGGCTTTACAGAGTTTTAATATTAGACTTAATTCCTCATATATAAAACAGGAAGTGGCACCTACTGGTTTCAAGCTACAAAGTCCATCACACTGACAAGTCTAAACTTGCCACTCACATGTACTTGCCACAGGAAGAAAAACCACTAGTACTGTAATTTCTGACAAAAAGCTGAAATGCCCCTGAAGATCTGCTTCTAATTTAAATTCTAGGTCTGTTTCAATGTGACATACTTTCTATTCCATACCCTGACCTTATAAATAAATCTCACCTTGTGAGATACTTTATATTTCAATCAAGAAAGAAAACAGCTAGTTGGAAAGCTGTTTAACCCATAGACTTGGCTAATTTATCAAGAATGAGAAGATTTGAGATTTCCTATAAAATAAGAAGTGGTACCAATTGGTTTTCTGACCACAAAGTTCTTCATGTGATGAGCCCAAACTGGCCACTAGTTTGTACTTAATCATATGAAGTCAACAAAGATAGCAAGCAAAAAGTTACTTAGTTCAAGAATGAGAGAGTCTGGGATACTCATATGCTGCAGAAAAAGTCATCATGAAAAGTGTCTATAGAGGCCATCATCCTCCCAAATAAATCAAGAACCAAAGAAAACTAATCAAGCTGATTTCTGAGTAAGGATTCTCCTGCATCATAAAAGATCGTAGTGCGGGTGGGGTGCATACCTATAATCCCAGCTACTTGGGAGGCTGAGGCAGGAAAATTGTGAGTTCAAGGACAGCCTGGGCAATATAGCCAGACTTTGTCTCAAAAAACAAAAAACAAAAAACAAAAAACCCTAAACAAAAATAAACAACAACAACAAGAAACCCACAGTGGTGGATTATAAAAGGACAAAGCTTTGGATCAAGTTGTTATAGACTGAATTAATAAGATTCAAACACTGAGTTATTTGAAGTAACAAAAAATACACCACTTCAGTTGATCAAGTGAGGACAACAAATATTATTTTAATAGTTTTTATGGTACCAAATACATTTATTCCTAAGTACAAACAAAACAGATAAAACTCCTGAAAATCAGACATACCTTCCCAATACAATCATCTGAAAAGATTACTATCATATATAATATCAGCCCCACAAGCTAAAACTTGTTGCAGCCATTATAAAAATGGTTTATAGACTCCTAACCCTTTATTTCACACCACAGATCATGTCACCTTAATCCTACTACAGAAAGCTGCCAGACTGATGCACAGCATATTCTTCACATTTGACAGAAGACAGACTTCTTTTGTATCAAGCACACAGCTCAAGGAAATATGGATGTCTGTCACCTAACTAGAGAAGACCAGCTATAGCCAAACAAACCACATCTAGAGACAAATAGCATGACACATCCTTGCTAGAAGCTTTCATATTCAGCATGAAATCAGGAGCCAGGAGGTCTGGGTTCAAATTCTAGCTCTGTTCCTAATACCTAGTCTCTGGGCCTCAGTTGCCCAATTTTAAAGTGAGTAAATTGAGATACTTGATCTAATAATGAGGATCTCTTCTACAAAATCTCCCCTTATCCATGGTTTCACTGTCTGCAATTTCAGATATTAAGTCAACAGTCTGAAAATATTAAATAGAAAAGTTCCAGAAATAAACACTTTGTAAGTTTTAAAATGTGCACTGTTCTGAATAGCAAAATGAAATCTGTTTTGCTGTTCACTGCTCCACCCAGTGTATCCATGCAGTACACACTATCCATCCACTAGTAGTCTTCTTGGTTATCAGATCCATTGTCACAGTATAGCAGTTTTTCGTTCACCCTCATTTTACTTAATAATAACCTCAAAGAGCAAAAGTAGTAATGCCAGCAACCTAGATATGCCACAGAGAAGCCCTAAAGTGCTACCTTTAAGTAAAAAAGTGACAGTTCTTGATTTATTAAGGAAAAAAAAATTGTATGCTGAAGTTGCTAAGATCTAAAGTACAATAGATATTTTGAAACCACATTCACATAACTCTTATATTCTATAATTGTTCTAATTTATTATGTTATTATTGTTAATCTCTTATGATACCTAATTTACAAATTAGACTTTATGTTGGTATGTATAAAAAAAAGGACATGTAGGGAAGGGGCAGAGGGTTAGCAATGATAATGGAATTTGATGAACATCATTATCCAAAGTACATGTATAAAGACATGAATTGGTGTGAACATACTTTTATACAAACAGAGATGAAAAATTGTGTTCTATATGTGTAGTAAGAATTGTGATGCATTCCATTCTAATGTATTTAAAAAATAAAAGCAATTTTAAAAAAAGAACATGAGATACAGAACCACGTGTGGGTTCAAGCATCCACTTAGAGGTCTTGGAATGTAACATTATCTGTGAAAAATCCTTCCAGTTCTATGATACTTTGTTTTTAACTTTATATTTTATTAGGCTATCTTACAGGCAAAGATATGCCACATAATATTTAAAAAAAGCTATGTAACTAACTAGTTATATTTTCTTTTTTTTTTCCTTTAGATATCCAAGAATATTTCCTAAGTAGAAATACAGAAGACTAAACATAATTCAGTGAATGCAGATCTTGAATAAGTGAAATGGGGTGATAAGAAAGGAGAGAAAATAAACCTAACATAACATTTGGTTAAGTATATTTAGCTGATTAAGATGCAGATAATAACTTGAACTACTCTAGGCTGGTCAGTCCCACTCAGCTGAATGACATGTCAAGAAAAATACAGTTCATAATAGAAAGTGTTTTCAGTTTGAAATTCAGAAGAACAGCTTTGGGTCCAAAAGATGTTGAGTAAGAACAAAATTAAAGGATTCTCCATTTCATAAGAGAAGATTTGGATGGTGTAAAGAATTACAAAAGACCCTTTTTAAAAAAAGGTGGTACAAAAAGAATCTGGGATTCAAATCCTTGAGAAAATTTTCAGTGAGGATCTGTTCTTCCTAAGATATTAATTTTATCAACCTGTAATATGTCTTAAAATTTAAATAAGCTACTTAATATGTAAATAAATATTACTCTTTTCTTACCTTTTGCATATATAAAAAGCACCCAACAAAAATGGAAAATTTCAGACACGGTACAGGGCTGTCGCCTTTGGGGGAGGAAAAAAAGGTCATGAGACAACAGAAGAATTAGAAAAAGACATCCCAAATGACTACAAATTAGGTGTGAAACAAAACCCACAGTTAGAGGAGTGATAATACCAGATTCAGCTTCACAGGGAAAATGTGTAAGAAATTCTACCCCAAAACAAACACTGTGAGGAAATAACTGGGAGCCAAGGAAAGAGCTCATCTCAGAAAGAAAAATATCTGAAAAAATGTTTAAAGTTTTGAGGTCAAGATACAGGACTAGGATTGTAGCTCAGTGGCAGAGCGCTTGCCTAGCACATACGAGGCCTTGGGTTCGATCCTCAGTACCACATAAAAATAAAGTTATTGTGTCCAACTACAACTCAAAATAAAATAAAATAAAACATTTTAAAAAAGATACATAGGGTAGAAAATAAAATGAAAAACAGTAATTATCTTTATAACATTATCATAGCTAATGATGCTTTAAGACTCCTACAGGAGGTCGCATATCCTCTGCCCCCCCACTCTCATAGCTGAGAATACATCTCCCTAAAAATATTCCCAACTACGTCAAATCATAAACAGATCTTGTTAAGGTAAATTCTGGCCTTCCTACAAGCCCTTACACTTTTCATTGAAAGTACCTGTTATATTTTGCCAAGTTGTCTGATCAGATCTGCTTTAAATCTGGCTTTCCTACAAAAACCTCTGCCAATGTTTAGACAAGATATCTATGATCTCTACATCCCAAAAGCCTTATTATAATAGGGTGTCAAAAAGAGCAAAATACCCTGAAGATGATCAGGAGATTGGGTTTAGTTCCAGTACCCCCATTAGCTGGGTACATTTCTCTCCCTGAGCATTAGTCCTTCATCTGTCGAAAGTTTATTCTACTTGGATATAATACTGTGTACTTAATTCAGCAATTCCATGACAAGAATTAAAAGTCAGTGATGTACTTTTAAAAGTAGCTTCCCTACCACAGTACATGATAAATTATTTCTAGCTTTGATTGCCCATCAAGATAAAATTCAAAATTTTTAGTTTAATATTTGAGCCGCTCTAAATTGTGGATTTGTAACTTAAAAACTCAGAAAAAAATTTGACTAACCTACTTGCTGCCAAATTTCCTCTCGCTTTGCTGCTTCTGTCTATTGTTTTTCCTCCACACAGAAGGCTATGCATTTTCTCCAAATTTACCTGTCAAAATCCTGCCCATCCTTTAAGACCTATTTCTATTTAGTCCATTCCCAACTCACTCATCCAGATTCATTTTTGCTTCAGGAATCCTATATTCTACTATGTATTGCATTCTGGTGACTTTTGTAATAAGATGTATCACACAAACTGGAGTCTTTTTATCTGCCTCCTCACCTTGACAACACTGTAAATGCTCAAAAGACAGAAACTATGGGATTTTTTTTTGTGAATATCTGTGTCCTACATAAAACCTAACAAAGTACTTCCTTTAGGTAAGTGTTCAATAAATACCCGATGACAAACTTTCAAATTATAATGTGTGTGAGATGTAGCATACAGTCATAGTGAAGCACAGGGATTCTGCAATCAGACTACCTTAGTTTCAATAGTAACTTCACACTCATCAATTGTGTGAACTTGGCCAAATTACCTCCCAGAGGCTTATTTTCCCCATTTGTAACAATAATATCAACTTCATAAGATTGTCGTGAAGATTAACTGAATGATATGTTTATGTTTTAGAAGAGTCCCTGCCCCCATAATAAATGCTCAGTAAGTGCTATACATTGTTAGTATTATTGTAAGCAGAAAATGATAATAAAAAGTATAGAGTGCTATAGGACTGGGGGAGGGTAGAGTACCTTAGTAGAGCCTGGGCAAGGTCCTGGGTTCAATGCCCAGCACCAGAAAAAAAAGTGATATAAAAATTTTTAATAACCAAACAAGGTGATACAATCCTATATTCCCATTTACTCAGGAGGCTGAGGCAGGAGGATCACAGGTTCAAGGTCAGGCTGGGCAACTTGGTGAGACTGACTCAAACAGAAAATAAGGGCTGAGCTATAGCTCAATTGGTAGAGTGCTTGTCTTGCATGCACAAAGCCATGGGTTCAATCCCTAGCGCCACACACACACACACACACACACACACACACACACACAAATAGAAAATAAAAGGGCAGGGGATGTAGCTCAGTGGGTTGAATGCTCCTGGCTTCAATTGTGGTACCCCACCAAACACAAAATTTAAATTAATTTTATAGTTTTTTTTTTTTTTTGTGATACTGGGGATTGGGTCCAGGAGTACTCTACAACAGAGTCATATCCCTAGCCCTTTTTACTTCTTTGTTTTGAGACAGGGTCTCACTAAATTTCCAAGACTAGGCTTGAATGTGTAATCCTCCTGTCTCAGCCTCCAGAGTTTCTGAGATTACAGGCAGGCACCACAGTGCCAGCTATAATTTTCTTAAATAGAAATAGGTAGTATATATAGCCTAATAAATATCAAAACATGTGCAATATAAAATCAGTTCCTAGACACTCCAAAGAAAAAAGATATTCTATATCTTTCTATAAACAATCACACTGGCCTTGCTGAAACACAAAATAAAACTTGTATCCAGGGTTGTGGCTCAGCAGTACAGCGCTCGCCTAGCACAGGCAAGGCCCTGAGTTTGATCCTCAGTACCACATAAAAATAAATTAATTTTTAAAAAATTGTATCCAAAGTTTCAAATACTTAATTTGCAAATAGTCAATCTCCCAAACTTCAAGCAAACTAGACCAGCTGCTTCCATATCAGTAGTGTCAATATAAAACTCTGGTTTCTGGGCTGGAGTTGTTGCTCAGCAGTAGGGTGCTTGCCTAGCATGTGACACATGGGTTCGATCCTCAGCACCACATAAAAGTAAATAAACAAAATAAAGGTGTTGTGCCCATCTACAACTAAAAAACTTTATTTTAAAAATTGTGGTTTGTCATATTTTCCAAAGTTTGTACTTATTGTAAACATCCTTCATAGCTTGGGAAAACTTTTCCATAATGAGAAGCAAACATTATTCATTCCAGTCAAACATAACTCCTTTTCCTGCACTTTATCAACACTTTTCTAATTCTATTTTAAACACAAATTTCCATTTCTATTTTATAGAAAATATTTTGTCAAATTTGTATCCTCTGATTGCCCTTAGCTATAAGACAAAAGACAATGAGCCAGAATAAGTTACTGACTTTGCAGAGCTGACCAGAAAGCACAAATTCATAATAGTTTCAGTTCCCTCTAGCCTTCTCGAGTCCAGTTTCTGTACTCTGATAATAAATATCAAAATACATGGAGAAGTCATTTCAGGGGGTTATTTATTACTCAATTTGGCATAAAAAAATCAAATTAAAGAATAGTCTCTATAGTCAATAATAGAAAATATTACAGTCAATATGCAGTGTATAACCAAGGACAGCTGATTGCTGAATACCCCAAACGTCTGATTTGTGCAGTCTGCATTTTTGGTTGATTAAATGAAAAGGGAAAGTTTATACCAACAAAGACCCCATACATTTTGCAAAATGAAAGAAGCCAAACTCTTCATAACACACAATGAAAAGTAAAAATCATTATTAAAAGAAAACTCTTGGGAAAAAATTCTTTATGAAATCACATTTCTTTTTTAACATTAGCAAAATTAACAGAGGTATCAAAACTGTAACACAGAAAGACAAACACTTATTCCCAAGAAATGGATATAAAAACCTACCTCTGTTTTCTTCCTCTCTGTTGACGAGGTTGTTCCTCTTGGGGATATTTAAAAATGTCTTGAAAAATAGGTTCATATTTCTTAAAAATTACAGCAGAAACAGTGAAGTTTCTTTCTAATCTCTCAGTACGTTCTCTGAAATGTGGGGGTAGATTTGCCATGTCTTCCCATTTCTTCATCTTGTTAAAAAATTCAATTAAGCTGATAATAAAGATATGAATGAGGTAATTCCATGACTAACATAAAAAGTGAAGTATATTTATATCAATACAAACAGTTAAAAGTAAACCAAAATTATTGTACTAAATTATATTACATTTAGCTGGGTGTCGTGGAGCATGCCTGTAATCCCAGGCAGGGGGCCGGGGGGGGGGGGGGGGGGGGGCGGGGGATGGCTGAGGAAAAAGGAATCTGGCAATTTAGTGGAGTTAAGCAATTTGGTGAGTCCCTGTCTCAAACAAACAAAAAAACAAAAAGAAAAACAGTGGCTGGGGATGTAGCTCAATGGTAAAGTATCCCTGGGTAAATCCCCTATAACACAAAAAAAAGAAAATAAAAAAATAATATTATATTGTGACAGTAATATAAAGTCACAACTCATGTCTTTGACTAGCTTAATATGATACAGATTGGTTTATTACTCTGATCCTTACACTTGAGATTTTTTGTTTGTTTTTTGGGTTTTTTTTTGGTACTGGGGATTGATCCCAGGGCCTCATGGATACTAGGCATACAGTCTGCCACTGAGTTTCATACCTACACCTTAAAAAAAATTTTTTTTAGTTTGAGCCAGGTACAGTGGTGCACTCCTGTAATCTCAGCAGCTCAGTAGGTTGAGGCAGGAAGACTGTGAATTCAAAGCCAGCCTCAGCAATTTATCAAGACCCTGTCTCTAAGTATAAAAAAGGGCTGGGGATGTGGCTCAATGGTTAAGTGGCCCTAGGTTAAATCCCTGGTGCCAAAAAAACTCTTTCAATTTAGTTTTAAGACAAGATCTTGCTAAATTGCTCAGGCAGGTCTGAAAATTGAGATCCTCTTGACTAACTGGGATTATAGGGTTGTGTCATTGTATCTGGCTACCTGAGGTTTGCCTTTTAAATTATGAAATATTTTTAAAATATAAAAAAATGAACAAGAGTAACATAACTAGCAAATACATACCCAACTTTCAGGATTAACAAATATTACATATTGAATAAATTTTGCCATGCTTACTTCAGATTTCTTTAAGAACTAAAAACACTACATAAATAGTCAAAATTCCCATTTGTACTCCTCATTTTAGTCCAATTCCCCTCCTTAGTCCTTCTTCCTGAAAGATAACCACACTGAAGCTAGTCTGATTCCTACCTAAATATGTGGATCCATAAACTTAAGCACTTTTGCATGTGTTTCATATTTTATATGTAAGGAATCATACATTAAGTAGCATTCTGCAACTTGATTTTCAACTCAATGCTTATGAAATTCATTAATGTTGATACAAACAGATTTAATCCATTCATTTAATTGCTAAAAACATTCCTACTCATGAACACACCATGACTTTTTGCATTCATTCCCTAACCAAGGGAAATTTAGGTTGTTTCTAATGTTTTATAACAAAAATGCTGTAATACCCATGTTTGTTCATGTGTTTAGTAATTTATTTAGGGACCATCCCAAGAAGCAGAGTCAGAGAACATACACCTTTGATTTTACTACCTGTTCCATGTATACACATTAAGACACAAGTCCTGTACATATAGTTATAAACAAAATACCATATGACTAATATTTTATTTGCCTTTTCAATCTGGAGTGTCTCCTAAAGTTCTTAATATCCTTATTTCGATTTCTCCACATTTTACACAATAACTTTCAAAAGTAAATTCTTCCACACAAGTGCCTAATACATATTATGCAAATATTTTCATTAAATTTAATAAAATATAATGAATACTAACTTTGAAGTGGTAAAGGAAAACCATGATCTGGTGTCCAAATTCAGCAATCCACATGCTCAGAGAATAATGGACAGAGAATTATTTTTATCACTATGAATTATAAGTTTTTTTATTAGTTATACTTCAAACTAATATAATTACCTCTGCTCTGAACAGCGCAGGATTCTTGTTAAAGATACATAATTTCCTTCAACAGTCCCTTTGCTTACAGTTGGAACAGATTTTCTGCAAGCCACATATAAGGCACATGCTAACCAGTGAAGATCATTTCCCTGTAAAATAAAGTAGATTTTTAGCTAATGAACTATGTATATTTCAATACAAAAATTCTTATGTTTAAATTGAAAGAGTAGTTTATATGCTTATAGGACATATTATTCTCAAAAAATGGTACTGTCCCACTTGCTCTTCATAAAATGTGACACATTCTTCCATGAGTGGTGGGAGGTCAGTGTTTCCTCACCTTGAACCTGGGCATAGGTCTATGTCCCCTTAAATTGATTAACTGCCTCAACAAATAACACAGGTTGAAGTGATACCACTTAATCTTCCAGAACATGTGCTTGGGAGTCCTAAACCAACACGTGAGAAGTCTGACTACCTTGAGTCACAATGCTGGGGAGAGACCATATGATGTGGTCAGTCATATAGAGAGAGATGCCCAAAGAGCTCTCCAGCTGTGCCAGTCCTTAGCAGCTCAATCCTTAGCTGCTCTGTCAGTGACTCAGGAGGCTGAAGCAGGACAACAAGTTTGTGGCTGCCTAGGCAACTTAAATAACATAAAATTAAAAATAAAAAGGGCTGGGGATGTAGCTTAGTAGTAAAGCACCCTGAATTTAATCCCTAGAAACAAAGGGAAACACAGGAATAAAGCACAGAAAATATAAAAAATCAAAGAGCCAGGCACAGTGGCACATGCCTATAATCCCAGTGACTTGCGAGGCAGAGGCAGGAGGATTGCAAGTTCGAGACAAACTTCTGCAATTTAGTGAGGCCCTAAGATCTTAGCAAGATCTGTCTCAAAATAAAACATAAAAAATGGCTGGGAATATGGCTGAGTGGTTAAGTGACCCTGGGTTCAATTTCTGGTACCAAAAAATAAAAATAAAAAAAAGGTACAATTCTATAACCAGTATTCTGTATTAAATATATCACAGAACTTTATTTTTTCATTGTACATTTACCTGAGATTCCCATCCCATGTTACCTTTCAGCATATCTGACTATAAGCTCCACAAGCGCAGGGAATTTTAGTTTTGTTCACCGATTTATTCCTCGCACCTAGAATATTGTGGCAAGTAGTAATGGGTACTAAAGAAATATTTGGTACATGAACAAATATTCATGCATTTATTAGATGCTCTGGGCCAAGAAGAGATTAAAGTCTCACTGATCAAAAAAAAAATCGAGTAATCAAACATGTTTTCAAAATTAATTTACTAAGCCTGGTGTGGTGGCACATGTCTGTAATCCCAGCTGTGGGGAGATTGAGGCAGAAGGATCTCAAGTTTGAGGCCAGACTGAGCAATTTAGCAAGACCAAGTCTCAAAACAATTTTTTTTTAAAGGGGCTAGGGATGAAGCTCTTTAGGAGACCCCTTGCTTAGCATTTGCAAGGTCCTAGGATCAAGTCCCAGTACCAAAAATAATAACAATTCACTAACATCTGTTGCTAAGGTAACACTAGACTTAACATGACAATCCTTATGAGTTGCAATACCTAAACTGTGTGGTGACAATGCTTGTTCTAAGTTATAGGAATATCTTGAGGGTAAAATTAGAGCTTGTTTGGAGGCATGTATGTCCTTCAAACAAACACAAAAAGTCTTCTAGGAAAGCACCCAGAGAAGTAGCCTCTTCAGCCACATCACCTCAATATACTTAAGTAAACTCTGAAGCAGTATGCATGATGAGCCACACATTACCTTAGTTAACCTTAAAGACAGTTTTGTGGGGTAGGTATAAATATCTCTAGTTTACATATAACAAAATTGAGTTTTCCGGTGGTCAAGTAATTTGTTCAAAGTCACCCAGATCTGTCAGGTTCTAAAGCCATCATTACTGCCTTTTTCTGTAGAAATAGTAATGGGGCGAGGGAATTAGTGATCGCATTGAAATTCTACTAATATTAGATTTTTTTTTTTAAGCAGTCAACAGAAAGACACATACGCAAAAGCAGCATGTCACAGTTAAATCATACCTTGGTAGCAGGCCTTCGTATCTGGAGCCTATCTGCCCTACTCTTTCCACAAGCTACAAGTAAAACTACTCGAGAAAAATCGAACGGCCTCACGTTTGAATGCCACACACACAGGCAAACAGCCGACAAACAATCCGGACTTCCGTGTCACTTCCCATTGGCCCATGAAGGGGAGGCGCCTACAGAGTTGACAGCCACTGGCTAGGAGGGCTATTTTTCTCATCTGCAAGCCTCTTCTGAAGAAAGGGACAAAACACGTCCGTATCACGGCGACAACCACCCAGATCCTCCTCGAGGTAGTCGCCGTCCTGATTCCTAACAACAACTGGGGGCGTCGGTCTAGGTCCGGGCCGGCAGAAAGCGCATTTCATTTGGCCGAGGGAAGAGTTGCCTTAATTGGTTTACACGTCCATAAACACAGCCCGAAACTTAACGACGCCTTTACTCAAAAGTCTGCAACACCTGGGCAGAGGTAATCAGGTAGAGCCGAAATTGAAAACAAATGGAGGGGAAGCCTCGAGACCCGAGCACTCCGATCTGGCCCATCGCTGCGCTAGCAAGCACGAGTCTCGCCCACTCTTCCCACGGTCTGGACAACGACACCTGTTCGTTCCACCACCTTGGTGGGTGGGGGGTTAGATGATTACACAGACCACCACCACCACCACCACCACCCCCCTTTTTTTTTTTGTAATCGTGACCCTAGCGCATCTCAACCTGGTTGTGCAATTTCGGCGACAAAGGTGTACCCCATCCTAAACACAAGAGCGGCGAGAAAGAGTTCACCTCCAGAGCCAGCGAGAGCCCTTTAAACGCCGGTTTGCAGTACTACGGTGCGCAAAGAGGAACACTCGCTCTCCGGGGGCCGCAGACCCGGGCGCCCCGAGACCCGGGGTCGGCCGGGGGTCCCTGCCGGGCGCCCGACACCCACTGGGAAGGCAACCCATCCCCGCGGCGGGGCGCGCCGACTAGGCCCAGGAAGCCCCTCGCCTCCTCCCCCGAGCGTACCTCCAGAGTGTAGCTCTCGCTCATGCTCCGGTAGCTGTCCCAGGCCTCGGCCCGCGCCGCCTCATCCATGTTGAGGCGGCTACACAGCTCGTCGAACCGCTGCTGGATCTGAGGGGTTGGCGACCCAGCCGGCTGCGCGGCGTCCTCTGCCTCACCGTCGTCCTCCTCCTCTTCATCAGAGCCTGCAGCAACTGGAGGAGGAGGAGGGGGCGGCGGCGACTGGTCGCCACCGGACGGCATAGCGCACCCCTGTACAGCTGGCCCTCAGGTGAAGTGAGGGCCAGGGCCCGTAGCCATTCAAACAGCAAAGCGCCCGCCCGTCAGTCGCCCGTACCGCGACTGCGTCGCCGCCACCGGCGCTTGACCTCTTGAAGGCACCCGTAGTATTGAGCACGGCCCGCTGGGAAATGTAGTCCAAACCGGAAGCTCACGGGGCTCAAAAACCTTGAAGAAAAAATCAGCTGTGTTGTTTTATTGGGGATGAAATACATGCTACTTTTTCGTATATTAAGTATATTCCCATCGTGAGACCATTCAGAAGGCTGTTCTGAAGATAAAAAGTACAAGAAACATTGACAGGAGAAGATTCAGTATCCAAATACTTCCTTATCATCTAGATGTCCTTGTCCAAAATGTAACAGGAAGAGTTTATCACCTAAATTCAAACCTCAGCCTTGCTTGTAATTTCTATTTCTTTCCTATGTTTTAGTGTTATGGGAGCCTTTCAAGTAATTATTTGATTTTTTAAAATGCAGTAATTCTCCATTCTCTCCCCAACATGACAAATTTACATTCACTATGACTTATGTGTACTATCCTCAACCACCCAATTGGTCTAACTTTATTTCCTTTTAATTTTTATTATTTTATTTTCTATTTTTACATTCCTAGTGGACTTAAGTCACTTTATTTCCAATCTTGTTTTTTCCACTTAAAGTTTTTAAATTGCCAGTCCTCTTTATTATTAGGTATAGTATAAAGCACTTTCATGGAGAACAGCTGAAAGGCATTGCTGTTTTGCTATTTTTGTTAAGTATAAACTGAGGGAAAGAAGTACTGGGACAAAAGGGTGGGGTATGGAAGCTATAAAGGCAGGAAGGAGAAGAACAGAAATCAGCAAATAGGGAGGTGGAAATATGAAACATGTTATCTCAGGAACAATTTTGACACAATGAACCTTTAGTAAAATTAGTAGCAGTTTTGGAGTTGGATTTGCACAGACATATAAAATGTATCAGGTCTTCCACCTAGCTGACACATGTTCATTTTCTTTCTCTCTCTTTCTCCCTCTCCCCCTCCACTAGGTTTTAAATTCATCCACCATACCACAGTATTCCAGAAGCCCAGGTCACATGAGAAAGCCTGTTATCAAAGATAAACCAAGCTATACATTAGTTAAAGCACGAAAACAGATTTTACTCAGTAGCTGCTGACAGTAAGGGGAAAGAGCTGAGTTCCACTCCAATTGGTACAAAGATGACCAAGTATTTAAAAGGGAGGAGAAAGGAGTAGAGAGGGGGAGAGAACAGAACTCAAGTGAAAATTGACAAGGGGCTGGTGGTATTAATGCCATTAGGCCAGCTGGGTCTGCTAGCTGTTAATTATGAAAATCAGGATGCTATCCTCCCCCAGAGACTAGAAGAAGGCCTTAGCCTTCCTGATGATTACAGGGGCTTTCAGGTCCTTAAGAACTCCTGTGTTATAAAAGGTTCACATACATCCCAAAGAGGAAGAATTAACAGTTTTAAGTCCTTTGTAGTAAATATATCAAGAAAGGGAAGCCAGAGACCTAAGTTTAAGTTTTGATTGGAATAAAAAGTAAATTTTCCTAGCATTGCTGAGCTTTCTGCAGCAGATATTTAATGGGGATTGAAAGGGGGCATCTTTCTAGGGATTTAGCCTTAAGGTGCTAGAAGCCAGGCCAGAGTTTGGTGGTCTCTAAGTACCAAATTTTGACAGGAGTCTTTATGTGTCAAGAATTCTGCATTTCTCACCAGGTGGCAAGGACTCAAGCCCTGGGCCTTCAGGCCCAGCTATGTTGAATGGGCAAGTTTGGAAGTAGATGCTCTAGGCTTCCAGTCAGGCCATCCCACTGATACTGTATATAGAGCAGAGATGAAACATCCCACTGAGGCCTATCCAAATTCTGGCAACAAAATTTGTGGGCAAAAGAAACAATTATGTTAACAGAGTCTTGGGTTCCAAAAAATTAGGTCCAGCTGCTCACCCCCAAAAAAACAAATAGAAAAGGCAATGGTAAAAAGCAGGAAAAGTGCTCTAATCCATATGGTCATATTGTCATCAAGCAGCTCAGCCTTGTCTTCAGGGTGCTGACAAGAGCTTTAGGTTTAAATAGAAGAACTTGGGCAGAAGCTAAGGGGTATGCCCAGTTAAGCAGTTTTGGTCAAACTGTGATCTAATTGATCATTACCTTGATTCTGGTTCTATGAGGTAGCTCCAGAAAAGTCCTTATCACTTGAGGAGGCAATTTCCATTTGATGCTCAGGATGTTTATCTATCCGAGTTGTGATCTTGAAAGGATCCCATGAGGGTTCCTGCTTAGAGAGGGACAGTCTCATCATGGGGTGATCTGCCTGCAAGACTCTGCAGGCACTACTTTGGTGTGTGGAATAGGAGGTTGAAAAGTCTCTAAAAATATCTTGACTTAGTCTTGAAGGGGGAAAAGAGAGAGAGACAGTTTAGGTAAATTGGGACTAATAAGCCTGTATTGCCAGTTTTTAGATGAATGCTCCCGTTTTAGCTTTTTTTGCGGCTGTGACTAAATGATGCAACCAGCACAATTGTAGAGGAGGGAGAGTTATTTATAGGGCTCACAGTTTCAGAGGTCTTCGTCCATAGGAGACTGGCTCCATTCCTCAGGGGTCAAGGTGAGGCTGAACATCATGGCGGGAGAGTGTGGCAGAAGGACGCAGCTCACATCATGGTGATCAAGAAGCAGAGAAAGACTTCACTTGCCAAATGCAAACATACCCCATTGTCACGACCCCAGTTAATGAGTTCTTTCAGAAGCATCCCACCTGTCTCCAGTTACCACTCAATCAATTCAGTCAGAGATCAATCCACTGATTAGGTTAATGCTATAACCCAGTCACTTCTCCAAACCTTCTTGCATTGTGTTATGTTTGAGATTTTGGGGGATATCTCACATTCAAACCATAACATTCCATGCATAGACCCCCGAAGCTCACATTCATCTAACAATGCAAAATACATTTAGTCCCTTCCCCAGAGTCTCCACAGTCTCAACAGTTCTGAGATTGCTCAAAGTTCAAGTCCAAAGTCTTCTCTGAGGCTCAAGGTAATCTCACCTTGAACTCCTGTAAAATTAAAAGTAATTTACAAATATCCTATATTTCAAGGTACAGAGTAAACATTTTCATTTATAAAAATATGGACCTAGAAAGAAGGAATAGGACCAAAGTAAGACTGAAATCCAGCTGGGCAAAGAAGTCCTGTAACTCCATGTCCAGTATCTGGAGCATATGGCATTGTGATGTTCTCTCCAAAGAGCTTGTGTAGATCCACCCCTGTGGCCTTGATGGTTGCAGCACAAGTGGCCTTTCTGTGGATTTGTCTCTGCTCAATTCCTGCAGCTTTCCTAGGACAATGTTCCACAGTACAGGCATTTCTTAACCTTGGGTGTCTCCACTGCAGTTTAGGTTTCCTCCTCAAATCTCTACACCTTACCTTCCCAGGGAGTGCCCGAAGGGGATTCCGATCCTGCTGCACTTTGCCTGGCCTCCTAGGACTTCCTTTAAAATCTTGGTGGAAGCCTCCATGAAACCCTTACTCCAGCATCCTACATTCCTGCAGAGTCAGCACCACATGGTTGATGCCAAGGTCTACTGCCATCTTGAGTAGCCAAGCCTCCAGAGACACTGGCTGTAGCAGCCTCTGAGTGTCTGGGTGGCTGAACATGTCGAAAAAACTTAATAGGCCCCCTTGTGCAAGAAGAGTACCCCAGGGGCTGGGGTTGTGGCTCAGTAATAGAGCTCTCGCCGAGCATGTGCAATGCCCTGGGTTCGATCCTCAGCACCACATAAAATAAAAATAAATAAAATAAAGCTATTATGTCCAACTACAACTAAAAAATAAATATTAAAAAAAGAAGGGTACCCCACTGGTCTCTGCTCAAGAAAATTTCACTTTTACTCCTTTAAACCAGAGATGGATGTGGTCTTGCCAGTTCTGGAGATGCCCTCAAATCATTTTTCTTATTGTCTCTGGACAAAGTCTAGCATTTTTTTGTGGCAGTAATGTCTTTAACAACTGAAACTTCCTTAGCCCCAGTTTTATTCCAGCCTTTCAAGTTTTTTGAATATTTCTGCTCTGTTTTCTGCTCTCGATTTTCACAATAAATTTGGCTAAAAGCTGTCAGCAAGCTTTGTGCAGTGGCAGTATCATAGCCAATGAGGTTTCTCTGAGGTGAAATTATTGCTAATTGAAAAAAAAAACAAAAACAAAAACTACCAGCAATACCCATGCCAATTCCTGAATGCTATGTTGCCTAGACATTTCTTCCCCCAGATTAAGAAGTCAATCACTTTTAAAAATCAGCCTCACAGAAAGTCTCAGGACATGGGCAAAATGCAGACAACTTCTCAGCCAGAACATAACACCAACAGCCTCTACCCCAAATTCCAAGAGTCCTCCTTTTCTGAACCCTCTTGAACCCTGTCTTCACTGACCACGGTTCTATTGCCATTCAGATCTTCTGAGCTCCCACCAGAGTCAGCCATTAATCTCCACTTACAAACAATCTAAAGCATTTCCAGCTTGCACTGCTACATATCTCAAAATTCCTCCCGTCAATACAAAATGCTCAAAAAGCTTCTGAATCACGTGGTCAGGGTTAATCACAGAAATGACCCCACTCCTGGTACCAATTTCTGTTTTAGTCAGCTTTTTCGCGGCTATGACTAAATGACTCAACCAGCACAACTGTAGAGGAGGAATAGTTTATTTGAGGGCTCATTGTTTCAGAGGTCTAAGTCCATGGACAGCTGACTCCATTCCTTGGGGCTCAAGGTGAGGCAGGATATCATGGTGGAAGAGTATGGCAGACAGAAGCAACTTACATGGTGATCAGGAAGGAAAGAGAGAAGGAGGAGGGGAAAGAGAGAGAGAGACTCCAAGTGTCAGATACAAATATATACCCCATAGCTATGCCCCCAACCAACGAATCACTTCCTCCAGCCACACCTCGCCTGCTTCTAGTTTCCACTCAGTTAATTCAATCAGAGATCAATCCACTGATTTAGTTAAGGCTATAACCCAGTCATTTCTCCTCCAAAACTTGCATTGTTTTACACATGAGCTTTTAAGGGATACTTCACATCCAAACCATAACAGTTCCTTACACGATTAAAATGCTGTACAAATACAAGAGTGGGAAGTTATATTCCATGTATATATAATATGTCAAAATACATTCTACTGTCATGTATAACTAAAAAAAAACAAATAAAAATTGTTTTAAAAAATGATTAACATGCCAATGTGTAGAGCTGAGCTAGTGTCAAAGTTTAAGGTGATAAAGCAGATGTGCAAAATGAAGATATGCAAAATAATGCCAAAACTTATCCTGCTTTTAGTTAGCTATTGGGCATCTGCAGGCTGATTAGTTACTACTTTTAGCAAAGACTGTAAGTCTCTGTTATAATTATTTTAATTTGAAGTCACTGAGTAATAGGGTGGCTGTTATGAAGCAATAAATAATGAGAACACTAAGTGGAGAACATGTATGTATTGATTATCATAAAATAAAAATCATTTAATGACTATTTTTCTTGGTAATTTTTTTTACACTTCCTCTAATCTCACTAATAGCTTCCATTGTTTTTAACTTTAAAAAGCTAAAATAACAGGGCTGGGGTGTGGCGCAGTGGTTGAGCACTTGCCTAGCATGTGGGAAGCCCTGGGTTTGATCGTCAGCACCACATAAAAAAAATAATGGTGATCAGATGATATTGTGTCCAACTAAAAAATAAATATTAAAAAGCTAAAATTATAAATGATATTAACATTTCTTCTAAGAAAAGAGGTAGGTACATTTTAAGTCATAGTCACTTTTTTAATATTTATTTTTGAATTTTAGGTGGACACAATATCTTTATTTTATTTTTATGTGGTGCTGAGGATAGAACGAAGTGCCTCACACATGCCAGGCAAGCACCCTACCACATAAGCCACATCCCAGCCCCCATAGTCACTTTTGATTATGGAGGTTAATTGACCTGGACGTAATTTTTAAGCAAGTTATTCAAAATTGACTTAGACTCCTAGAGCATATTTACCAAACACTTCTTTCCTGTATATTATCCTCCTCCTCCTCCCAGAAACTGAACTGGCTACCTTGTAACACAATCTTGTCTTTCCCTGCTTAACTGTTTCACTGCTGTTTGAGCCACAAAAATGCACCTTACTCTACCTGCAGGTGTCCTCCTTTCTACCTTTTCATCCTCAGTGAAAATTGTTCTTCTACACTTTCCTTACTTTTTTTTTTTTTAAAAAAATTTGTTTGTAGTTGTAGATGAACAGAATGTCTTTACCTTATTTGTTTTACTTTATTTATTTTTTATGTGGTGCTGAGGATCGAACCCAGTGCCTTGCACGTTAGGCAAGCGCCCTGCTGCTGAGCTACAGCCCCAGCGCACCTTTTTTGTTTTTTGGATGGTCCTGGGGTTTGAATCCAGGGATCCTGCACCTGCTAAGCTAGTGCTGTACCACTGGGCTGCATCCCCCTCCCCACCTCTTTGTTCCTTCTTTCCATCAGTCACTTACCATCCTAATTGTCTCGCAGGCATCCCAGTTGAATATTTCTCATGACACTTATTAAGTCCATAATGAAAAATTTACATGTTGGACCATCTGCTTCATGTCTGTTGTCCTTTCTATGTGGTAAGTGCAACATCTGTGCTATTTAGTTCTGTGCTGTAACCTCAGTGCCTAAAATGATGACAGGCATACAGTTGACTCTTCACAAAATCTGTTGAGTGAATGATCATGATAATTGAGATAGATCTTACTGGAGCCTTGGGCTTTATGGATATAAAGTCCTTTTTCATGTTGTGATCTGATAGCCCAATAGAATGTCAAAGAATATAAATGATAGTCATCTAAGAATAAAACTCTCCTTTACATTATCCCACCTTTAAAAATATGGCTAAACTAGAGAATAGAGATGTAGGTCAGTAGTTAAGTACTCACCCACCATTGATTCTCAGCACTGAAAAAATAAAAAATAAAGGGAAGGTGGAGGAGAAGGAGGAGGAGGAGAGAGAGATTGAGAAATGGAAAGAAAGAAGCTTAACTGTGATATTTTCATACAACAAAACACAGTTGTCTTCAAACCTCTTAGTCATATCTCCCTAAAAGAATTACCTCCTGGCATATATTAAAGTTGACAGATAAATTTTTCATTAAAATTTGATTAGAGCTAGGAATGGTGATACATGCTTGTAATCCTAGAAGCTCAGGAGGCTGAGATAGGAGGATCTCAAGTTCAAAGCCAACCTCAGCAATTTAGCAAGGCCCTAAGCAAATCAGTGAGACGCTGTCTCTAAATAAAATACAAAAAGGGCTGGTGATGTGGTTCAGTGGTTAAGTGTCCCTGAGTTCAATCCCTGGTACCAAAAAAAAAAAAAAAAAAGTTTGATTAGAACTGGGCACAGTGGTGCACACCTGTAATCTTAGCAACTCAGGAGACAGAGGCAGGAAGATTGCAAATTAAAGGCCATCCTCACCAACTTAGTGAGGCCCTGTCTCAAAAAAAAAAAAAAAAAAAAAGTGAGAGTGGGGCTGAATATGTGGCTCAGTGGGTTCAATAAAGCAAGCAAGCAAACAAAAAAGTTTGATTAGGTACTAAGAATATAATATCCATCCAGAATCATAACTATAAACCTTTAACAACAAAACTATTATTAAACTTTAAACATATCCAATGGACTTTAAATACCATAGTAATTTGATACTATCATCCATGATAAAAATAAATGAACATCCTGCCAGAACATGCATACAGTATACATGACCAGTAGTAGTCAGTCAGTAGTTGTCTTGATTATAGCCATTGCTAAGTACTGCAGAACTATATGGGGCTCAGTATTAAGCACAGTTTCAGGCATTTACAAGATAATCTTGGAAAAATATCCCCTACAGACCAGAGGGGACTGATATGCTATAGACTGAGTGAATTAAACAGGAACTTCCATCCCCACCCCTGCACACACACAATTCTGGAGACTGGGAAAACCAAGATCAGGATGCTGGCTTGATTTGGTTTCTGGTGAGGTCTCTTGTCTCACCTTCTCACTCAGAATATGTGATTCACTTCATTATTCATTTAAAAAATTTTTTTTATATATTTGTTTTTAAATTTTAGTTGGACACAGTACCTTTGTTTTATTTGTTTATTTTTATGTGGTGCTGAGGATAGAACCCAGGGCCTTGCACGTGGTAGGCAAGCGCTCTACCACTGAGCCACAACCCCAGCCCCACTTCATTATTTATAAATTGAAATTTTATGTCATTCTTTTTTCTCCATTAACTCATTATCTTATTATCCCATCAAGCTTTATTCTTTTTTTTTTTTAAAGAGAGAGAGAGAGAGAAAATTTTAATATTTATTTTTTAGTTTTCGGCGGACACAACATCTTTGTTTGTATGTGGTGCTGAGGATCGAACCCGGGCTGCACGCATGCCAGGCGAGCGCGCTACCGCTTGAGCCACATCCCCAGCCCAAGCTTTATTCTTATATTTTGTGCTTGAAACTCCCTTATTAATTTCCCTTTAGCAAAAATGTACATTCAGATTCATTTTTTCAAGTTCCTACTTATTTATAATGTCATGAGGTATAATTTTTTTTTTAATTTAAATATATATATTTTTAGTTGTACACAATACCTTTATTTTGTTTATTTGTTTTTATTTGGTGCTGAGGATCGAACCCAGGGCCTCGCATGTGCTAGGTGAGCACTCTACCACTGAGCCACAACCCCAGCCCCATGAGGTATAATTTACAGGCAAAAAAGTTCATCTTTTTAGGGTTATAGTTTTATTTATTTTTATAAATACAGTCATGTAACAAACATCACAATCAAGATGTTGAACATTTTCATCATCCGGAAAGTTTCCTAGTGTTGTGTACTAAACCCTTTCTCTTCAAATATCCCCTAGCAACCACTGATCAGTTTTTCATCCAAATAGTTTTGTCTCTTTTACAAAATGTAATGTAGATGTAGATGCGTACAATAGATTTGTAGCCTTTGAGTCAGTCTTCTTTCAACTTCGCATGCTGCCTTTGAGATTGATCCAAGCTGGTACATGTATCAGTGGATCTGTTCTTTGTTACTGTAAGTAGTATTCCATTATATGACTGTGCCATTGTTTATCTACTTGCCAGTTGAAGACAGTGTGCTTGATTCCAGTTTTGGATGAATGAGTAAGGGCTGCTATAACAGTTCCATGTGTTTTTGTGTGAATATAAGCTTTCATAACTCTTTGAGTAAATACCCATGGACTGAATGTTTGTCATTCCCCCTCATCCGGCCATCATTATAATTTATGTGTTGAAGTCCTAGCCCTCAATGTGATTTGGAGATAGTACTTTTAGGAGTACTATCAGAAAAAAAAAAATTCAGCAGTTTCTTACAAAGTTTAGCATACTTGTACCATATAACATAGCAGTACCACTATGTTTTAGTCTTATAGGTTTTCAAAAACAAAGACACTGTAGGGGCCCCCACATGGTTTCTCCTTACACATGGTTTCAATTACTCAAGCTCAATCACAGTCCAAAAATATTGGGGAAATTCCAGAAATAAGCAAGTCATGTTTCATGACATTGTATGTCATCCTGAGTAGAATGATATCTCATACTGTCCTGCCTGTCAGGGCATCCATACAGTATATACTACTAGTAGAAGTTGGTCAGAAGTTGTTTTGGTCACATCCATTACTACAGTACTGCGGAGCTCAATGGGGCTCAGTATTAAGCACAGTTTCAGGCATTCATGAAAGAATCTTGGAAAAATATCCCCCATGAACCAGAGGGGACACATATATCATAGACTGTGACTTAGTGAGACCCCGTCTCTAAATAAAATATAGAAAGGGCTGGGGATGTGGCTCAGTGGTTAAGTGCCCCTGGGTTTAATCCCTGATTAAAAAAAAAAAAAGGAGCAATGATGAACTTAATGTTGGCAGTAAGTACAGTGGCAAATCACTCCTCAGGGGACAGAGTTTGAACAATGAAAGAAAAACAATTTTATGCCTATCAGGCCTGAAGATTTCTATAATTGGAGATTTCTTGAAATATTAGAATTTTACTCATTTTACTCATATTAAACCTTAAATTTTTGAGGTTAAAAAAAAATAGGCCATGAGCCTTGAGTAGAGGTCTGAACATTAATAACTGAGTTTAAGAAGCTTGGTTCTTGGGGTCTGATTATCATTGATGTAGTCCATTTTCTCTTGCTATAACAAAATAGCTGAGTCCAAATAATTTATAAAGAAAGAATAGGAGTTTGTTTGGCTCACAGTGTTAGAGGGTAGGAAGTCCAAGCATGTGGCACAGGCATCTGCTATGTCTCTGGTGAGGGACTTCTTGCTGCATCACCATTAAGGGAAATGTGGTGGCAACAGAGAAAACGTGCATTTCAGGAATCTGTTCCTCATCTTATAAATCCACTAATGCCATAATGGGGAAACCATCTTCAGGACCTCACCTAATCCTACTTACTTCCTTAGGATCCCACCTCCAAATATGGTTAACATATGAATTTGGAGGTTGAGTTTCCAATACATGAACATTAGGGGACACATTCAAAATATGGTAGTTTGCTGGGTGCATTGGTACACACCATCATCCAAATTCTTGGGAGGTCGAAACAGGAAAATTGCAAGTTCAAGGTCAGCCACAGCAATTTAGCAAGACCCTGTCTCAAAATTAAAAAATGAAAGGGCTGGGGAAGTGGCTCAGTGGTAAAGTGCCCATGGTTTCAATCCTCAGAAACCAAAAACGAAGAAAGAAAAATAGCATCCATTCATTCATTTATGCAGTGAGCCTGCCTAGGGGTTCCAGGCCAGGTTGGGCAATTTAGCAAGACTGCCTCAAAATGAAATAATTTTAAAAAGTGCTGGGGGTATAGCTCAGTGGTAGAGTGCTTGCTTAGAAAGCAAGAGGCCTTGGGTTCAATCCCCAGTAGCATAAAAATTTTTTTTTCAATTCAATCAACGTATGTTAGTAAATGTCTGGTGCATTTTGAGTACTTTGCCATACAATAATAAATGAGAAAAGCACAGTTCTTGCTCCCATAGAGCTTGTTATTCAATGAGGAAACAGACCTAGAACAAGAATAGGTAAGTATGAATATATTATAAAAGAGAAATCTGGAGAGCATCACAGAAGACCTGAACTGTACATGCATGCTGACAGAGAAAGAGAGCAAGGAACAAGGAGCAGGGGTGGGCTGAAGGTGACTGGTGTTTGGGGGAGACTAAGGCTTCTCTTTCTTCTCCTTATTTTTCCCTGAGGATAAATCTGAAAGTCTTAGGTAAAGCAAGGGGGGGGAAAATTCATTTTAGGTTGAGAAAAAAGCTATGCAAGCCCCTCAATCAGAAAAAGAACAGGTGTTCCAAGGAGTTGAAGAAATGTGAATGTGATATAAGTGCAAAAAAAGAGAGGTGGGGGGATGACACAATGTATGGACAGAGGTGAAGTCAGAGGCCTGGTGAAGATGTTGGACTTGGTTCTAAAGGTGATCAGAAGCCACTTATGGTTTTAAGTTAAGGAAGCTAGTCACATTCCTTGCTCCCCAGCACTGAGAACAGTGTGTGGCACTGTTAGGTGTTTGGCAGACCTAAACCTAGTCTCACTTCTGGGCCATGGCTGAATGCTGTGAGATCCAGTGTTCCTGAGGCAAAATCTACCATGCCAGTACGACTGGTTTCCTCAACCTTTGTTTCTGTCCAGGTTACCTCAGCCAGAATGAAATCTCTTTTCCTCACTGTCACCCATCCTTTCACTATTCCTTTGGGGACACCCAGCTCATTTCCCTATATACAACAGGCTTCAAGTATAACTGTTATACTTTCTTGATAGATTGAAATTTTTATCATAAAACATTTATTTCTAGTAACTTTTTGGCTTAATGTATATTTATCTGATATTAGAATAGCCACTCCAGTTTTTAAACATGGTTCGTAATGATATACAAAACAGAATAAAAAAACATTCAGCAAATTTTGTTGCCAAGCTCTCACCTCTACTTGTTCCTCCTTATCATTTTTCCTCCGGTTTAAGACCAAAAATTTGAGTCATCTTTGATTCCTTTCTTTTATATCCTACATGCATTCCAACTGTAATTTGTCATCTCAGTCTTCAAACTATTCAAAATATGGCCATCTTTCACCTTCCTCTCTTATCAATTATCCAATTCCACCTATCTGGTCTCCCTGCACTTAGTTTCTTGTCAACATACAAGTTGTGGTTAAATTTATGTGTCAACTTGGCTGAGCCATAGATCCCAGATATTTAATCAAACATTAATGTTTCTGTGAGAGTGTTTTAGATCAGGTTTACAAAACCAGAGGAATCTGAGTAAAGAAGATTGCTCTCCAAAATGTGAGTAAGCTTATCCAATCATCTTAAGGCCTGAGTAGAACAAAAGGCTGAGCTGGAGAGGATGTGACAAGATCTAGAGTTTTGTTTGGTTGTTTGCACTAGCTATTGTATTAACACAGGAGGAATAACTTATGTTCAGTGCTGATGGAAATGTCTCAGAAAAGTCAGGTACAGTGGCACATGCCTATAATTCCAGTGACTTAGGAAGCTGAGGCAGGAGGATCTCACATTTTAGTATGTTTTCATTTATCTCATTTTCTAATTTCTCTGAGATTCTTCTTTGAACCATTATTTAGGAGTATGTTTTTTTAAATTTCCACATATTCATGAATTTCAAAGCTTAGAACTGGAAGCTGGAATACTTGGAAAACTTTTCCAAATCTGATGCTTGCTTTATAGCCTACCATAATGGCCTATCCTAGAGAATGTGCAATGTGTGCTTTATAAGAATCTTATTCCGCAGTGTTGTGTTCAATAGATAGATCATATAGGTGTAAGTGATTTATAGTGTTGTTCAAATATTGTTTTCTTTGCCTTGTTGCTCTATGCTTTGTGGAAAGTAGGATACTAAAGCCTGCAACTATTCCTGTTTCATTGTAGATTTCTTTCAATTGAGTTGATTTTTGCTTCAGGTGTTTTGCATTTCTGTTGTTAGGTGTCTACATGCTTATAGTTGTTATATGTTCCTTCATGATAGATTGACCCTTTTATTATAAAATGTTTATTTTAGTAACTTTTTTTTATACAAGGTATTGAACCCAGTGGCACTTAACCACTGAGCAATATCCCCAGCCCTTTTTCATATTTTATTTAGAAACAAAGTCTCACTGGGTTGCTTAGTGCCTCAATAAATTGCTGTGACTGGCTTTGAACTCTCCAACTTCTTGCCTCAGTCTCTTGAACCACTGGGATTACAGGCGTGTGCCACCACCATGCAGCAACTATTTGATTTAAAGTACGTCTGATATTTAGTGTAGCCACTCCAGACTCCAATATTTATTTATTTATTTATATTTTTGGTACTGGGGACTGAACCCAGAGGTGCTCAACCAATAAGCTATATCCCCAGCCCTTTCTTTCTTTAGATTATGATAAATGGCAGCATGTAAATCAGTGGAGATATTGTATAGTAAATAATGATAGGGCACTATTTGAAAAAAATTTAAAATTATAATTTCTATTTTACATGTAGATGTTGCCAAAATAAATTTCAATCAACAAAGACATTAAATACTTTTAAAGAATAAAATATGTATATAACTTGAGGGTGAAAAGATTTTCCTATGGACAAAATATAAAGTATACAAACCAGGGCTGGGTGCTGTGGCACATGCCTGTAATCCCAGTGACTTAGCAGGCTGAGGCAGGAGGACTGAAAGTTTGAGGTCAGCCTCAGCAACTTTGTGAGATCCTGTCTCAAAATAAAAAATAGAAAGGGCTGGGGATATAGCTTAGTGGTAAAGTGCCCCTGGATTCAATCTCCAGTACCAAAAAACAATAAAACAAAACAAACCAGAAAAGATTGTAGATATATCCACATAAAATTTAAAACTCCCACACTAAAGCTGTGTGGTCAGGAGTACCTATTGTTTTAGCACTTAGGAGGCCAAGACAGAAAAACCAGTTGAGTCTAGGAGTTCCAGCCAGGACAACAAAGTGAGAATCTCCCTTTCTGCATCCCTGATAAAAGAAAAAAACAAACCAAACCAAAAACCTTGCACATTAAAAGACAGAGGTTGGGAGTATGTAGCTCAGTGATATAGTGTATGCTTAGTATGTGCAAGAACCTGGGTTCAATCCCTAGCAACAAAATAACAACAAAAATAGGCAAACTGGGAAAAATATTTACCACATATAACAATGCATGGTAGAAGAAATCCATGACAGAAGAAATGCAACTGGCTTATGGAAAAATATGAAAAGTTACTTTAAAGTTACTAATAATTAAAGAAACAAACTTAAAATTTCTTTTTACCATTGATAAAGACTTTTTTTTTTTAAAGAGAGAGAGAGAGAGAAATTTTTTAATATTTATTTTTTAGTTTTCGGCAGACACAACATCTTTGTTTGTATGTGGTGCTGAGGATCGAACCCGGGCCACACGCGTGCCAGGCGAGCGCGCTACTGCTTGAGCCACATCCCCAACCCTGATAAAGACTTTTAAAAAATTATGTTTGCTGTTGGAGTATAAAATGGTAAAATCTTACAATCTTAACTCAGTTGTACAGTCTTGAGATATGAACATATTTCATGCCTTGGTATCTAAATGAAGAGGGTACATTACGAAAATGTTATGCATTCCTTTGTGGTACTGGGGATTGAACTCAGGGGTACTCAACCACTGAGCCACATCCCCAGCCCTATTTTGTATTTTATTTAGAGAAAGGTCTCACTGAGTTGCCTAGCACCTTGCTTTTTGCTGAGTCTGGCTTTGAATTTGCGATTTTCTTGTCTTAGCCTTCCAAGCCACTGGGATTACAGGTGTGTGCCACCGCTAATATATAAACAAAAAAATAAATTATCTACTTATATCATTTTAACTAAGAAAAAGAATACTATTTTAAAAATCAAAATTATTTATGCCTATTGTTTGGCAAAGATTATTAAAAAAAATTCACAGTATTAGTAAGGACAAAATGTATGCTGCTAATGATAGTAAAAATTACTACTAATACCTTTACCATAAACTTGGCAGCATAGCAAAATCCATGAAAATAGAGGAAGTAGTGGTGCATGCCTATAATCCCCGAGGCTCAGGAGGCTGAGGCAGGAGGATTGCAAGTTCAAAGTCAACCTTAGCAACTTAGCACGACCCTGTCTCAAAATTTAAAAAAATATAAAGGGTTGGGGTTGTGGCTCCGTGGTTAAGTAGCCCTAGGTTCAATCCCTAGAATTAAGAAAAAAATAAAGAGGAAGTAATTTCAGTTCAAGGAATTAACCTAATAGGGATGAATATTTTTTTTAAAAAAGCACATTTAAATCCAGTGTTCATTTTTGAGTACATAAATAAATGTTATCTGTAGGAACCAATAGCATGTATTAAAACTTACATTGCAGCTGGGTGAGGTGGTGCACACTGGTAATCCTAGCTACTTGAGAGTTCTGTGCTTTTCTGAATTTTTGTGCTTTTTCTGAGGCAGGAGGATCACAAGTTCAAGGCTGGCCTCAGCAACTTAGTGAGACACTGTCTCAAAATAAAAAATAAGAAATAATAATACTAGTAAAAAAATTAAAAGTTTCTCTTGGAGTCTTTCTGGAATTTCTAAAGATCCAAGGGAAGAAAACTTAAGTTCTAAAAAAGAAGGTTTCACTTTTTCTTGCAAACATCAGTATCACTGGGCCAACAATTAAATCAAAATGAAAAACGGGAAACATTTATGATGCTGTTGGGGATATAGTTATAGCAAATTTCTGTCTCTTAAAAATTCCTCTAAAGTATAACTTCCTTTCATAATATGGCTTCTTTCATAACTGGAATAAGATAAATCATATCAAACTCAGTTTAAAAAGTACTGTCATGTACAGAGACTGACATCATGGGTAGTCAAAGAATATGTTTAATAAAAAATAATTAAACTTCCATTTGCTCTATAGAACATCATAGAAAGTAATTTAATAAATTACAAATGACTTTTTAAGACGTTTGCTCAACTACAGAAAGCAAATTCAGACTACACAAAACACAACTGGTAAATATTGCAAATGTCCAAAAGAAAACTTGGACTAAGACTTGAATCATGAAACCTGAAACAAGGGCTATAAATACAAGGCAATACCAGCTATACTTCTTTAGTAACTACCAACACATACTTGGATATCCTTTCAACTGCAACTTTAGTATTATGTAATTCTACTGATTTTTTTCCTTATAACCCTTAACTTAACACAATCATATTTGCATGTGTTTTTTTTCCTTAGCTGATAGCTGGAGAACTCCCCGCCCCCCAATCAATATTACATAGAAATGTCCTGAAACCCAAGAGAATGTTAAAGTTAACATTAGCTTTAATGCTGTGAAAACTGTAATTGCCTTATTACATACAAAGAGAATCACTAAGATGTTAATCAAATTCATTTGACCATAATTAGGAAAATACTTTATCTCATAGATTTGATATAAATTAGGTTTTAGTTGACAAGATCTAGGAATTTGTTCCTTTTTTTAATCTGGGGGAAAAAAGGAATAAAGATCATGTGGGTAGAACTAGAGGAGGGAAGGGAAATATGGATGGTGTTGAAATACTCCACTGGCAAACTAAGTTAATTGTGTTTGAAAAACTTTGGCTATCTCAAAGGTGTATTCTAGTTAAACAAAAGTGCAATACTGCAAAGGGAAGATACTAAATATGTAATATAGCATTTCCATGATGAAGAATTACTACCCACTTCTCCTGGATGGGCATAAGAGTGACTATTGCTAAGACATTGCATAAAGGACTATCAATTCAAAGAACTATTTTGGGAAAATACAAAAATCAATATAATTCCAATGGAACTTATATAATTTTGTAAATACATATAACACTGTCTCTCTAATAAGGGGTTAGTTATTTTACATACAGAAACATAATTTACTGGTAAAGGTCTTGGAAAACCTAATACAATTGCTTACTTCATGATAAAACAACAGTTCTATCAAAATAGTAAGTTTTTTTTTTTCTGTAGGAGAGAACTGGGGTACTCCCCTTCCCTTTATTTATACCCTTACAAACTTTATTACTGACTTATTTGGGCACCAGAAAAATGCAAACATTTCTCTCTCCTTAGGATGTGAATATTTTTATGTTCAATTCAGTTCTAATTGTTTACAATGTATATGAAGGTGAACCTGGACCTCTACCTTGTCAGAATAATAGCAGCTTTAGTAGGAGAAATTGAATCACAAATTAAATATCAGACAAATTTTACATGGTAAAGGACTCTAAGAAATTGAACAAAAGCCTTGGGCTTCATTTTTGTGGTTCATAGGTATAACTTGTACATCTTTTTGAGATTATTCAAAGTGCGCTTGCAAAATGGGCAGCTCAGTATATTTAATATAAACTGATAACCCAACACTGATTCTGGGCAATATTTAGTCTGCTTACACCTACAAACTCAAAATGAACTTAGGCTATCTGCATTATTACTTTACCACTATTATCTGCTATTTCGGAATATTTCTATGACATAAAACACAAAAAGAAATCTACACAAATAAAGCAAACAAACATTTTCTTTTACATGAAGTATGCTGTGTTGAAAGTTCTTTTCAGTGGCATTTCATGAGTCTGCTTTTTCTGAACCCTGGAAACAGACATTACTCATCTGAGACATAATTATTTCTAATAGGAGGCCAAACTTTGAAAAGTTAAATCTATGTCTATAGGGTGCCAAAATCACATGACACAGGATTATTTTATGACTTATTTTACTGATTTCCAAGTTAAGCTCAGCAAAAAGCAAGTCATATTCCTTGTCAGATTAACATGATATATAGGATGTGTTTAAAAAACCCCTGAAAACAAGTACAGAATTAGAAACGAATGTAAACTTCCTAAACTAACTCAGCTGAGGTAACAGGTAGCCAGTTAAATTGGCTAATTGGGAAACTTATTTCTTCTTTAAACATACTTGTACCTGAATTGGAAACATCAGCAGTGCATCACAACACTAGAGCATTTTCATGTAATTAAAGCAATGGATGGTGATGTAGATTCTACAGCTTTCATGACATTCATTAGCTGCCCAAATTATTGCTGAGTTTTGATCTGTAAATTATAGGTGTCAAGGAGGCTGTAAAACTATATTCAAATTAAATCAGTAATATGCATAAAGTATTCTGTGTTCACTGCAAATATATTAAATATACAACTCTTATTGAGCATAATTTTCATAAAATTAACCCCCAACAAAATTATAATGCCTTTTGTTGTAATTTTATACGTTTATGTATTTGATAGTACATACGAGTTCAGAAACTTATGAATCTTAAGAAATATTACATGCAAAACGTCTCTGAAAGCAGTTTGCACTTCTAAACAAATAACTGAAATGTTCGGTCAGTAAGTTATTGATGCACTCAACACTGGGATATTTACAATTAAAATTAAAGAAAAAACTCAAAATTGGTTCATAATTTAAGTGCAGAGTCTGGGAATCAGTCTTCATTACTAGAATCTGAATCCTCGGATGATGATGATGTACTATCAGATCCAGATGAAGCATCAGCTTTCTCTGAACCATCATCTGTGCTGTTTTCATTGAGAGGACTTGGTTCAGTTCCCCGTTTGACTTCCTGATCTTTACCTCTGGAATCTTCTTCCTTTACTTCTATAGACTTAGATGAGCCTAAGTCATTGTTTTTGCTTTTCTGTACATCAAAAGTATTGGACTGGGACAAAGTTGGAATATGAAGATTAAGGCCTGGAGTGAGAAGCATCCCTGGATAAAGTATATTAGATAGTAATAGTGGGTTAAGAGCTAACGGGTTGGCAGCTGCAGCTGTATTTAATGCAGCAGTTGAGGAAGTTGAAGGAGAACTTGACAAAGAGTTTTCTCCACCATTCTCTGAATTTTGGCTCTCTGTCCTTTCTTTTTTTCCTTCTTGCTCCTTAGAGTCATTTCCCTTTTTCTCTTCTGCCCCAGAATCTGCAGGCTTTGTAAGGAGTCCTCCCATGCCCAACAGATTTGGTAATCCCGCCATTCCTGATAGCAGCATGGGGAACATAGCAGCCATGTTTTTAGCTTCTCCTCCAGAAGAAAGGCCAGCAGGCATTCCCATTAGCCCTGCAGTTACTTGCAGTGATTGCAAGTTCTGTAGATTTTGTTGTAAGGCCTGAAGAGTTGTGAGATCCACACCTGGAAGTAATCCATTCGTTAACAAAGGATTGCCTGAAACATTGGTGGCAGTTGCAGCTGTTGCTGCTGTGGCCTTTGCAATTCCACTTTTAGGGCGTCTCCCTCGCCTGCTTACTTCCTCTCTCACCACTGGACCAGTGAGAATACGTTCATACATACTTTCTGGAAGAAACCCCTGGAGGAAATATGTATTCATTAATAATTCAATAACAATTTGTTAATAATAGCTATATGAAAATAAAATCAATAGCAATTAGCCTCTATAAGTAGCCTATTAAAATAATGATTTATACTTATTCTGTATTGACATGAAAAAATCAATTATAGAAGAGATAATCTATTTTTTTTCTATTATAAATTATGGATTGAAACAGCTCTTTCACTTCTGAGTTTATCACAGAAAAAGAGAACAGAAAGATGCCTTTAGTTTCTCCCCTACTGTAAGGCATGAAGTTTGTAGAACAGAAAACAATATGATCCAAAGAAACTTTTTCACAGATACTTTCATAACCCTTACATGTTTCCCATTACCACTTGTTTTAGAAGATCAAAGGAGTGGCCCCCTTGTAATCTAAAAGAACAATAAGGATAAGGGAAGTAAGTTAAAGTGAGATGTATCATATGAATTTCACGACAGTTACTTTGTAATAAGGAAGATAAGAATGAAGCTGAAAAAGATAGTCAAAAGAAGGAAAGATCACTTGGGCCAGGACAGCAGTAGAACCTGTACATTGGGAATCATCAAGTGCAGAACAATGGAGAATCTATGTTGCTTTTACATAAATTCTTCCGTGATTTTCTGAGACACACAAGTCTTAGAAGTTTTAGTTTAGAACTATTGTACCAGCACTATCTAATAGAAATATAATGCAAGCCATATATGTAATTTAAAGTTTTTTAGTTGACACACTACTAATGGCAAAATTGAAATTTGTGATATTAACTTTAAGATAATCTATTTAAAACGTAACCAAAATATTATCACTTCCATATGTAATCTGTAAAAATTAAGGTATTTTACATTCTTTTTTTCAAAACCAAAACCAGCAGGTGTGGTGGCGCCTGCCTATAATCCCGGCAACTTGGGAAGCTGAGGCAGGAGGCTAGCGAGTTCAAAGCCAGCCCCAGCAACTAAGCTATTTAGCAAGACCCTGTTTCATAATAAAAAATAAAAAGGGCTGGGAGTAGCCCAGAGGTTAGGTACCTTTGGGTTCAATTCCTGGTACCAAACAGAACAAAACAAAACACAACACCAGCCAAATTTCAAGTGCTCAACAATAGCCACATAAGCATAATGGATACCATCTGCACAGTGTAGCTCTAAATAGTAGGGTTTAAGGAAAAACTAATGAGAATAATTTTTTTTCCTTTTGTGATGATGGGGATTAACCTAGGGGAGGTTTACCACTGAGCCTTTTTTATTTTTAATGTGAGACAGGGTCTCACTAAGATTTCGAGACTAGCCTTGACCTTGCCATCCTTCATCTTATCCCAAGTAGCTGGAATCACAGGTATACACCACTGTGTAAGACAGGAATATTCATTAATTTTGTTTTGAATTGATGAACTTATTCATTCATTTGGTCCTGGGCACTGAACGAAGGATCTTGAACATACCAGGCAAACATTCTATTTCTGGAGTTATATCCATAGCTAGATCAATTTATTGTTTTCTTTTTACATTAGGATTCACTACAGAATCATCACAATAAATACAAAGAAAAAATATCATTAATAACATCACATTCAGAGATAACTACTGCTAACATTTCAGGATGCATTTCTCATTACCTTTTGCACTTAACAACACATTCTACAATTCTCCCCAGCTCCCCTTCTAAGATAAAAAATAAAAATCTAATTGTACTTAGATTTATAGGCTTCCCTTTTCAATTGGACACCTATAGACCTGTAGAAATAATAACTATTATTTCATTGCCATTTACCAAATGGTTCAGAAGCTTTACTACTCCAAGATGTTAACTATTATCACATTTAATATACCGTGGATGATTTCTCTTGTCATCAGATGTTCTTCTAAGATACAATTTTTAAATAAGTTGCATAGTTTTTCAATATTTGGATGGACCACAAGTTTATTCCCAATTCTTTAGAAACTATTATACCATGATGAATATTTTATTTGTGTATTTGTGTGTGTATATGTGTAATGTGGATTGAACCCAAGGGCACTCTACCACTGAGCTACATCCAAATCCCTTTTTATTTTTAGGCTCTCAATAAGTTGCCTCAAACATGCAATACTCCTGTCTCAGACTACTGAGTCCCTGGGATTATGGGTTTGTACTACTCTATCTGGCAAGTATCGTTATATATATTTCTTTGCCCCCATATCCAATTATTATTTTAATAAAATTCTTCAAACAGTGCTTAAAATAAAAACAAACCATTATATATTGGTTCTGGATTCTTTTTTTTAAAAAAAGAATTTTGTAATAGTGGGGACTAAACCCAGGACTTCACACCTTGCCAGCCTTTTTATAGTTTTAAAATTTTGAGAGAGGGTCTTGTTAAGCTGTACAGGCTGACTGCAAACTTGTGATTCTTCTGCCTCTACTTCCCCATTAGCTGGAACTAAAGATATGTATCATTGTACCCAGCTTGGTTCTGCATTCTAACAGTAAATATCTGGGAAATTTGCAACATGTTGTGAAAAATTACAAATATGAACTAATATTAGGAGGCTGAGGCAGAAAGATCACAACTTTAAGGTGACACTGGGCAACTTGGCAAGACTGGCTCAAAATAAAAAATAAAAAGGGCTGGGGGGCTGGGGTTATAGTTCAGTGGTAAGAGCACTTGGCTAATACACCTGAGTCACTGGGTTCGATCCTCAGAACCATATAAAAATAAATAAAATAAAGGTATTGTGCTCATTTACAACTAAAATATTAAAAAGAAAAGGACTAGGGATGTAGTTCAGTGGTAGGACATCCCTGCATTTAATCCCCAGTACTCAAAAAAAAAATTATCATCACATGTTTTCTGATTTTTTAAATATATATATATTTTTTAAGATGTTGATGGATCTTTATTTATTTATTTATATGTGGTGCTGAGAATTGAACCCAGTGCCTCGCATATGTTAGGCAAGTGCTCTACCACTGAGCCATAGCCCCAACCCCTCATTACATGTTCATAGAATATTTTATTAATTCTTAATTGAAAGTCATCATTAAATGGCTGGGTGTAGTGGTGAATGCATGTAAACCCAGTGACTTAAAAGGCCGAGACAGGAGGCTTGCAAGTTCAAGGCCAGTCTCTCAGCAACTTAGAGAGACTTGGGATGTGGCTCAGTGGCACAGAGCTCCTGGGTTCAAGCCCCATTACCTAAACAAACAAATACTGTGTGTGTACACTTTTAATTATATAATTAAATATATTATATGACTATGTAATTAACATAATAACAATTAAATGGCATCTAACTAATGAGAGGAGTTAGCATTTGTGAAATACTCACAGATTGCTTAACAACATCTCCCCATTCAGGAGCTACTCCATATTCTGAATTTTCTTTTAGGAATCTACATAAGTCTTTCAAAGGGGGAGCAAATGCACCTCCAACCTGTAAATGAAAAACAGATTGTTAGATACTTAGCACATTATTGAATATAAAACTATTTCTTTTATATTATTTTCATTTGGTACTGTACAGAGTTTATTTCTTTGAAATATATATATTTTTAACCATCTTCAACAATCTTTATATTTAAAAGGACTACAATAAACCATATGGATTATTGATATACTATATAAATGTGTGACATGTAAATTTTAAATGTTTTAAGTGGAATAACTAGAATAGGAAAATGAAGAACTATCATTTACTGTGCTGGTTGGGTAGTACAACCTGGATAAGAGTATAGCCTCTAGTCAGACTTAACAGTTATAGGAACTTGAACAAATCAGTAAATCTATTTTGAGCCTCAGTTTCCTCATCTGTAAAATGAGGATAACAATAAGACTTCCCTTATGGCTCTCCTCTGACCCCAGTACTGAGGAGTTAACCAAGAGGAACTCAATCACTGAGCTACATCTCTAGCCTTTTTTATTTTCAGTTTTGAAGCAGAGTTTTGCCAAGTTGCGAGGGCCTCACTAAGTCTCTGAGGCTGGCATTGAACTTTAATCCTCCTGCCTCAGCCTCCTGAGTCACTGGGATTATAGGCATGTACCACCACACCTGGACTTCATTCAAGTGTATTAGAATACTATCTAGCATATAATAAAAATTATTATTATATGACAATATTATGCTAAGGACTTTATATATATTTTAGTTCTTACAACTTCCTTTTGGCAAAGTATTACTTATATTTTCCTAATGAAGGAAAAGTTATATAATTTGTCTAAAGCCAGGTAGTAATGTTAATGATAGAATTCAAACTGAGATCTCAAAAACCTATACTCTTATTTACTTATGATATAAATTAACACTAAGAGCATGAAATGATATGTATCTTTTGTGAAAAGTCATAAGTAAAATTGAAAAGATAAAAAACAATACATATAATAATTAGCCTAACATTGAGACCAAGTATTTTTTTAAATATTTATTTTTTAGTTTTAAGTGGACACAATATCTTTATTTTATTTTTATGTGGTTTTGAGAATCGAATCCAGGCGAGTACGCTACCACTTGAGCCACATCCCCAGCCCTGAGACCAAGTATTTTGAGACTTAAATTAATATTTTATTTGGGGGCTTGAGATGTGGCTCAGTGGCATAGCATTTTCTGGCATGCATGAAGCCCTAAGTTTGACTCCTAGCACTGCAAAAAAACAAAACAAAACAAACAAAACAAACAAACAAACAAAAAACACATAAAAATTACATTTGAATAAATGATTTGAACCTACCAATTTAATGTCCCTTTGTATTCTAAAGATATTTCTTAATTCCTTTTCCATACCCTTTTGAGTTAATATATACTATATCTCTTTTTTCTTTTCTCTTTTTTTGTGGTTCTGGGGATGAAACTCGGGGCCTTGTGCATGATAGGCAAGTGCTTTTCCACTGAGTAACATCCCTAACACATGTGTACATACATACATCCTTGATAGAATATAGACAGGATTTAATGCAGTCAGCTATATTACCTATAAGTGTCCTTATCTAGCATCCTTATATTCTTAGTCTGTGCAATTTATTTTGCATTCTCTTTTTTTCATTAATGTTCATTAAGCATCAATTTAAACTGGAAGTCCTTTTGGGGATTTAGTAAAAAGATTCTTTTCCTCAATAATTTATCAAGCAAAGCCTATACGTCACAGGCTCAAGACAATAAAGAACTTTACAAATGAAGGAAAATGAACAGGAGCCACATGAAGCTACAACAATTAAAAATAAAATTTAAATGTTTATTATTAAACCTATAAGTACAAATTGTTTCATCTTAAAATTGGCTAAGACAAAAGAAGAAAAAAAAGTTAAGACAAATTCAATTATAGCAAAGATCTGTCACAAATATATGCAAGTGCACGATTAAAATGCTACTGAATATTCACCTTATTCTTTCTCTAACACATCTATGTTATTACTGTAAAATACTAACAAAAGCTAAATGAACTCCAAAACTGGAGGAAAAACTGGCATTACTTTTAAAGAGTTGGTGTATAGAACAATACTAGAAAGTTGGTGTTCTTACTCTCAGACCATGTTTTCGTTCTTAGTTTACCACTTACTTATCAGAATAAAAAATAGTATATCAAAGCTACATTTATAAAAGGGTGTCAGAAATCTTGTATTATTTACTTTATCAAGTAAAGACACATCTGTCCATGTGTCTCTTCCTTAGATCAGATTTTTTTCAACCCTTGCACTATAGACATTTTGGATTGGTATTGTGGGGTTGTCCTAAGTCCCACAGAAAGATTAGCAGCATCTAGGTTAACTGACTTCTACTCAACTAGACTCAAGTAGCACCCTCTCTCCTGCCCACCACTCTGCTCATTCATGGTTATAAAAAATGTCTGCAGCTGGATGAAGTGGTATACACCTATAATCCCAGTGGCTCAGGAGGCTGAAGCAGGAGGATTGCAAAGCCAGACTGAGCAACTTAGCGAGGCCCTATGCAACTCAGAAACACCCTGTCTGTAAATAAAATATAAAAAAGGGTTGGAGATCTGGGGATCTGGGAATGTGGCTCAGTGGTTAAGAGCCTCTGGGTTCAATTCCTAGTAAAGCCTCCAGATTTTGCCAAATGTGCGATGAAGGAGCAAAATTGCCTCGTGAGGTGAACCAATTCCTCAGGTGTAGTGTCCTTGTGTAGGGCACAGCCACATGCAACGGCACTGCTTAGATACAGATATGTTGAGAAGCTTGCTTATTTCATTTAATAGCTCAGTCATTGATACAGGACTTAAATTTAAGTTATATAAAATTATTATCCCCCACAAATCTGCTAAATTAAATCCATTTCCAGGTTTTGTTACAAAATAATGCATAATGAATTGGTGTTCTAAGAGAAGTCCTACATATTTAAATCAATGTTAAAGATTACCACAAATACATAAATACCTTTCTGGCATTTCTTCTGTTAATCAGCTGAACGCGTTCTTCTCCAGTGAGAGTATTAACATCAAGTTTATTGGGGTTTCTGCAACGATGCCTTTTTTGTTTGGGTCTTCCCTCATGAAGCTGCACTCTCTAAAACAGACAAAGAAACATCTTTAAAATGTGTACTTCTGCAAAACTATTCAAAATATTGCAATTGAACTGATTCAAATTTAATCCTATGATGTGGAAGCATCTATCTTTTTGTTATTCACACTTTAAAGCAGGGGCCTTCTATTGGCTCTTGAAATGAGCAGGATTTTGTTAGTTTTTTCCTTAAATGCCCTCAAAAACTACAGAACACCTGTACAGTGATACATGAAGGGGTTACCAATGATGCTGGAGTGGTTTCCTCTAAATTGTAGTTATTTACTTTTTCATCTGTTAAATTTTCTCCTTCCTGACATGTTCTGGGAGAAATGCTCCAGACTTTCGCAGTGCTCTGACAATTTATAATCTCTGCTAGTAACTTTCATTTTTCTTCATCTCACTAATTATTTTCCTCATGTCATGTAATTCTCACAATACTAAAAGGTATTCTTATGTTACAAAAGGGATAGTAAGGCTCAGAGAGGTTGTCTTCCTCAAGGGGATACAACTAGTAAGTGAAAGAGACAGATTATGAACGCATATTCACAGGCCTGGAAGTATATAGCTCAGTGGTAGAACATGCCTACCATGGGAGTTTCGATCCTTAGCACTGCAAAACAAAACAAAGCAAAAAACCATATCCAATAATATTAAATCTCTTTTCATTAAATCATGCTACTTATCTCTACAACTGTTGACAAAAGCCGGCCTTGATGTTTGTAGCTATTTCCAACCAATCATAACATTCCAAAAAACAAATGATCAAATTCTTCAGTCCCACCACAGCCTAGATACTATTCAACTCACATTTTTTATTCATTTACTATCACTGCACTCACTCTTCCACATATGCTGAAATATCAGACTAGTCACTGATTTATGAGTATGTCTTACAGTCACATCCCCTTGTAACTCTCTTTATAACTTCTAAAATGCGTACATGTTCCTCTTGTGTTAACCTGGTCAATGCCTTCTTGTTCATTTTTTATGTATCAGATAACAGTTTGATTTCTTATCTTTTGCCAGTACTGTACTCAATTGTTCCTGTATCTGTACCCATGGACAGAACCATAATTATTTAGTTATATCTTCTATTCTTCTATTTTTTTTTTTTCTGGATGTTTAACCCAGGGGCAATTTACCACTGAGCTACATACTCAGCCAATTTTGTTCTTTATTTTTTGACAAGGTCCCAACAATTGCTTAGGACCTTGCTAAATGGCTGAAGCTGGCCATGAATTTATGATCATCCTGTCTCAGTCTTCCAAGCTTCTGAGATTTCAGGCTTGTACTACCATGCTCGGCATATCTTCTATTCTTTAGTGGAACAAATGCTGCCTTTGTGTCTGGGGAGTATGTGTGGGGGGAGAAGTAACTGGAAATTGAATCCAGAGATGCTCTACCATGAAGCTGCATCCCTGACCTGTTTTAATTTTATTTTGAGACAGGGTCATGCTAAGTTGCCAAGGCTGGGCTTGAACTTCCTGCCTCAGCCTTCTAAGCAGCTGAGATTATGGGTGTATACCTCCACACCCTGACATAAATGCTACCTTTTAAAAACATGTTTTTAAATCTTAATTAAAAAGTTACATAAAACATTATGGTAAAAACTTTATTTGCAATGAAAATGATAAGTGAATACAAAATTGAGAATATTAACAAAAACTCTTACAGTGATTAAGATAAAGGTATGGAAATCCTTCATAGACTAGAGTATAAGTATCACAAGAAGAAGAAAAACTTCGTGTTGTTCACTCTTACATTTTCAATCACTAAAATTGTAATTGGCACATAGTAGTCACTCAATAAAAATTTGTTGGCTGAATACATTAATTTTTTTCTTTCTCTCCCTCTCACTCCTTCCTCTCTTCTCTTCCTACTTCCACCTCTCTCTCTTTCTCTTCCTCTGTGCCTCTCTGACTATACAGGGAATTGAACCATTGAATCCAGAGCACTTTACCAGCCCTTTTTTTTATTTTGAGGCAGAGTCTTGCCAAAGTTGCTGACCCTGGCCTTGAGCTTGTGGTTTTCTTGCTAGTCTCTGAGCTGCTGGAATTGAGGTATACTCATAGTCTTGCAATTATTTTTTTAACATGTTATGAAATTACAGCATTAAAATGATGATTCTCATTGTTTTCTGAATTACAATATCCACTTTGAAATTGCTTAATTTGCCAGGTGTGGTGGCATATGCCTGTAATCCCAGCAGTTTGGGAGGGCCTAAGCAACTTTGGCCAACAGGGTCTCACTGAGTTGCTTAGCACCTCGATAAATTGCTGAGTCTGGCTTTGAACTCAAGATCCTCCTATCTCGGCCTCCCAAGTTGAGGTAGCAGAAAACTTCTTTTCAGTTACCCATTTGATCTTCATAAGGGAGGCAAATAGAAAAGGACTGTTGAGCTCACAATACATAGGATAAAACTATATATTTTTACCTTATAAAATACACAGAAATCTTACAAATACTGACACAAAATTTGGTATGTTACTGTCTGATAATAAAATTCCAGAAAATAAATATTTCTGAGTAAGAAAGCCCATAAGATAAGTAGATAGTATTTCAGAGGTTAAGAAGAATGCAAACTAAATATAAGATTCTCATCTTTAATTAACATAAACTTGTGCATCTGCAGAGATATAGACGTCATATTCTTATGGTCTGAAGTAGAGCTTAAGAGCAGTTTTGGGCTTAGGATGTAGCTCAGTGGTAGATAACTTGCCTAGCATGTGCAATTTTGGACTTTATTTGCTGTGTGGCCTTGGACTTTTTACTTAAAATTCCAGTGGTTCAATTTCTTTATCTATATAATAGTCACAATAATACCATTCTAATACAGTGGTGAGAAATAATAGATAAATTAGGAGTTAAATATAATGGCAGACAGAGTTAAATTTTTACTATGACCAATATTAGAAAATAAATTCTTTGAGAAAGTGTCAGAAGTTTTATACCTTTCAATTTCTATTGGTTCTAACATGCTACTCATATCAGAAGTGATTTTTATTATTAAATACCTGTTGAATAGAGAATGGAAAGTGGAAAATGACACTATAAAGAAATATATATTTCTTTAGTTGTTGATGGACCTTTATTTAATTTATTTTATTTTATATGCGGTGCTGAAAATCAAAAACCCAGTGCCTCACACATGCTAGGCAAGTGCTTTAGCACTGAGCCAGAACCCCAGCCCCTAGTTTTCCTAAATCTTAAGCAGAACAAATATCTAGCACAAGTGGATGAAAAATTATACTTCATCATTAAGGGTTTGACAAATCACAGAAATAATATATACCAAGATCTTAAAATATATCACCTACAGGAATAAAAGCTCCTAAGTCTTCCACATAACCTGGGTGCTCCTTAAGCCATTTTTCTAAATCCTTTCTCTTCGGTGCATCATCTCCTGCAAGTCTTGTCCCATCTTTAAGATTAATAACTGGAACTGGACTTTCTGTATCAGGAATTCCTTGAGGTTGAGTATAGGATAGTGTTGGATTTATCCCTGTGGAAATCTGTGAGGTGGCTAAACCTAAAGTAACCTGCAGAAAAACACCAAATGTAAATTTATTTCCATGCTTCAATGAAGTAGTTCTTTCTTTTTTGGGTTCTTTTTAGTTATACATGATAGTAGAATCCAATTTGATATTATTATACAAACACAGAATATATTTTATTCTAGTTAGGATCCCATACTTGTGAATGTATATGATAGTAGGATTCACTGTGATGTTTTCACATATGGACATGGGAGTGGTTCTTTATTGAAGGGAAAAAAGTTCTTCCATTAAATTCTGCTAAATTTTAATCTTAAGATTTTCATGAATCTTATCCAATGTCAGATTCTACTAATAATACAAAACCTGAAAATACATAGTACACTTCTAATTTTTTGTTAACATTATATTTGTAAAATCACATAAGTGCAATGTGTATATTTATGGGATAGAATTTTGAACTCAAGGATCAGTAATTTTTAGTTACTTTACTTACATGATTAGGTGGTTTATTTCTGTTAAAAAAGAGGATGTCAACACCTTCTACATTCTTCCTCCTTCCTCGTCTTTTTTTGACTATAGGCTGGTTGTCTAATATCACTCCATTGGCACCAATTGTTGATTGAATGGAAGTACCTAATTAAACACACAATTAAATCAAATTAAACACCAAAATAGAGATAAAATTTTACTTCTTTAACAAAGTGAAAGTAATCAGTTTGCTAAATTTGAAAGTAATCAGTTTTCTAAATTTATATGGAAGTTTAATTCTTATTTTATATATTATAAATCAAGCAATTCTTGAAATAAAACATCACTACCACCTCTACTCCCTAGGGCTGGGGATATAGCTCAGTTGGAGTGCTTGCCTCACATGACAAGGCCCTGGGTTCAATGCCCAGCACTACAAAAAAAAAAAAAAAAAAAAAAAAAAAAAAAATCACCCCTATTTCCCAATTTTAAACTTGGAGGTGTCTAACAGGCTTCTTTGAATTTTTGACTTGTCTTCTCTTTTTGAGTTGGAAGCGTGCCTTTCTCCTGTTCAAGACAAACCCTCTCAAACCCATTAATTCCTACAGTTTCTAAAAGCTTATTTTTAAAATCACTCATTTCTATTTTCTTCAGATTCTCCTTCTCAACTCAAAAATATGGCCAATACAAACATAAAATTAACTTCTTCAAGTCTCTGTAACTCCAAAACTTTTTAACTGAACTATATTGTGCTGCTTCTTAATAAAGGCACTAACTTATTTCTCAATTTCCCATTGTTAATTCCTGCTCCAACCTACCTAAGACATTTTCTTTAGAATCATCAGTAAAGTTTTAGTTATCAAATTAAAGTTGACCTTCCTCATTTTAGTAATCACTTAATAGTTATATTTGTAAGAGGTATGAAATAGTTCCATTCATTTACTTTTTAAATAAATACCTAATAAGTAGCTATGCATTAGTGAAAAATGTATTTTCAATCATTAAGGAGAATTTTTTGAGAAGTGTTTTCGTGAAAAAGTGTAGCCCTTTGTAGCTCTGTAACCTTATAAAAAGTTCCTTAAGGGGCAGGGGCGTTGGCTCAGCGGTAGCGCACTTGCCTGGCATGTGTGAAGCACTGGGTTTGATTCTCAGCACCACGTATAAATATATAACATAAAGGTCTATCAACAACTTAAAAAAAAAATCTTCCTTAATTCATATGGTAAGGAATAACTAATTACAATTAAAAATAATTTATATATGTGAAAGTACTAAAATGGGACAAAACACTATGGAAAAAAGGATTTTATTATATCCGTAATAAAATTTATCAAATTTTATTAACATAATATTATAAATGATTTCAAATATTTTTACTATAGTATATTTTAGCTCTAAAAACAATAATCTTCCTACTACTTTTTAAAATGCCATTATATTTCATAAGAACATCTCATGGCTTTCTATCCTAATACTTTAAAACTTTCTAAAACTTCTCATTATAACTTCTACCAATCCCTATTAATTTTGTGACTTAGGTGTTTTGCTTTGAATTTGTGATCCCCATGCCTCAGCCTCCCACATAGCTGTGACTACAGGAAGGTTCGGTGGCTTATGTGTTTGTTTTTGAATTCACAATATAATTCAATATTGAATGAACTACTTTGCATCAATCCTATTTCTACAGGAGCAACTCTGAACCACTGCCCTAGAGCTTAGTCACTGATAATTTTTGAAACACAGATTCACATTTCATAAGCACGCTGTAATCTTTTCTGTCTTTTGGCACCAAGGAATGAACCCAGGGCCACTTAACCACTGAACATCCTATCCCAATCCCTTTTTAAAATTTTGAGATAGAGTCCAAGTTGCTTAAGGTCTCTCTAAATTCCTGAGGCTGACTTTGAAGTTGTGATCCTCCTGCCTAAAGCTCCCTTGCCACTGGGATTACAGATGTATGCTACCATGCCCAGCATAAATGCCCTTGTTTTAAAATATATTACCTAATATTTAATGTACAAGTGTAGTCTACCAAGCAATAAAAGGGAGTGAATTACTTTTTCCCCCTTTTCCTTTAGTGCTACCTGTGTACTACATAAAAGTATCTACTGTAATTATCAATAAAAAACATCTGTACACACCAAAGCATTCATTTATAAAAATATTCTATATGGCAAAATCTTTGTTTTAATAACATATTAACATAACTTATTTCTGATGAGGATTTTAATAAATATTTTCAATGCATTTTAAGCTAGAATTTAAATATGAAAATTTAACTTTATAAAGTCTTTGTTGTCTTTACTTTAGATCTAACAATAACAATATTTAAAAAGTCTCTTTCTATTGAATACCTACTATGAGCCAGATATTGGAGTACATTTTACAAATGCTATTGCTAACTTAAATCATCAAAAACGGAATGAAAACACAGAAGTATTATTAAGTCTGTTTTATAAATGAGATCAGAAACATTAAGTCATTTGCTCAATGTCACAAGAGTTAATAAAAGACAGAATTCAACCACAGGTTGCTTAGCTCTGTCATCATTTATCTGCTACTCCACATAGTTTCTGGAATGAGTGCTTTAGTTTTGTCTTCTTGTAACCTGTGCTATTTTACTTTCCTTCATGAATTAAGTTATATTTCACTTGGTGTGTTTATTTAGGCTTTCAAATAAAATTCAAAAGGTAATCACAAGAATAAAAAATGTACAGCCTTTTGAAAATTAAAAATTTCAATAAAAGCATTTGCTAAGCATCCAATTATAGACTCTGGGAGTACCTAATTTTAACATCTATGTAGTATCTAATTGTACGCCATGCTCTTTAGTAGCCACTTTATTAATGTAATCTACTCAATAGTGCAACCTCTTTCCTATTCCTGTTAATCATTTCATAAATAAGAACAGGCTCAAAAATGTTAAAGCTTTCCAAAAAGTCATGTCAAAAAGACAGATTCCAGATTTTCATATATACAATTAAGACAGATGAGGGCTGGGGCTGTAACTCAGTGGTGAAGTGCTTGCCTTTCAAGTGTAAGGCACTGGGTTTGATCCTCAGAACAACATAAAAATAAATAAAGAGGGGCTGGGGTTGTGGCTCATTGGTAGAGCACTTGCCTAGCACATGCGAGGCACTGGATTCAATTCTCAGCACTACATAAAAATAAGTAAGTTAAATAAAGGTATTATGTCCAACTACAAATAAAAAATAAATTAAAAAAGAAAATAAATAAATAAATAAAGATGTTGTGTCCATCTATAACTAAAAAAAGGATGACATAATACTTAATAATTCTATACAGTGTCAACCTATTGTATAGTTGCAAAAGCAATGCTCCTATTGATACTATTAAAAACTTTAAAGAATTACTTATAGGTGAAGCCTATATAATATTCAACAGTAATATCAATAAAATGTACAGCTGACAGAGTCAATCTGTACATTTATAGTGGAGTCATCAAGATAAGGGTTGTGATATTATTAAAGTCCATTTAGGTTAGACAAAAGCACACTTCTATCATCCCATCCATTTCCATTTTCTAGTGAAAAACAAAATCCTTAATAATAGAACTCTAATTGTATAAAAACGGATGCTTGACAAAGCTAAACTAATTTAAAATTAAAAAGTGATAGCCGCAGCAACTGGGAATAGCAATAAATTCAAGATAACATTTATAAAAAAGCCTTGTTTTCCTAAAATGTAGGAACTCCATACACCATGCAATATACAGCAGTTCTGGAATGCTTCCAAGTATTGTGTAACACTGAAATAGAGTTCTTAGCCTTATATAATGAAGGTATAAAGAAATTCAACTCATTTCTTTGCTATAACTGAAATTAGTATTTTGGGAGTTCAATATGTGAGACTCAGTTGATCTGCAATGTCATTCTCAATTCTCAAAAACTTTACAAAGGACACAGGCAAAGCACAATTAGGTCAGGATAGAAACAATGTCTTCAGTACCTATAGAGCACACGGCACCTGGTACTACTTACATACTCAGTAAATACTTATTGTTTCTATTTACCAAAATTTTAGAAGAAATATTATAGACATAAAGACAAGGTTCACTCTATACTGCTTATAAAGGCAGTATTTTTGAAAAGAATCGACAGGAGGTAAATTTACTTTCAAATAAAAAAGAAGTTTCTGACAATTAGAGCTGCCTAACAGTCAAAACAGTTTAAAATAGTAATAATCTTTGTCCTACAAGAATTGCATGAGGATAAAACTTCTGGGGATTAGTCATAACTCATTCCTGTATACTACAGTTATCTGGATTATTACTATTTTTAAAACTTTTAAACTTTCTAAAATTTCTCATTTTAATTTCTATCAATCACTATTAACTTTGTGACTTAGATGTTTTGCTTTTAATTTATGATCCCCATGCCTCAGCCTCCCAAGTAGCTTGACTACAGGTAGGTTTGATGGTTTAGGTGTTGGTTTTTGAATTCACAATATACTTCAATATTGAAATGCTATTTAAACTTTATGTGTATGAAGTAATTTTACAAAAATGATGTCTTCAGCTGGACATGGTGTGGCACATGCCTGTAATCCCAGCAGCTCTGAAGGCTAAGGCAGGAGGAGTTCCAAGCCAGTCTTTAGCAACTTACTGAAGCCTTAAGCAATGTAGTGAGACCCTGTCTCAAAAAATAAAAAGGGCTGGGGATGTGGCTAAGTGGTTTTGCATTCCTGGTACAAAAAAAGAGTCTTCACCAAAATATTCAAGCCTGCAAACTAAACTGACCTCTGTGATTTAAAATGTCATATTAAAAGCTCTATATTTATTAAAATTTAAGCTATAGTTATTACGTTATAGACTTAACACTGGTTCTGACATTAAAGGAAAAAAATGAATTTTTACTACGAGAATATAAAAGAATTCTGAAATGGTAGGAAATATTTCATAATAAGAAAAATATTATATGCATTTCACCTGATACAGGCATAGATTTTGGAAAATTGACGAGGCTTGTCTCTGACGCACTTTGAAGTTCCCGAAGTCGAGTCAGGTACTGCTGTTGCCCCAGAGCACCATCTTCACTATCAAATGGTCTTTTTTGGGCAAGCCCTTGCTTCTGAAATGTCAACTTCAAACCACCTTCCTGTTTAAAAAGATACCATTATTAAAACAGAAAATGTTAACAAAAATCTTATTGCAGGATAGTAAAAGAAAATTTTTACTTAGAAAAAGTAAAATAGTGAGCTGGGATTATGGCTCGGTGGTAGAACACTTGCCTAGCACGTGGGAGGTACTGGGTTCAATCCTCAGCACCACATAAAAATAAATAAAATAATGGTATTGTGTCCAACTACAACTAGAAAATAAATATTAAAAAAAAGTGAAGTAAAACCCTGAAACATAAGTGAAGTTCCCATCTTCTTTATAAATCAATTGAATAAAAAACATCTACAATGAATAATTTCTATCTTAAGTGAAAAAAAATTCATGTACCATATACTTTTCAAAGCAAAACAGTACTAGTACATTTTCAGCTTTAGTCATACATCTCTAGGTACATTATTCATAATAACACGCAGATGATGTTACCCATATTTTAGATACCTAGTAATCAACCAAGATTCAAAAATCCTATTAAAATAAACAGTATAATAACAGGACATGCTAAATGTTTAAAAGAGAAAGTACAGTGATATATTAAAATATTAAACAAAAAAAAATTCAAAACAGAAATTGTCACACTGTTTAAGAAAGCATCTTGATCAGCAGAACAATTTTACAACTATACTCAGAAGTATAAGGAGAGAAATATATTTAATGATGATCCCTCTAGTAGAGTATTCAAGTTTAATAACCTGGATATCAAAAAAGAAAATGCAAATACCAGAAGACAAGTATGTGAAGAAAGGAAGAGTTAAGAGCAGGCAGCCATTTGCAGGAAAAGCATGCTGCACACCGCAATCGCAATCAGGCCCTAGGGCAATAAAAATACACATACGTCTTTGATTTTCACTGTAAACTCCTTTTCTCGTACATGCTTCTTCACCTTTGACATCTGTGTTGACTGATCATGTTCTTCTTTGACACCAGCACCTGGGGGAGTGGGAACACTGGGCTCGCTATATTCTGCAGCTGCTCCGGGGCTGTCCAGTAGTTTTGTGGTATAGAAAGAAGCCACTGTGTTAGCATCATAACTTCTTCTAGCAGAAGGCCACTTCCCTTTCAGAACTGTTTGACAAATACTGTCCAGCCGGTTGATCATCACACGATCCTAGGAAAAGCATGTAACATCAAAGGATAGTTTTAATAATTAGGCCAAGGGCTGGGGCTGGGGCTCAGTGGTAGAGCTTGCCTAGCATGTGTGAAGCACTAGGTTCAATCCTCAGCACCACATAAATAAACTAAATAAATAAAGGTATTGTGTCCATCTACAACTAAAAATAATAATAATAATAATAATTAGGACAAACTTTTGGAGATCCAACTCATTCCCTAAAGTTGAGGATTTCTGTACTAGTCTTGTAACATAATAGGTGGAGTTCACCCATTTTTAATCCAGTCTTAGCTGCTTTTTACCACTGATACTTCATGTACTTAAATGCACTTTTTTTTAAAGGTCAGAATTGGCAATAATGAATTTCTTTAAAGCATCTCAGTTGTAAACATGTATTAACTTGAATATAAGGATTCATTATCTTTTACTCTAAACATGTTTTGGGGTACCAGGGATTGAAACCAGTGATGCTTAATCACTGAGCCACATCCCCAAACTTTTTTTTTGAAAACTTGCTAAGTTTCTTAGGGCCTCACACCAAGTTACTGAGGCTGGTTTTGAACTTGCAATCCTCCAGCCTCAGCCTCCCAAGCCACTGGGATTACAGGTGTGTGCCACCATGCCAAGCTACTCTAAACATTTTAAAGTTATGTTGAGAAGCATACACATTAAAGTAGAACTAATGTAATGGATGGATATGACATATATATTGATGCTAATGCCAAAATGTCATTCCACATTTTACAATTACTTATTTTTTCACATAATAAGAAAATACCAACATAGAAAATACTATATAGCAACATAGAAAACTGCTAAAACATCAATAAATCATTCCTTTACCTTTGGCCAATATGAAGCTGCCAGCATGTATCCACCCTGTAAGAAGTAAGCAGATTCTGGTGTCCCATTGTTTATTTGGAAACTATCCTGGGTCTCATCCTGGGTAGTGCTCAGTGATGCAACACTTTCTTCATCATAGGCTTTCATGTGAGGGGTACTTTCTGCTAAGAATAATTATAATCATTTTTAAATGACTGCACAAGACAATTTTATATGCTCTTATTTTTATTTTTTTGCAATGCTGGGGATCAAACTCAGGGTTTTATGCATGCTAGTAAGTGTTCTACAACTGAGCTACATTCCCAATCTCTCCATATATGCTTTCAAAAATCTAATGTAATTATTCAGAGATATTTGAAAATGAAAAAGTAAAAACAAATGGTAGAAAAAAAATGGTTTTTATAAAAAAGGAAAAATTCACCTAGATTACAGTAGAGTAACCATTACTTTTAGACTGACTTCTGATTGGAAGACTTTATCTGGATTGAGAGAAATACAAATACTTGATGGGCGTACCATAATTCTTATTCTTTGTGGCAACCCTGAATGTTATGCCTAAGGAGTAGTTACAAGAGATTCTGGTTCCTGCAGGGTAGGAGGCTCTTTAAGTCAGAGTGGATCTAGCACATGCTTAGTGTTGACTCATTTTCCTGAGCCTGAAAGATACTTGCAAAGATACTTGCAGAAGAGAACCACCTAACACTACCCTGCTGACAAGCTGTAGTTCTTATCCTATATCCTTCTGAGTAGACAGGTGTCAAGTATGGGCCATTATACTCTTATTTGCCTATTTAAGATTCCTGGTAATTGTTATGCAACATTAACTTTTGTTTGCTAACTGATCAACTTGTTCCAGGGGAAAACGTACTACCAAATGTAAGGCAATTTACTGTGTAAAACTTCTAATTTTTTCTGACTAATCTGTTTTGCAATGTCTTGCATACTGATTAGGGAACGTATACCAGTAGTTCTAGTTTCGTTTTCAACATAATGAATTTCTAGGAAAAGCTGTATGCATAAAATTTGAGCTAAAAATTTTAAGCATGCTTAAGTTATCTAAATCAAATTTTCATTTTCCCTTGAAATGTTCTCTTAAAAATAGTGAAATTACTTTATGCATATACCTCGCTTTTGGACTTCCTCTTCTTCACTGTCACTTTCTTCTGATGAAGATGAAGAGGATGAGGAGGAGGAAGAAGAGGAGGAAGATGAAGATGATGCTGACGAACATGATGAGGATGAAGAAGAACTAGAGCCTGATCGAGAATGGGAACAAGAAGAGGAGGAAGACGAAGAAGATGATGATCTGGAAGAACAGGATGATCTCTCAGAATCAGAGTCAGAATCAGAACTAGATTCTGATCCTCTTTTGTGGACTCTCTGTTTCTTAGAAGCTGGGTTTGGAGTTAGGGGTTCTGTTCTGGCTGCAACCATGCGTCTGTCTGTTTCAACTTTTCCACCAGATTTCTGGTCTCCAGTAGCCTGTGATAAAACACCATTCTTTGGACTTACAGGCTCAGACTTTATTAGTGTCCTGGTTTCCACAGAAGACATAGATTCTTCTTCAGAAGACTGAGGCTCTTCTTTAAGGGTTTCACTTTTAACTTTCATATCCTCTAGAATAATACCTTTAGCATCTAGAAGCCTAGGTAAAGAGGTAAGAGGAGAAGCGGAAAGTGCTACTTGGTATTGCTGTAAAAGTGGGGTAGATGTCCTTGAATGAGTCATCTTACTTTGACTGTAGTTCCTTTGAGCTGCCATAAATGAGAGCTCAGGATCACGAAGAATATGATAATCTGTTCGGCTGACCCCATGTTTAGCAGCGCCAATAAGCAAATCTCTATCATGAGGGCCACATTCCCACCAGACTGGCAAGTCTGGATTTGGATGGCAAAGCTTCAAGCGTTCAAACAACTGTGGATGTCGAAGGGCCTGCTCCCGTACTTTCCTTAGAAGTTCAATGCGATACAAAGTCCTAGAAGCCCGTTCTTCTGTGATTGGTTGGATAAAAATATTTGGATCTACCAATTCTGCATTGAAACAAAGACAAAAATTTTAACTTCAAAATTACTTTTTTAGAGACTTAAAAGAAATAACATAACGTCTAAAACACACCCTACTCAGTATCATTGTATAATTTCCAAAATTTCTTAATATTTTTGCATAAGAAAATAAATTTTAAAAATAATTAATAAAAAATATGAAAGATTAGTCAGGTGTGATGGAACATGCCTGTAATTCCAGTGACTTGGGAGGCTGAGGCAGGAGGATCACAAGTTTGAGGACAGTCTTAAGAATTTAGTGAGGCCCTAAGCAAATTAACAAGATCTTGTCTCAAGAAAGAAAAAAAAAGGAAGGAAGAAAAAGGAAAGGAGACTGGGGATGTGGCTCAGTGGTAAAGCACCCCTGGGTTCAATCCCTAGTAAAATAAATAAATAGGGCTGGGGATGTAGCTCAGTTAGTAGAGTGCTTGCCTCGTATGTACAAGGTCCTGGGTTCAATCACCAGTATCTAAATAAATCAATAACAAAACACAATGTACAGATCTTCTAAAATAACTAAAAAGTAAGACTATTTTTGAAGTATGTTAATTAACTAGAAATTTACTTTTAAGAAATTCCCTATAAACTGATCAAGGAGAAAAACATTTGTTTAAACTCACTTAAAATACAAAATAGAGGAGCTAGGATTGTGGCTCAGCAATAGAGTGCTTGCCTAGCATGGGCAGGACCCGGGTTCGATTCGAAGCACCACATAAAAAAAAAAAATAAAGGCATTGTGTCCATTTCTCTCTCTCTCCTTTAAAAAAAAATACAAAAATAGAGGACTGGGGTTGTGGTTCAGAGGTGGAGCGCTCACCTATCGTGTGTGAGGCACCACGCTCGATCCTCAGCACCACATATAAATAAATAAAAATAAGGTATGTGTCCAACTTAAAATAAAAATGGCATCTTAAACTGCACAAGTAACTTCGGGCATCACAGTGAACTCATAGGAGAACCAAGGAATTTTTCAAATTGCGAGAAACACAAGCATATCTGCCAAATACCATACAAACTACCAGCTGGAGGTAGTTCAGTTTCAACATTAGATTGTGTTCCATTACTTTTGAAGAGGTCATATATTTGTGAATCTAGGTTACTAGTATTTAGCAAGCACTTAAAAATATTGCAGGGACCAACCTAGAGAGCTCCTAATGGCCAAATTTAGAATAATTTCAGCTAAAAAAATTGTATTATAACCTATAGAATAAAATAAAATTTCATGAATTCATATTGATAGGAATGAGTAATTGATTAAATAGAGAAGGAGAAGAAACAGTTCTTCCTTGAAGCAGAATTCTATAGAAAAACTGTTACAGATAAGCTTTAGTATCCGATTAAAATCAATGGGTGACAATTTGAGGAGAAATTGGATTTTTGAGATTCCTCAAGATATTTGTTAAGTATAGGGGCAAAAATATAGTGGAAAAACACATCATAAACTATCTAAACAATTAAAATCAACATCATTAGTAATAAGAGACTGAAATCTTGAACTACATTGTGAGAAAGACAAATAATTTCTGTTACTCCAGTCTAAAATACACTATCTCAATCCAATCATGTGAAAACACAAGACAAACCCAAATCAAAGGATATATGGCAAAACAATTATTCAATGTTTTTCAAGGTACCAAGATAAAAATTTCTAACAACCTGTTACAAACTATAGGAGGTTAAGGAGAAAGAACAACCAATTACAATGTGGAATCCTGAAACAAAAATGTACACTAGTGAAAAAACTGGTAAAATTCAATCAACAATAGTCAGCCTCCTACATTCATGGATTCTGCATCCATGGACTCAACTAACATTGGATGGAAAATAAAAAACTTGTGTCTGTACTAAACAAGTATGGACTTTTCTGCCTTGTAATTATTCCCTAAACAATACAACTATTTGCATAGTATTTATATTGTATTAGGTATTAAAAGGAATCTAGATATGAATCAAACTCTAGGAGAATATATATAGGTTATATGTAAATACTACCCAATTTATTTAAAGACTTGAGCATCCTTGGGTTTTAATATTCTCTGATGTCCTAGAACCAATCCCATGTGTGTAATGGAGTTATGCTAACATTAATTTCCTGATCTGATGATTTTAATTAGTTAGGTTAAGATTTTAACATTGGGAGAGGCAGGGTGAGAAAAATATGCAAACTTGTTGTTTATTTATTTATTTATTTTTGCAACTTGTCTGTAAGTCTAAATGTAATTCAAAAAAAAAGCAACACTATATTAAAAAAAAAAGTCAAGGAAATATTGGTACAGACTACAATCACAATTTGAGAATTTATATAGTACCCCAGAGGTACATAAATCCTATTAGGAGATAATTGTGGACATTTAAGAAATAAATACAAATACTTAATTTTTTTTCAGTATTTGCTATTGTGTTTTCAAATAATTATTAGATCACTAGGACATAACACTATCTTTTAACAGACCTGAAAGTATAATGAAACCTACTTGCATCAGCTAGTATTTGGGTAATCAAGTGATTAGCTACTGGACAGACTGACAAAAACATTTGTAAGAAAATAAATTAAAAGGCTGGAGTTGTGGCTCAATGGTAGAGCACTTGCCTGGCATGTGTGAGGCCCTAGGTTCAATCCTCAGCACCACATATAAATAAACAAACAAACAAATAAACAAACAAATAAAAATAAAAGATCCATTTAAATAAAAGAAAATTAAAATAAGAAACATAAGTAAAGCTGGGGTTAACCCCCTACACTGGTAGAGCACTTGCCTACCTATCACATGTGAGCCACTGGGTTAAATCCTGAGTATCACACCATAAATAAATAAATAAACAAACAAATAAATAAATAAAATGAATATATGTGTCCATCTACAACTAAAAATATTTGTGTATACCCACATGTATACACATATAGTTTGTGTGTGCACATGAACACACATACGGAAACCTACATGGAATTTACGTCTTTTATAAAAACACACATGCATACACACACACACACACACACACACACACACACACACGAATGATATGGTTCACACAAGGGACAAGAGAGGTCAAACTAGAAAATAAATTTTGTGTGTGCATCTATACTTTTGCAATACTGGGGATCAAATCCAAGGCCTTGCCCATGTTAGGTAAGTGGTCTACCACTGAGTCATACTTTCAGCCCCACCACTTAAATAATAGTCAATAAAAAAAATGGAGACAGGGCTGGGGTTGTGGCTCAGGGATTGAGCACTTGCTAGCACATACAAAGCCCTGGGTTCCTTCCTTAGCACTACAAAAAAAATCAATCAGTAAAAAAAGGTAATGTGAAAAAAAAAAAGAGAAAACTGCTCATACTGAGCATTATTGACAGGAACTGCTACAGGATGAGAATGAGTTATTTCTCTGGGCTTTGAAGACATTAAAATTCATTCCAGAATAGTTCCTTAACTAAGATTAATTCATTATCTTTTTTTTTTTTTAAGATAGCCCTAAGTGGAGATCATATACAAAAATTCTTTAAAATGTCTCACAAGATGGGGCTTCATTTCTTGAAAAATTATTCAGGTAAATAATTCCTTTAGCAAAGTTTCTAAAATATGGACTAAAGCCATAGGTTAGTTCTGTTTAGCAAAATCTATCCTTTACCTTCCACTCATTCCTAATCATAAATCTGTGGTCAAATGTGAAATATCTTAAAATTCAGTATTTTTTTATTCTCTTTATAGACAAATTTTAATAGTATGATTAAGAAATGGAGGATCTTTAAGCATAGGTTATTTAAAATTCTGAAATATTTCTGAATTTTAGTGATTTTGCTTCTTTAACCAAAACAAGGGAGAAAATTTATACATACCTTCTTTGGAAGGAAGACGACAAACCCTCCGACACATGGACATGAATGCATATAAATATTTCTCCAAACTTTCATCAGTTTTCTTATGTAACCTAGCCATAGCTCTAAATTTTGTCCAATCAAATTGGCCTCGATCGGGGTCAAAAACAACTCCAAATGTAGATACAACTCGATAAAAGTCAGCTTCTTCTCTTCTGGTCCATCTATTTTGATTCAGATTAAAGTAAAAACCACATTGGTCAATATACATTATTACTGAAATGTAATGGCTATCACACAAACTTAAAACATTTCTAGTACTTAACACTTTATTTTTGCTACTGAGGATTGAACCCAGGGGAATTCAATCACTGAACCACATCCCCGGGCCTTTTTATATTTTATTTTGAGACAGGGTCTTGCTAAATTCCTTAGGGCCTTGCCAAGTTGCTGAGGCAGGCTTTGAACTGGTGATCCTTCTGCCTCAGCCTTCCAAACTGCTGGGATTACAGGTACTCACCACAACACCCAGCAGTACCTAACACCTTAAAACACACTTTTTATGGCGGGGAGGGGCTTATGGGGGAATGATTCCAGGAGCATTCCACCTCTGAGCTACTTACCCAGTCCTTTAAAAAAAAAAAAAAAAATTGAGACAGGGTGTTGCTAAGTTGCCAAGGTTGGCCTTAAACTTATGATCCTCCTGCCTCAACTTCTTAAATTCCTGGGATTATAGGCATGTACCACCATGCCCAGGTATTTTCAACCACATTTATAGTATAAGGTAGTATTTATTATTGTATGAGTTACAGAAATAAGGAATTTTAGGAGGGGACAGATAACGAAAGGATCAGTTCAGACATGAACAATTAAGAAAAACACCACTGAGTAGGTGGCATTTCACAAGGTAATATGGGACAAGAATAAGATGGGGGAGCAGTGTTAGTAAGATAGCATGGAAAAAGCAAAGTATAAAGTACTTTATTTTTTGGGGATGACGAGGATATGGCTCATACACGTGACAAAGCAAGAGAAAGTGGGGTCAAATAACGAAATGCTTTAAATGCCTGGCTTAATAACCTCTTTTTAGGTAACATAACCTAAAAAGGGTAATGTTATCATCATAAATCACAGATCTCCAAACTTTTCGATTTATAAAAACTTTTCCTTGCTTAACTCACTGAATTGTGTTAGTGAAAAAAAGCATATGACAAAGAACTTAGAAATATATTAATGAGTCATTTTTTTATCATAGTTATACATTAATGACAATGTAAAAATAAAAACATCAAGTCTAGGAAGCCAATCAACTCATATGAACCTTAGACCTGAGTGATAAGAACAGGGATGGAATAGGAATGGAGTGGGGCAGTGGTAAGTACCTGTAATCATAGCCTCAGGAGGCTAAGACAGGAGGAACACAAGTTCAAGGCCAGCCTTAGCAACTTAGCAAGGCTCTAAACAAGTTAGTGAGAACCTATCTCCAAATAAAAAATAAAGGGGCTGGGACTGTGGCTCAGTGGTAGAGTGCTTGCCTGGCACATTCGAGACCCTGAGTTTGATCTTCAGCACCACATAAAAAGGAATAAAATAAAGGTATTGTGTCCAACTACATCTAAAAAATAAATATTTAAAAAATGAAAAATAAAAAGGGCTGGGGATGTGGCTTAGTGACTAAGTTCAATCATTAGTACAAATAAAAACAACAAAAAAAAAAATTGGGGTACTAAGTTAAGACTAGGTAATACATTCTGGTAAAAGGAATTATATTGAGAAAAGTTAGAAATGAACTGAAGCCTAACTGAAAAGAACTTTGACTTTAGGCTTAAAAATATAAGATTTCATATCTATTTTAAACAAGGAGCCACTGAACACCATGATAAAACTATTTATTATTCTAGGAAGACTAATATGGATCCAACAAACTGAGGGAAAATGTGTACAATATATTAATGATGGCCATAAATTGTTTGTTTGCATTGAGACATGGAATCTATTTCCTTTCCCTTACATCTGGGCTGGCCCTGTGACATTTTTGACCAAGACAAAGTGGCAGAAGTGACACTATATAATTGATGAGACTGGGTCTTAAGAAATCAGCAGCAACTGGCTTTGCTACTTTCTTGTTTGGAATAATCTGTCTTACAATTAGGGTTCCCAGCTGGCAACTAGCACCAACTGCCAGCTATGTGAGTGAGTGAGGTCAATCTCCCATCTATTTCAGAACCCCAGCCTATGCTTGCATACAAAATAGATGAAACACTTGGTCAACTCAAACAATCAAAAGAAATAAATGAATACTATTTCAACATGTTTTAGGATAGTCTATTGTACATTGGATAACTTGAATAATATATTTACAAAGGTAATATTTAAAACTTAAGCTAGGATAGCTAAATTCTTAGGTTTCATACAATGATTTATGTTCCAGAGAATATCCTATAAACCAGGTTTAACAAGGAGGCTAGAGTACTGATTAACATTGCTATTCTTTTCCATGCACTCTTTTTCTAAAGAAGTTGGAAACTTTTGGAATAAGAGAAGTTTGCCTGTCTTCTTTACAAGGTCTCTTGCATTTTCTTTTCATTAACACCAGTAGTTTCTAAGGACACATTCTTGTATGAATTAGAGGTGAACTTGCTTTCCATATATTCTTACATTCTGTAATTGTCTTAATATAAAATAAGAGAACAGAATTTATTTCACACAATTCAAACTTCTGTTGTATTGATAGTTTTATTCTTGGGTTTGCTCTGCATCTCCTTTTAAAAAATAACTCAATGTTCCTAAAATGAAAAGAGTGATTAAATATGAAGTATGGCTAATAACTATAAGATGCAATAATCTTTATTAGTTTTATCATAATTCTTCATATGTAAGTGAGTATATTGAAAAAGAACTTTATTTTGATCAGTTAGCAAGATAATCACATCCTAACAGGCTTCAGAATAAACAAATATATTTTGATACTATATTAAATACTTAGGGGCTGGGGGCATAGTTCAATGACAGAGCACTCTAGTCTAGAATGTATGACTTCTTGCATATATCCCCTTGAAAAAAATTAGTGCTATTATCTTACCTCTGTTGTCTTTCTATCTTGGCTGCCATTTTAGGATTAAGAGTGGATTCATCATAAAGAGGATGCATTACACTGGCAGGCACTGAGAAGGTTGGTTGTATCTGCTGGATTTGTCTGTTTTTATTAGTACGCTGATACGCAGTGATGAGTCGTCTCAACCGTGTGGTTAAAGCTGACTGAGTAGGCCAATAAATTTTATCACCCTCCATCAGTTGACCATCTATATTTAAATTCATATTAAGTTAATCTCAATTTAATTAGAAACAAAACATTTTTAGTTATTGGGAGGAATATACACCTTAGAAATTCATTATGATAATGTTGTAGCTTTTAAGATTTTCTTTACATAATAAATATAGGATCTAATACTTTGCTCACAGGTATAATAATACAATAATGCCATAATTAATGTTTACCTGTTCACATTAAGCAACCCCACTTTCTTAGCTGAACTATAGGAGGCAGAGGCATGGATTTCCAGGGAGGGATAAGCGTATTCCAGCAACAATTTGTTTCTTTCTTAATATTGGAAGGAAGTAGAAGTTTTGGATCATGCTTAGAAAAGCTTTGTAGAAACTTTTATACATAACTGGGAAGTGATGGTCATCATTATCCAAAGTACGTGTATGAAGACAAGAATTGGTATGAATATACTTTGTATACAATGAGAGACATGAAAAATTGTGCTCTATATGTGTAATATGAATTTAATGCATTTTGCTGTCATATAATTAAAAAATTAATTAAAAAACAATAAAAAGGATGGTTCCTCATGTACATATGGAAAGCATAAGAAATTGAATGTATTGCTACATTAACACTTGATGATGTGTTGATAAAGTCTCCCATATAAGTTTATTAATAATCAAGCCATAGAATCACCGGTATCAATGCTACAGAAACCCAGTGACCCACTGAGTAAAGATGTGCAACAACTAAAAACATTGTTAAATTAAAAAATCAACGAATGTATCTTATGATTACAAATATATTCAATAAAGAATTTACATACATAGCAATATTATAAAACTGGGATTGTTTATTGATCTCATAGTGTCATGAGAATGTGAAATTACAAAAATACAAAATAAAGAAATAAATGCAACTTACCTCCATCTGCTATAACAAGATCTCCGGGTGAGGAAACATCATCCTTTAAAACAGAAAAAAATTGCCACAGGTAATTGGGTTAAGAGAATCAATCTTCTTTGTAATAGAGAATGTTTTTTGTAATAGAATCAATAATTAATTTAGCAAAAATAAAACTTGTAATACCTCATTCCCAATTCTCAGCCTGACACTCTAGACCAGTCACTGTTTGCTTAAGACTATTTACTTTTCTATTATTATTTTTAAAACAGTATTTTTCTCCTCTATTTTTCCAAATATGTCATAGGATTTATTGCTAATTTTTTTTCTCTGTGTACCAACTCTCAAAAAGTTTATTCATTTTCATATTTGACAACCTACAAATCCTTTCTTTTTTAGCCTTGAATAGTTTACTTGTACTGTAGTTCCAATTTTTGTCCATCATCAGAGTGTCTTCAATTAGGCAGCCTAACAATATATTATACTTAGTACTCTGGCAATCTATTTCAATGTCTATTAATTTCTATTATCATTTTAGAAAAGTCAGAAGTTAGAATTATCATAATTTCTGTGTAGAAGGGCTCTTTGTTTCAATTCAGATTGTGGCATCTCTTCTTCTTAATTAATTTGGTACCAGGGATTGAACCCAGTGGTGCTTAACCATCGAGCCACTTCCCCAGCTATTTTTTTACATTTTATTTCAAGACAGGGTCTTGCTAAGCATAGAGCCACATTAAGATGCTGAGGCTGGCTTTGAACTTGTGATCCTCCTGCTTCAGCCTCCAAAACTGCTAGGATTACAGGTGTGTGCCACTGCAACTGGCTGATCATGGCTTTAAAAAATTTTTTTAAATTATTTATTATTTTTATGTGACTGGCCACATAGAGTCCTACACACCTCTCCAGTACCACTCACCTGGAGAAGTTTCCCTGGATGCCAGCTACTGTTTTCTCTCCCTTCCCAAACAGATCCAACTTGGACTGTAGCTGCACTGCCTCATAACAAGGAGATTCTGATGGTTTCTTTCTTTTTTCTTTTTGGTACTAAGGATTGAATGCAGAGGTACTTTACCACTACATGCCCAAACCTTTGTATTTTTTATTTTAAGGCAGGGTCTCACTAAGTTGTTTAGGGCCTTGCTAAATTGCTGAGGTTAGCCTTGAACTTGGGATCCTCCTGCCTCAAGCCTTCCAAGCTGCTGGGATTATAGGTGTGCACCACTAAGCCCGGCTTGATGTTGATGTTTTAAAACTTCTTTTGTTTGTCTTATTTGTAGAAACTCCAGGATGTTTTTATAGAGTGAATTTAGTTTCATTTATCTTGCAAAGACTCATTTTATTTCTTAAATCTGGGATTCATATCTTTCAAGAGCTGGAAATTTTTCAGATAATATACTTTCCATTATGCTGGTTATTAATTAATCATCTCTCTTCTCAATATTTATTGCCTTTCTAAACTGTTTAAATATGTTTTCCTCTACTAGCCAGTATGATGTTAAGCTTTGTCAACAGAAGGAAGTAGAGAAATCACATAAGAGAAAAAGATTTTTCCTTTCTAGTTCTGGTGAGCTCAGCTCTCACCATATAAGATGCTTCCTGAGTGCCCACTTCCTGTAATTTGAGCAGTTTATTTAGCATCTACTGGCCCCAAATTTTTCCCCCCAGCTACCTCTGACTTGGGCAGACTTACAACAAAGTATCCATACAACTTCCTTGACAACTCTAGAGGGCAGATTTCCAGCAAGTGGGAATCAGTACAGCAGCACAACAACTTTTTTTTGCCATTCAGTGAGCCATAGCAATGTCCTCCCAACAAAGTCTGGGCTGAGGCTCTGGGTAGACGGGGGTCTACCTTGGATGCTCTACTTTAGTCCTAAGAGAGGAAGATGCTCCTTCAATTCATGATTCCTAAATTTCTTAGAATTCTCTTTTTAAAAATATTTTTTAGTTGTAGATGGACACAATGCCTTTATTTATTTATTTATTTATTTGTGATGCTGAGGATTGAACCCAGTGCCTCATACATGTGAGGCAAGTGCTCTTTCACTGAGCCACAATCCTAGCCCTCTTAGAGTTCCCTGTAACTTTCAGTATTATTCTTTCATTATTGCAATCACAAAATAATAAATAAGTATTTACATTAAACAGTTTGAATTACATGTGGTTTCTCTCTACTCCGGAATGAGCCATTGCACACCACTTTCAGAATTTCCTTAAATCTGTTTTACAAAGCATTTCTTCTCTCATGAGGTATATCTAATTTGTTTGTCTAACAAAATGCTTAACCTAAGCAGTGAGTTTTAAATGGAAATGACTACATTTCTCATTGTTACATGTATATACAATAATTTTTCACATATTCCTTGTCTATTTCTTCACATATTCCTTGTCTATTTCTTGGGTCTGACTATGTTCCCTAGGCTGGCCTCAAACTTCCAGGGTAATCATTTCTCCTATGCAGCTGGAATTACAGGTATATGACACTGTACCTGACTTTCCTAGTCTTTTAAAATCATCTTGTCTTTTATTTAGTTCCTGGTTCTTTATGGTGTTTAATCATTTAAAATTTTGCTTATTTTCTATTTCAATGGATGCATTATCAGAAATTCTCAAGACTCTAGCGGCTACAGTTGTGGCTCAGTGGTAGTGATTTACCTAGCATGTGTGGAGCAATGGGTTTCATCCTCAGCACCACATAAAAAAATTTAAAAATTGGCTGGGGATGTGGCTCAAGCGCGCTCGCCTGGCATGCGTAAGGCCCGGGTTCAATCCTTAGCATCACATACAAAAAACAAAGATGTTGTGTCTGCTGAGAACTGAAAAAATGAATATTAAAAATTCTCTCTCTCTCTTAAAAAAAAAAAAAACCAAAAAACTTTCATAATAAATGATATTTAAAAAAATTAAAAATTAACAAATAAGATCAAGATTAAAAAAAAAAAGTTATTGCCTATAATCCCAGTGGCTCAGGAGGCTGAGGTAGGAGGATTGTAAGTTCAAAGCCAGCCTCAGCAAAAGTGAGGCACTAAGCAACTCAGTGAGACCCTGTCTCTAAATAAAATAAAAAATAGGACTGGGGATGTGGCTTAGTGGATAAGTGCCCCTGAGTTCATTACCTGGTAGCCCCCCACCGCGAAAAAAAAAAAAAAGTTAAAAAAATTCTCAGAACTCTAAACTTGTTCTTTGTTATATGTTAACATATTTTATGGCAAACTTTTTTTTTTTATTTTTATTTTTTTTAAGCAGGAAACAGTTTTATTTGGCTGCAGCCAGGTCCAGAGGGTACAGCCTTTGCTGTAATCAATCAATCCCCTGAACCCCGAGTTCAGGGAGGTCCAGGGATTTATACCCAGCATGTAAGGGGAGGGGCTCAGAAGTTCTCAGTCTGCAGAAGTTCACATAAAAGCAGCGTTTTCTTTCACTGTTCTGGGCATTATGGCAAACTTTTCCTCATGTATTTTTTAAATGTTGGCTTCATCTTCAGCAATCATGTAATCTGCATTAAAGAAGTTGTTGCTTATGGAGTTGTTTTTCCTGCCCCTGCCCTGGCTCCCATATTGGGGATCAAACCTAGGGTCTGATACTTGCTAAACAAATGCTCTACTGCTGAGCAATACACCCAGCATTTTTCAAACAGGATGTTGCTAATTCATCCAGGTTGGCCTTACATTTATGACCCTCCTGTTCCTCAACCTCCTGAGTAGCTAAGATTACAGGCATGTGACACTGTACCTAGCTAAGGACCTCCTGTTTATTTACATTCTTTTCTTGAGGGTTCCTGGATTAAGCAGATGAAGTAAAAGAACCAAACCATAAACCCATAAGAAGGTAGTCTTATGGTTATAAATTATTAATGGAGATAATATTTTTTTTCCTACCCAGAACCCATGTTGAAATAAATTTCCCTGTTCTTATCTTGTGATGTTTGTCCAAAAAATACTGGCCGTTGAGAGTCCAGACTTCATACAGTATTTTAGTTCACATTATAAATACACACTGACATGAACATTCTCTCTCATTCTCATATTTAATGTTCTTAGTAACCATGAGGAACATGACAAACTGAAGTAACATCTAATCTTTTACCATACTCTCATAAATATTATAGAAATCCTCATCTTCTTCAATATCCTTTTCCCCATTCATGGATTATTTTCCTCCAATTCTTCTTCCTTTTGAAATTCTATGAATAGAACACTTATTAACTATGCTGTAGCTGCTTATAATTCCTCTAGGATCTATCCTCTATTTCAAACCACCTTATATAGATACAGTTTCTCTTAATGTATGCCTTTAGCATCTAATTATTACTTTGTTTGGGAATTTTGGCCCTGGACACTGTTTATCTTAGCTTGAAGATGTGTAGCATGTGGGCAAAATCCATAACAGCCACATGTCCAAATCAGCTTTTGTTTTGTCTAGGAGAGGAGATCAAACAAATTCAAAATAATTATTTGTGATGTTTGTCAACTGAAGTTGATCACTTGCTTAGCTAATCTTCTGAGAAACAGAAGAATCATATATTCAGAAAACATACAAAGGAAAAACTTGAAAGAAAAGCATAGAAGAGAAACCAAGGAACACCTAAAACGCAGAATTTTAAAATATGATCCAAAGCATACCTCTATATCATCTTTAAAGATGGCTGGGGCAGGCTTGTATTCTGGATCTTCCACATCCCTGTTAAAATTACAACAAATGCTATAATTATTTTAACAAATATGATTTCTATTTACAGAACAAACAAATGAAATTTCACTAGAAGAATCTGTTAGTTTAAGAATCGAAATGAGGGCTGCTCAAGCGGTAGCGCAGTCGCCCGGCATGCGTGCGGCCCGGGTTCGAGCCTCAGCCCCACATACAAACAAAGATGTTGTGTCCGCCGAAAAACTAAAAATAAATATTGAAATTCTCTCTCTCTCTTTAAAAAAAAAAAAAAAAATCGAAATGAAATCTGTTTTCTAGCTAAAGTAGGGCAAGCCATATCATAAATGCTACTATATGGCAAGTAAGAAAAGAGCTAGTACCAATTTATTCTTATTCCCAATTCAATATTAAATGTATTCTATTATTATCCTTGAAATGTCTCCTATTTTTCTCTTTTGGGGAGAATCGAAAGATGATGTAAGGCCTTATAACAGGGATAGTGAACAATTATCTTTCTCTGCAACTATTATATTCTTGCCATTCTTTTTCCCTCTTTTGTCCCTAGAATTTTATGGACTAGTGGCCATGATACACTACTAGAGTGAAAAACATAAAAGACTCATCAAAGAAACAGGTATTGTAAGGAGAGGTGGTGCAACCTGTCATCCCAGAGATTCAGGAGGCTGAGGCAAGAAGTTTTTGCAAGTTCAAGGCCAGCCCAAGCAACTTACCCAGACCCTCTCTTGAAATAAAACATACAAAGAACTGGAGATATGCTTCTGTATACAGCTCTCCTGAATTTAAACCCCAGCACCAAGTGGTTGGGGGGACAATTGTATGGGCTGGGGTACAGCTTAGTGGTCAAGCATGTGTTTAGCACGCATAACATCCTGGGTTCAATCCTAGGCACCAAAACCAAAACAGGTCATACAATCTGTTCCTTATCCTACTTTGTATGGTAAAGTACTAAAGTATTAATAGCTCTTTGAGATTTTGAACTTCAATTAATTATCTTATTTCTACATCATTTAAGGATAAACCTGACTGAGTTGAACAGAAGACATACACGGAGAATTCATGACTCTGAAATGTACATACCCATCCATAAAATCATTGGCTCTCTGTTCAGCAGCAACTGCTTTATCATCAGGTTTTCCCACTCTTTCCAAGAAGCATAATGCTGGGTCTGCTCGGATAGTGTTATATTTTTCATACCCTGAAAGTGTCACCAATTACAAAGGAAAAAAGATTAAAAGAAGGAAGACATGTAAATATATGCATTCTCACATTTTTGGTGGGTGATATTCCTGAACTAAAGGGACCATATATTAAAATGAGAAAAATTGAGTCATATTTTCTAGAAATTATCACAAATATTACATGATCTGATAATAATTATTTATAAAAACTTAGATGAAATTCTGTTAAGAAAAACAGAATAAACTGATCATACACACACACATATTTCATAAATTAATTTTTCTTGAGAGGGGAAATGTGTAAAATGTACATCCGAGAGAGAAAGGTCATGAATACCACCCTCTAATGAGGAAATGTAGTAACTGATGGACCTAGTTTGATAGTAGTTTAATATTTCTAATACAGAATATATTTAAAAGTATTATAAGAATAAAGCTATAAGAGGAAATCAATAAACTGAGAACTATTTGAATAATATTGTACATAGAAAGGGTTCCCCCTATCTTAACTCTTACTTACCATGTTTAAAAACCCCTATAAGGAGAGACTTATCAGCGTCAAAGTCCCACCACTCAGCAGGAACTTCTGAATGGTCTGGTTCTGGTACCCAAACATCAATATCACTTAAAAAAAAAAAAATCATGATAAAGCACAATGAATTACTTTTTATGGTATTGGGGGATGAACCCAGAGTATACTAGCACTGAACTGCATTTCCAGACCTGTTTATATTTTATTTTGAGACAGGCTCTAAGTTTCTAAGGCTAGACTGATATAGGTGTTCCAGTGCATCTGACAGATATAATTATTACAAACAAGAAAAAAAAAAGAAGGCAAATATTTATGTAGTTTTGAAAGCAATGTGGTTTTTTTAAGAAAGAGATTAAGTTTCAATAAGGTTTATTAAGGAATCATATTCTTTCAACTTACAACTTGCCAAAAATTATCTGGTTGAAATATGTCATTTTGCATATAATAGCCCTGAAAGTGTAAATGAATTGTTTTACACTGCAAAACAAATTGTTTCTTCTATACCACTTTTTGCTAAGAAAATAAAAAAAATGTCAAGTTTAACTAAAATACATAAATATGCTTATACAAATAATTCTACGCTATGAGAATATAGTACCAAAAATTATAATAATAAATTCAGAATATTTTGGCAACTTGGCTGTTTTTTATGAGTAAGAAAGAAGTATAATACTGGCAAATTTTGCAAATGCAACTTTCTTCTCCTGTGCCTAACATTTGAAAATTATTATTTTCTCAGAGACCTTTCCTAAGTAACAAATATAATATCTCTAAAACAGAAGTCATACGTACAAAACAGTTGAAATTTTCAATTCTTTACCCTAGTAATTGAAATCATTGTCTCCTTTAGCCCAGCATGTATTTGTGTTTGACAATTATTAGCAAATAAGTATCATCAATTCTTATCTATATTTACATTTTCTTTTATTATATTCAATATTCAAAGGGGTAAAAAATCAAATGGAATAAATTACTACATAAAATCATATGATAATTGATTATAATTATCATAATTATTATATTTGATATACATGAATTATCAATTTTACAGAATTAGAGATACAATAAAATCCAATAAAGTATACTGAGTAGAATTTCATCTGTCTTGTTAGTATACTTTCATGAATTGACTAACAAAGACCTATAGATTTAAAGAAATGAAGAATTTCCTATTCAAAATAGATTCTATGACAAAAGTTCATTTTGTAGATTGGCTGTTGTTGGGAACACAAAATAAATTTTCATATAAAAATAAACTGATAAATAGTGTACATGTTCCTAGATTAAAGAATATGATATGTCACTATTAAAATACTTGAAACAAAAGACAATGACAATGAAAAAGACAAGTTTTATAAGTAATAATAATTCACTTTTTATTTTTCATAACTATTTTCCCAGAAAAGTTTTAAACCAAAAATTTGAGAAAGGGGTAAAGACACCTTCTCTCTATTTTTTTTTTTTGTTTTAGACTGGGGACTGAACCCAGGGGTCTTACCACTGATCCATATGCACAGCCCCTTTTTAAAAAAATATTTTATTTAAAGACAGGGGTTTCTTAGGGCCTTGCTAAATTGCTAAGGCTAGCTTTAAACTTGCAATCCTCCTGGCTTAGCCTCCCAAGACACTGGGATTATAGTTATGCTGAGATTATAGGCGTATGCCACCGGCTTTCCTTTAAATTCTTAAAGGAATGTGTCAGTACTTTAAGTGATCACTTTATTGTTCCTATGTTTGCATTAAGATAAAATTGAAATTTTGTTAGCTTAGTGCAAAAAAATAAAAAGGAAGAATGACTCTCCTTTTCTTGTAATATGGTAAAAATTTTAAAAAAAGGGCATGATGAGATATCTGGTTAAAGGAGATAATTAGTTCAGAATACAGTAATTCCCAGGTCGAAAGTTTTCCTAAATTGTGAAAACAAAGTCAGTCAGTGCTACCCAGTATTAGAATTTTGTAAATTGTTAGCAAAAAGGACATGAACTAGATGCATACCTCTTGTTGATTTCTGTTCTTAAAGACTTAGCTCATATATTTTAACCTGCATAAGGACTTCTTAAAACTTCCCCAGGCTAAATCATTCATTTGAAATATGTTTAAACAGCACTCACTATGCCAACAATGGCAATAATGAATTATACCAGATGCCCTTTGTAGAGAAGTACCTGCAATACTATGTGATGAGGACCATGAAATGATAATCTGAGTACATGCCTAATTCAGATTTGAGAAATCATGAATGGCTGAGCTGATGTCAGGTGAATGAGAGGGAGAATCAAAGAATGGGAGAACGTTTCCATAAAAACAAGAGGCAAGAGGAATCAATCATGGCATATTTGAAAAATGTGGATCTGAAGTTCAAAAGAGAGATGTGGGCTGAACAAATAGAGAGTTGGAAGACATCAGCAAGGAGATCAACACAGACAACATCTACCTAAGATCAGTAACAAGAATAGAGGGCCTAAGGGAAGACTCTCTGACATTTAAAAGACAATAGAATCAAGTCTGAAAAGTAGCAAGAAGAAAGCTAAACACTACAGGAGAATGGTACTGTAAGAGTAAAAGAAATTGAAGTTAAAGTGTAAAAGACCGGGTATTGTAAAGCTTCTAAGCTGCAAAGCTTGAGTTAAAATGTAAAGGACCAGGTATTGTTAAGTTTCTATGCTACACCCAAAACCTGAAATTCCTGTAGCTGTTAGGACAATTCCTGGGACTGCCCAGTAGATATTCCCACTGACCATTTAGTTGTTTAATAACCTAGGACCCTGTGCAGCTTGGCATGTAGGCATTCAGGGCCCAAACCATTCAGTTTGAATGTATCTCCCTCCTTAGGAATGACCTATCACTCCAGCCCGACCTGTTCCAGCCAATGAATGTACTAATCATGTTCAGGAATTGTTGTTTGATTCTCCCTCGGTGTATGATGATTTGTTAAAGGGGACCATGACGTATGTAAAGTTCCTGCCCCCCCTAAAAAAGTGTACTTAAGCACTACTCAAGCCCTGCTCGGGGCTCTCTTGGTCGCTCTCCCTTCTTGAGTGAGCCTGGAGCCCCAGGGCGCTGGATTGCATCCTCAATAAACCCCTTTTGCTATTGCATGAGCCAGTCTCTTAGTGGTCTCTTCCTCCGACGTTTGCCGGACCCTTACAGTACCACAGAAGCATTTTAAAAACCACAAAGTGTCCTACACAGGTAAAGTAAGGTAAACAATATGACATATACATAATATTTAGCAGCAAGAATGTTGGCTAATATCTTGAAGTGTATGGTAAAGTTAGGAGGTAGAAGTGCTGCATTGTGGAGTGCACAAAGCATGGGAGGGAAGAAAAAGGAGACACCAAATAATAAATATTCTTCCTAAAACAAGTTTAGCTTCGAAATTAACAAGCGTGTGGCGCTGGAGTTGTGGCTCAGTGATAGAGTGCTCGCCTAGCACGTGCAAGGCCCTGGGTTCGATCCTTAGCACCACATAAAAGTAAATAAATAAAATAAAGGTATTGTGTCCAAGTACAACTAAAAAACAAATTAATTAAAAAAAAAAAAAAAAGAAATCAACACGCGCAATAATGGAGACACTGGGTCAAAGTGTTAAGTGTGTGTGTGTGTATGTACGGGGTACATTTATATATGTAATATAAGATACAACGAGAGACCAAAGAGCACTAGATTAATGAAAGAAAAGAAAAAAAAAAAAAAGGGATAATCCAGAGAGCAGACTCTGGGAAATTATGAAATCAGACCCATTCAGGCCAAGGGAATCAGTCAATTCATTACCACATATTTAAGTATTACTTAATACGTACGTCCCAGATTCTAAGGCTTGAAATAAGACAGATAATGCACTTACCTTTAAAGCAGGTTAAATTGAAAAGAAGGGAGAAAAATGATATAAAAAATAAGCACAATTTTTGAATAGCAAAGGTATAATGAATCAGATAAAACAAAGTTAACCAGTGATAACTAACTGGTGGGCTACTGTAGCTGAGGTGGGCAAGGCAGGCTTACCAGAGAAGGGAATCCTAGAGATTTGAATAATTTGAAGGGGCAATTCTATGGAAGATCTGGGCAAGGGTAGTAAGACCAGGAGAGAAGCATAGAATAAACTTTGATATTAGAGGAACAGAAAGACCAGCGTACCTGGACTATACTAGGTGAAGGGCAAAGTGAAGGAAAAAGTCAACGGGAATTTGGCTTTTATTCTGAGAAACAAGAAACATCTGGAGGGTATGACTTGATTATTGCTTTGAAAAGATTTCTCTGGCTACTGTTTGAAGGATAAGGTATATAGAGAGAAAAATAAATGCAAAGACAATCAATTGAACGTATGCCAGAATGATTCAGGAAATAGAGTTAAGGGAGGGGAGAGACAAATGTTTCAGAATAGAATGATTACCAAAGGAGTAAAATTCTTACAAGATAAAAACAGATAAATTATAAGCCACAAGGTTTACCTAAGGAGAAGGACCATTTCTACAGTATCCTAAAGGAAGAATAAGTGGAAATATATGCAAGAAGAACTAAAGGTAGCTCTTGTCTTACTGTTTGCTACATGAAATATATATCAACCTCATTATTGGAGGTTGCTGGTGGTAGGGTGGAAGGAAGGGTTGAGAAAAGAGGTGCAAGATGATCCTCATAAGAAGTTGGAAAGTGAATTTACTAGTCACAATGGTTAAACAGCATGTGCTTAATCTTGTTTGATGTGAGTACATCTCACATGACTTGAGGATTTTTTTCAACAATGTTTATCTGCTTAGAGAATGTGAGAAGTAAAAGAATATTTGGGTTTCACCTGAGCTGAGGTTAGCAGAGATGTAAAACAGAGGGAAAGGCAGGCAAAGGGAATTAAGGAACTTAGTTTAGACATAGACACCTGAACTATAAAATCTAAGTTGAATAATGAGAAAATTGTGGGCATGAAAATGCTAACACCTAATAAGTAAGTAATAAGAAAAGGGACATTGTGATGAGGTTAATGAATTATGAGAAGTAACCAGGTTAAGGAGTTGGAAGGATGGAGTTGAGGGTCAGAATTCATATTTAAGAAGCAGTGCTATTAATGGTGATGACAAGATGAAGTACATGATTATGTGATTTTTTTTTGCCTAAAGCAAAAAGAAAAAAGATGCTGGTTTAGAAAAAGCTCAAGAAACTGAGACTGCCAGGTGTAGTGCTGGAAGGCTGAGACAGAAAGATCAGAAATTCAAGGCCAATAAGAGCAAAATAAGGAAACCCTGTCTCAGAGAGCTAAGGGAATTTCTGTTTGAAAGCTTTCCTACTTTTTTCTAAAACAAAGAAGGGATATCAGTTGCCAAGAATAAACAGTTGAGTAGGAGGTTAATGTGTGAAGGTTCAAACTCTAGCAAAACACACACACACACACACACACACACACACACACACACACAGATGTTTCTGAATATATTTCTATCTGCCTTAATGGCATCTAGGTTACAAATCATTCTTAACATTATCCCACCACCATATTGTTATGATTACAACTTTTAGTGACAAGCCAATGATAAGAATAGCAGAAAAATGGCATTGAATTGGCAAGGGTTAATTCCCAAGGTAGGGGATTTTCCTATTTGTGAATTTCCCTGAATTAAGGAGCCACTTAACTAAGACAATATAATGTTTGCCTCATCGTGTTAGTGGAAAATGAATATACACATTATTTACTTTACCTTGCATCTACTCCATCAAATACTTTCTGACACTCATTACCAATGACTTCTTGCTTTAGATAATATAGCATTCTTACACGAAGCAAAACCCTGAAAACAAGAGAAAATGAAAAGGAACAAAGATTATTCACTTAAAAAAATTCATCTAAGGGGTTAAAGATAGGAAGGAATTTGTACATAAATTTTCTTTTGGTGAGGTGGGGTGTTCTGGGGATCAAACCTAGGAGTGCTTTAGCACTCAGATAGATCACCAATCCTTTTTCCCTTTACTTTTAAATTTTGAGACAGAATCTCTCACTAAGTTGCTAAGGATGGCCTTGAACTTGAAGTTCTCCTGTTTCAGTGTCACAAGCTGCTAAGATTACAAGCATATGTCACCATGTCTGGCTGAATATGTATATTTAAAAAAATTTTTAATTTGTTTTAATTAGTTACACATGACAGTAGAAAGCATTTATGAACTTTGATTTATCATACATTGATGGGATATAATTTCTCATTTTTCTGAGTGTACATGTTGCAGAATCATATTGGTCATGTAGTCTCTCTCTCTCTCTCACACACACACATATTATATATACAGTACTAATGTCTATTTCATTCTACTATCTTTCCTATCCTCACATCCCCTCCCCTACCTTCCCATCACTTCCTTCTACCTAATCTAAGGTAAAGCTGTTCTTCCCTAGGGCTCCCCACCTTATTGTGAATTAGCATTTGCACGTTAGGGAAAACATTTGACCTTTAGTTTTGTGGGATTGGCTTATTTCTCTTAGCATGATATTCTCCAACTCCAACAACTTATTGGCAAATTCCATAATTTTACTCTTCTTTAAACCTGAATAATATTCCATTGAGTATATATACCACATTTTCTTTACCCATTCATCTGTTGAAGGATACCTGGGTTTGTTCCATAGTCTAGCTACTGTGAATTGAGCTGATATAAACATGTGTCACCATGCCTGGCTAAATATATATATATATATATATATATATATATATATATATATATATATATATATATATATTTATATCAAAATGAGTAAATGAACCTCATTAGTATCAATATATGAAAGATTTCTCCAAAATCTCCACGTTATTATTATTTTCCCAGTAAAAGATAATGAGTTCATCTGAAGGCCAGTTCTATTTATCTGTTGGTGAAAACAGTGACACAAAGGTATCCTGATTGCCAAAGGATACATGATTAAATTACTAGCAGAATTAGCCTAAGACAATGCTATCTCTATATAACATGCTTTATGATTGTTGATAAATTAAGAAAGGTAAACTTTTAAGAAATGGTATTAAAATACCCTACTACTTACTTATTACAGTGGTGTTTTATATGTTTTTTGTAGCCTTCATCTTGAAGTAGCTGCTCAGGATTATATTTTCGAAGCCATTCTGCTTTTTGTATATCAAATGAACTTGTCTGAGTCTTCACTTTTTTCCCTTTTCGACCCCTGGGTACAGGAGCTGATAGGCCTGTTAAAATGAGAAGTCCATGTGAAATCAGGAGAAATTTGTATGAAGACCTATAATATGAAAGATTTTTTTCTAAGGACTGTGGTTGTGGCTCAGTAGTAGAGTGCTTGCTTAGCATGCGTGAGGCACTGGGTTCGTTAACAATATTAGCCCAGTCACAATATTAAAACAATTCCCACCCCCTAATTATCTAATAATTCTGTATGTCTAATTAGAATGATCATTATAATTTCCGTTTTGTTCCCAAACAGGTTGATTTTTTTCTACATCTGAAAAGGACAAGATCAAACTTATCCCTCTATTTTACTTTTGCTGCCTAGTTACTAAAAGATAGGATTGGCTTCTTGTCTTTCAAAAATTGATTTTACTAATAACATGCATTAGGTTGGCCATTGGGGGTTCCTGTTCAAGATAGCTAAATTCATCATTTCATGAGATTTTGTTGTACAGTATTTAAAAAAGTATCCCTACTCATCATCATCATCATTACATAGTTCATATTTGTTTCTGAAGTCCCAACATAGACTTTTCTCATCCAATTCACTCACTCCCTCTTCCCAGAGATCATCAGTACCTTGAATTTGTTTTCTTGTTCCATGCCTGTTTATATAATTATTATATATGAAGAAATGTTTAGCATAAAAGTATTTAAGTATTTAGTATTAAGGGCACTAAATTTCAGTAGATAGTGTTAAGGTTTATATTATACATGTAATCCTACAATAAATATTTTAATATCTTATAGAATGAGATCTTAGCAAATCTCTTTTTTAAATCCCTATTTTCAGCTTCTTGCTTAGTGTCTAATAACATCTCTTTGAAGCTTAAAAACAGATATTTTTCCCCATCTGACATTTTTTATATTTTCACAGGGAGAGATATATATAGTGTGATTACATATATTTATTTTTACCACTTCATTGTTTTCATTCCCTCCTTTCTGTGTTGTTGCAGAATGATAAATAACTTTGTATTTCAATCCCTTATATTCTCACTGGTTTGGAAACTGAACAGTGCATATTTTAAACATATATACAAAATTTTCCTGAAAAAATCTGTAGATATTCTATATTTATAAATCTTCCCATTATTTTCTCAATTCCACCATTCAGTTCTTCAATTCCTGCAATTTACAGGTTTGTTTGTGCTCTCATTGTTTTTGTTAGCATTTTGTTCCTTCAAAACCACTGTATGGTATCTGAAATATCTTCACTAAAATTAATTATAGTTCAAAAATAAACTTTTCCCTTTCCTCCAAATTCATTCTAATAGTTTAATTTTAGCCTCTATCTTTCATGTGAGAGACTATCTCAGATGTCTGATAATCTTTCGTTATGTTGGCTTTTATTTAAGAATGACAGATTAAAAAGCTAATATGTAGTATAAAGTATTGAGCCTGTTGAATGTGAGATCACAGAAGAGCAAATGCCTGGAGTTTTGCCCTTAGATAATGGTCTAGCAAAGTTCAAAGTAAGGTGGTAATTTTCGTACTTGAGTACTGTATTACCAGTATCCAAGTATTCACTCAATGCTTATTTACTAGCACCACATATTAACTACCAGTTCAACCCAAAGATCCTTATATTTTACTCTACCTAATGAATAAACTTCAATTTTCATCCTGCTATATGGAGTTGAAGAGGTTATCTGGAGATCTGTCTCTTTTTAAACAGCTTTTAATTATAATCCCTGTCTTATCACATAACACTTCTAGAGGTGTCATATGCCCAAAATTCTTGAGACTTTTAAGAAATCTGTGAAGAAACACAGTTTCCCCCCACCCTTTTCCACAGCTAAAATTAAGCTCTCTTTGGTTGGTTAAGTCAGGTATCACTAATCTATTTGCTTTCAACTTCTAAAACTTTGTTGATACTTTGTCCCTCATCCTCCTCTTTTCTCAGGGTTTATGCTTATTTTAAAATAATGTGGAACATAAGCATATACAAAAGTAGATGGAATATTATGATGAATCCCCGTGTGTTATCATCCAACTTTAATAATTATCAAAAATCTCTATTCTGTATACTACCCAATTTCCCATACTATTTGAAGTAAATCTAAGATATTAACCATTTCACTCATAAACATATTAATGCCTCCTTAAAAAATATCTATGGAAGGGCTGGTATTATGGCTCAGCAGCAGAACACATGCCTTGTATATATGAGGCACTGGGTTTGATCCTCAGTGCCACATAAAAATAAACAAACAAACAAATAAATAAATAAAGGTACTGAGTCCATCTACAACTAAAAAAATATTTTTAAAAAAGTCTACATAGGGGGCTGGGATTGTGGCTCAGCGATAGAGCGCTCGACTGGCACAGGTGGGACCGGGGTTCTATCCTCAGCACCACATAAAAAATAAAAGGCATTGTGTTGTGTCCATCTACACCTAAAAAACATAAATAAATAAAACTCAGTTAAAAAAAAAGTCTACATAATATAATAATTCCTTAATATTCAATATTTAAATGTCCAGTAATCTAATAAAGATATTTTTTCTCTTGCTTATCTTAATCAGAATCCAAATAAAGTCTCTAAAATCCAATCTCTCTTTTAAATATTTTCTTTAGTTGTAGATGGACACAATACCTTTATTTAATTAATTTATTTTTTATGTGGTGTTGAGGTTAGAACCCAGTGCCTCACACATGTTAGGCAAGTGCTGTATCTCTGAGCTATAACCTGAGCCTGACTCCAATCTCTTTTAGGTTATAGCAGGGTTTCACTCTCAGTATTATTATTCATGTTTTGGGCTAGATGGTTGTTCATTGTGAGAAACTGTTTACCTCTAACCTCTACCACACTAGATGCAAGTAACATGCTTAAGTTGAGATTAGCTGTGGTGGAAGTGGGACTAGACTGAGTCATAAGATCATCTCTGGTTGAGAAGCACTAAAGCCTTGTTATTTTCTTCCTCATTTTATTTATTTATTTAATTTTTTTGCTCTGGGAATTGAACTGAAGGGTATGTTACCACTGAGTTACATCTCCATTGTTTTGAGACAGGGTTTTGCTAAGTTGCCCAGTTCACAGTGGCCTTGAAATTTTGATGCACCAGCCTGGGCCTCCTGAGTAGTTGGGATAGCAGGCATGCACCAGAATGCCTGGCTTTCTTTCCTATTTTATAAATGGAGTTTCAAAGAACAGTGAAATCTGTGTGTTTCCTCCATCCTTACTCAGAAGTCAGTGCTTCATATTAATTACATGTCTCTTATTAAGATGGGCTAATATAAACCATCCCATATAAAATATGTGCTTGCTTTTGTCCTCCATCTCAAGATTTGGTATATTTACTTAACAATATTTATCACAATCTACAATTATTTAGCCAATTTATCTACATTCTTACTTTTTCTGTCTCCCTGGCTATAATGTAAGGTTTATGAGCTCAGGAGTCTTGTCTAATCTTACATCTTTTTATTTTTTTTCAGCACTTTGCACAAGAAACATACAATAGGCAATCAATTAATTTTTTTTATTAAACAGGACAAGATGGCATCACAAATTTAAGGCACAATAATTTTTTTTTTTTTTAAATAGAAAAGAACATTCTGTTAGCAAGCCTATGGACAAAAAAGTACTTGCATATTCCTCTGATATGGGTGTAAACTGGTTTAATCACATTAGAAAGCAAACTAAAGTATTTATGAAAATTTAAAATGAATATCAATGCTTTTCAAACTTTAATATGCATACAAATGGCTGAGAATCCCACTAAAAAGAAGATTCTGATTCAGTAAATCTAAGGCACTAAGACTTTGCAATTCTAAGATCTCAGGAGATGAGATTTTTTTGATCTAGAGACCACATTTAAAGCACTAAAGATATATGTTTGCTATACCTCAATAATTCTATTTTTTGATATCTGCTTTACTGAAAGATTTATTCATATGCATAAGAAGGACTAAACAAAGCTGTTCACTGAAACTTAATTTTTAATTTTCTAAAAGTGGAAACCTATATATCCATCATTAAAGGAAATGCAAAACAAATTAAGAAATATACATACTATGGAATACTAAACAGAAAATAAAAACTGAGATGGATCAACATGAACACAAATGGAAAGATCTCTATATAAGTCAACAACTTGTAAACTGATACATATATGACAACAATAAGTAAAATCCAAATATCTAACAAACTATTAACACTGGCATTTTCTGAAGTTGGAACTTTAAGGGTGAAGATGAAAGTTCCTTAATACTACCTGAATGATGTAATATTTTATAGAAGAATATGTTAAGCGTTAATTTTTTAACAACAACAAAAAAAACTTTTAAAGAAAACAAAAGAATGTTTTTACCTAGATGATTTTGTAACTCTCGTGTCTGCCCATCTTCAGTTGGAGTAATAAGATCCCATATGAAACCTTTAATTTTCTCATCTCCTCGGTAGTGAACAAGGCAATATGCCAAGAGAGCTCGGCAAATTATTTCTACATCGTGCTCATTTAATTGCCTTTTAAAACGTCCATGAGACAGAATCTCTCTCCATCGGCCCCACCTAGTTATAAAAGGTATATTTACATTGATATTAAGTAAAGTTCTAGAAAGAAACAACTTACAGATGAAGAGCAAGAGAAAAAAAATCACACATACACAATCAAAACCAACAACACAACAAACAAAACAACTCTCTCATTAACAGACTTTGCTAATGATGTTGTCCTCCATGTATGAACAAAGAGGAATAGTGTGGCAATTTCTATTGTATTTACTCAATAATGAAATATAACATTATCTACTCTGTATTACTAAATATGCAAATTGGAAAACAAGGAGTTTGATGTGATAAATTTATAATTTAAACACATAACCTATCTCCTCATTCTCCAATTGAATATTTGTTAAATACAGAAATCCTGGATATTTAAAAAATAGATTTAATTGATTTTAACAAGATAAAAATTACTGGAAAACAGTAATTTTTGTTAACTTTATATGACTACTTAAAAAAACATTAAAAATAATATTTTACCCATAAACTAGCAAGTTTTTCTCTACTCTGAAGCATTCAGTTCTTCCATAGCCATTGGAACGATCACAGGGTCTCCGTAGTTTGGGTTTTTCATCTCCTTCACTTTCAGCTTCAGATAATTCAGCCAATTCATCTTTTGTGGCACTAAAAGGTCTTGTTTGTTTCCTAATTCTTGGAGTGTCAATAACCAAGCTGTTCTGTAAAATTTAACAGCTATTACTTGAAGTTATTTTTAATACTTTTGCTTGTAATAATGTTTTAGATTTTCACCTTCCAAATTGTACAAACAATAATTTTAGAAAGAAAAAAAAATTACTAGTAAGTTCTGTCACTCTACCAAATCACCTTAAAAATATTTACATTCCTCTAAAATTTTTACCACATATGTACAATTTTGTAAAATTACAGTCAAAGGCTTAACATATTTTGGTATTCTGCTTTGTTATTAATATAAAAATCATTGCACTTCTACAATAATCATAAAATAAATTTAGGCTAATTTTATGCCTCCTAATTTGTTTTACCTAATTAATTCACAATTTGATTTAGACTTTTGATTTTTAACATAAATAATGCTAAAGTAAATATTTGTGATCTAAATTTATCCTAGAAATAAATCTGAAAGAAGGAAAATACATAACAATTAAAACACTGGTCAAAAGTTATAAATATTTTGTAGATTTAGAAATATGTTTTAGTAATCTCTAAGAGTTATACTAATATTAAAAGGCAATATATGTATCATCCTCCCTATAGTCAATTTAGTTTAATTCATTAAAAATACATTTTCTACTTTTATTAAAAAACTTCTCTAAGTTAGGGAAACCATACTCTTGAGGGTCAGATAAATGTGTTAAAAAAAAAAAAAAATGCTGTTCAGAATGAACTGTACAAGAGGGTCTAAAGAAAGTCAGAGAAAACATCACAAAATAGTGATACCAGACTTTGCCAGGCAGGGAGGAAACAGCATTACAAGAGGAGGAAAGAACAAGGGGCCAGAAAAGGAATCACATATTTAATCTAAGTCTGAATCATAGAGCAGAAGAGAATATAACTCATTTATGATTTTTATAGTGATTTGCAGAGTTCACTGCTTCTTTAGCATATGAAAATGCCTCAGACTATAATATTTTTATAATATTTTTTCAAATTTACTTGCTTCACAAAATTATATATATTTCAAAAACACATTAAGTATTAATGATTGTAAATGGCAGTGATGTTATTCATAACTGTTAAGCTTTACATGTTAAAAAACTACCTAAAAAAGATTCCACATGGGTTGGGGTTATGGCTCAGCGGTAGAGCACTCGCTTCGCACGCACCAGACCCTGGGTTCGATCCTCAGCACCACATAAAAAAATAAACAAGTGAAATAAAGGTTTTGTGTACAACTACAACTAAAAAATAATTTAAAAAGATTCCATGTATCAATGCTTAATATGAAATTAATCATGATGATGTTATTTTGAAAGTAAGTAAGGATTAGAAACATTAATTTCTATAAAATTATTGGACAAGTGTCTTAGAAGGTAGGCAGTTAATGCTATAATTATCATTTCCATTAATTTTATTTTAGCTTTCTGGCTCTGTCTTCCTAGAGAAGTCATAAAAGAAAGAGTTTATAAATGCCATTTCTTGACTGCTTTTTTACTGGATCATTAATGGGTTGACACCAACAGAACAAAAAGGAGAAAAGTAATTTATGAATTTAAGAGATATAAAAAGGATTAAATTAAAGCAATGTCTACCTCATTCTCCTACCTCATTTCAATTTATGTGTGCAGAGATTTTTATTAGTTACCTTTACAACTGAATACCTTTAAGATACTATTATGTTATTGCCAAAGTATCTCAAAACAAAATTACGTTTAGAGGGAAATAAATACTTACTCTGCCACTGATGGCATCAATATCTATTTCTGCTTTTTTAGCCCATTTTTGCCAGAAATTGGGATCATCTAAGGAAATATCTGTCCGGTTTCCAGATGCCACAAAACTTGCCTGAAAAATATATTGGCAATTTTTTCAAGTCATTATGAAGTTGAAAGGGAAAATCTATAAAAGTACACTTAAAATATTATCTCCTCACATTTACTGTGGATAGAATTTGAATTCAGTATACATACTCAGACTCAAAGAATGTTTCAAATCCAGTGGTCTGAAATATAACACAGCATTTGTTTAAAGCAAAGGCTTGATGCCAACACAGGTTAGAGTTTATGAGCAGAGTTAAATAAGTTACTACTGTTGGTTAACTCTGAATCTTTGTAAGCAAGGAAACTGCATAGGACAGATATACATAAACATTAAGAAATTAAGGTACAAAAAGAGTTAGAAAAATCTACCTACACAATATAGTTCATTTTCTGGTACCATACTTTTTATCCATCACGTTTTCAAATATGTATTATCTCCTGAAAAAAATGCAACATAATATATGGAAAATAAAAATGAATTATTGGCTATCTTTATTTTTAAAATTCTTTTCCAATGGCTGCAGATGTAGGTTGGTGGTAGAATGCTTTCAAACCACGTTCAAGGTCCTGGGTTTTATTACTAGCACCATTTTAAAAAAAAAAAAAAAGAAAGAAAGAAAGAAAAGAGAAAAAAGATACTTTTCTTACTATAAATCTACTGTATAAATGTTGTAAATATTTAAGAAAATACAGAACAAAAGAAAATAAATATTTTACTTGGAAGAAACGTTAGTACATTTCAACTCTATAGTTTGTGGATTAATAACCATTATTTATAATTTAAGATATTGAAAACAAAAATGCCATGTTAAAAAAAATCATCAAACAGTTTTATAAAAAAATAAAGAAGAAATAGATACATGATGCTTTAAGCAAGAAAAGGGATGGGAAAAAGTCATGCCAAATCTTATACAAATACATAGAAGAATATTTTTTAAAAAAATATTTATTTTTTAGTTGTATTTGAACACAATACCTTTATTTTATTTATTTTTTTATGTGGTACCGAAGATCAAACCCAGGCCCTTGCACAGGCTAGGTGAACTTTCTACCGCTGAGACACTACCCGGGTCCCAATAGAAAAATATTTTACATTAAAAAGATTTTTAAAGTTGAACCTAAGAGGTAAATTAAAATACTGCCTAATTACTGGAATGTAATTGAGGATCTTAAATCTTCATTTTAAAAAAACATTTTGATGGAATTTTAAAATGTTGAAAAACCATACATTAAAAGAGAATAAAACTTAAAAACAAGCCAATTACAACACTCAAGATAACTGAAGGTTGAACACAAGATAATAAACATCAAGGAATTATATCTAATTTTATTTTTAAATGTCATCATATTGTGGTTATGTTTTTAAAAAGTCTATCTTTAGTAATACTATGGAAACATGTATAAAGTGATGATATGAGAGCTGAGCTGAGATTTGCATCAAAATAATATGAAAGATGGGTGGGTAGTAATGAAACAGTTTAGTATGAGTTGATAATGTTCAAGGTGGATGATGAGTATACATCTTTCATCATGATATTCTGTCTGTATTTGTAGTTTAAAACTTTATAAAATGATTACAAAATGAATAGGAACAAAATTGAAATATTAAATGCCTCTGTTTGAAGTTTGAATCTTAAAGATTCGATTCTAGTCATTGCTTACCAAGTAATAAGTACATTCATTCATTCCACCTAGCTTTCCTCTGAAATTGGGCTTTTAAGGTGTTTGTATAAAGTGTTAAATATTATAAGTGTTTAAAAATGTCTTTTCCTGGCATATTTATATGAAATTGAAGTGACAGTAATAAATGCTTTAATGAAATGAATTTAAATTCCTTTTTTCTTTTTTGCTTCCTCTAACCTACAGAGTAAATATTATAAAACTTTTAAAAGAATTATATATATATTTTTACTTGTTTGAAATGATGAATGTGGTAGACTGAATTATGGCTCCTGAAGATATATTGTCCTAATCCCTAGAATGTTGTATTGTCTTATATGGTAAAAGTGAGTTGGCAGTTATGTTGTAGGATCTTGAAATGGGATATTAGCTTATCCATGTGGCTGCTAAATGTCATTACAAGTGCCCTTACAAGAAGGAGGCAGAGGAAGATTTGTCTATAAAAAGAGGAAAAGGATATGACACAACAGAAGCAGAGATTGGAGTACTGTGGCCACAAGCCAAGGAATGCAGACAGTCTTAGGAACTGGAAGAGATAAGAGATTCTCCCCTGGAGCCTCCAGAATGAACCAGCCTTGCTGACTCTTGATTTTAACCCTGGCAGACTGATGTTGGACTTCTGACATCCAGAACTATAAGAGAATAAATGTGTATTGTTTTAAGCCACTAAATTTGCAGGAAATTTTTACAGTGGCAATAGGAGATAATACAATGAGACACCTATTAATAATAAGCCACATAGTAAAAACTCATATCCAACCTGAAATAACAAAGGCTAACTAGCTTGATGAAACCAAAAGAAGAAAGCCATCATTATCTGTATAAAAGTAAGAACAGATTGAGTATCCCATAAGCAAAATGCCTGGGATTACTTTTATTCAGACTTCAGATTTTACACATTCATTTATGCAACATTTGCTTAGACTTTACTGGTTGAGTATTTCTAATCCAAAAATCTCAAACTGGAAATGTTCCAAATCCAAAACTCTTTAGGTATTGTGTTGATACTCAATTTTGGAGCACTTTGGATTTTGGATATTCAGAGTACAGATGCTTAACTTATTTAAGATAACATTTCATCAAACTGGCATATGAATAAGTACAATGGACAGATATCTAATTATGTGCTAGTAAGTCCTAAATTATACGGGACTTCACTTTGTTGACTCAGAAACAAATTTCTTGCCAAGCTTCATGGAGCACAGCAGCTACTTGTGAGGCTGAGGCAGGAGAAGTCCAAGTTCCAGGCCATCCTGGATAACTTTGTAAGACTTTGTCTCAAAATAATCTTTTAAAAAAATATATATACATATATTTTAGTTGTCAACAGATCTTTTTTGTTTTATTAATTTATTTATATGCAGTGCAGAGGATCAAACCCAGGGCCTCACACATGCCTGGCAAGTGCTCTACCACTAAGCCACAACTCAGCCCCTTCAAAATAAAATTTAAGAAAAGGGTTGGGGATGTACTTCAGTGGTAGAGTGCTTGTCTAGCTTCTGCAAGGCCCTGGGTTCAATTCCCAGTACTGGGGGTGGGGGCGGGAGACTGAAAGAAAAAAAATGAATTTCTTACAACCAAGGATATGAGATATTTTCAAATCTTCACTGATACAAATTTAACAATTTTTAGAAACTGTGAAAAGTTCACTGAACAGAGTTCACAGGGCTTTATTTTGAATTCTAGTTCACTGATACATGTACCTTGAGATTGACCCCAGGCCCTAGTAGTGAGGGTAAACTGATGGCAATCTACCACTGATAATCCCATCCCTTTTTAATTTTTTATTTGAGACAGGGTCTTATTAAACTGCCAAAGCTAGCTTCAATCTTGTGATTCTCCTGCCTCAAACTCCCCAGCAGCTGGGATTATAGGAATAAACGTTTGTACCCAGCTTGCCCCTTGAGATTGAAATCAATCTAGTAAATGCCTATGTTTTATATATATTGGAGAACACTCAACATGCCATAAATACCAAAAGACATTGGATGAAAACAGATTTTTAAACGCTGTAGTAGGTAATCATTTTTATTCTGATACCACATAACTGTTGAAAATTAAAACAATTTGCCAAGAAGAAACTAATTTCATAATTAAATAGCTTTGGTTACATTCATTATAACAAATTTTTATTTTTCAAACAAAAATTTTCTAAAGTTCCTAAATAATTCAAGATGATATTATGAACTGACAGATAACCTAATTTCAAGATAACTTATATGATTCTCAAGGATTGTGACAATGGAATAATGGCTATGGAAATGAAAAGCCCATGTGGAAGATGTGATGCAGTCCCGGTTCATGCAATTCAAACTTTTTTTCCATACCAAATTTTAAAAACTCACACTACAGCAGCCTGGGAATGCAGCTCAGTGTTAGAACACTGGTCTAGTATGTGCAAGATAACAACAACAACAACAACAAATCGGATAACAATAAACTACTCTATTTCTAGGACAAACCTGATGTCCTTACGAAAACCTCTCAGAACAAGGTTTAGATGATAGCTACTTATACACGAAGTTACGAATAATGAGTTCTATTTGATGGTTATGTACAAAGCATAAATATTCTTATTTTTGAAATGGGGACTTCCTATGTTGCTCAGGCTGGCCTTGAACTTGGATCCTTTTGCCACAGACATCTAGAGTAGCTGGGATTACAGGCATGCAAAACCGTATCTGGCTTGGTCTAAGTATTCTTAAAAGCAGTGTGCGTGGGCTGGGGATGTGGCTCAAGTGGTAGCCCGCTCGCCTGGCATGCGTGCGGCCCGGGTTCGATCCTTAGCACCACATACAAACAAAGATGTTGTGTCTGCCGAAAATTAAAAAAAATAAATAAATATTAAAAAGTTCTCTCTCTCTCTAAAAAAAAAAAAAAGAAAGAAAAAGAAAAGCAGTGTGCTCTATTTATGTAGCTCCTTTTCAAATTCTATTTCATAATGCAAATAAATGAATACCTTATTTGTCCAAACCTTTGGAAAAAAAAAAACTATATATAGCAAAAGTCTTTGAAAATTCTAGGAAAAAGTATAAAATACTACCAACAAGGAAGTACCACATTCCATTTTGCCAAATGTCCACTATTTATTACCATTCCCATATATCTAATGGCACTGGCCTAATTATTTAGGAAATAAACAAATTATAAAGCAATTCTCTGGACTCTTGTCAGCTATTTTGTGAGCTTTTTCTCAAAATCTAACAGTTACTTACTTTCTGAGCTGAGACTTAAAATAGTTAAGTGTTTCTTATTCTAAGAGTATATCTGATTATGAGTAGTGTATATCTGAATTATCTAAGTAATACTTTCACAGTATTTTATAGTAGAGAAAGCTAAGTATGATGATTATGATCTCTTTAAACTCTAGAAAGACTCAGAGGTTAAGTTAATTGTCCAAGGTCACTCAGTTTATAAGTCAGAATTGAAACACTGTTGTTTTGACTTCCATGATTATTATCATTAACATTTCAAATGAGGAAGCCTAGACTTATATGTGGTCGTCATATGCTTTTTTGTACACCTTCATTACAAAAAAAATTAAGGAAAAATCTCTCTATGCTTAGCCTAATCAATAAAGATGACAATTAAAACTAACAATACCTTTGATATTAACTGGATTTCACACATAAAAAAAAAAAATCTGTATAACCAGGACTGGTGTTACATGCCTACAATCTTAGTTATTTGGGAGGCTAGGGCAGGAGGATCCAAATTCCAGGTTAGGCTGGGAAACTTGGCTGAGACTGACCCATCTTAAAATAAGAAAATAAAAATAAGGTCTGGGAATGTAGCTCAGTGGTAGAATGCCCTGCCCTGGATTCAATCCCCTGACCCATGACGAAAAGGAATAAAAGTAAACAAGATTTCCCATGAAAGACATTAAAGCTAGCCATCATGACCACTTTTATTTAAAACCTTATACTGAATCATTATTTCTTTTGGTTCTATGATACTACTATCTACTTGTACTACTATTTATTTTCTATTAACTATTAACTTCCCCAATTTTTTACCTGTATCACAACCAATTCTCCTGGATGCCCTATAAATGTTGCAAGCAAAAGCTCCAATATTTTATTTTCCCCATATGAACTTCTTTCTGCATTCTTCATGTTTTATAACAATATGACCCTACTAGCTACAAGTCAGAATTGTCAAGTCATTTTGATAACCTGTTCTACAAATTTCTAGTTGGTCATCAACTCCTACTGATGTAAATGAATCTCTACTCTCCTAGCTCACACATCATTATTTGCTAAACACATTTCTTTAAGATCTCCCTGCCTCTAGACTTTCCCCTTTCCAACTTGTTTTCCACATTGCTGCTAGAGTTAAATTTTGAAACTTGATTGCATGTGACTATTGTCTGGTTAAGGAGCTTTTTAAAAAAAGCTGAACTGCCTTCCAAATGACACATAAATTTCTTTACAAATTGGATCCAACTTCCCGAACTTCTTCACTTTCAACTCCATCTAATTCATTCCATGCCATATTCTGAAACCTTCTCTGTACATTAGCAATGTATAATTCAGTTATGAGGATTTCTCTCTTTTACAAACACAATGTAATTCACAATTTTGTCAAGCTTCAACTAAGGCTTTCCTTACTCTCTGCTCTCCTACTGAACACAATGAAATAATTTCTTATTTTATTTTTTCCAGCAACTATAGTCCTTTCATTTTTAGTATAGTATTTAGGAGGGTACCTGACATAAGATTTCATTGGCCTATGAATGAATGCAAGCAATTTCTATTTGAAGAATGATATCATTACTTTTAGTGAAGCACATAAAAGGCTACTATAACAAAGGGATTCTCCAAAAAGACAAAGATTTCTGGGTGGGAAGCAAAATGGGGATGAGAATGGGGATGGGGATGAAGGAAAACGTAGAAAAGAAGATGAAAGAAGAAAATTTGTATGAATCAGTACAGATGATAAAGAGTACTGTGATTAAAAAAAACACTTCAGAAGAATGGAAAACATAGGTTTAACATGTCTTTGTTGAAAAGAAACAAGGAAAGAATAAAACATAAAATATGTAAAGAATATTAGTAAACTGAAATTATTTTCCTACAAATTAAACAAATAGTTATTAATTCTTCTTTTAAAGAAAGAAACTTCATTTTATTCTCCCAAAATTAGATTTTAATATTTAAAAGGAAATAGGAATTCTTTCCTCTCCTTTAGGTTCTTTTAATTATTAAGGTTAATATAAGCTGATTTAACCTCCTACATTATTACTTATATTTTGCTGTCACTGGTATATATTTTTTAGTTTCTAAAGTTTTTTGATTTCAAAAGTCCTATTCTGAATAATATGCAAAAGTAGTTGCAAGTATTACAATTTGGCTCCAAAGAGTTCATGTGAAATTTTATGTAAGATCAGAAAAACTGAAGGAAAGGGATATATTACTTATAACTTTGAGATAACTCAGTATATTTACAGATTTTGAATAAGAGACATTAAAATTTTTCAGTAAGAGACACAAACATCATTGCTTATGTTTAAAAAATATAGTACTCACTGTTACCTTGGCAAATGTTGACCCACGTCCTTCTGATTCAATTGTAATCGTTTTTGTACGACGCAGTAAAATCTGATCTATATCCTCTTCACAGAATTTAGAGCCTTCATCTTCTTCTTCCATAATGGCACCATAAGCACCTCTTCGAAGCAGGTCTTCTATTTCCTTTTTAGAAAGCTGTTGAATCTAAAAGGAAAAGAATTCTGGTAATAACTGTATTTTTAAAGTTATAGAATGCAAAAGTATCCCTAAAGAATGTCAAAATTGTGAGAAGATATGTTTAACTTGCATTTGGGTTGGGATGCAAATGAGAGAGAATTCATGGAAAGAATATATGTAAGTTACTGACTCTTAAAGCTTTGACTGTTTTAACATAATAATTGCCTCCGATTTCAAAAGGGTGCAATTAAATCAAAGTTTAAGGGACAAGTAAACTCTCAAGGTTCTTTCTAGTACTGATTTTTTAAATTTTCATTCATTTATTTATTTTTTGGTACTGGAAATAGAACTCAGGGGCACATAACCAACTGAGACATATCCTCAGTCCTTTTTTGTATTTTATTTAGAGTCAAGATCTCACTGAGTGACTTAGCATATCACCTTTGCTTAGGCTGGCTTTGAACTCACAATCCCCCTGCCTCAGCCTCCCAAGCCAATGGTACTAATATTTTATATTAGACAAAATTCTTTTTAAAAAATATTTTAGTTGAAAATAGATCTTTACTTAATTTATTTATTTATACACAGTGCTGAGAATCGAACTGAGAGCCTCACACATGCTAGGCAAGCATTCTACCACTGAGCCACAACCCATTACTTATAGCAAGATGAAGATAAAGCTAGAAGTTTGAAATTTAAAAATTTTTGAAAAACTTCACATAAGTAACACTGAAAATTTCACAAATTCTAGTTTGCTATGCCATCATACAAACATCCTAAAAAGGGATGAGAGGGCTGGGGATGTGGCTCAAGCGGTAGCGCGCTCGCCTGGCACGCATGCGGCCCGGGTTTGATCCTCAGCACCACATACAAACAAAGATGTGTCTGCCGAAAACTAAAAAAAAAATAAATAAATATTTAAAAAAAAAAAAAAAAAGGGATGAGATTCTTTTTTTTTTTTTTTTTGTACCAAGATTGAACGCAGGGGTACTTAATTACTGAGTCATATCCCCAGCCTTTTTTATTTTTTATATTTTGAAACATGATCTCATTAAGTTGATGAGGGCCTCATTATATTGCTGGAGGCTGGCTTTGAATTTGTGATCCTCCTGCCTTAGCCTCTCAAGATGCTGAGATTATGGGCATTCACCACTGCACCCTGCAGAAATCAGAACATTTTTATCTTGAAGACAGATTCTTAGAATTCATAAGCTTTGAAGCTATATAAACAGACCAAAAAGGACTTCAAAGTATTAACTAAACATAGCTCTATTCTGGAAGCCTGTTAGTGGTCCTTGTGGACCAAAACTGATAGATACACTACTTGAGGTAAAACTAAATACAAACAAAATTAACACAAAATCTTAAAGTGAAAAAATATATATACATACACCACCAACATTACTTTCTCTTCCACTCATGCTCTGTAACACAGCTTTATCTAGGCCCAATTTCAGACTGGCTCGGTCAAACATCTCTCTCTCATATGAATTACGAGTAACTAATCTGTAGACTTTAACTGCTTTGTTCTGACCAATTCTGTGGCAACGAGCTTGGGCCTATAAAAAAATGAAAAGTTACAGATTCAATTTTCTTCACAAAACAGTCTACCAAATATATGGAATATAAAAATAGAAGATAATTTTTAGAGACATTAGCTACTAAACTAACTTTTTTCTAGAAATAAACACAACTTTATAGAATGAAAAATAATCCCACAATCATCATTAAGTTAATATTTAAGATTATACTACAAAGAATATAAATCCATGGGGAATTACTGTGTTTTCATGGGGGTATAGTTAAGCACCCCTAATTTGGAAAAATAAAATGCTCCAAAATCTGGTACTTTTTGACAATCAATCAAATGAGACAGGGGAAAATTTCATACCTGACCTAATAGACATGTCAATCAAAAATTCAGGCACACTAAATTACTCTATAAGATTATCCTCAAGGTATCTTTGGAACATTAATGAATTTTGTGTTTAGACTTAGGGACTCACGATATCTCATTAGAAATATGCAAATATTCCAAAATCCAAAAATATCTAAAACCCAAAACACTCTGGTCTCAAGCATTTTCAATAAAAAATACTCAATCTGTAATTCTAGAAATGAACACAAAACATACAAATGGAAATTTTCATTATTGGCAACTCAAACTTTAAAGCCTTCAAGTCTAACCCTAAATATTTCTAATTTTTTTTCTACTATGTAATTAACAATCTTTTCTAAATATTTATGTTTAAGCTGGATAACTCTGGAGATCTAAATTTTATTTTATGGAAGAACTGATTAATATGTTCACATTAGAAAAAGTGAAGATATCAAAGGTTATATAGGCGCTTCATATTTTATCTTGAATTACTACTAAATTTAAAAGTTTGCATGATAAGTCTAGACTCCAAAAGTTCTACAGAATCTATACAGTCTCTCTTAAATATTAATACATTCCAATTATACTCAGATTAAATGAAAAACTGTGGTTTGAACATTTATAAGTATTAATATCTATGTCTTTTTTTGACAACATTATTCTGTCCATATCCAGTTTGTACCATTTGGAACTCAGAATTATAAATGGGCAACTTTATTCTAGTACTATGTAAAGTATATAAGATATCAAAACTTTCTATTAGTTTACAAAGACTAGATCTATAATAGTGGAAAATGAGAAAAAACAAGTGAGAGATAGAAACTGAGGAAGACGGTTTTCCAGTTCCTCCTCAGGTTCGATGATATGACGTTATTATTTTAACTTTACTATCACATGAATTGAAGGCAGTTTTAACTATAAATATAAATTGTAAAGGCAAATAATCATGATTTGAATTCAAGTTAGGGATTGGCCAATACAGCCTGTAGAACACATCTGGCCTGGCCACTAAGAATGGCTTTTAAGTATTTTAAGTCATGTGAAGAAAACAAAGAATGTGAGACAGAGATCTTATATGGTCCATAAACCCGAAAATATTTATTAACTGACTTTCTGCAGGAAGAATGTGCCCTGGTTTAATCTGTATTAATGTTGGATAACCACATGATATCTTGAACTGAATTATATAGTTACATAAATGAGCAATGTAAACCTTATATTCTATTGAGCCAGGTATGTCAATAACTATCATATTTGATTTTATATATAAAGTCACAACATAAATTGCAATATAATTAAGACTATCCTGAACAATAAGGAATTTCTCTTATCATTTGTTCTCATCTCATATTCCTCCTAAATGCTTGCTTATCCTCTGCAAATTTTAAGCCATTTTGACCACTCTAGTTAATGTTCTTGTTACGAGTCATAACATATGTATACCTTCATTTTCTACAGTCTTTTATAAAAAGGAACATTATTCTATTCCTCTATTTTATACATACTTTATGATGAATAGATGATATAAAGACAAATACTTATTTTTATTGAACTAAAATCCTGAAATTTTAATTTTCCAAAATTTTGCAAATTTTCCAAAATTCGATGTTACTTTATTACAAGTAAGATATTTATTTAAGGTCTCTCAAATTTATATAACTTCTGTATTTTTGGCAATACTAGGGATTGAACCCAGGGACGTGTATATACTAAAGTGATCCACCACTAAAGTATATCCCTGACCCTATATTTTATAGAATTGAAAATACTGTATACAACTCAGCATACTTTTTTATAAGTTGGTGAAACAAAAAAATCATGAAATAAAAATTAAAATAATTTCACTTATTTTATGTGGCAGATATTTCTTAGGAAAACATACAATATTAGTCTGTTGGATAAAAACAAAAGATGTGGATTGCTAAAAATACAATTATATGAATTTTTAAATAATTATGCTTCTTGTTAGCCAAGGAATTTATTACCTGAAGGTCATTTTGAGGGTTCCAATCAGAATCAAAAATTATACATGTATCAGCTGCAGTTAAATTGATGCCCAACCCACCAGCTCGGGTACACAGAAGAAAAACAAATCGATCTGAATCAGGTTTACTAAATCGATCTATAGCAGCTTGTCGAAGATTCCCTCTGACTCTTCCATCAATTCGCTCATATAAATATCTATCAAATGAAATGGACTAAATTTAGATAGACAAATATAATGAAAAGGATGACACATTCTATTAAAGATAAAGTCAGATTATATGTTGTCAGATAAAGATAAAGTCAGATTATATATTGTTTCATAAAGATAAAGTCAGATTATATATTGTATAAGTAGGAGTTGAGTTATATAGTAGAATGTTGTAGGAGTTTTTACAGTTATTACTTTAAAGCAATGATCTTTTAACTTCTTTTATCCTTCCCCATTTAATATACAAAACTCAAAAAACTGCAATACATTAATAAGAACAAAATACATAAAAATTTAAGAGCTATGAAATCAATGGGCATATGTGTGACATTTGCCACTCTTCTCTAGTATGAGACAGTTCTTTCCCTATACAATTTCCTAGAGTTTTAGCCGCAGCTCCACTATTACCTCTAATACCTGCAAATCGGGGTGTGACTTCTAATAACATTACTTATGATGATAATGAAATATAGGGTTGTCCATTAAATTCATCATAATGCAAATTTATATGTACAAATTTATCTCTGTACAAAGTTCACTGTGTAAGAAAATTCACAAAATATAAGAATAGTTGGTTTTAGGAATATTGTAATTTAATGTTCTTATAATTACATGGTCTAAAATTGAGAGAAATATATTTTTTGGAATAAGGCTACAGAAATGAAAACTGACAAAAGCAGAACTAAAAGGTGGAGATATATAGCTCAGCTGTAAAGTGCAGTGCATGCTTACTATGCAAAGAGTCCAGAGTTGGATCCCCAGCACAGGAAAAAAAAAAGAAAGGAAGGAAGGAAGGAAGGAAGGAAGGAAGGAAGGAAGGAAAGAAAACTGGAAACGAAAGATAAAATTAACAATAAACTATGAACTACATGATCTCTGATAATATAAACCAGTGCTGATCTTTACTAATATATAAAGGTCAAAATTGCTTGAGAGAGATTTAAACTCTACTGCTACAATATCTGATTCCCTTTTATAATAAACGTTGTTTTCAAATTAAATCTCTAATATTCTGATAAAATATTCAATAAATATTCCATTTATCTAAACACGAAGCCATAGTTAAGACTATTTTATAGTCATAAAAGCAAAAAGCAAAACAATAAACCCTACATTAAAAAAATAAGAAATTAGATTAAAGCTCCAATTTTATAGAGCATATGATAAAACTCAAAGCAATAAGCTTCTATTTACTAATAAGAAAATAGATCCAAATGCCTCTTGAAATACCTTTTCCAATGAAAATGATTGTCTTAAATATATTTATAAATGGACTTAATATATATTTTTAAATGAACTTACATGTCCATTAAAAGTGTCAGCACCATAAGGTTTATAATACAATAAATATATTATTCCTAGGTCCCTTTCACAAGACATAATAACATATACTTAGCATAATACACAGTATAATTAAATGTATTACAGTATGTCTTACCTTTTATGTATAAGATAGTCCTCCAGAATATCAAGGCAGCGTACCATCTGAGAGAATATGAGCACTTTATGACCTCCTGCTTTCATTTTGGGAAGCAATTTATCAATAAGGACCAATTTACCAGCTGACTGAATCATTGCTTGAAGATGAAAATCAGTAGCAGCTGGATTATATGTATCTCTAAATTCTCCAAGTATTTTCTCCTCAGCACCTGTCAAAGAAATATGAAAAGACAGCAACAATGCACAAATGCAGGCAATTCCCAATTGCTTTTATTTTAACTCACATTTAGTGTTCCTTCCTGCTTCTGTAACATAGCATTATTTTCTGATGTCAAGTACATTGCTTTTGTTAGAATTATTTGTTTATGGCTAAATCCCACCAACACCAAACTGTTAATGCCATTGAGAACACAGATAATGTCTTAATCATGTTTTCACCTCTCCAGAAACCTGGCATAATGGCTTCTATGAATTTATGTTTGCTAAATACTTTATAAATGCCATTAGGAAAAGAATGTACAAAACTATGGTCTGGATCCAAGTAAATAAATACATATATATTTTTTTAAAAATCTAATATTTAAACATAAATCATAACAATGTTCATCAAAGGGTGATCATAATTGCTGTAGATGTGACTATGGGAATCTTGTTAGCATGAAAACAAGAAAAAGTAAAAAGGAAGTCATGTTATTGGTCCATCATGTATACTTCCTTCAAAGAATCTAGATCAGAATTTAAAGGTCTATAAACATTTCTTTCCTCAGCCTTGCTAAGCCATAAAAGTATACTGGGATTGTGAGAGAGAGAGAGAGATTGCCTTAAGCAAAGTAAGTAGATGAGTAGGATATTCACAGGAACACACACATGAAAAGACTCAAACATGGTACAGAGAACATTGGTAGAGAACTTGACAAGACCTTAAAAACTACCATTATTGTACCACAAAAACTGAATTACTAACTGGAGTATGTGGATTAGAAACAGACTAAGGGAAACAAGTGTATATACAGAAGCTCAAAGATGGGTTTTACTCTTTGTTCATGAGGAAGATTAAATTTTAGGAGAATTCCACACTTAAACAAATTGAACAAACTCTTGCTGCTCTTGGAACCTGGTATGCTAATGTTAGACACTATAATGTAGTAGTTCACTTTGCCCATGAATCTGAAACACTTGTGATTCCTCAGCATAGTAGAACGAAGAGCTCTAAATAGCCTCTATAACTGTAGTGGTGTTCTGTTAAATGGTTCATTAATATTTGACAAAAGAAAAGTAGATGTTCTAATTCATTTAGCTACCTTTGATAAGATATGGATGATTACAGCATTTTCTAAGTTCCATCATGGTGTTGACCAAGTTAGGTACATTAGTCTGTCCTGCTCCTTTAGACAAAAATGAAAAATTCTTCTCCAAAATAGCCCGGTAGTATTTTTTTTGAATGTTAGTAAGTTCTACTTCAATGATAGTTTCTTCCTTAGGTGCCAATTTCTTTTCAACATCTTCTTTTAATCGTCTCAACATCATTGGTTTCAGGATAGCTTGAAGTTTTTGCACCTAAAACATAATTTTATTATTTTATTATATATGACACAAGAGTATATTTATATAAAAAATAATCACAATTATTTTTGTATATAAAAAATAATCACAATAAGAGATTTGATGTACTAATTTACAAAGAACAGTAGGATACCTGTTCCTCTGTTTTCAGATCTCCAAATTCTTGCATAAATGTTGATTCGGAAGGAAACCTTAAGGGTTCAAGAAAGTGAAGAAGACTGAAAAGTTCTTCAACTGTATTTTGGAGAGGAGTGCCAGTCAAAAGCACCTTGTGTTCCTATACAAAGCAAGAACAATTGCATTCAAATGACAAAGTAGTAAAATTAAATGAAAGCTGATTTAGGGCTTTAAATGTTTGAAAGTATTCTCTGACCATAATTTTTAAGAATTAACAATAAAACATCTCTACCCACAAATCTGAGTAATGTACTTTTCTAAACATGATAAAATCTTTGTGGAGCACAGATCTTCAACCAAAAATAAATAAATAAAAATTTTAAGACCTCTTCATCAGTCTTGGAATATGTTTTGTTGTATGTTATCTTTACCAATTTCTATCTTTTAAAATTCCACATTTTTGAACATGCATATTTCAAATCATCTCAAAGAAATAAACCATTATTTTCAAAGAACAAAAGGGGGATTTTTTTATTTTGTACTTAATCGTTGCTGGTATAATAATTTACATACCAAACAGTGTTCACTCTTTGTAACTTGAATGATCATCATTTAACCTCTCACAGAACAAATTATCAAATCAGCGAAGCTACAATCCAAGAATGTAAAGGGAAATTGGAATATGCTTTAAAACAGAAGTTCATTAAAACTTGAACACAATAGGAACAGAAAAATATACACAATATTTTAAATAATAGTATAAATTATTGTTTAAATTTTGATTTGACAACTCCTCTAAATTGGCAAATTAAACATATGTGTACACACGCTTGCACATATGCATATACATATATACAATAGCAAATGGCCAGAAAGATACATATCTAATTTTAAATACTGGAGAGAGGAGTCAAATGGGTGGTGGCATACGTGGAGAGGGAATATACAAGGAGCACTTCAATTTTTATTGCATGTGATTATGTTTATTTATTTGTTCAAGTACTGATGCAATAATTATGTGATCTTAGTTTATTTGAAAGCTTTAAATACACTACAAAGAAGGTAACTAAGAAATTCCATTTTGAATCTGGGTTTACAGCTTAGTGGGTAGAGTGCTTGCCTCCCATGCACAAGGCCCTGGTTTTAATCCCCAGCAACACACACACACAAACACACACACACACACACAAGAAACACCATTTTAAATATAACCAATTAATGCTAAGCACGTGGAATTGCATAGGAACATTCTCTCTTCACCATAAATTACTGAGTAACTTTGATGAAAGGGCTTTTCAGTAAGTAATTTGCAGCTTGAAATTTATGATATTATTTTCTTTTTAGCCGTACACACCTACAGAGATTTATTTCTGAAATGAATAAATTAATGACTAAAACTTTTTGGTGAAACACTAAAAATTTTCAAGCCTGAGAAAACTGATAAGATTTTCCCCAATTTTTACCATTTGAAGCAAAAATTTTCTCAATTATAACAGATAGGATTCAGCCATCTGTATAAAATTGTTAAAAATTTCATTTTTAGCATTTATCTTTCTGACTGTCCTTGTCCATGATCTTTCGCTACATAGCTAGGAAATGAAGGTCTCCCCCCAACAAAAAGAGAAAATTTATAGGACACTTACCAGATTCATGAGCTTCAGACCTTCTAGGAGTTTACAGTTTTTATTTTTTAACCTGTGTGCTTCATCAATAATTACACATCGCCATTCAATTGCATTAAGCTCTCCACAGCCTCCAAGAATCATTTCAAAAGTGGTGATGATAGCTTGGAATCTGTATGCTCCTCGAATGATGCGCCCCTGGAAATTATCAAATATAACATTCTAGAATGTCTAGGAACACTTTTTATTCCTGACCAATGGCATAAAAGTAAACTAGTGATATTTGTTGTGAATTATTTTCCACTTAAATATACATTAACATTCCCTTGAAAGAAATTTAAGCATTGAAACTATATTAGATTGCCGTTTCTGATATCACTCTCAAAATGCATGCCTACATATTTATATTGTTTGAAATTATATTTGAATAAGTGCTTCCCTGTAGAATTATAATAACAGTAGGGTGCAGTGGTGCACACCTGTAATCCCAGCAACTTGGGAGGCTGAGGCAGAAAGACTAAGTTCTAGGGCAGCCCCAGCAACTTAGTGAGACCCTGCCTTCAAAAAACAAAAAAGAAAGAAAGGATTTACATCCCTGAGGCTAATTTATAATGGCAAATAAGTTATGAAACTCAAAATTAGCCATCCAAATAGTTTATTCATCAAATATTTATTTAATGTATATGTGCCAGACTTTGCTCTAGTTGCTGGAGAGAAAGCAGTTAACAGAATAGACAAGATTAATTGTTAGGGTGGAACTTACAGTTATTAATGATACTAATGCAGGACACAGTCAGTAAGAAGACAAACAATTTTTTAAAAAAAAATTTAGAACACAATAAGGGAAGAGGTATAAAATAAACCATGAATATGAAGTAAAAATGATAGGGATAGAAGTTCCCATTACAATATTACATAGGGTGGTTGGAAGACCATTATTAAGAAATGATATATGAACAAAGATCTGAAGTTTAGGAAGGAAGCCATGATGATATCCAGAGATCTGGAGGAAAAACCATTCTTGGTAAAGCAGCAAGTGTGAAGGTCCTGTATATTTCCAAATACTCAGATCACAGCAAGAAAGTATAGTTGAAACCCAGTGAAAGGAGAAAGGAAGAGGCAGACAGAATAGGAATTTAAAAACTATGGCAAGACTGGCTCTTCCTTTAAGCAGAGGCTATGATGGGATTCCAGGGAAAAAAGTTTAACTGTTGTGATGACAACACACAAGTAAAGGATCATAGAGACCATAAAAGCTGTCATAGTGAAAAATCATCATTAGAGGTGGTATAAAGCACTCAATTGTAGACATCTTTGAACACAGAATAAACTGAATCTCTTAAGAGATAGATATGGTGTGAGATTAAGAGAAGACACAAATTTGACTCTAAAAAAGTTTTAGTTTGTACGACTGGAATTTGGTGTTGCTATTTACTAACTTGAGGATGTTCATGATATTGGCTGTGTACAAGACAAGTTTAAAATGTCTATTAGAGATATCCAAATGGAGTTGTTAAGCAGGCTTTTGGATATGACTGAAATTTAGGTAACAGTTTAGAGCTGGTGATTTGGAAGTTTCTAGCAATACAGATGAGCTTACTATCCTGCATATGTATGAAATCTCTGAAGGAATGAGTATCAACATAAAAGAGTTTGAAGGCTACATACTGGACTACCCCAAAGGTTAGATATGGGGTCGAGGAGGAATCCATAAAGGGAACATAAGAAGGAATAGGTGGAAATACAGCATGAAGTTCAGGAATCTAAGTAAAGACAGTTTAATAGATTGAAAGCTTATACTTAATAGGTATTAAAACTAAGAAAAGCTTAAAAACAATTATGAATTCTGATTAAGTTTTTAAATTTTTATGTTAGTTCATATTGATTCCATACAACGGCACTCAGTTGAATAACAGCTCCGGTACAATATTATTAAAATATGAAGTATAGATTGATGACATTTACACAAATCTGACAGCCTGGGATATATTAAATTTGGCTTCTCAGTCTGATAGACTTGGGCATATTAATCTCAGTTTTACTTTTGTTTTTTGGGGCAATCTACATAACATCCTTATGGCTTAGTATCTGCATGTATAAAATGGAGATAATATCTATTTCACAAGGTTACCATTGAAAAGATGTAGTGAATACAGGTAAACTTTCAGCATAATGTCTAGAACATGGTGATACTCAAAACATATTTGTAGTTATGGGTATTACTATTTCTAATCACAGGGCAAATTTAGAAAATATTAGTTTTACTCCTAATGTTTTCAAGCAATTGGATAAGTTGACAAAAAAATATTCAATTGAGTTATACTAAAATGTATCTGTGAAACTTAATTGTTAAAAAAGTATTTCTATATTTTAAGAACAGATCATTACATTATATAAGACATCATCTTTTGAAATTTAAAACCTTTTCAGTTAATCCTAGAAGGTATAATGTTTACCATAGAAAATATAATATTTAATAAATATTAATTTATCATACATCAACTCTTTCAGTTTGATTCTTTAATTTTATATTAAATTCATATCATATATGTATTAAAATTGAAACGTTCTTAGAAACGTTCTCAAGTTTTCAGTTGTGCCTTCTGTAAAAAAAAAAAGAAAGTGAAACTAAATCATTTCTATGATACAACAAAACTTTAAAACAAAATCAGTTAATTCATTCACTGTAAGCCTCAAAAAGGTAGAAAGTCAGTTACAATTAGGAGGCAAAAGTAGAAGGCTATGTATATTATCTTAATCCAGCTTCTACCATATATGATCTGGCCATATGTTATAATGATCTTTTTAAAATGAACAATGAATGAAAGAGAAAGAAGATATTTAGAGGCTATTGAGGTAGAATGCCAGGCAATAAACCTTTCCCAATTAAAAAGTACAATTTGGAATAAATTATGTTTATTAAGAAATAAGACACAAAATTCTTAAAGATTTTTATCCAAAAAGATTTGTATGAACAATGAAGATTACAACTTGACACTTCATGTCTTCTTGGTAGAAAATTCTTTCTTATGTTTTAATCTTTTTTATTTTATAGTTTTGTACTTACGGAAAATAGAAAATCCTTTCTTAAAGGGCTGGGATTATGGCTCAGCGGTAGAGCACTCGCCTACCATGCGTGGGGCCCTGGGTTCGATCCTCAGCACCACATAAAAATAAATGAATGGAATAAAGGTATTGTGTCCAAGTATAACTAAAAAAATAAATATGAAAAAAAAAAGAAAATCTTTTTTTAAAGAGTAAATGGCAAAAAAAATAAAAAAAAAAAAGAGTAAATGGCTATAGAGGCACAAGGTGTCATTATCAAATTCTTAAGAAAACAACTAACCATTTCCTATATTGTCAAATACTTGGTTGAGAAATTTATATAAAATATGTTAAAAACAAATAAAAACTTGCTTAAATTAAAAAAGAAAAAAAGTGGCTGAATAAAAATGGAACATGTGCCTCTAGGATATAGGAAAGGAGAAAACCATCAGCTAATCACTAAAGTTCTGATATAATGAATTCTAAGGAGAAGATATGCTTAAATCAGTACACAAAACAAAGAAGCAATTTTTTTCCCCCAGCACTTGGGATCAAACTCAGGGCTTTGTACATTTTTTTTCTTTTTTAAAATATTTTTTAGTTGGACACAATAGTTTTATTTTGTTTATTTGTGTGGGGTGCTGAGGATCAAACCCAGGCCCTTGATCGTGTTAGGCAAGTGCTCTACCGCTGAGCCACAACCCCAGCCTGGGCTTTGCACATGTCAAGCAATATTCTAACACTGAGCTGTGCCTCCAACCCACCATTCAAACACTTAAAAAATGTCTAAAAGCAAAAATCCATTGAACATGAAAGAAAATTTATAATGTCACCTCAATAGCCATTTAAAGTCATGGTGTTCATTGAATGTTTAAATTAAAAAAACAAAGAAAGGAAGAAAAAGAGCTAGAGAATGATCAAAGAGGCAGTTATTTCTAGAAAAAATTTAACATGTATACAAACAATAATTACTTTACTTAAAAATTACTTTAAAATTATTCTAGTTGAAATATTAAAGATTACAAATTTCTGCATATGTATATGTTTCATATTTCACTATAAAGTAAAACAGGATTAAATCCTTTTGTCATTGTTTTCAGTTACTATAATTTATTGTAAAATAAGTAAAATGAAGAAATAAGCTTAACCTAAGATTATCTATGCTAAATTTGAAAGTATGTAATGCCTATCTTCTTCAACCCTGATGGTTTAACAAGCAAAAGCATTAATAACACACCTGTGAGTCCCTGAAGTACATCTCATATTGCTGTATCATCTGTCTGCTAATCAGGCTTCCATGATAAACCACAACATTAATATCAGTCCATGTACGAAATTCTCTCTCCCAGTTTGCAATGGTAGAAAGTGGTGCAATAATCAGGAAGGGTCCTCTTATACCAGTCAGAAGGATTTCGTAGAGGAATGTAATTGATTGAATGGTTTTGCCAAGACCCATTTCATCTGCTAAAATGCAGTTTCGTCTGAAATAAACAAATATATTATCCATGCATACATTGGGTTCTTCTGTATACTACCAAGTTTTAAAGATAAACATATGAAAATAAAAGATTAAATAAAATATTTGCACTTGTAAAAACAAAAGTTGCTGAAGTACTGAATAAGCTCAAGATTACAATTTTATTATAATCCTGCAAAGGGAAAATTAAAGATTTTTATAGCTCCAAAATAAAGATATCGTCATTAACTGTTTGATTTTTCTAAAAACTGAAAAGATAAGAGCAATGCATATTATATAATTTATTCAGGAAGCATTATTAAATACCTTCTATTATCTCAGGACAGTATGAGAAGATGGAATACAAAAGAAATAGAACATGTTCTCTGCCTTCCAGGGCCTTGTATCTATTAGAGAAGCAGACATGCAAATACATAAATAAATAATCATGCAATGTGCTACTGTAGAAGCACAACTATAGTATTGATTTTCAACCATAGCTGTGCATTAGAAGAGCCTACAAAGCTTGAAAAAGAAATAAAACAGATACTTAGCCCCCCACCATGTTTACATTATGTTTTAATATGTATGGAATAGGATCAAGTCAGTTCTAATTTTTAAAATGAGCTCTGTAGATGATTATGCTATGTGGCCAGTGAAGACTATCAGAGTAATACTTCTTATGATAGCACAGAGGGAAAACAAACAAAATCTATCTAGAAGACATGAAAAAAGAAACTTCTTCAGCAAGGAGGTCAGTTAGGATTTTGCCAGAGGACAAAGTAAAGGAGGAGAGGGCAAAAAGACAAACCGGGGACCAAAAGTTATTTAATATGGTTAAGAGCGGAAAGTAAAGGAAGGAAAGAGAAGTGAGCTAAGTAGTGTCATAAACAGAAGAGGTTAGACATTTTTTTTTTTTTTTATGCAGTGGGAGGCAAAGAAATTCTTAAAGGAAACCCCTATGAGATTATGTTTGTATTTTAAACTTTATTTTGGTGATACTGAGGATATAAGAGGGTAAGGGGATGAGATGTTGGAAATTAAGTGGTTCAGTATCATAATGGAGAAGAAATTATAGAAATTATATTCTAAAGGGAGAATAAACTAAGTTACTAGAAATGATGTCAGAGTCAATTATGGGTTAGGATGAATTGGCCCTAGGAAACAACTCAATGTATAGGGTATAGGATGACAGTAACAAAATGAATTAGTAGTAATCAAGATGAAAAATATGGAGAAAAAACAAGTTTGACACAGAGGAAATAGAAATCTGCTATGTTTAAAGAATTGTTGTGTTGGACTTTCAGGTACCAGAAGATGAACAGAAATGTGGGCCCAGAATTCAAGGCCTTAGAGATAGAAATATGGGACCATTAAATATTATTGGTAAATAGGGCTAGGTATATAGCTCAATTGTATAACAGTTGCCTAGCATGTGCAAGGTCTTGTGTTTGATCACAGGCACCACACACACACACTTGTGTATCTGTGTGTACCCTTATTCATAGAAGATATAATTGTGTGTGTGTGTGTGTGTGTGTGTGTGTGTGTGTGTCTGTATGAATAAAGTAGTAAATGAAGTCATATGGGGAAGAGTACAGAGTATCTCTGAGGGAGAACAAACATGTAATACGTGAAGATAACTAAAGACAAAACCCCGGGGCAGCAAAAGACAACAGCTAAATGACAGGGGAAGAAGAACCAACAGAAAGTAACAGTAAAAGAGGGTACTGGAGAGCTATAAAAGTTGCAGTGTGCAAGCTTTCAGGGTTTAGAAGGAAGGAGTGGCAATTTCTATCCAATGGATTAGAAAATAAGTTAAGGGTAAAGAATATCCTTGGGATTAGAAAATTAAGTTTTGGGAAGAGTCAGAAACAAAATCTATACTATCACAGGTTGAAAAAGAAATGGAGAAAAGAAAATGGGGGAGAGAGTGTGCAGATTACTCTACCAGGAATTTGCCTGGAAAGCTACAAAGATGGTTCAAGGCAGCTAGAAGAAGGAGCACAGTCAAAAGGAGATTTACTTTTTTTTTTTTTTTTTTGTCTTCCTATAGATAGGCTAGCACCAAATTTTTTCATAGATTGAAGAGACAGAAATAGTCTTCAGGGATGGTTTGAACATATAAAATAAAAGAATGATTAATGAATGAAGTGAAGCTCTGAAGAGACTGGATGAAACAGAATGTCAAGACCTGAGGTAACATAATTTATCCTTGTCCTAGGGTAAGATCTTTTACCTTCCAATACACAAGGTTAGAGGAAAGAATAGCTGTAGATACACTTTTGAATATGAGGACAGGCAAGAATTTTCTTACTTTCCCTGGGTTTATCTGCAAAGCAGTCATATACAGAAAGTGAATAAAACAAAACTATGCCAAGGAACTTGAAGGAAGTGATGGAAGTTTAAAACAGGCAATGTAGGAAATAGAAGTAATTAAAAAAAGGAAGACGAGTTTTAAAAAGTATTGTTACCTCATTTACATAAATGATTCTTGAGAAAAATGATTAATATTTAGTAAATAAAAGCAGGGAAAAGAAAACTGTGGAATAATAGGATCCTTCACTCCATCTAACTGAGTCCCATAACTCACAATTACTAAGAGAAACAATCCAAAAACAATATAAGTAAAAAACACAGAAAAGTGACTTCAAATTAAAGTGTCATCAAATATTGCTAGTAATAATGCCTTCATTTGCTCTTTCATGGACACTACCATACTTCATGATATCATGTTTTTCTTTGCATCTCAAAAAAAACCTTGAGGCTAGAGGGCTGGGAATGTAGCTCAGTGGTAGAGTGCTTGCTCAGCATGCATGAGGACCTGGGTTCAATCCTCTATACCACATAGATGGATAAACACCCACACAAACAAAGACTTTGAGCTATTTTGTATAAAGAAATTGTTAAACTGTGAAGAATATTAACAAGAAGGTAGTTTGTTACTCCTTTTTATATTCTATTCTTTATTAATAGCTGACAATATACTTCATGGAAAACATTTAAAAACAGAGATCTATCTAATTGATAACAGATATAATGTGCTTACAATTCACTAATTAGAACCAACTGTAGACAGACAGTAGTATAAATGGATAAGCTGTAAAACTTCCTGTAGCATACCAGATATTTTAAATAACTCTTGGCAAAGTTATTTAAAATTTAATAATTAATTAATGTAACTCTGAGTGACACACACTTAAAGGAAGCAGTGTAGCTGACATCTTAAACTGTAATTTACATACTTTTCTAAGATAAATTCACCTTATTTATTTTTCGGGGGCACCAGGGATTAAACCCAGGGGCACTTAATCACTGACCCACATCCCCAGCCACCCGGTTTTAAACATTTTTTAAAATTTTGACACAAGGTCTTGCACAGATGCTAAGGTTGGCTATGAACTTTCGATCCTCCTGTCTTGGCTCCCAAGACACTGTGATTACAGGCATGCACCATGGCGCCCAGCAGTAACTTCACTTTAAAACAAAGACTTCATCAAAATAACAATATGGGAACATCTGAATCAACTTTATTTAATATATGTTAACATATACAACACACTAAAATTTTTAAAGATATATTACACACCTGTTGTACCAATTGAACAAGAGCCAGTTGAGTCCTTCCAGTTGATATTCCCTGAGTTGATTGCCATTTTTATAGTCCCTGGATTGATCTATTTTCTTCCAAATATTAGAGGGCGGACGGTCCTTTGTGGAAAAACAAAGAATGCATGGTGAAAAGCGAAAATTAGCATCATTCATAAAGAAGAACGACCGAATGATTTCCCCCTAAGATCAGAAATAAGGCAAGATGTGCTCTGTGACATCTATTCACCCTTGTACTGTAGGCTGTGACAAGGATAATTAAACAAGGAAACCAGACAAAAGTTACCAAGTTTGGAAATGAAAAACTAAAACTATCTTTATTCATATGATTTGTCTATGTAGAAAATCCTGTGGGATCTATTAAAAAGCTAAACTAAGTAGTCATTTTAGCAAGGTTACATAATATAAAAATTGATATAAAAAAGTCAATTGTATTCTACATTTTAGCAAAAATAATGAATAAATTATTTAAGAAGTAGTCATTTTATAATGGTATCTAAAATACTAATTTTTAAAAAAATAATTCTTAAAAGTTGTATGACACCAATAAATTTGAAGCCACAAAATACTGCTGAAAAAAACTAAAGAAGGGCTAAACAGAGATAAGCCCTGATTTGAAGACTTAACATTATTAATATATTAATTCTTCTCACAGTGAACAGAATCAACACAATCCAATCAAACTGGAATCACAGTTTTTGTAGAAATTGACAAGCTAATTCTATAAGCATATAGAAATGAAAAGTACTACAAACAGCCAAAACAGCATTGGGAGGTATAGACAGGATGTAGATAAAGTTTGGGCACTTATGCTAACTGATTTCAAGACTTGTAAAAGTTGCAAAATCAAGACTATGTAGAACTGATGTAAAGATAAAGATAAAAAGCTCAGTGGAACATAATAGATGGTTCAGAAACATACTCTCAGGCATTCAGTCACCTGAGTTTTGACAAAGCTGGAAAGGCAAGTCAGTGCAAAAAGAGTTTTTTCAATAAATGATGTTATAACAATCGAATACCCATGAACAAAAGGAAAGAATCTGATCCATATACTATCTACACACAAAAATCATAGCGCTGAATGTTACCTGACATAATTTCAAGGAGAAAGCAAGACAGAAATCTTCATGAACTTAGGTTATGTGAAAATTTCTCAGACACATAAAGTATGATCATAAGAAACAAACTGGAGTTCACCAAAACTAAGAACTTTTGCTCTTTGAAAGACACTGTTAAGATAATGAAAAAACAACTACAAACTGGTGGACAATATTTACAAACCAAAGGTCACAAGACCTTTGTTTTTAATAGTCAACACAAATATTCATCAATAGGCGAAAGGATAACAAATTGTGGGCTATTACATTAGAAAAAAATACTTCTCAGTAATAGAAAAGGTACCAACTATCAATGCATGCAATGATGTGAACTTGAAAATCATTATACTATGTAAGAAACCCTAAGAAAAACAGAATACAGTGTCCATGTACATAAAAATGAAATGAAAAAGAATTGATAGTGACGTAAAAATTACTAGTTCCCTAGGATGAGAAGTAGGGTATATAAAAAAGATGAATTGGGAAGGAAGGGTTACAAAAGCACACAAGAATACTTTTGGGAGCCAGAGTTCATCACTCTGATTATGGTTTTGGTTTCGTTTGTCAAAACTTATCAAATTGTACATCTTAAATATTTGCAATTTACTAGATGTCAAATTTTATGAACCTCAAATAAAGCTATTTATAAAAAAATGAATGAAGCTGGGAGTAATGGTGCAGGCAAGTAAACCCAGCTACATAGAAGGCTAAGGTAGGATGATCTCAAGTTTGAGGCTAGCCTGGACAACTTAATGAGAACCTTTCTTAAAAAACACAAAAGGAATAGGATTGTGCTCAGTGATAAAGTGACCATGGGTTCACTCTCCTGTACTGGTAACAACAACAACAACAACAAAAAGTGAATGACACGGGGGCTAGGCTTGTGGCTCAATGATAGAGCACTTGTCTAGCATGTGTGAGGCACTGGGTTCGATTCTCAGCACCAAATATAAATAAATAAAGCCCATCAACAACTAATAAAATATTTTTTAAAAAGGTGAATTATGTTATCAGATTTTTCTATTTTATTATCTTCAATATTGGGGATTAAATCCAGTCATGCTCTATCACTGAGCTACATCCTCAGCTCCTTCTATTTTTATTTTGTGAAAAGTTCTTTGCTGAATTGCTGAGGTTGATTTCAAGCTTGGGACCCTCCTGCCTTAGCCTCTGGAGCTGCCAGAAATCACAGGTGTGCCACCCTGTCTTGCTTCACATATATTTTAAATCTGTCATACATATTACTACTTTTATATACTTTCAATATTCATGATAAAAAGCATTCAAAAAATCATAGAAGCATAGAAGTTTAATGTTGTATGTTAAAACTATTCATTTACATAGTCATATTTATAAAATTTAATTTTTCTTCTTCAGAAATAAAAAATTGAATTATTCTGCATAGCTAAAACATAACCTGTCTTGAAGTTGCTGCATAGGTAAAGAAATAATATCCTAGTTCCAAATGAATAGACTCTAAGTCTCAGATAAACATTTCTGTAAAGCAAGCAAAAGATGGATTGTCTTCTGTTTAAAAATTATATACTATTACTAATTAACAAACTTATACTATTAAAAATGTCTGCAGGATCAGGGCATCTTTATGGTGACTGTAAATGAAAAATAAAACATGCTTTCAGTATACAGATAACAACTGGTTATTGATATTATGCTATTAACCTAATACAAATAGGGCTTATAAAGAAAACAGGGCTTCATTCGTGCTAGGCAAACATACTACTGAGCTACAATCCAAGAAAACATTTCTTAAATGACAGTCAATGAACTTTAAAATTATTAATACGACATTTTAGTTACTGCTTAAAATAATTTTCATTTTAAATTCTATTCTGTATATGCTTCTTTTCAGTAATCCAGTCACTATTAATATTTCTTTAGCTTGGGACAGGATAAAATTTCATTTTTGGAATCTCTAAACATACTTTACATGATTTATATGCTACTTTATTTAACAATAATAGAATAACAACAAAAATCACCTGTAATATTATTTAAGTACTATAGGCTACATTGTTGTCCTTGATTTTACATTAATTAAGGGACTAATTCTACTGGCTCAAAACCTATTAACATTTGCTCCTAAGATGTAGGCTCTCTATTCACCTCACAGACTGTTTGTTTTGCTGAGAAGAAACTTTTTAGTTTGAATACATCCCATTTATTGATTCATGATTTAATTCTTGTGCTATAGGAGTCTTATTAAGGAAGCTGGGGCCTAATCCCACATGATGGGGATTAGAGCCTACTTTTTCTTCTATTAAACATGGGGTCTCTAGTTTAATTCCTAGGTCCTTGATCCACTTTGAATTGAGTTTTGTGTATGGTGAGAGAGAGAGATTTAATTTCATTTTGTTGCATATGGATTTTCAGTTTTCCGAGCACCACTTGTTGAAGCGGCTTTTCTCTAATGTAGGTTTTTGGCACCCTTGTCTAATATAGGATAATTGTAATTTTGAGGGTTTGTCTCTATGTCGTCTATTCTGTATCACTGTTCTACCAGTCTGTTTTGGTGCCAATACCATGCTGTTTTTGTTACTACTCCTCTGTAGTATAGTTTAAGGTCTGGTATAGTGATGCTACCTGCTTCATTCTTCCTGCTAAGGATGGCTTTAGCTATTCTGGATCTCTTATTTTTCAACATGAACTTAGCACTAATCTCTGGTGGCTATGAAGAACTCAAGAAGCTAAACACACATACACACACACATACAAAACAAAAACAAAAGCAAAAAAAAAACCCAATCAATAAATGGGCCAAGGACCTGAACAGAAACTTCTCAGAAGAGGATATACAATCATTCAACAAATATATGAAAAAAAGTTCATCATCTCTAGCACTTAGAGAAATGCATGAAATGCAAATCAAAACTACTCTAAGATTTCACACCTGTCAGAATGGCAGCGATTATAAAGACAAACAACAATAAGTGTTGGCGAGGATGTGGAGAAAAAGGTACACTCATACATTGCTGGTGGGACTACAAATTGGTGCACCCAATATGGAAAGCAGTATGGAGATTCCTTGGAAAAATAGGCATGGAACTACCATTTGACCCAGCTATCCCTCTCCTTGGTCTATACCCAAAGGATTTTAAAACAGTATATTACAGGGACATAGCCACATCAATGCTGATAGCAGCACAATTCAAAATAGCTAAACTGTGGAACCAACTTAGATTCCCTTCAGTAGATGAATGGATAAAAGAAGTGTGGCATATATACACAATGGACTATTACTCAGCAATAAAAGAGAATAAAATTATGGCATTTGCAGGTAAATGGATGCAGTTAGAGAAGATAAAGCGAAGTGAAGTTAGCCAATCACAACAAAACAAATGCTGAATGTTTCTCTGATATAATATAAATGGGGTAGGGAGGGGGGAGCATGGGAGGAATAGATGAATTCTAAATAGGGCAGAGGGGTGAGAGGGAAAGGAAGGGCCAGGGGATTAGCAATGATGTTAGAATGTGATGACCATCATTATCCAAAGAACACGTATGAAGACACGAATTGCTGTGAATATACTTTATATACAACCAGATATGAAAAAATGTGCTCTATGTGCAATATGAATTGTAATGCATTCTGCTGCCAAATATATATGTATGTATGTGTTTGTGTGTATATGTATATATACCCAAAACCTATTAACTGAGAATATACTATATATCTAAGGAATCTTGAATTTCTGTAAATCTCTAAGAGATTTTGAAATGCTAAGATTTTGTAAAGCTGTCTGTGATAGGTTCTTACCAAATGTCTTGTGTCAGGCCTCAAAGCTTGTAGTTGTTCAAACTCTTCTATTTTTGCCAGATCTACATCTTCCTTTAGTTCCCATGTACTATCTTCATATGGCAATGAGCACCACTTTACTAGGTAGTAAATAACAGGCTGTAAAAAAAGATTTTTTTTTCAATTCACCATTTTTAAAAAGAGAATAGTAAGTAGTTTATATAGAGCATGACTACAGACAATTTAAACAGAGTAACCTATGTCGATTAAAAAAAGTGTTTCATTTGTTTTTAAGAGTTTTTAGGTTGTAATTTTTAAAAAGAGTATTAGGTTTTAATATTTGGAAAGTTTCAGGTTTTTCTTACATAAAAAAATATATATATATATTTTATTTCTTTTTTAGTTCTCGGCAGACACAACATCTTTGTCTGTATGTGGTGCCGAGGATCGAACCCGGGCCGCATGCATGCCAGGCGAGAGCGCTACCGCTTGAGCCACATCCCCCGCCCCATAAAAATATATTTTTTAAGCATGTGTGAAGCCCTGCATTCGTTCCCCAGTACCATAAAAAGGAGAAAAAAAAATGATAAATTATTTACCTCACCAGTATCCTTATCTTCACAAAAAGAGACTTCTAATACTCTGTCTACTTCAACATAGTCTGGGTTAAATGGTTCTTCTTCCATCTAAAAAAGTACAAAGGAAGATAAATTTACTAGTGTTTCACTATAGAACTAATACATCAGTTTGAGTCCAACAAACAACATTTTTCTAGTTTAATTTCCAATAGATATTTAGGATATTATTAATTGCCATGTGATAAATAATAAAACAAATCAAACAGAGCTAAAAAAATTCAGGTATTAGAGACAAGTAGGTTACTCTAGGATATGTGTTAAAATTTTTACTAAACGTATCCTCTCTTCCTCTCCTTTGCTACTTGAAGTTCAAGTTGCAAAAGTTGAGGACTAATCAACCCAGCTTCAGACTCTGTTCTCAATACTATCATTCTTTATCTTTACCTGATGATAGTCCTTTACTGAACATCTACTCATCTAGATGAATGTAAGTAAACTCTACTTGAGCTACCTCAAACTTAGTTGCATTCATTTATTCTTCAACTTATACCTAATCCTATATTTTCTAATTGGGTTAATGAAAACACAACTTCCTCTCCAAGCCCGCCCCCCCACACACTCAGTCACACAAGCCAGAAAATGGGAAGTTGTCTTAGATTCCTTCACTTTCTTTACCTCCATCTAACTTGTACAAATTTTAAATTTTATTTTATTTTATTTTATTTTTTTAGTACCGTGGATTGGACACAGGGGTTTTTAACCCGTTTTTTTTTTTTTTTTATATTTTAAATTTTAAGACAGGGTCTCAAAGACCTCACTAAATTGCTGAAGTTGGCTTTGAACATGAAATCCTCCTTCCTCAAAAAAAAAAAAAAAAAGAAAGAAAAAAAAAAGAAATCCTCCTTCCTCAACCTCCAGAGCCACCGGTATTACAGGCATGTGCCACTGCACCTCACCAGACTTTACTTTTAACTGAAAATCAGATTAGATACTTTCTCCTCATTCTCACTGACTTATCACTTCTTACATGGATCTTTAAAAATAACTCCCAACTTGTCCCCCAATGCTTATCTTGCCTTCCTTTATTCTGTTTTTCACATTGTTGCCAGAGTAATCTTTCTCAAATATAAATTATTACTTACAGCTTCCTTGCTTAAAATCTTTTAGTGATTCTGCCTTGTTTGATAATCAGGTTCAAATTAATTTTTTTTGTGTAATAAATAAGATCCCTCCTTTTCTTCCAGCCTTATCTCCTGTTTCTTGCTACAACTATAACTCAGATTGTAACCAACCTAAGTGTCACACCTTCATGTTTTTGTACTAATTCTGCTCTCTTCTGACTAGTTTACCATTTTTTGGCTTCTGTGCTTGGGCAATTCCTACTCATCTCTGAAAGACTTCCAACAGTCATCTGTGTTTAACTTTACTGCCCTTGTCTGTTCACCCTCTAAATGTTGTATACCACATAGTTCTACCTTTAGTTCTCTTCACTATCTTAAACCTCTCCTCCTCAAACCCATACATCTATATATGACACACCTGATTACAATGATTATAGCCCAATACCAGAATGTTAATGTGATACTTTAGAGGATTAAAAAAGTATAGAAAAGGTGTTAGATATATTCATTAGTTGGAGGTAATTATTTTACAATGTATAAATGTATTCAATTATTGATGTTGTGTTCACATAAATAGAAGGCTGGCATGGAAAACATGCAATGTTTGTAATTATTTAATGTGTAAGATTTAATATACTGACAATTTTTATTTTCCATTTATTTGCTACATTATCATTTCCTTTATTTAAATAATTTGCTGATAAATTCTTTGTGATACTAGCACAACATGATTCAACTATATGCATTGAAATAATGCTAATTTAAAAATAAAAATATTATCTACCATTCTGAATTATCAGTGTTTTTGTTTCAGCTAGTTCCCAAGTTAATTTTGGAAAGAAAAATTGTGTCAATAGCATTTTTATTTGAATATCAATGTTGGAAGCCTAAGAACTAAAATGATACTTAAATCTATATGTATTCAGAGTATCACACATAATAGTTTTATTTATTTTTTTTCTTACATCTGCAAAAAAATGTGCTCTTTGTGCTTGTCTCAGTTTGAATCGTTTAATTTTCTGCTGAATCCTTTTATCTTTCAAAAGCTGCTCTTCTGTGGCCCATTCACAGTGAAGATAGGAGCTAAAATTTTTATAGAAGTAGTATATTAGAACATTATAAAAAACATACTTACGGTGCATTTTTAATTATAACATCCAATATAAAATATTATCTTCAATTATACAAATAGTTTATCACTATTTGATTTTAATAGACTTTATATAATTTGTAAAATTAAAACAATTATGATCCCTATAGCCTTAGGAGATTGTAGTCTCACGGTGTACAATTTACTATACAGAAACAGAATAGTAAACTGACTAAAAGAATAACAGCAAGATGTACTTTATCTCTTATTTTTTTCATTATAATGGATCTGCTACATCAGAATGCTATCTTATTTTGAAAATAATGTAATTTTATTTAAAAACGTTCATGAAAGTATTTAGAAAGTAACAGAAAAATGTAGAAAAAGAATGACTTTTTCACATTTAGTGGTTGCATAAGATATCTATGACCAAGATTAAAATTTAAAATTTTAATCAAAGCATCACACTACATACATTTAATGCAATAATTGAAATACCAGAAATTTTTTTAGAAAAAAAAAAATTAAATCTGAGAAGTTTAACATACAACGAATAATGCCTATAATTTATAAATGCATGTTTGTAGATTCATGCATTTTGAGATTAATAATGAATACCTTCTGGAAAAGAAATTCAAATCTTACCATGGAAGGTTTTAAAAAGTCTTCTACTTTTTAATGATTTTTAAGTTCATGTAGTTATATAAATAATAAAAATTATTTTTAAATGCAAATACAATGAAAACCACAATTTTAATTCAGTGTTTTATGTTAACTATATTAAAATATCTACCAACTTCATATTAATTTTCTAACTCAAATACTTACTAATTCTTGTATTTTACAAAAAATTCTTCTGTATCAATGATCACTCCAGATGATATCTATGAAAATAAAATTATTAATTATAAAACTTAAACAGGACATGGAATATAAAGTGTGAAATATAATATGCCATTACTTACTTCCTTCTTTACTATTCTAGAAGACAGTATTTTGTCTACAATTGCAGCATCTTCTTCACTTGGGTTCTCCTATAGGAGCGAGGGAAAGAAATATGCAATGGAAATTCTGAAATACCTTTTAGTTGCTATTTTATATATTTATGAATACACTAAAATTCAATAAATATTTATTTAGCAGAGGTGCCCGGTACTATAAACATTAGGAATACAGTAGAATGGAAAAAAATATATCATCGTTGTTATGGTTTTGTCATCATCATCATCATTATCATCATCATTCTAAGCATATTGGGCTTTTTTGTGTGCTAGGCATTATACTAAACACATTGCATCTATTAATTAATCTAATCCATTATCATATCCATTCTTATCCCTCCTATTATCATCTCTATTATGCAACTGAAGAAGCACAGGAATATTCAGAATTATTACTTACCCAAAATTTTTGATCACTCAGCTAAGAGATGAGTACTTGGCTTACAATGTAGATAAATTAAAAGAATTATAGAAGAGGAAAGCATATATGGAAGAAATAAAGGTATCAAACATGGCATTTAAGAAACTTCATAAGGCAAAGTTGAGTTCTTATGAAGAAGAGCAGGAGACAAAGTCAGAAAATCTAGACAAAGGGCTTTCTTTATATATTGCACTAAAAAAGGCATTATTATTTTAAAGGAGTCGATTAGGGTAAATTTTCAGCCAAAACATAATCCCTATCCAACTTGCTCATGGATTATTACTATCTACCTAACAATTAGTCTTTTACTTTAGAAACATTCTGCAAAGGAGAAACACTTTGAAAGAGTGTCAGGTATACACTTAAGAAGAAAGAAATATGAGGAGATATATGTATTTCTACTATTTGAAACAATTTATATTTATTTTGAAATGTAGTAATACCAAATATGTCTTACCACAAATAATTGTAAAGGCTGTTCACCAGGTAAAGGAGCTGAATTCTTTTTTATTTTTAAAGAGCCTTTAACCTCTTCTTCAGATTGTTTCCCTTCTGCATCTTCTGCATATTTTTTTCTTTTAATTTGTCTATTTGATCTTCTTTTCTGTAATGAACCACAAGGATCAGATTTATACAATTTATTGTTTTAGACAATTAAAAATCTTTGAAACAAAGATTTTAAAAATATTACTTCTATAGTTGGCAAATTCTTTATTAATTTTCATACTGATACTCAACACTCAATTTTTTCTTACTTTTCTTTTTAAAGGAAGATTATAATTTGCCCATTATAATTTTCCCACAATTTCAAATATCAAATATTCATAATAATATCTTCATTTATTTATTTTTAGAAGTTTTAAGAAAAGTCTGTTGGTTTTTAAAAAAAACTCTTTTACAGCTTAGGCAAAATGTATTTTAATAGTAATACCTTTATTGCTGGGCTACTTTTTTTTATAAACTATTGTTAAAACTATAGATGTCTTCACATTTTTGCCACAAACCTAAAAAGTATATTAGATGAAGGTTGGTTAACAAATTAGTTGGGGCATAATCCTAGAGAACATTAGAGAATTAGAGAATATTTGCAAAAATATGAAACTGTTTAAAGTAGAATAAAATAAAATGTCTTAAATACATAAAATATTTATTAAATTTACCAAATAATTCAATTTGAATAAAGGAAGAAACAATATTTCTAACCTGACTAGCTCTTCTAAAAATAAAAGCATCATAAAATGTCTTTTAAATAAAATAATTACATTTAGTATCACAATTTTTAAATAACCTAAGCAATTTAAAATCAGGAATCAAATATACGTGGTTTTACTTACCTCCCTAAATGTCTAATATTTGTTTCAAAAGTTTTTATATTTAAAGGAGAATGTTTAAAAACAAGGTTACATAATTTTTTGATGGTCACACTAAAACCCAAAATCTTAGGTTGTTTTGAAAATCCCAAAGGACTTAATTTTTACTATTTTTCTTTACACTTCTCCAAAATCTAATAGGGTGAAGGCACCTCAACCAACGGTTCTATTGCTTGATTTACCAAAGCAAATCTATCCCTTCCTCCTTTTTAATCTATATAGTGAAACTCCCATGATACTTCCCAGAAATTGAACCAACAAAATAACACATTTGGTTTTTGCCAATGTCTTCCATTTGGCAGATCTTTTGTTAGTCCACACCCCATGCATAGCACAGGAGCAAATTGTTATCTGTGTCCAGTAAGGTGGCAGTAGCAGCCTTTGTAACATCATACTTCTGCCCCTTTCTCTTATAAGTAGTGCGATATTGAGAGAAAGAAAGGCAATGCATGGTAGTCAAAAGTACATAGGAAAAACTTTCAAGATGGTTCATCATCTAGTTACACTCTGCTTCTTTGGATGGGTTCAGTGAATAGGAAGGATGTTGGAGATATAGAACCCAGGAGTACGTATATGCTAGGCAAGCACTCTACCTCAGAATTACACCCTGAGCCCCAATCTTGTTTTATTTATTTTTTTGGGGGGGGGTCATCATCCATTGGCCATGAAAATGTTTACATTTTCAAATGCCAAATAAACATTTTTATTAATACAGGAGACAGGGAAGGTGGGATAAAGTTATAATAAAAGGACTTTGTTAAACTCAGTATTCCCAATTACTATTTTAAAAAAGACATGAAATGTTTACTGTTCCTTGGGGAGGGCGTCTATGATTCTCAGCATAAAGAATGTTTAAAACAAGTATAATAAAGCTTCTTTTCTGGTCACTGAGGCATCTGAGTATGCTCACATGCCTTTTAATAGTAAATGAGGAACTAAGTGTGGTAGCACACACCTGTAATCCCAGTGATTTAGGAGCATGAGGAACGAGGATCACAAATTTGAGGCTGCCTTGGGTAATTTGATGAGACATTGTCTCAAAATAAAAAGAGCTGGGGATGTAAATCAGTGATAAAGCACCGGAGTTCAATGTCCAACATCACAAAAAACAAAAAACAAAGCAAAACAAAAAAAACAAAGGTGGATCAGTGGTCTGAAAAAATCATTTTCACTTACAAAATAGAATGAGGACCATTCACGGTAAATTGCTTCCTCATCCTATGATATCAGACTAGCATATTAAAACTCCATGGTCTGCACTTGATTTCATTAATAAATTATACTCCATAAGAGTACAGAGAAATACCACATTACTTCATTCCAAGTAACTCTCAGCAATTATTTTTTTCTGTGTTATATAGTATCTCTACTAGTTTAAAAATATAAAAATTAACCTAAACTCCACATATTTGGCTAATGCTTTTTTCTTGCTTTCTTTCTCTGTAATGTTTTCAAAACACAATTTAAAATAGTGACAAACTGTAGTAATTTCTTGTTTCTAGCTTTTTTCTTATTTCTTAGAGAATGTAACAGATCAGCACACAGCATTTTGCATATAAAGAGGTCAGAAGAATGATGTTTTTAAATAACTAATACTACATTATGATGAGATATCTGCTATAGAGGCATTAAAAAAGATTTAGTCTTCCAAATATAGTACAACTATAAAGTACTCTTTATTTAAAGATGAAAATTAAATACAACAACTAACACAGTTGTAGATTTCCTCCTGATAATGCATTGTAGTTAAAAGCTACACAGACCTTTAAAATGTCAATAATATAGATTTATAATTGATTATTAGAAAATACCCCCCTTTGGTGTTACAGCAACATGCTTGTCAAAGCAACTTAATACTATACTGAAGAGCATGGAAGAAATGTACGTGTTGACCTATACTATCATTTCAGCGTTTCGTAATTACATATGGGAAAATGGCCAGCATTATTATAGTAAAAATTAAGCTACATTTTCTCATATTGAATAAGTTAAATGTAAGTTTGCCTAAGTTAAGGATAACATATGAAGAAAAAGCCAGGCCATATAATATTAGGAGCTTTGATCACTGCCCTTACCTCAACTCTTGCAGCAGCCCAGGAGCCTTGAGCCACTACTCTCCAAATGGATAAGAAGCTGCATAAGGAAGAAGAAAGGCCATTCAGGGGCTTTCTGGCCCCATAATTCAACAATTGCCACCACCCCTATGGCCTACAGTTATTTTTAAGTATTAGAAAGCAGATGGTGGCCTGAATTATTATGACCTTCACTACATATATATTTTTGTAACTTCACAGGTTATTATTAATATCCATGTACTTTTTTTAAAAAAAAGGTAAAAGGCACAATATTTATGTCTATATTAGGGGATTTTTAATATATTCAGTTATCTTTTCTTCAACAGAAGGACTAAAGGAATTGTCTCTAAGAATGACTCAATCCATTTTCTTTGTCATTTGTATATGATTTTTAAAATGAATATTCTATCATTAAGTTCACTTAAAAATCACTCAATAAGCACAGGATAATGCCACTAGGTACTTCTCCATGTAAAAGCCATCAAGGACTTTGCATTATTACTTAACCTCTGAGGGCTTCATTTCATTACCTTGAAAATGAAAGGTTTAGAGAGGATATGTAAGTTCCCTCTCAAATCTAATATTCTATGATAATTCTACTAGGAGCATATTGTAATAATGCTGTCCTATAAGTTATACCACATAATAAAATGTATTTTTAGTATTAAACTGCAGTGTAAGTAGACATAAGGCAGTATTTTGCTACCTAAATAATTCTTAACAGAGTTCATTTCTCGGAAAATAACTTTAATACTCACTTGAGAGTCTTGATCTTTGAATGTATGCGGTGGCATATGCTCTGCATCAGATATTTCATCTGAAGATTCATTTTTTCTTTTCTGTTTCTTACCCAATGTAATAATGAGTTTGCTGTGTCAAGAGGAAAAGAATAAACAATAAGAATTTTGTATTTTTCCACTTTGGGTCAAATTAAAGATTGTCATTGTAAACTTTAGAAGAAAGTTTCTACCACTTGTATGTCCAAAAATAAATATTCAGAAATCCATAAAGACATTTTCAAAACTTAAACCTCTCTTCTACTGAATTGGACAAAAAAATAATAATATAGTTAACGTACCTATAAGCATAGAAAGGTAGTCAAGAACTATAGCTGGTTTTTAGGATATACTTAACTTTTTAGGATATAAATAACTATTACATAAAACCAATTCATTTATTATAGATTTAGATTATAAGACAGTGAGGAGCTGTTTATTACTCCTACCTTTTATTAAACTAAATTCCACTTATTGACCATAAATACTTCCATGCCCTAGGAAGCCTCTACTTCTTTCTACTCTATGGTAAATCTCTTTCTTATTTAAGACAATTCTACAATTAATTTTTCTTTAATACTTTTATTTATGTTAAGAGTAAGAAATATAGTGGGCATCGTGGTGGACACCTATAGGTCCTAGTACTTAGGAGTTTGGAGCAGGAAGATTGCAAGTTCAAGGCCAGCCTCAGCAACTTAGCAAGACTCTATCTCAAAAAAAAAAAAAAAAAAAAAGGTGGGGTACGGGCCTGGGGATGTGGCTCGGTGGTTAAGTGACCAAGTTTAGTCTGTGGTACCAAAGGAAAAAGAAAAGAAAACCATTTTTTATATTTCTGCAGTATGTATATGTCCTCTTTTATATGTGTTTATTAAATATTTTCAAACATATCAAGTACATATACCTAAACTAAGAATGTATTTTAAGTACATGGCTCTCATATTTTCTTATCTGCCTTAACAGCACATTATTAAAACACTATGTTAATCATGAACCATTCTAATTACTAATAAGCAAAATTCTACTTTAGACAACCTATATTCCAAAAACTGAAAAGTCCCCCAAATATTTTTAGGAATGGTATATCAGAAAGATTGCAGAATTCTTTCCATAATTATTTACTAATGTGGGAGAGCTTGAAAGTTAACAGCTTGTACTTTGAAATCACGGGATCAAAGATATAAACCCTGAATCTACCAATCACCTATCTGTGGGACCCTAAGCAAATTACTTGCCTACAAAAATAGGGGTAGTATAATAGCTACCTCTTCTCTTGAAAAGTTAAGTAGGACAATGTATGCATCATGGTTTGGATCTTAAACGTCCCCCAGAAGTTCATGTTTTGAAGGCTTGGTCCCTAGCTAATGGCACTACTAGGAGGTGGGAGAACTTTTAAGAGGTGAGGCCTAATTGGAGGAAGTTAGATCATTTGGCTCACACACTGAGGGAGATGGGACCCTGGCACCTTATTCTCCCTCTCTTTGCTTCCCATCTGCGACAGGGTAAGAAGCCTAGACTCTACCACATGCTCCCAGCCGTGATGTTTTGCTCCACCACAAGCCCTCAGTGACCATGGACTGAAACCTCTGAAACCATGAGAAAAAATAAATCTTTCCTCCATATAAGTCATTATTTCAGGAATTTTGTCACAGCTATGAAAAGCTTACTAATATAGTAAGTTACCTTTTAGCACAGTCCTAACTAATGGAAACTATTTTGAATTAATATATGTTCAGCCCTTTCCTAGGTTCTGGGATTGAATATGAAGTGATAGTCTTTAACCTTAAAATAGCATAACTAGACAATGATCACAGCTAAAATGCTAAAGTAGATATTAGCATAGGAAACAATGTGAACAGTGTAACCTCTTTCATTGAAAATTAAAAGTGATACAGCTGGTGAGTTGGCACACACCAGTAATCTCAGAGGCTAGGGAGGCTGAGGTAGGAGTTCAAAGCCAACATCAGCAACTAAGCAAGACCTAAGCGAGTAACTTAGTGAGACCCTGTCTCTAAATACAATATATAAAAAGGGCTGGTATGTGGCTCAGTGGTTAAGGGCCCCTGGGTTCAATCCCCAGTACCAAAAAATGAACAAATAAATAAAATAGTGTTACAGAAACAGTACAATTTGAGACAGCAACTGAATTAGTAACAGGTAGTGAAAAAAAAGACAGGGTACATTCCAGGAAGGGGGATACCACAGAAGAGTGAGGTGAATATGCTGTGGTGATAGCATGACAGGGACACAGAGTATTACAGAAGGAGAAAGCAGAAAACTGAAAAATTATATATGGTAAAGATTATAGAAGGCCTGGAAAAGACACGAAAGACTTATATTTTAAGATAAGTTTTTAAGCTCCACAGAGTAAGAGTTTAAACAAAATCTACCTATCAGCACTGGCAACAAATATTTAATAAATAGGCACTGAGATATTTTTTAATAAATAAAAGCAAAAAGCAATAAAATATAAGAATTTTAAACAAGGGAACAATGTGATTGGAAGGAAATAAAGTACAATGCAGAGAAAATATTGATACATAAAAATTCAGTTGAGAGATGAAGAGTATAATCCAGGGCCATGGCACTATGATACAGCTGGTGAGTTGGCACATGCCAATAATCTCAGAGGCTAGGAAGGCTGAGGTAGGATCATGAGTTCACAATAAAATACTGAAGAAAGATCCACAATAATTGGCTAATGACTAGCTGACTAGTTGTGAGAGAAGAAAAAAACTTTACAATGAGTTTTTCCCTACATTACTCTTGTAGTGACTATGTACAACAAGATAATGGCAATTCAACTAGCTATCCTACCTGTACGTTCTGAATGTATGAAGAAAGTAAATAAGAGTATATACATGAGTATATACAGCTCATATTGGAACCAGAAAATACAAAAAGAGGGGCTGGGGATGTGGCTCAAGCAGTAGCACACTCGCCTGGCATGCGCAGGGCACTGGGCTCGATCCTCAGCACCACATAAAAAAAATAAAGATGTTGTGTCCACCAAAAACTAAAAAAATAAATATTAAAAAAAATTCTCTCTCTCTCTCAAAAAAAAAAAAAAAAAAGAAAAAGAAAAAGAAAAGAAAATACAAAAAGATATTCTGAAACAAAATTAAGAAACTGGTTGGTCCTCTTGCCACTTTCATTTCTTATTTCTTCCCTTCTTTTTTGTTTTGTTTTGAGGTGCTAGGGATTGAACCCAGAGCCTTGTGCATGCAAGGCATGTACTCTACTAACTGAGCTATATCCCAGCCCTATTTCTTTCTTTTGACACTCATTTTTCCTTACTCTGGTTTCACAACTAAAAAATTTCCCTGGAGGTCACATCTACCCACATGATGTTGACCTTCCTCCTTATCTATAGCTTTCAAAAGTCATTTCACACCAGGTGTGTACGCACAAGCCTGTAATCCCAATGGCTGGGGAGGCTAATGCTGGAGGATCACAAGTTCTAGGCCAGCCTCAGCAATTTAGCGAAGCACTACGCAAAAGGGCTGGAAATGTAGCTCAGCAGAACGCCACCCCCCCTTCAATTCTAAGTATAGGGAGGAGGGATTGTCATTTCACTTTTGTTTCTAAACCCACTATAATCTGAACTCTTGAAACTACTTTTCATATTCATAGCTTCCATGTATTCATTGTTCACTATGAGTCAGCAACTGCACTGACTTTACATGTTTTCCTTCAATAGATGCTTATACAAGTTGGAGAGGCAAGTATAATTTTATAGAGACAAGAAACTGAGACTTGGAGAAGTTCAATAACTTGCTTAAAGTCACACAGATAGTATGAAAAGAGACAGAAATTACATAAGCCTCACTCCAAAGTCTAAATTCCCAATGTGTATAGCCACGACCTTTTTTAAAAATATATTTTTTTGTAGTTATAGACAGACAGTGTGCCTTTATTTGATTTATTTTTGTATGTGGTGTTAAGGATCAAACCCAGTGCCTCACACATACTAGGCAAGTGCTCTGCCACTGAGCCCTAGCCCCAGCCCACCACAAGCCCTCAGTGACCATGGACTGAAACCTCTGAAACCATGAGAAAAAATAAATCTTTAAAATGCTAAATCCAAGAGAAATTTTTAAAATCCCATGTACCAACATTTAACTGATCATCATTTTCTTTTTTGTACCCTTGGCTACATGATGCAATAGTCAAACTTCCTCTCACTATATTTTGGTTCCTCTTCTTCCATCTATTCCTTGAATATTGATTTTTCAGCAGGATGGTGTTCTTTTATTTTTTTGGGGGGAGGGGGGTGCAGGGGGGGGTGCAGGGGTGGTAATGGTGATTGAACCTAGGGGCATTTTACCACTTTACCCATTTCTAAATTTTGAGACAGGGTTTTGCTAACACATTTAGGGCTTTGCTAAACTGCTGAGGATGGCCTTGAACTTGTTCCTCCTGCCTCAACCTCCTGAGTTGCTGGGATTGCAGGTATGTGCCATCATGCCCGGACAGAATTCAGTTGTCTTTTCTGCCAGCCCCTCAAACTTTGGTGTTTCTCAAAGTTCTGTCTTCAGACTTCTTACCTCTTCACATACAGTAGTAAATGGGACATGTAATTTATCCTATGATCATGTACCACACAACACTACAGACAATGATGGTACCAAGATATTGTTGTGGAGGTGAAAAATTCCTATCACCTAACTACCTCTTAGCTGGTCTTAGTGCAATGTATTGTTCAGCATGTTTGTGATGATGGTGGTATAAATAAACCTACTGTGTTGCCAGTCACATATATTATAATCATAAGATTATCTATTATAAGATATATGTTATAATCATAAGATTAAAATATGTAACTGACAGCACAGTAGGTTTATTTATAATGCATGTGACTGGCAGCACATGTAACTCATAATACCTGATAGTAAATTATCATGTTACTGATTTCTGTAATTATTATACATGTTATCATTAAGTTCTTTATATTCTTACTTATTTATAAAAAAAACCAAACACATTTACTGTAAAACATTATACTGTGTTACACCACCAGCAGTCTCATACATTTTGAATATATAATCTCTTAATCATGTTGAGGCACTGACTTGTATCATCTATGTTTGTTCTAAGTACACTCTATGATGTTAACACAAGGTCAAAATCACCCCCAAGGGACTGGGGGTGTAGCTCAGTGCTAAAGTGAATGCTTAGCATCCTCAAAGACCTAGGATTAATCCCCATCACCAAAGTGGGAGAGGAGGAGATCACCTAATAACACATTTCTCAGAATGTGTTCCCATCATTACTAGACACATAATATTCTTTACTGTCACCTAGAAGTTGAAGATTTTTATATCCACTTTAGACCTTTCTCCCAAGCTTCAGACTCACATAGCCAGACTCTCATGGATACTTCACAAGTATCACAATCTCAAAATCCCCCCAAATCTAATACCTCATTTTCCATAAACTTAAGAGTACAACAATTTACTAATATTAAACTATGATGTAAATTCAGAAAAGTGTATATATAAAAAATCAATGAATTTTTTTTAAAAAAACATTATATAATTAGCTTCCATATCAAGAAACAAGAAATTGGTTTTTCATAAGCTCCCTCATGCCTCTTCTTCAACCAATAACCTCCTCCTAAGGATATCCATTATTTTCCTTGTGATTATTTGATAAAACCTCAGGTAATTCTACAGATGGCAAGCTCAGTAAATAAAACTGGGCAGTAGGAATATATATTTGATGCACTTTCTCACTTGCTGTCCATTGCCACCATTAATGGATATCTTACACTAGTTAAAAGAGAGTTCCATTCTTAAGAACTTCACATGAAATGCAAATCAAAGTCTATTAATATTCTTTAATACACTGCTTTAAAAGGCATTTTCTTCATGATGGGTTAGTTGAATAAATTATGTAAAACAAATGTTCTGATATAATATCTAAGTGGCTGCTTAAAGACTTAAATCCCATAAATAAAAACCTCAAGGGCTGGGGCTATAGCTCAGTGGTAGAGCACTTGCCTTACACATGTGAGGCACTGGGTTCGATCCTCAGCACCACACAAAAATAAACAAAATAAAAATATTAAAATAAATAAATAAATAAAAATTAAAAAAATAAAAATAAAAACTTCAACAAGCTTCAGTGGTTCATGCCCTTAATCCCAGGGTGCTTGAAGGCTGAGTAGGCGGGGCAGGAATCCACAAGTTCAAGGCCAGTCTCAGCAATTCAGCAAGACCCCATTGCAAAATAAAAAGGACTAGGAGTGTAGCTCAGTGATAAAGTGTCCCAGGGTTCAATTCCTAGTTGGATCAAAACAAAACAAAGCAAAACAGATTCCTCAGGAGGAAATGTCAAGAGACTTTCTACAAAACAACTGGCCAATATGCTTCATAAATGAAAACCCAGGACTGGAGATGTAACTCAGTAGTAAAGCGCTTGCCTCACCAGTGTTTAAGAACTTGGGTTCAATCCCCAGTAACATTTAAAAACAAAAAAGTAAAAAAATCATAAAAGACAGAGACTGAGGAATTATTGCCAATTAAAAGGAGTTTAAGAAGACATGAAAACAAAATGAAGTGTGGGATCCTGAATTGGATTAGGGCCCAATAGGAAATCTACAACAACAACAAAGGAAAAACTAACAACATCTGTATGAGGATTAGTTAACAGAATTAGTAAAAGGATTGTATAAATTTGGAACAGGAACTCTGACCTATTTTTGCAACTCTAAAATTATTTTTTAAAAAATCAAAACAACCAAAAAACAAATGTGCAAGCAGATGTGCAAGTCCCAACCCCAGGTTTCATATTTAATAAGTGGGATTCCAATATGACTTTAAAAATATAACACCAAGAGATTCTGATGCTCCACCAGGTTTGGGAACCATTGACACAAAGAATTGGGAATACAGGAAATGCTAGAAACAAATATTCAGGATAATAAAACTATTTAATATTTATAGAACACTTAAAACTGCAAATGTCTTTGACTCCAATATCTCAGTTGATTCTGAGAAAAATTCTAAAATTGACAAAGAAGATATTGGTCTTGAAACACAGAGAAAGAAAGCTCAGCTCCAAACGGTGAAACAAACTGCCAAAGCCACAGTCTAATAAAACAACAAAAGGTCCCTTTATTCCTAGATTTCTATTTCCAACTTATCTTACTGATTTTAAGATAAAGTGACACATATACTTCAACCTGTGAATAAAGATTTAATACCAATAAACATGGTTTAATGAATAAAGAGAAATCCGAAACCATATAATCTTTTAGTAAATCATTAACAATGATTTATCTGACCACCCCCACACCCCACAGCCCCAGTATCCAGGATTGAATCCTGGGGCCTTGTACTTGCTAGGCAAGCACTCTACCAATGACTTACATCCCCAGCCCAGCTATTTGTCTCAGGAACAATCAGAAATCTCTACTGTCTGCACAATAGCCACAATAGCAAAAGACAGCCACAAATATTACCTAATGAAAATCAGACAATTGAAAAGAATACAAATAATATAATTAAACAAAATACCTAACAGCCACAGAGCATCTCATTCTTCTAAAGTTTAGTTTCCTATATTAATTCTAAACTAAAATTTCATTATAAATAAAAATAAAGTTTACTATAAATCATTCTTCAAATACAGTGACAATTTATTATCTAACAAGATATATTTCCAAAGGAAAGTAATATAGAACAAATTAATAACAAAGGCTTTACACAAAGTTTTGAGTTTTAAAAACATGAACAGGATCTGTTAATCAGTATTAGCAAACTACAGCAACAGATATTCAGGCAAGTAAAAAAAAAAAAAAACTAAATATCAAAACATAATTTGTTTCTGACACAAAAGGGCAATTGAAACTAAGGTATGAATTTGAAATCCTAATTCGTTTAATAAACATAGCCACTAGAAAACTGCAAGGTTTTTACCTGAAATGTCTATACTTGATTTTTAGATGCAATTTATGCACTCATCCAAATTCTGCCCACAAGTTATTAGATGCTGTGTAACAAGTTGTGTTTTCTAAATGTGTCAATCTATAACTGCCTCCTGTTGATTCTCTCATTGCAACAACTGGACAATGAATCTAAACCAATTAGTCCACTTATAATAATTAATATATCCAATTCATCATAAGTGAAAAAATAGACAATACTATTTATATTCCAAGCCAAAAGAAAGGAATTGAGGTTATTTTAAATGTCAAAGATAAATTTTATTACTTTTCTTCAATTTAGTTTAAATTGTAATCCTTGAATATGTGAAAGCAACATTGCAAACTTTTGGTAACTTGGATTATTATTATTTCCTGATTAAAGTTGGACATCATTTTTTTCAAAAGACCGAATTAAATGATATGTCAGTATGCATTCTACTGTCATGTATAACCTTTTACAAAGAATGAAAAAAATATACGAATTGAACCAATCATGGTGACCCAGGCCTGTAATCTCAGCAACTAGGGAGATTAGGGAGATTTTTCTCTTACTGACATAAAATAATGGTCCATCTTGCTGGGTACAGTGCTGCATACCTGTAATCCCAGCAACTCTGGAGTTTGAGGCAGAAGGATCACAAGTTCAAAGCTAGCCTTGCTTAGCAATTTAAACACTGTCACAAAACAATTGTTTTTAAAAAGGCCTGGGTATATGGCTCAGTGGTAAAGCACGGCCTAGTATATGCAAGGTCCTGGGTTCAATCACCAGTACCACATGGAATTAAATGAAACAAAAATAATGATGTGTCTTATAATCGATGACATCTTAGATTCAATATCTTTTATTTTATTTATCTTTTCCTATGATAACCCTTACTAGATCATGTAAAGATATAATTCATAAAATTGAAAATGTAAATTTTATTTTATTTTTTGTGGTGCTGGGTATTGAACCCAGGGCCTTGTGCATGTGAGGTAAGCACTCTACTGAGCTATATCCCCAGCTCTAAAAGTGTAAATTTTGACTGAAACTCATACCAACATATTTATCAACTCTTTTTTAAAAAATTTTTGTTATAGATGAACGCAATGCCTTTGTTTTATTTATTTGTTTTTATGTGGTACTGAGGATTGAACCCAGTGCCTCACACATGCTAGGCAAGTGCTCTACCACTGAGCTATAACCCCAGGCCCTATATCAACTCTTTCTGCAGAATAATGTTTCATATTTTACCAAGTATTATAATTTAGATAAAAGCAGTGAAATTAATAGTGCGTTTTATCTGCCTGGCTTTGAAAAATTATAGAACTTATATAAACACTACTAATAAAAATACATAATAAATTAATGACATGTATTTTTACAACTGGGTTTTTACTTATAAGGCACAAAGAAACAATTAATTAAATAGTGTATTTATATTATTCAAGCAGACGTTTCAAAATTACTATTGTTTTGAAAAAATTATAATCATTGGCTCATGTGTCATCTTATTAACAGGGAGTGCTAATTTGTAATGATTCCACCTTTTTTTCCCCTTCAGGTTTTATTCGATCTTATTTTTTCCTTCCAATTTTATTATATGGATAGAAATCTCTCTCTAGCATGTTCTTTTATAAAAAAGACACATACAAATGTGTATATATAATGGTATGTACAAACAAATGTTATTTTCTTCTTTCCTCGTTTGTTTAAATTTTTTTTTTAGTTGTTGATGGATTTTATCGTCTTTATTTTTATGTGGTGCAGAGGATCGAACCCAGTGCCTCACGCAAGCTAGGCGAGCACACTACCACTGAGCTACAACCCCAGCCCTGTTTAAATTTTTTATTTTGTAAAACTGGGGATTGTTCTACTATAGAGATACATCTCCAGTCTGCCTTATTTTTTATTTTGAGGCTGCCCTTGAACTTGCTGTCCTCCTGATTCAACCTCTGAGTCACTTAGATTAGAGGTGTATATCATAGTGCCTGGCTGAGATTTTTGGATTTTATTTTTATTTTTTCATGCTGGGAATCAAAGCCTGCACCTTGCACATGTTTGGCAAGCACTCTACCACGGAGCTACATCCCTGACCTCTACTTTAGTCATTTGAACCTTCAAAAAGAAAAAGGAGCTGGTGGCACACACCTGTAATCCCAGTAAGGAGATAGCAAATTGAGGCCAGCCACTACAATTTAGTAAAGCACTCTTTCAAAATAAAACATAAAAAGAACCAGGCATGTGTCTCAGTGACAGAGCACACCTGGGTTTAATCCCAAGTATTTAAAAACAAACAAAAATTCAGGTATTTCCCGCTGTAACTAAAGAAAAAAGGCTACTTCTAATACTTGATAAAAAGTATTTCTGTAATAAATAAAATTATGAGTAATAAAAAGTTAATCACAAAGGACTATAACTGATTAAAGTTATATAGCTATGAGAATATTTATTTATTTATTTACATTTTAAAAGCCATTTTAGAATCTAACTCTTGTTAAATTTCAGGCATATTTCAAACAAAATTTCCTTACCATCCCAAATTCCACTTTAGTTAACAAGATAATCAGTAGCACACTTATAAGAAAAATAGCCAGGGCAACTCTGTCTCAAAATAAAATATAAAAGGACTAGGGAAATGCACCCCAGGTCCAATTCACAGTACCTGCACTCAGAAAATAGTCACTATCATTAGTCTGGGGGTACAGCTCAGTGGTAAAGCACTTGCCTAAAATGTATGAGGCCCTGGGTTCCATCTCCAGAACCATAACCACAAAAAAACAAACAACACACACAACCAAAGTGTGATAACTGGTATGTGTCCTCCAGCACCCCACTTCTATTTGATTTAGGAATGAAGATTTAAGAGAAAGAGAACCCAGGTACCTGAGTGAGTATAAACTTACAGGAAAGTGTGTAACTCCTAGTCTTGGCTTTTTCCATAAATAAATGCATGCTATCTATGGTCTCAGAAAATACTAACAACAAATGCTTTATAAGCACCAAGCATGTTCCAGATATTGTTTTATAAGTCTTAAATGTTATTAACTTATTTTGTTCTCAAAATAACACTGTAAGGCAACTACTGTTATTATTCCCATTTTACAGATTAGAGGTTAAGTGTCTTGTCTGCTCAGGTTTATACTACTTGTAATTGATGAAACTGGAAATAGAACAAATGCAACTGGTTTCAGAGCTAAAAATTTAACTACATTATCACTGAATTGAAATGCCTACCGTAAGGTACAGAATTATTATAAAAATTAAATAAGACTATGAGAATACTCTGAAAAGGACATTCTATTCCTTTCATTGAAAAAAAATCAATGTACAATAGTGATAAAAGATTTCAAACACACTTGCAAGCAAAGGGAATAATAGCAGTATTGTTTTTCTTCAGATTAATCTTCTCAGATTAAAACATATCTGAGTTAAATAAATTTGAACTGACTGTACATCAACCATAAATTATTGTTGACAATTTACTTCTTAAATTTTTCATTTCATACTGTTAGTGGTTAAGTTGCAACATACACTGCCTTTCAATTAACTGATATCAATAATTTTATATTAGCAGATCAATTCTTCTAAAACTAGAAAACCAAAAGTTTAAAAATGTTTCATATATCATAAAATGCTGCTAGTTAAAATGATGCAATTGATCTTAAGAAAAATGATAATTCTCTACATAAAAATTAAAAACAGCAAATTCAAAATTTACTGTTGCTTGCTGGAAGAAACAGTAATGAAATTTTATAATCCACACTAACAATAGAATATATGAATTTCACTTATTCCAATTATGTTTTTTCCTCCAACATGATCATAACCTTTTGTCTTTAGCTGATAAAGACAATCAAGATTGTTTTATTCTAAAATATAGGCAAGACTCAAATTTATTTACTTATCTGCGAAATTTATTTACCTATCTCTACCAAAAAAGGCCTAAAACCGGGCATATATTCAATAGTAAGTGTTTGCCAAGCATGCACAAGGCTCTAGGTCAGTATTTCACCATGTATTTAAACAAAATGGAAAAATAAAAGTTATTTCTATCATAATTCTTTTTTCTGTTTTCTAGAGTCTGCCACCACTAAAACCAAAGCACTAGGGCTGGGGATAGAGCTCAGCTGGTAGAGTGCTTACCTTGCAAGCCCGTGGCCCTGAGTTCTAATTCCCAGTACCACCAGAAAAAAAAAAAAAAAAAAGGCACTAAATTGATAAAGGTTACATAATATTAAAATTTACTGCGAATAATCTACCTGCTACAGTGTTACTACTTCCAACTATATTAACTTACTTTAAAATAGTAACTATAACTTTCGAAATTTATCTACTATTTTCTTCTTGTATTGTTTTTCAGAGTGCTATCCTTCTGAACAGGACACTACTCTGCTTGTATCACTATAGAAATTAAAACTGGAAAACCTCATATTAATTTTTAATATAGCAAGAGATTAAATATGGGTTTCTTGAATTAAAACTAGACATAAGTATGGAAAAATAAAATACTTTCATACTGAAAACTTAAGAAATAAATGGGTAGAAATCTAACTTCTGAATTCCATTTTACCTGTCTGCAAATAAAATGCAAAATCAAAAGCTACTTATTAATCTATTATAATAAGAGCCAATATTAATTAATGGTTTGAAGAATATCACAACCAAACTAAAACATTCAATTTGGTGGTTGCATTTAAAATGTTAAGAATTCAATTGGTTTACAAATTTTTTTAAAATTCTAAATATCTACAAAATATATTAATAATTTCTTAAGCAAATGAAGATCTTAATAACAAGGGAGGGCTGGGGATATAGCTCAGCTGGTAGAGTGCTTGCTCTGAATGCACAAGGCCCTATGTTCAATCCCCAGCACCACCAAAAAACAAAAAAGAAGTAACTTTAGTTCACTTTGACTTTGGGCCTGGGGATGTGGCTCAAGAGGTAGCGTGCTCGCCTGGCATGCGTGTGGCTCAGGTTCGATCCTCAGCACCACATACAAACAAAGATGCTGTGTCCGCCGAGAACTAAAAAATAAATATTAAAAAAAAATTCTCTCTCTCTCTCACTTTCTCTTTAAAAAAAAATTAATAACAAGGGAATTCTTTCTTCATTGTGTACATTTTTTTTTTTTTTAAAGAAGACGAAACTCAGTAAAAGCACTTTAGGTAAAATTGCACATCAAGTCTTCGAGAATGACCAAATAGTCATGCAAAAACAATCCTAAACTATGTTAGCCTTAGGTAATGTTTATCCTTGCTGGTAAAACATACATATAAGGCCATAACTATTATTATATTCTATTTTTTCAAAATGTGTTGAACAAATAAAAATACATAGAATTAAATTACTCTCCTACAGCAATTCTTTGTCCTTTAAATTATCTTGGAGCATTAATCCTCACCTGGCCTCTTTATTACATAAGGTAAATCAGAGCTTATATGGGAGTAAGTCAGAAAGAGCCAAGAGCTAATTGTTATTGTTGACTTACATGGTCTTAGTTCTACTGCCATTCCATTTAGCCCAAAGTTGTTGATTTTGAGAAAATATTGTACTTAATGTTTCTGAAGGGCAAGGTGCAGTGATATGGTAGAATTAAGTGGTAAAGAAATCTTTTAAAGAATTATGATGCATGTTTCTAAACAAAGTAAATTTGGAAAAAATAAAAAGTAAAATCCACAGCCATATGGATTTTTCCCCTTGTTTGATATTCTTTCACTAAAATTAATACACAAAAAGCTACATTCACAGAATAGTAAAATTTAGTATGTCCTAAAATATGGCCCAATTTATTCAAAAAAGAAAATAAGGTACACATGATATCCAGTAATATAAAACTCTAATGTTGTAGTAAACATGTCATTCTCAAAAGTAGAAGATAAAACGCCTGCATTTTAACAAAAATTAAAATAAATTAATTATAATAACTTACCCAATTTTTGTCTTCTCTTTTAACTTAGAACAAGTTTTTGTTTTTTTGTTGTCTTTGTCCTTTGGCTTGGATTTTGTCCTTCTACCTTTCTTTTCCTCTTTGCCTTCAACTGAAGCACTAGGAAAGTTTTCAGGGCTCATTACTCGTGGAATATTGCGTTCCCCACGCTCCTTTGCTTTTGCTATGGCCTCTGATATTATACGATTAGCCTTTTCTTGCTTGCTTTCTGATTCCACCTTTTTTCTCTGCTTCTTCTCAGACATGACCCTCACCTGGGTATTCTGCAACTTAGTATATGTCCCAGAACCATCATTCTTCTTGGAAGATGGAGGCTAGGGAAACCAAAATATTGTTTTTATGGAATGCACCAAAGTATATTATAAAAACAACTGACATAAATATCTGAAATTTTTAAATTAAGCTTAAATAGAGAAGTAAAATTACATGAGCAAATATGTGAGTACTACAAACAAATTTAAAATTAAGATACTTTGCTTATCTGGAAATCAGTAAAAGTATAAACAGCCCTACTGCTGCTTTGAAAATGAAGGTTAAGGAAGGATGAATATAGATTCATTGATATTTTCATAGCATTATTGGTTCATTAGTAGATCCAGATTTTGTCCTGTACATGTAAACTTGTTAAAATTTTGTCCTGTAAATATTCTGTTCAATTGGAATTAAAGTTTTTTCTTTCCTCTCCACTCTAAAACTCTGAAAATTATTAATACATTTAAAATAGCAATTTTAATTTAGAATCACTATTCTTTATAGTTTATTATGGCTTTTTAAAAAACAAAGCCTCTACTTTAAAACTAGAATGAGAACCTGAAATCATTTAATCATTTTAATGCAGCAACACAATAGTTAGTAAACAGACATTCTCATACTTAAAATTAGAGAAAGTTTTAGTTTTCCCATTAAAGAGTTAAGTAGATTTTTTTCCCTTTTTCTGTATCATAATTATTTTGCTCAAGCACTATGGGAAAGAAACAAGTTTTATAGTTTTACATTAAGATTATTAATATTTTAGCAGTATCACAGGAAGCAGATCAAGAGCATTTAAAAAAGAATTTCCTTGTCAAACACACATTCATCCACATACTTAGATTACAGTTTTGTTATGTTCTTACCCGTAAACATGCCTCTGACTATAGCAAAGAAAAAAAACATCAGGAATTTCCAAACACATTTTCATGCTGATTCCAGTGTGTTTCACCGGTATCTTTTCTATACCTGCCTCATCAAAGGTTTCATAGCAGTGCTGCAGCACTGGGAAAAGAAGGAGGGCTTAGAATTGCTCACTAAAATGCCACCTTAAGGCCTACAGGCTATAACAAATAACCAAGACTCGAGAAAACAGCAACAAGCTCAAGATGGCGATGCAGTACGACTCCCGCAGCAGCAGCCAGTAATAAGGAAGGTTATTCAATCCCATTAGCCTTTTAGCCCAAAGAACCCCTCCTCCTCCCACTCATTCAGGCTTTCACTTACCCTTCCTCTTGGCCTCTTCACTGAAGACATTTTTGGCGTCAGACAAAGGCTTGCCCTCTGCTTTTTCACCACCCCAGGCAGTGCTCAAGAAAAAAGCATTGAAAGAAGAATCCTAAATGGCCTATTTAGCAAGCTGCAACCAAGAGATGCACAACCCTCCACAAATACACATTTTGATTTATCAACACATTTCTGCCTTGGCAAGTTTATATCTACTGTTCATCCTATTTAGGAATGATAAAGACTATAAACCCTCCTAAAAAGCTGAGTTTCCTCAATAGCTGTAAGCAGATAGCCAGATTCCAACAAAGCACAGAAAGAAATGAATGCACAAAGCATCAAAATGCATCAGCATGAATATTAGAGATGTCGTTAAAAATACTGACTCCTTCTGCGGAAGTAGGCCAGCAGATGGTGCTACCAGTTATTATTCCATTAGACTCTGCAATTTAACCCCCAATGGACTGTTCTTCCCTCCATGTAACATATTAACTCTCTCTCTGCCATTTCCTGCAATAAAGTTTTTAAAAAATATACCAAAAAAATGATTAAAAAAATAATTTGGAAACTACAATTGTGGTGAAATGATTTTATGTGGCTATCAATTTTTAAAAATACAATATAATTTTCACTGAGAAAAATAATTTTACATGACATCTTCATAAAACTGTGAAATATTTAAAATATTGAAAATAGCTAAAGATGTGAAAAGTATTATGAACAGGACATGCAAATGAACACTTAAGTAATTGACCTTTACTCCTGATATTCTATTTTAATTGAACTGCTGTTTTTCAGATAAAATTTTAGGTTCAATTCTTTGCTAAAAATAAATAGCAAGTCCACGTGAATTTGATCACTGGTACAACTTTTCTGTTTAGAAAAAAATTGAGACTATTTTAGTAATGCCTCTAAGTAGTTAAAACAAAATTTCACTTTACCTTTTTTCATTAATGCCAATTTTTTCAGTTGGTCTTGGCTAGTCATCTGATATGGCTACCAAAGCACACTGTATTGTTTTTGTTTTTCTTTCTGGGCACCAAAGGTCACAAAACAGAGATCAGCACTATCTGAACAGTGTCCTAGAAAGATCAATCTGGACAGCATGAGAAAAGATTAAAGGCAAAAAAGGACCATTAAAAGCAACAAAAGGATCTCACTGACCTAGAGATCATCCATGAAAAAAATCATAAGACTGAACCCACTTAGTACTTACTAAGTGCCAAGTTATTAAGTACTTTGCATGCATTAACTAATTTACTTCTGAATGGTAAGCGGGTAATAATAGATAATGAATAGAATGGGGGTGGGCCCAAATGAGAGATTTTTATTTTATTTATTTATTTATTTATTTTTGTGGTACCGGGGATGAAATCCAGGACTTCCCACATGCTAGGCAAATGTTATTCCACAAAACTACTACACTCCAGCCCTTTTTATTTTATTTTGGCCAAGCTGGCCGAATTTGAGATTCTGCAGCTTCAGACCTCAGAGTAGCTGAGATGATCCGTCATGCATAATGCTCTTTGAGAAATACTCTCATTGTAGCATTACAAAATAGTAAAAGGAAATTAATAATTACAAACTTGATGTCAATAATATCAATAAAAGCATGACAGGGCATGGTAGCACACACCTATAATCCCAGCAATTTGAGAAGCTAAAGTAGGAGAATCGTAAGTCTAGCCTAGGTAACTCAGAAAGACCCAGTACCAAATATATTTTTTTTAAAGTGGGTGGGGTATAGTTCATTAGTTATCACATCCCTGGGGTCAATCCCCACTATTAAAATCAAACAATTGATCAGTCAATGTAAGAACTAAAACTTGCTTAGAATGCCAAGTCCTATTCCTAATATTTCATATATATTGCCTCAATCTTCAAGCAATTCTATAAAGCTGACTGTGGTGGCACATTTCTGTAATCACAGCAGCTCAGGAGGCTGAAGCAGAAGAATTGCAGGTTCAATGTCAGCCTTAGTAACTTTGTGAGACTCTATTTTAAAACAAAAAATAGAAATGGCTGGGATGTGGCTCAGGGATTAAACCCCATTGGGATCAATCTCCAGTACCTGCCCCTCCCCCAAAAGGGAATGTGTGTGTGTGTGTGTGTGTGTGTGTGTGTGTGTGTGTGAGAGAGAGAGAGAGAGAGAGAGAGAGAGAGAGAGAGACAGAGAGAGAAAGAGAGAGAGAGAGAGAGAGAGAGAGAGAGAGAGAGGGGCAGAGAGAGAAGGGTTAGTTCTTTTCATACTGAGTATGAAATGGAGAGCTCTATCAATTGGAAATTTAGGACTTGATCCTCAGGGACTGAGAGGACAGGGCTGAAACACAAGATGTGGGTTCCAGGGCTGGGAATATGGTTCAGAAGTAGAGTATCTGCTTAGTAAATCCAAGGCCCTGAACCTAAGCCTTGATACCATAAGGGGGAGGGGGAGAAGATGTAGATTACCCTGCTCTTTCTTTACCCTTCACTCACTGATATTCTATTCACAGAACCAAGAACTCCAAAATATCTTACTTTCTCCTACAAAAAGTTTTCAATCGATTCTATTACCTGATTCAAAATCCCAATTGCTTAATAATAAATATTAACAGTAGATTGATATTAATTATTATTATTAAAAATATTAACAGTAATATTAAGTGAATCTGTGATCAAATATTCCTTCTGCTACTAGAATACAAAACTCTATTCTCATAGAATATTAACACCAAGGTGTTAAATAACTACACATCCTGAATATCAAATCATTGCCCAAATCACACACATACAAAAATATACTATGTTAAGGTTCTTGGGTTCCTTTCCCCCATCTAAACAGAATGTAAATTCTGTCAAATCTACTTAATTGTGTTTTGTTTTGTTTTTCTCTTCTCAGTCCCCAGAGCATCTGGTTGTATTAATTACCCATCTGTGATTACCTGGAGAAATATCCTCCTGTATAAAATATACATTACAGTCTTTAAGGGTAACAAAAGGTCAGGTCTGCAACCTACTCTCAAATGGAGTAAAGGAATTTTGTGGTACTATAATTGCATTTTAAGTTTCTGATAATTTCAAAATACAAGATATTTTAAAAATTTAAAACAAATTCACAGGCCTTCTTCCCCAAATACCTGTGTGTTAAATAATTTTTAAAATACAAAAAGGGGGCTGGGGATGTGGCTCAAGCGGTAGCGCGCTCGCCTGGCATGCGTGCGGCCCAGGGTTCAATCCTCAGCACCACATACAAACAAAGATGTTATGTCCACCGAAAACTAAGAAATAAATATTAAAAATTCTCTAAAAATAAAAAATAAAAAATAAATTCAAAAAGGTACATACATTAATCATATCAAATATTCACAAAACAAGAAAAAGAAATCATAAGAAAACAGCTAATGAACAACCAATAATAATAATAAAAAAAAAGAAAACAGCTAATATATGCAATACTTGGACAAATAGGAGTATAAATGGAAAACCCTGGACATCATATTTTAGTATTGGGGAATCTCAAGGATTTACAGTATGAGTATTTTTCAAATCATGACCAAAAAGCAAGTAATAATGTATATTCAGTAGGTCAAGGCTAGCACTGTAAATATGAAATAAAACAAAATAGGACAGTATTTAAACCTTGTAGATGAATTTCATACTCTGAGGAATCAGAATGTTTTTACCATGTGGTAGTTCCCTTTTCCTTCATGAGGGGAAGCAGCAGAGATCTGGTCTAAAATCAGAGGTTTTGAAATTTGAATAGGGATTGTTGCCTGTTCTTGAAATTTTCCCACCTACTCACTCTCCCACACTGAGGTTATTTAGCCGTTTTAGTTGCATAAAAGTAAGTAAAATTATTGAATCACTAGTATGTAGACATGAGTAAAAATTAAAAATTTCCAAATTTAGGAAAAACAAACAAGTGATTTTCAACAACATACATATTAGTAGCACTGTAGCTAAAAATCTTCCAATTTTCTTATGAGAGAGGACTGTCAGTCTTCAGGCTTCGGAGTCTAGGTACAAGGAGGTTACAATGGAAGAAGATGTGAAAGAAACATTTAGCAAGACTTGAGTAAGAATGATTTTGAATGTGTAGAAAGACAATGTAGAATAACCAGGAATGAAACTCTAGCAGATAAAGAGGGGTTAATGAAGGAAAACAAAAAGAAAATGAAAGAATAGTAAGATGAGTCAGGATAGAGTGGTGTCAGGGAAGTAAACAGAAAAATTCAAGTTAAAACCACTACAATGAAAAGAAATATATACAGAAAATCTTAATAAGAATTTGTTATAATAATAATTTTTAAGGAATTTTTTCTCTTAAATTGTTTATAGTCACTTGGTGTGCCAGTTCTTAATATCCTTGTTTAAAAAACAGAAGCCTAAACATTACTTAAATATTCATATTAAATCAATCATCTAAAAAATAAATTCATAGTTTATTTTAGTAATATGTATCAAATATCAGGGTTTTTTTGAAAGCGTCAGTGGGTGGTTCTTAATACATACAACATTTTTCTCCAAGTTACCAAAAACAAACAAACTTGTTTTTAAAGAGAAGAGAAAATAGATCAAAGAGCAAATTATAATGTAAAAATTGTTTTCTGAGTTATGCCCTTATATTTGATTTCAGTGTTTCTGATCAAAATGGAGTGATTATTTCACTTTACTTACTTTATTTTTTTTTTAGTTGTTATTTTTTTTTAGCCCTGGGGATTAAACTCAAGAGTTCTATACTGCTGAGCTACATCCCTGGGTATTTTTGCTTATTAATTTTAGATAGGGTCTTGTTAAGTTGCCCAGATACTCCTCAATCCCAGGAATACAAAATGAATAAACAAATCTTTTTTTTCATATATAAACTAAAATATTTACAAATGAAGTTATATGACTGAGATATGCTCCATAAACATCCACAGAGCAGGTGAGTGTATGAGAGAGAATAATTTAAATGAAATAAATGGTGGCCATAAATTAATGGCTGTTGTACCTGGGTGATGAATATTCCATTTTTGGGTACACTTGTTATTTAACATAATACAGTTTAGAAGTAGTATTCTGTAATAACAATTAGTTTAGTGTGAGAAAATTAGAATCATGTGGGAGAATGATAAGCAATAAGAATTTAAAAGAATATGTTAGATTATCAAAGTGTTATAAATTATGCTAAAATATCTAAACTTTATGTAAAGGATTAGAAAAAAGCGATTATACAAAGACAAGTAATAGAATCAGATTTTTAGACATAGGATTGCTGAGCAATTTCAACAAAAATATCAGGATACTGACCAAAAATATGTCGATTTAGCAAAAGGTCATATAAGACATAAAAATAAGTAGTATTTAACCTATCATCTTATATTATAGTAGTTTGTGTCACTTTCTCAATGTTTCCAAATAAGTCAAGTATATATTTTTAAAACATCAAACTGCAAAACTTTATCAAGTTCACAACTTAGAACATTAAATCCATTAAATTTATCAGACCGAAGTTACCACTGATACTAAAAACTTCTCAGCATAATGATGTGATTAAGAGAATGAGCTTGGGAGTCAGCCAGGCCGCAGTTCAAGTTCTAGTTTTATCATTTACTTGGGCCTCAGCTTCTTCAACTATAAAATGGAGATGATAATATTATCTACCTTATAGAGCTGTTGTGAGACCTAATATATAATGCAAGGAATAGAAATACTCATAGACATAAGATATTGTTTTTATTATGATATGATATGCTCTTCTCAATGTATCATTCCAGTGAGTAAATGATGCCAGTTTGTCTTATTACTGGTGATGTTAACTTTGATCACTTGGTTAAAGTAGTGTCTACCATGATTCTGCACTATAAATGACTCCTTTTAGAACTAAAACACATTTTATGGAGAGATATTTGAGACTATGCAAAAATGCGATTTCTCACGTACATGTGCCTGATAATTGTAGCATGCACTGATGTTATTGCCTATAAGATAATTATTGTGGCATTTACCTAATGAAAATTTTCCAATTCCACCATTCTTTCTGCATTTTTAATTGGAATTCTACCATAAGTAAGAGCTCTCATTTTGCCATTTATTTATTCATTCAATTATTTACTTATACCAGTACAAACTCATGGGAGGTTATTTTATTCCATAAGTTATAATCTGATACTATGATTATTTATTTGTTGCTTAAATTATTCCATTTTGGCCACTTAGAACTCCTTTAGGTTGCTTACTATGTTAATTGGACATAACCCTATCAGATTTCAAGTATTTCCTTACTTTCTGGTACTGTAAAATATTCTAGGGTTGTGGTTAAAATAGTTGAATTGAGTGGTTAAAATGGAGGCCATACTCAGTATGCTAAAAAGTAAATGAGGAAAGAAAGTTAATGAGAAAATAATTTGATATAATAAATATCATACGCTTTTCCTAAATAAGAAAATAAAAACTGAAAACTAAAGTATGATTTTTTTCCTGGCTAAAAAACAAAACAAAACCAGGCATAAAGGCTTGGAGATATAGGGAGCAGGAATAGAGGATGAATAATTTGAGTAGAAATTGTAAAGTACTTTCCAACAACAATTTTTTAAAAATCATGTTGATTAAAAATGTAAATATTATATATAAATATATAAATAATTCTTTGGTAAATAATATAAGCTTTCTATAATATCAATTATAAAATGATTCTAGTGGAGGTGGGGGTAGGAATCTCAAAGTATTTAAAAAGACTTCTTCAATAAGTTTATTCACAAACAATTCTTCCTGAAAGTTTCCACAATTTCTGGCATATTTTCTTATTTGATTTCATAATTCCCTAGGTGGTGATCAAAACAAAAAAATTTCCTAAATTTGCAAATGAAAGAATTCAGGCCTGGACAGAATAAGTACCTATCAAACTGAAATAACTTGTTGAGTTCAACTCTTCAAAAATCATTTTGCAGGCTGGGATTGTGGCTTAGCGGTAGAGCGCTCACCTAGCATGGGCGGGACCCAGGTTCTATCCTCAGCACCACATAAAAATAAAGGCATTGTGTTGTGTCCATCTACACCTAAAAAATAAATATTAAAAAAAAATTTTGCTAACTATTATCAACATCTACCATGACCACATAGTTGATTGTTAATCTCAAACTCAAAAAGCATTAAATATAATAACCTCTTAGGAATCAGTAACCTTTCCAAAGCAGTATACCAAATTGCAGTCAGCTATTCTTGAGATTGCTTTAAGAGATCACTATAGTGGCAATCTGACAAAATTTCATAAATGAAATATACTTGTATAGCCTTAATAGGTCCCAGTAAAGTAGAAAGGCAACAGGGTAAGTAAATTAGCCAACAAGTTGCTTGATAACACTGACCATCTCTGAATTCTTCTGGCAAACAATGTTTCTAAAAGTCTTAAATTCAAAGGAGAAAACCTCTTTCAAGTCTTTAAAAAGGGGAACTGAGAGTTCTATTAAAAAATTCATTTTATGCAATTCATTATGAGAAATCAACATTTTAGAATTCAGAATTCTGATACAATTTTTAAAAATTATTTCAACAGTCAAGTGATTATTAACATAACTATAAATGATATTAAGAAACTAGTATAAGTATATATATACAATAAGGTACATTCTAAAAATAAGGCATTTAAATCTGCCAAGCAGTTTTAGGCAAAAGAAAATATAATTCCATTACATGCCAAAGAATAATGACACATATATATAAAAGTTAGGCTAGGCATGGTGGTACCTTTCTGTAGCCCCAGTTACTTGGTAGGTTGAGACAGAAGATCACCTGAGTCCAGGGGTTCAAGATCAGCCTGGGAAATGTACGAAGTCATTGTCTTTTAAATAAAATTTGTTTTAAAACTTAGGGGCATTTTAGAAATAGAAATACCAAAACATTGTTAATCATCTCATGTTAAAATTTCATCTGGGAGAACACAAAAGAAATAATGAGAGAAACTACATCTCTGGACATAATTCATACCACAGAAAAGAAATATTTCTGGAAGCGATGAGGACCACATGAGATACATATGAGAAAGCTATAATGTCTTTGTCCTTCTGGTATCCAGGACCATGTTTCCTGGTATAGTAGTAACATAGTATGGTATTGTAATCATAGTAATATCTATCTATCTATCTATCTATCTCTCTCTCTCTCTCTCTCTCTCTCTCTCTCTTATACCAGGGACTGAGCCCAGGAGCATTTAAACACTTGAGCCACATCCCCAGCCCTTTTTATTGTTCACTTTGAGACATAGTCTCACTAAGTTGCTTATGATCTTGCAAAGTTGCTGGGGCTGGCCTTGAACATGTGATCTTCCTGCCTCAGTCTCCCAAGTTGCTGGGATTATAGGCATGGGCCACCATGCCTAGTGTATATTTCAGTCTTTATAAAGGTGGATCACCGGGCTGGGGATGTGGCTCAAGCGGTAGCGCGCTCGCTTGGCACGCATGTGGCCCGGGTTCGATCCTCAGCACCACAGACAAACAAAGATGTTGTGTCTGCCGAAAACTAAAAAAAAAAAAAAAAAAAAAAAAAATTAAAAAATTCTCTCTCTCTCTCTCTCTCTCTAAAAATAAATAAATAAATAAAAATAAAGGTGGATCACCTTTGAAAGTTAAAGGAAAACCAACAACAAAATATGTTATTTCCTGAAATTACAAAAGGATAGACAGATCAATACAGTCATAAAATATAGCTCATTAAGTCAAGACTCAGAAAAAAAAATTTTTTTTTCAATACTACAGTCAGAAGTGATTTGAGGGCCTGGGGTTGTAGCTCAGTGGTAGAGCTCTTGCCTAGCACGGATGAGGCACAGGGCTCGATCCTCAGCACCACATTTACATAAATAAATTAAATAAAGGTACATCTATAACACTCTCTCTCTCTCTCTCTGTATAAGTGATTTGAAGGGAAAAAAATGTTTATCTAAAAATGATGGTTACAGCCATAAATATTTCAAAGGCAAAGAACAAAAAAGAAAAGTACAAAAAAAAAAAAAAAAATAGCAATGTAAGAAGCGTTAACCTGTAAGCGTAGTATCAGGAAGGCTATAGCCCACAATAGTAAAGTTTGACAAAATGATTTGGGGTAACTGAAAATGCTCTATTAGTGGTTTTGAACAAGATTGGCTAAGATCTTATGAACATGGTGTATACATAGCAGTGAGGTGCCTAGGAAAGGAAAAATAGATAATAGGGGGTGAGGGAGCACAGAGAACACCATTTTTTTTTTTTTTTAGTATTGTTAATATTTATTTCTATACTATGTTACAAAGAAAAAACATTTAGTTAGGAAAGGATATAACTCCAATGTTAAATCTCAACCAGTAGAATCATGCTGTATATTTTAAGAATAAAAAGAGATCCAAGCACAGTGGAACATGCCTGTAATCTCTAATTGAATAATTCCAGTTTAAATTGTGAACTGATGCCATCTGGTTTATCTTCTGAATTCCTACTGCCCTTTCACTTCAGCTTAATCTCTTCAGCAAACCTATCATGAGTTCTTAAATTAGCCACCCCTTAGTTGAATGATCATATTTTTAAAAATGCTGACTACAAAAAAAGAAAAAAACGTATGAGGCTGAATCTATAAATGGCCACACACGGGTGTACACACAGCACTACTTAAGGATGAAATAAAGGGTGCATGCATTAACAGTAGCTCAAATAAGAAATGCCAAGGATTCCGGTGCTGTGGCACACGCCTGTAATCCCTGAGGGTTGGGAGACAGGAGGATTGCAAGTTCAAAGCCAGCCTCAGCAAAAGTGGGGCACTAAGCACCTCAGTGAGACTCTGTCACTAAATGGAATACAAAATAGGCTGGGAATATGGCTCAGTGGTTGAGTGACCCCAAGTTCAATTCCCAGTACCCAACAACAACAACAACAAAAGAAATACCAAGGAACTTAAGCTCAGTGCAAACTAAATGAATGCATAGTATAATAAGCTGGCAAAAAAAAAGAAAAGTAAATGGAATCCTACTCTGCATAAATAGAAATATGTTCTACAGAAAAAAGGAGGTGGTAATTACACTATACTTGAGTATTACCAGGAGACATGTACTATTTTAGTTTGGAGGAACAGGAACTAGTTCATTCATTCACAACATATCGAGTGCATATTATCTGCAAAACATTGTTGTAAGCTAAAGACAAAATTCCTTTCTAATGTAACTAACATTTTAGAGAGGGAGATAATAATCAAATAGGTAAAACTTCAGATGGGGATAAAAGCTATTCAGAGAAAGAAAATAAGATAATGTGGTGAAAAATGACAAGGTGACCATTTAGAACAAATTCAGGAAAGTTCTGAAGAGGCACTGTTAACAATGAAATCTGAATGAAAAAAAAAATAGGTGAAGATTAAAGAGGAATTAGAAATTATCTTAAACAGATTTGAGAAATCACCTACAAAGCAAATGACCAATGTACTGGATTTATATCTTAATAGTAAGCATTAATTATATTTTCCAGTCTGTTCATTTGAAAACTGTCTCATGTTAGAACCAAGTACTCTGCCCCTCAATTTCTATGCAGATCTTATCTGTTCAAGTCCTACAGCTTAAGCTTATTCCTTTTAGTAATGAGCCATCATCATAATTCTCAATAGTTGGTTGAGAAAAGACTGTTTTTGAATTGTAAATTGCAATCTCTTTACTGGCCATCAATTTAGTGGACAGCAATTAACATTCTTTATAAATGAAATAGACCCAAAGTGCTTTGTGAAACACTGGTGAAATCTTAATATTGAAGAAGTTGGCTAATACTTAACTACAGAATCAAAGAAAAAAAAATTAAAACTTATACAAGAAGTAAATATTCACATCCTTTATGTACTTAACACCATACATATCATATAAAATGAAAACTACCTGGTGAAGGAATGAATGAATGAACGAAGACTGAATAAACTTCTAACACTAAGTACGCTTGTGCAGGAAAGAATTTGGCTTCTATGAGATAACTTATACAATACTTGACAGGAGTGTCTTTGTTTAGGAAAGGGACTGCCCACATCAGAAAGATTTTGGATGGGGGTTTGGAATTACCTAGTATTAATCAGGAGACTGAAAATCATCACACAGACAATTTATTAACCATGCTTGTATACCAAAGACCTAATAAAGACTCTTGACACTGAGACTCAGTGAGTTCTGTGGTTGGCAATATTCCATGTCTATTGTCACATTAATGATGGGACCTAATTCTTAGGAAAGAAGACAACAAAAACTTCATGTTTGAAACCCTTTCAAACTCTGCCCTATTCATCTCTTTCTGGACTAATATTTTTTTTGTTGCCGCCTTTTAAAAATAATACTATAACTGTGAATATAAAAGATTTTAGTGGGTTCTGTGAGTCCTGCTAGAAAATTATTGAAATAGCCACCCTCAAAACCTGCAGCTAGTGTCAGAGACGAGGGCAATGTTGGGACAGTGCTAAATGTAGCCTGCCTAACTCTGAGTAATGTTCTCAATGAAAAATAATAATAAAGTAAGTCTGATGGGAAAATAGAGATCTTAATTTGCTATCTACCTTCAATTGTTAGCTCCAATTAAAAAGACTGGTGATTTTAAAAAAAATTAGTTGTAGATGAATACCATATCTTTATTTTTATTTATTTATTATTTTTTATGTGGTGCTGAGGATTGCATGGGAGGCAAGCACTCTACCACTGAGCTACAACTCCAGCCCAAGATTGGTAAGTTTTTGTAAGACTTAAAAAACAATGAAAAGTAGGATTGACAATTCCATTCTATCAAAGGATTGTCTATAGGAAATCTGGACTAAGAAAACTGCTTCCTTAACTATGCCTAGGCAAAAGTCTAAAGAAATCTGTACATAGGAACACATCCATGTGACAAGATTCAATACTCCTATGTGAATTAACAACAAAAAAAATCCGACATATCTGATTTAACAGAAAAGGGACAAAAGAAGATATGATAGCTCACTTACATATCACATAAAAGGAATATTTTGTGAGACTTGAAAGAAAGTTCAATTCTTTAAACAAATAATAAATGTTTATCATTAATAAGGCACTACATTGGTGTTATAAAATGTAACATGTAGTCTCTCACTTAAAGAAACTTATTCCCTGGTAGCACAGAACTATTACTTCTGGATACTTTTCTACAGCAATCTCAATGAATAAAAGACTAGGAGATCAACTACATACCAAATATGTTTATTAAGCAAAGAATGTTATTCAAATCTTACTATAATTAATAAATAGGATAGATGATTACAAACAAAACTAATATTTATACTTTATCTGAAGATTTATAGAGGATTTAAACCTGTACTATCTCATTTATTTCTTCCATCCAATAAAATGGCTATAAGTGATATATGGTATTTCCATTATAAAATGTAGAAAATATGTACCAAGGACCAAAGATTGATCCTCAGCACCAAGAGGAAAAAAAAAAAAAAAAAGAAAAAAAAAAGACAACGTACTCTTTAGCCAAATCACATAATCTTTCCTCATGTTCCTTTTATATTAGTCAACTATCAGATCTTGGACTCTTTTCTACTTCCTTACTTTTCATGTAGGAAACATATTCACCATAATATATACATCTAAACACTTACAGAACCTCAAGTGAAGGAAGTAAAACGGCACATACTAGTAAATTTTTTTCTGGTTCTGATAGCAGAGGTGCATATTAGCTGTTGGTCTACCAATGAGAATCACTGACCTACACTTTTCTACTGAAACAAACATATGAATCATTAACATATAAACCTTATAGTAGAGAAAACTGAAGGGAAAAATCTATGAGCAAAATAAAACTTATTTCATGGGAGAGAAGATCTTATAAAACTTTAGTTTGGCTTAGGAACTTCTAAAAATGCCTCACAATTTACGAAATATTTTAATCCAAAATTGAATCTGATGGATCGTTGTCTTTAAAACTTCACTACGTGAAGACTGGCCACAGATTCATTCATTTATCTAAAAAGTTTGCATTTTGTTGTTGTTGTTGTTTTTGTGTGTGTGTGTGTGTGTGTGGTGAATGCAAGGCAAATGCTCTAGTAACTGCGCTATATCCCCAGTCCAGTGCTTAATATGAGTAGGGACTGTTCCCAAGCATTCTCATAACTTTCTTTGTCACTTCTACTAAGTGACAAAGTTTCTACTAAGTGACTAAACTTTCTTTGTCATTTCCACTAAGAACTCTTGCACTTATTGTCAAATCTATTGCTTTCAAAATAGGGACATATGGTACCTATCAATGTTAATCATGTATTATGGTGGGCAGAATTTGAAAATGAATTCCCAATGATGCAAGTGTTGTATAATCCCTCTGCTTGAATGTAGACTGAACCTAAGAACATGGCAGAATATTACAGAGTATGTGGCAAAACTGAAAGGATTTCATAGAGGTAATCAAGATCTAAACTAGTCAACTATGAGTTAATCAAATGGAAATCAACTAGGTGAGAGTGAGCCTAACCTAAGCAGATTAGTATAGAATATATGATTTCATTTCTATAACATTCTTGAAATGGAAAAATTATAAAGAAGAGATTAATGTTGCCAAGGGTTAAAAATGAGAGAGAAAACGTCATAGCTAGAAAAGGGCATAATCAGAATTGTAGATAGTGGTTTAGCTGGGCATGGTAGTGTTCACCTATAATTCCAGCAGCTCAGGAAGCTGAGGCAGAAGGATCACAAGTTCAAAGCCAGCTTTAGCAACTTAGCAAGGCCCTAAGTAACTAAAACCCTGTTTCAAAATTAAAAATAAAAAGAGCCTGGGATGGAGCTCAGTAATTAAGCACCTCTGAATCTTGACTATGAAGAACTTTCAATGTGATAAAATGCTACAGAAATATGTAAGGCCTTGGGTTTTATCCTTAGTTGGAGGGTTGGGGAATGGATCATAAAAATAAATGCAGATACATAAAAAATGAGAGCATGTGAAACTGAGAAATCTAAATAAAATTAGGATTGTATCAACTCAATTTACTGGTTGCAATAGATATTACAGCTTTAAAAGATGCCACCACTGAGGGAAACTGAGTAAAAGATACAATGGATTTCATTGTATCCTTTCTTTTTTTTTGCGGGGGGGGGGGTGGGGGGGTACCAGGGATTAAACCCAGGGGTGCTAAAACACCAAGTCATAACCCCAGCCCTTTTATTAAACTTTATTTAGAGACAGGGTCTCATTGAGTTACTTAGGGCCTCCATAAGTTGCTGATGCTGGCTTTGAACTCACTATCCTCCTGCCTCAGCCTCACAAGCTGGAGGAATTACAGGTGTGCGCCACTGCGTTTGACCACTGTATTATTTCTTACAACTGCATGTGAATTTTCAATTACCTCAAAATAAAAAGCGTTAGAGAGAGAGAGAGAGAGAGAGGGGGGGGGGGGGCACGAGAGAGCGAGCAAGAGAGAGTGCTCTTTGGTTTTCTCTAAGCTCAGAGACTCTCCTGTTGGCTTTTTAAGAAACAAACTGCTCTAAGTCCACAGCTGCAAGGAAGTGAATTTTGTCAACAACTCAAGAGAATTGAAAAAAGGACCCTAGGCTTCAGATGACATACAGTGCGAGTTGATACACTGGCAAAAGTCTTGTGAGAGCCTGGGAAGAGACCTAGCTAACTTGTGCCCAGACACTTGGCCCCAAGGAAACAAGGAGATAATAAATGTGTGCTGTTTTAGCTCATTAAGTTAAACATGAGATAATCTGTTTCTATATAGCATTAGAAAATGAATATATTCATGTACATGGTTACTGAATCACTCCATTCTTGAACAATTCTCAATATAACTACATAAAGAATTCAATAACTATATGTATATGCAAAACTTTTCTATGATGTCAAGAGAATGATTACTCTTGAGGAGAGGGCAAATAGTGACTACAAAGAGAAAAGATTAAAACTCTGGGGAGGAAAGAGGGAAGGTACTGGAGAATGAAACTGACCAAATTACATTGTTTTATTATGAGTATGTATATATAAGTAACAATAGATTCCACTATTTTATATAATTATAATGTACCAATAAAAATTTTAAAAGAAAGTGGACAATTTTTTAAAAAGTAAATAAAGTCAAATAGGAAACGATTATTTGATCTTATTGCCATTAATTTGAGTAAACAATTGAAAATATCCAGGTTTAACCAAAAAAAAGAACAAATGATTTCCTATTGCAATGATGTTTTGACACAAAGCATAGATTTTTTTTATCATGGTATATTATATTTCAGATAGTTTTCATTTAGAAATAAAAAGGGAAAATCAGAGCATATTTCCTCCAATTCCAGGAGAAATCTATGAAATAATTAAAAGATCTCTTAAGAGTTACCTTAACCAATGTTATTAGTGATGGAGAAAAGGAGGAGCAGGAGGAAAGTTTTTTTTTTGTTGTTGTTTTATTGGTACTGGGGTTTAAACCTAGGGGTGCTCTACCACTAAGTGACATCCAAAAGGTAGCAAATGTCTATCATCTCACTTCAGTCAGAATGGCAGCTATTATGAAGGCAACAACAATAAATGTTGTCGAGGATGTGGGGAAAAAGGCACACTCACACACCACTGGTGAGACTGCAAATTGATGCAGCCAATATGGAAAGCAATATGGAGATTCCTTGGAAATCTGGGAATGGAACCACCATTTGACCCAGCTATCCCTTAAAAACAGCATACTACAGGGACACAGTCACATCAATGCTGATAACAGCACAATTCACAATAGCTAAACTTTGGAGCCAACCTAGATGCCCTCTAGTGGATGAATAGATTAAAAAAAATGTGGCATATATACACAATGGAATTTTACTCAGTAATAAAAGAGAACAAAGTCATGGCATTTGCAGGTAAATGGATGGTGTTGGAGAAGATAATGCTAAGTGAAGTTAGCCAGTCCCAACAAAACAAATGCCAAATGTTTTCTCTGATATAAGGAGGCTGACTCATAGGGGGTTAGGGAGGGGGAGCATGGGAGGAATAGATGAATTCTAGATAGGGCAGAGGGGTGGGAAGGAAAGGAAGAGGGCAGGGAATTAGTAAGGATGGTGGAATGTGATAGACATCATTATCCAACATACTTTATATACAACCAGAGATATGAAAATCGTGTTGTATACGTGTAGTGTAATAAGAATTGTAATTAATTCTGCTGTCATTTATTTTAAAAAAATCAATAAAAAGAAAAGAAAAAAAATCTGAGGGGGGGAAATTCACTTTGGGGCTGAGAATGTAGCAGGATAGAGTACATGCTTAGCTTCTACAAAGCCCTGGATTCAACTAACAGCACTACAAAACAAAAACAAAAACACTCAAAAATAAGAAAACAAGTATTCCAATTTAAAAAATGGGAAATTTTGAATAGGCATTTTACCAAAGTAGACAAATGGATGGTAAGTAAACAAAATGCTCACATTGTTAGATTAAGAAAATACAAATTTGAACAGTCAGTATACTATTTAATCTATTGGTGAAAAATTAAAAATCCACCAGGTGTCGTGGCCTATGCCTATAAATCCCACCTACTTCTGAGTCTGAAGCAGAAGAATTGCAAGTTGAAGCTAGTCTTGGCAACTTAGTGAGACCCTATCTCAAAATAAAATGAAAAGGATTGGGAAAGTAGCTCAGTGGTAGAGTACCTTTGAGGGGGGTTCAATTCCCAGTATCGTGAAAAGAAATAAATGAATGAATGATTAAAGAAAAATAAGCTAGGTTAGGGGGCATTTGTCTGTAATCCCAGAAACACAGGAAGCTAAGGCAGGAGGATTGGAAATTTGAGGCCAGCCTCAGCAATTTAATGAGACCCTGTCTCAAAATAAAAAATAAAAAGGGCTGGAGATGTAGCTCAGTAGTAAAGCAATCCTGGGTTCACTCACTCAGTACTAAAATAAATAAATAAAAATAATAAAAATAACAATAACAAGATTAACTGCTAGAGAGGATATAGAACAAATGAAACTCATACACTATCAGCAGGAACACACAAATGCTAACAATTTGGTGGTGTTTTATTATAGTTAAACATACACTTAAACAAATGATCCCCAGCAATCCTACCTTAAATATTTTCCCCAAATAAATGAAATATATGCTTTCATTTGATTAAAAATAATTGCACACAAATGTTCATAGGGGTTTTATTCGTATTTGTCAAAATCAGGGAAAAATCTAAATGTCTTTTAACTGATTAATACATAAACAGTCTGCACTATATTCATATAATGGAATACTACTACACAATAACAGAAAGGAAAATAAAAAAATACAACCCTATATGCAACAAAAAAATAATACAATATACTAAGTGGAAGAAGCCAAACTCATATAAGGTAACATAATTCGTGATTCCATTTATGCAACATTCTCAAAACTACAAACATGCTCATTGGCTTCAGGGTCTGGGGTTAGGGGAAAACTTGACTACCAGGGGAATTAGTTAGTTTGGGGGGTGGTGGCAATAATCTATATCCTAACTGTGGTGTGGTTACAATTCTGTACATTTTTCTAAAGTCATAAAACTAAACAATAAAAAACACAATTTTACAGATTTAAGTTATATTTCAAATACCACCCTCCACCAAATTAATGTTCTTTAGGCCTTGATTCTCATACTAAAAAGCTAAGGTCTCATCAGTTGTAGCAGTACATGCCCACAATTTCAGTGACTCTGGAGATAGAGGCAGGAGGATTGCAATTTGAGACAAGCCCCAGCAACCTATTGAGGCCCTAAGTAACTTAGTGAAACCCTGTTTCAAAATTTAAAAATAATAAAATAAAAAGGGCTGGGATGTGGCTCAGTAGTTAACATCATTGCCCTCCACCCCACAAAAAAATTAGGCCTCTAAATTTCTGGATATTATGTTCTTACTCATCTCCTTTCTGGAGGCAATGTTATACATAACTAGACCCCCTATATCAAACAAAATTGGCTAACTAGACTTCTTACTATAAAAGTTATATCTGACTTTTCCTATTACTACTCCAACTCTCCTTCCTTGTCCTTTTTAATATTTTTTTAGTTCTAGATAGATGGACACACGCACACAAACACACACACATATATATTAGTTGTGGATAGAAACAATACTTTTATTTTATTTGTCTATTTATTTATTTTATATCTTCATTTATTTTATTTATTTATATTTTTATGTGGTGCTGAGGATCGAATCCAGTGCCTTACATGTGCTAGGCAAACACTCTATCACTGAGCCAGAATCCCAGCCCCACAGTGGCAGATTTACATGCCTGTAATCCCTATGACTTAGGAGGCTTCAACAGGAAGATTGCAAGTTTGAGGCCAGTCTTAGCATTTAGTGAGACCTTAACAAAAATAAAAAGGCTCCGTGGTAAAGAGTCCCTGGGATCAACCACCATTGCAAAACAAACAAACAAACAAACAACAACAAAAACAACAACAACAACAAAACACCATCAAGAACTTACTGCATAGAGTAAGTATAACAACATCTTTTAGGTACATGCAAGAAATATAAAATGGAACACTGCCCACAAAAGTTGATATTCTTATTATAGAAATAATGCATATAAGACATTGAGTATATGAGAAAAAGAAGCAAAACAATAAATGATCAACTACAGTGCGGGCGGTGGGGGGATAAATCAACATTAACCAAAGACAAGGAAGACTTAGAACTATGCTCTCAAGGAGTAAGTTAATTTTTATAATTAATAGATAAATGAGAAATTATCCAAAGGAGGAAGATAAGCATAAGCAAAAGTATAACAAATGAAATAAAATCTGAGTAGAGCAGAATTTTACAAGCTATATTTTAAGAAAATGTGAAATATTAAAATATTCACATTCATAAAAGATTCTCAGATGCTGCTTTGTGTTTGCCCTTCTTAGAACGTCATGATAAAATTTAATGTATTAAAGCCTTACTCTATGAATCCCAGCAGATGAGATCCAGAAAAAAATGAATGAATGCAATTGATAGGTCAAAATTAGGAACAACATTTGATTCACAGTATAAACAAAGCAACTTTTTTGTATTATTTAAATAATTGTTTCTTTTAAGGTACAGCTGTTTAGAAAGTTGAGAAAAAAGTTTGGTTTGTCCCACCCACCTCCATCTCCCAGAGGGAAAGTCATACTGTGAATTATTATAAAATTTAGAAGGAATTAAATCAATAATCTATCCTTCATTGCAACAGAAGGCCTTAAGAATGAGTTTGGAGACCAGTGTTGACTAGAAGTTTGTTGGTTCTGTTGTAATTTGTTTTAAAACTTGGGAGGTAAGGAAGAGAGAAACTACAGTCTAATACAGTATTTTAGAATACACAGGAGTACTCAAAGAGTTTGAAGTAATAAAAAATTAATATTAACAATAAATTTAATATTTAACAACCCCTATATTGCATATACAAAATACAAATATAAAAACACTTAATTTTTAGGCTAGGAATGTGGCTCAGTAATAGAGCAGCTGCCTGGCATGAAGGAGGAACTGGATCTAATCCCCAGCACCACAATAACAAAAGACAACACAACAACAACAAAAAAACAATTAACTGAATATAGGTAATACAGATCATGATATACTTGTCAAAATTAACTTTTAATCTACTTTTTGAACTTATTTAAAGAAAAATGTATTTATGTCCTATCATCCCGTAAGGCATAGAAAAGATTAGTCTATAAACATACAAACTTCTGACGAAAGTCTATAAAAATATTTTGCTATTTCTTGCATTGTTCCATTTAGTATAATCAACCAGGACCAAAGAACACAACAACAAAGACTGGTGCAAATAATGAGTTAAAATTATAGACTAAAAAACAAATAACAAATTACATATAAAAATCTTTCATTAATATAGACACATTCTTGGGCTGGGGATGTGATTCAGGCGGTAGCATGCTTTCCTGGTATGCTCGGGGCGCTGGGTTTGATCCTCAGCACCACATAAAAATAAAATAAAGATGTTGTGTCCACCGAAAACTAAAAAATAAATATTAAAAAAATTCTCTCTCCCTCACTAAAAAAAAATTATATATATACACACACATCCTTTATACGATAGCAAATTTAGTCTGGGGAGAGATAGAAAGAAAAGACAAGGAAGGAAGGAAAGAAGGAAGGAAGGAAAGAAGGAAGGAAGTAGGGGGAGGAAGAAACAGAAAGAAACAGAAAAATAGGTATAAGGCAAGATAAATGATGAGAACAAACAAGATTCTTCACAAATGTAATGGAATAATCAACTAGCTAGAAAAGAATCAGACTGCAGAGACGGAAGAATTTGGGCATCAGCAGAATAATTTGCACATCAGCAGAAAGAGTTGGAAAAAGTCTGCAACCCAATCATTACCAAGCTGTACCAGAGTGCAGGAGAGAAGCCAGGAGTGACACCTGGGGGCTTCCCCAGTAGGGGAGTTCCTACTCTGGTGGTGCTTCCTCTGGGGCCCTCCATTGAAGAGGATGAACAAGCCATCCCAAGTATAAATGTAGCATTGATCCAGACAGTAAACCATAGACGGGTCCAAAATTGTAGCAAATTCTGTGACAATTTTAAAGTTGAGTTGCCTTAAAATTAATGGGCATTCTCAATACATGAATATAAAACATAAGCACAGGGAAAGGAAATAAAATTGCATATTATAAGCACTGTATTCTGGGCCTGGAGTTCTGGTTCAGTGATAGGGTGCTTGCCTAGCATGTGTGAGGTATTGGGTTCAAGTCTCACCATCACACTTAAATAAATAAAGGTCCATCAACAATTTTTTTTTTTTTAAAAGCACTGTACTCTAAGTGGAAAGACAGTGTTTTAAATAGATAAAACTGCATTTAAAATTGAAAAAAAGAAAAAGAAAGAAAGATTGGTAAAATAAGCAAGTGGGATTCTTCCTTACCCACTCCACTACTGGGGAACTCAGCGGCACTCTAGCACTGAGCTACTTCTACAGCCCTTTTTATTTTTTGAGTTACCCAGGCTGGCCTCAAACTTGTAATTCTCCTGCCTTAGTCCCCACCCATACCCTACTTTCTGGGATTTAAAGGCATGTACCACTATGCCTAAATAAGTTGTACATATTTTAGAAATGCAAGGCTAATTTAATATCTAAAAGACAATGTAAATACAACTAACTTATCAATAGAATAATAAAAACCTCATGTCATATGAAGTGATGAAAAAGAATTTGATAAAGTTCAATATCACTTCATCACAAAAATACTCATAAAATTAGGATAAGAAGGGAACATCCACAACCTGCTAAATAGGACATTTATGAAGATCAACAAGTAACATTATATTTAATGGTGAAAAGACTTAATGCTTTTCCTTAGATTACAAATTAGACAAGAATATCTTCTTTTGTCACTTCTATCAACATTTTGCCAGAAATTCTAGCCAGGGCCATGAGAAAAAGAAATTTAAAAGCATCCAGGTTACAAAGCAAGAAGTATATGCAGAAAACACAATCTTTTCTATTAAAAAGAAAAATCCTGGGGCTGGAGATGTGGCTCAAGTGGTAGCGCGCTCGCCTGGAATACGTGCGGCCCGGGTTCGATCCTCAGCACCACATACAAACAAAGATGTCGTGTCCGCCGAATATTAAAAAAATAAATATTAAAAAAAAAATTCTCTCTCTCTCTTTCTCTCTCTTAAAAAAAAAAAATCCTAAAGAAAATATTTGCAAAACAAATCTCTGTCAGGGAATATGTATTTAGATTATATAATCTTTTTTTTAAAATATTTATTTATTTATTTTGGCGGACACAACATCTTTGTTTGTATGTGGTGCTGAGGATCGAACCCAGGCCACATGCACGTCAGGCCAGCACGCTACCACTTGAGCCACATCCCCAGCCCCAGATTATATAATCTTTTTCTAAATGTTTTTTTAGTTGTAGATGGACACAATACCTTTATTTTTACATGGTGCTGAGGATCAAGCTCAGTGCCTCACACGTGCCAGGTAAGTTCCACCACTGAGCCACAGCCCAGCCCCTAGATTATATAATCTTTTTAACTAAGCAATAAAAAGAACCTAATGTAAAAATTGGTAAAAGATCTGGATAGGCATTTCTCCAAAAGAAGATGTACAAATCGCCAATGAACCCCTGAAATCAGGAAAATGCAAATCAAAACACAGTGAGATATTATTTTACATCCCCTAAGATGGCTGTAATAAAAAATAAATAAATAAATATGAAGAAGTACTGGCAAATGTGGAAAAACTAGAACCTTCATGCACTAGTGGAAATGTAAACTGGCCCATCTGCTCTGAAAAAACAATCTGAAAGTGGCTCAAAAGAGTTTTATATGACCCTGTAATTTCATTCCTAGTTGTACACCCAACAGAAATGAAAACTTGTACATGAATCTTATAAGGGTATTATTCACAATAACTGGAAAACAGAATACGTAAACATAATGAATATACGTATAAAATGGCATATGATTAGCAATAAAAACTGAAGTTCTGTTACATATTACAACATAAATTATGCTAAGTTAAAGAAGCCCATCATAAAAGACCATATATTATTATGATTCCATTTATTTATCCAAAATAAACAAATCCCATACACAGAAAATAGTCTGGCATTTACCTAGGACTTTGGGTGAAAGGAGTTCATAGAGACTGTGAATGTGTTTGGGGTTTCCTTTGGAAGTGATGGGAATGTTTTACAACTTATGCTGGCGATAGCTGCACAACTCTACAAATATACTGAAAACCAGTGAAGAGTATACTTCAAGTGGGTGAGTTATACAGAATATGAATTATATCAAGGTACAACTATTATCAAAAAGAATAATAAATCCAGGCACGGTAGTGCACATCTGTAATCTACTTAGGAGGCTGAGGCAGAAGGAGCACAAGTTCCAGACCAGTCTGGCCAATTTAGCAAAACTCTGACTCAAAATAAAAAATAAAATCATGTGTGGGGGCACACACCAATAATCCCAGTGATTCAGGATGCTGAAGCAGGAGGACTGCAAGTTTAAGACCAATATCAACAATTTCTCAAGACCCTGTCTCAAAAAATAAATAGGGCTGGGGATGCAGCTCAGTGTACACCATCCCTGGGTTTAAATCCCAGAACCACAAAAATAAATAGGTAAATAAATTTAAAAAGACTGGGAATGTGTAACTCAGTAGTAAAGCGCCCTTGGGTTCAATACCCAGTACTACAAAATAATAATAATAATAATAATAATAATAATAATAATAACAATAATAACAATAATAATAATAATAATAATAATAATGAAAGAAAGAAAACAGAATAATAAGTTCAATGCAAGAAAATCGATTTTATACTAATTGTTTACATGAGGATTACAAAATTTAAATAAATTTAAACTAATACTCTTAAAAATTTAAAAGATATATATATATATATATATATATACTTTTTTTTTTTGCTCTAGTATGTTCTTTATTTAAATCATGTAAATACCAAGCAACTCTCATGCCAAGGAGACACTTATAGTGGCACATACTTGTAATCTCAATAACTCAAGAGGCTGAGGCAGGAGGACTCACAGCAAGGCCAATCTCAACAACTTAGTGAAACTCTTACCTCAAAATTTAAAAACATTAAAATTAAAAAGGCTGGGTATTAGCTCAGGGGTAGTGTCCCTGGGGCCAACCTCCAGAACTGCTAAAAACAAAAGCCAATTCACCCATAAAGACCTTTCTACATTAATCTTTAGGTCAAACTTAAAGTTATAACTTATTCTATGATAAAGTCTGCTTCAAAAAACCAAAATTAGTTTCTTTAATAAATACATCTACGTTTGCCAAAATAGTACTCAAAAGCCTTCAACTCTAACATTATTTGTATGAACATATTTGTATATATCTCAATCCTGAATGTTTCAGAGTATTGACATGCCAGGTTTGGTGGCCACACCTGTAATCCAAAAATCCAAGCAGCTCAGGAGGCTAACACAAGAGGATTGCAAGTTCAAAGTCAGCCTCAGCAAAAGCAAGGTGCTAAGCAACTCAGTGAGACCCTGTCTCTAAATAAAATACAAAACAGGCCTGGGGGTGCTGGGGATATAGCTCAGTTGGTAGAGTGCTTGTCTCATATGCACAAGGCCATGGGTTCAATCCCCAATATCACAAAAAGGGGGGGGGGCTGGGGATGTGACTCAGTGGGCGAGTTCCCCTGAGTTCAATCCCTGGTACTGCACCCCACCATCTCCCAAAATAAAAAGATACTGACTTACGTTTTTCTCACTTTTAGACTTTCAAGACTACTACTGACATCTCAAAAGAGTAGATTATAGCTGATATCCTGATTCTGTTACCGCTTCTAAATTTCTTTTGATTTCATTCCTATTCCTCCATAATTTACCAAAAAGAAAAAAACAATCTTTATTTTCAGGACACCAATTACTTCTCATGGCTACTCAATAATTTCTTAATCTGTTTTAACTTTTTTTTTTTAAGATGTTGACAAACCTTTACTTTATTCATTTATATGTGGTGCTGAGAATCGAAACCAGTGCCTCATACATACTAGGCAAGCAATCTACCACTGAGTCACAACCCCAGCCCCTCTGTTTTAATTTTGACACTGTTGTTCATCACTTTCTCTGGAATCTGTTCCTACAGATTAGGTGACTCCGAACTATTTTTTCTTTAATTCTGTTGTTATTCTTTCTTCCAAAGATTCTTCTCAAACTTTTGTTTTCTCACTGTATATTTTCTATTACTTTGTTGCATAGCTTCAGCCACCACTTACACTTCGCACTAGATACATCCAAAATACATATCTTCTGCATTCTTTTAAAAAATTTTCCAACTAACTATAGACCTACCTCTCTATATAAAGCAGTCATACTGCTTCTACTGTTAAGCTTGGGGGTAACAGAATGCTTGCCTCAGCACTTGAGAAGCCCTGGCATAAATCCCCACCACCACCACAAAACAATGACAACAACAGCAAACAAACAAACAACAACAACAATAAAAACCAAATTAATCAAGTGTAGTTTTTATTGTGAGTTTTGCCTGTCCAAGTCTTCACTTGGCCTTAGCCTGGCATTCAAGGCCTTGCAAATGGTACCCATTTAACTTCCCAAATCTTTCCAAATCTCAGTATTAACCATTCATTAAATTCAAGGTATTTCCTTTTCTTTAAAAATTACAGTACAGGGCTGCATGTGTAGCCCAGAGTACAGCACTTGCCTAGCCTAAGCTTGATCCCAGCATAGCAAATAATAAAAAGTAGAAAATAAAAGGAGCTGTCAAAGTCACAAAATATTACACACAAATGTCTACATCTTTTAGTTCCATATCTATATCCTTTGGTGATTAATGAAGAATAGAAAAATCTTTTGAAAGTTTGAAAAATAGATAATCAAAAATTATTAGTGAGGTATCATACTAAATACCACATGGATTAGCTCACTTTAAAACAGAAAACAATCTTATATGACAAATACCAATATTATCTACATTTAATGAAGGAGGCTATTAAAGTTTGGAAAATAATAACACATTTGCTCAGGGTAACATAGCCAGTAAGAAAAAAATACAAAAAAAAAAAAAGTTGTTTTTTTTCCCCTGCTACCCAGATCTACCTAAATCCAAAGCCACCATTTTGTTTTATTGTTAAGATTAAATTATACAACATTTTTAACATAGAGAAAATAAATGAACAATCATGAAATAAGATTAAATAGATGTTAATGTTTGAGTTACTTGCTTCAAATTCTTCTTTTTAAATAAACAAACTGCAGTAAATCTCCTTTCCATTCTTTCCCTTTCCTTCCTCAGATGTTTATGGATAGGGAGAAACACACAGCTACCTCTATGGAGTAGCAAAAACACAGTGAAAAGATACACATATCAAAATAGAGGTTTGCTCTGGAAAGGTAAATAAATGGGACTAGGGGTTTCAAGGGTTATTTACAATATTTTATTTCTTTAAGAAAATCTAGTTGGAACAAAGTTACTTAAACCTAAATGGTGAGTTTACGGGTATTTCTATACTACCTTCTACACTTTTCTGCTTTTGCACTGCTACATTTAATATACAGGTTAATTTGTGCAAGATCTTATCTAGAAATGATGTTTTTGTTTTTAGTTTTTAGAAAGTGATATTTTTAAATGGCAAAATCACTTTAATTCTAAAAAAAAGTTATAAAGATGGATGGGTATTAATTGTAATTGTTAAAAAGAATTTGCATCCTGGGCTGGGATATGACTTAGTCGTACTCCTGTATGGTACTCCTGTACAGCATGCATAGAGGACAGGTTTGATCCCAAGTACTGCAAAAACAAAACTAACAAGAAAAATCTGTATTCCTAAACCAAACTGAATGCTAGTTAATATCTAACTTTACAAATTAGCTAGTCTCCAGGATATACTTATGAATATACTTAAATAATCATACATGGTATTAACTTTGAAATAATTGATCTTATTGGAGATTTCCAATTCCACATAATAAATATAATGACAAAGTTTTCTAAAATGTTTAACTTATTAATAGAATTAAGGACATGTATTATGAAACCTTATTTAATTATAAAACCTAGCCAGGTATGGATAGCGCACACCTGTAACCCAGTGACTTAGAAGGTTGGGGCAGGAGATGGCAAGTTTGTGAGCTTCACCAATTTAGTGAGACCCTGTCTCAAAATAAAAAATAAAAATAGCAAGCTTGGGATGTGGCTCAGTGGTAGAATCCTTTTCTAGTATGCATAAGGCCATGGATTTAATCCCTAGCATTACAAAAAAAAAAAAAAAAAATTAGAAGTGCTGAATGTAGCTCAGTGCTAGAGGGCCTCTGGGTACAATTCCTAGTACTGGGAAAAAAATTATAAAAATTAAATTTACTTTGTCATTTATTTAGGCTAGATATCTTTTTTCTTCAGTTCAAATTCCTATGCATATTTAAATAAGTAGTGAAGTCTGATCAATGAAGAGTTTTTCTAAAAATAAAAGATGTGTTAGGTGTGGTGGCACATACCTATCATCCCTACAACTAGGTAGGATGAGGCAGGAAGATCTCACCTTTGAGGCCAAACTGAGCAATTTACCAAGAATATCTTGAAATAAAAAATAAAAAGGCTGGAGATGTAGCTTCAATAATTAAAAATGTGGGGGAAAAAATTGATTCACCTAGAATGCAAGAAACCTTTAACTCAAACAAAAGATCAAAATGAAAACACAAACTGTAGTAAACCCACATGACAACTCTTTATCAATACTCTTTCCAGACTCAATTTAGATGAGTGTCTTCAAAATAGAATGCTCTAGCTGGGCACAGTGGCATATGCCAATAATCCTAGAAACTTGGAAGGCTGAGGCTGTGAGGCTGCAACTTAAGATCCTGCCTCAAAATAAAAGAAAAAACAGTCTGGAAATGTAGCCCACTGGTAAAGTGCCCCTGGGTTTAAATCCCCAGTACCACACACACACACACACACACACACACACACACAAAAAAAAAAAAAAAAAAAAAAAAAAGCTTCTTCTGACATTGTAATAAATCAAACTAATCAATTAAAAATAAAATCATTAAAGCTGAGCGTGGTGGCCTTTACTATAAACCCAAAGTCACAAGAGGCTAAGACAGGTGGACTTCAAGTTTGAGGTTTGCCTCAGCAACATAGAGTGGGCTTAAGCAACTTAGTGAAACCTGTCTCAAAATAAAAAATTTAAAAGGGCTGGGGATGTAGCTAGGTGGTTAAAATGTCCCTAGGTTCAATCCCCCATACCAAATGAGATAAAATAAATTAAATGAAAAAGTCTTAAAAATCCATGAACTATCTACAGTAAAAGCAAATACTGATATGATTAAACATGAAATTATAATGCTTAATTAATCATACATGGGAAAATATGTGTTTTACTATTTTTAATCAAAGACACTCAACCTCAACAACTTTTTAAAGACTATTACTATTGAAAGAAATTAAATAGTATTAAACGTTAACTTGTAGAAGAGGCTCAGACATTAAGTTTCTCTTAGGTACTGAAAAATGATTTTAAAAGCATTTGACTTGTCTACATTAACCAAATTTAATACTCAGAAGTACAGCTAAGCTATTTAAAAATAATTTAAATAGTGGCCAAGCAAAAATTCTTTTATTCTTTTCTACCATTTATGACATTGTTCTGCTCATTCCCTTTTTCTTAAATTTGTGGTGGTACCAGGAATTGAACCCAGGGATGCTTAACCACTGAATCACATCCCCCCCAGCCCTTCTTATTTTTATTTCAAGTCAGGATCATGCTAAGTTGTGTAGGACCTTACAATGTTGCTGAGTCTGGCCTCAAACTTATGGTCCTTCTGCCTCAGCCTCCCAAGTAGCTGGGATTACAGGTGTGTGCCACCCTGATGCCCACCTGGTCTGCTCATTCCTATAACTAACTTTCATATAGTCATTCTAATTTTTGCTTAAATACACAAATTACTACATCATAATTACTGTTTTGAAAAACTTTAATGACAAATGTATTTTACTTATGCCCACATTCAGCTACAAATTAAAATTTTAAAATAAGAAACTTGGGGCTGGGATTGTGGCTCAGCAGTAGAGCACTTGCCTAGCATGGGTGGGACCCGGGTTGGATCCTCAGCACCACATAAAAATAAAGGCATTGTGTTGTGTCCATATATACCTGAAAAATAAATATTTTAAAAAAGAAAGAAACTTGAGAAACTATAACACACTCACTAGATATGCTTGTTTCAATAACCATATCATTATTGATAAATATCAGAATGGTGCTGACATGCACTTAAAAACCCCACATAGATGAATTGAACCCAGGGGCATGCAACCACTGAGCCACATTTCCAGCCCTTTGTATATTTCATTTAGAGACAGGGTGTCTAGCTGAGTTGCTTAGGGCCTTACTAACTTGCTGAGGGCTGGCTCTGAACTCATGATCCTCCTCCCTCAAGCTGGTAGGATTATAGGCATGAGTCACAGCGCCCAACAGAAGTATCCTAATCTTTATTGGTTCTTTCTTTTTTTAATATTTTTATTTTTTAGTTGTAGTTGGACACAATACCTTTATATTATTTATTTATTTTTATGTGGTGCTGAGGATCAAACCCATGGTCTCGCCAATGCTAGGCAAGTGCTCCACCGCTGAGACACAACCTCAGCCCCTTTATTTGTAATTAGAAGATACTGGGGCTGGGGACATGGCTCAAGCGGTGTGCGCTTGCCTGGCTTGCGTGCGGCCCGGGTTCGATCCTCAGCACCACATACAAACAAAGACGTTGTGTCCACTGAAAACAAAAAAATAAATATTTAAAAAAATTCTCTCTCTCTTTAAAAAAAAAAAAAAAAGATAATTATTTGCATAGTTGACCATAGCAAATGATTTTATTTACTGGTAATTAAAAACTATAGTTCATGTTTCTTAATTATGTGCTTACCATCTCATTTCATATTAAAACATTTCCTCAATTTAAAATAATCTCAGTCCATTTATCTAAGTAGAGAAACCTGGACACTCATATTTTAATATTCCAAAACAGCTTTTCATTTCTGTTACAATAAGAGGAATAAAATCCAATGAATCTATAGATTGCAAAACATTGTTTTAAATTTACTTAATTATAAATAAACAAGTAGGCCTACAGTATTTGAGAGTAAGCCCCATCAATAAAATTTAGTGTCATGAAATTTTGGTAGAATTTCTTTGAAGTTTGGTTTGAATCTCAAACACTTCACATAGCATACTAATCCACAAATTCCCTACCAATTGTTAGTCCTCCAGTCGCCCCACCATTCAAATTTATTTCCTGTTCATCTCTTACCACTAAGTATGCAAGCTCATACTTTAAAGTCAATAGCCTTTCAGTTTTTATTGTTAACAACCAAGCTTCTGTTACTCTGAATCCTGGGAGACAGTGTAGAGTTTACCTTTTCTATAATGTAAAATCGTTCAAATAGTTTAATAATTAAGAAATTTCAGAACTAGCTAACATTCTTCAATTTCTCAATTAAAATAGAACACTGTATAATCTAGAAGATTTGACAGAAATGTTAAAAACAAAATGTGGTCTACTTTAACTGAAAAACCAACTGAAAAAGAAAATGTCCGGGCTGGGGATGTGGCTCAAGTGGTAGCACGCTCGCCTGGCGTGCACGCGGCCCAGGTGCGATCCTCAGCACCACATAAAAACAAAGATGTTGTGTCCGCCGATAACTAAAAAATAAATATTAAAATTCTCTCTCTCTCTCTCTCTCCCTCTCTCTTAAAAAAAAGAAAATGTCCAACATCTCTAGCAGTTAAAGAAGTGCAAATTAAAACTAAACTGAGATTTCATTTTACTCCAGTCAGGATGGGCAACTATTAAGAAGACAAGTAACAATAAATGTTGGCAAGGATGTGGGGGAAATGTACATCCCTAAATTTCTGGTGGGACTGAAAACTGGTGCAACCACTCTGGAAAGCAGTATAGAGATTCCTCAGAAAACTTAGAATTAAACCACCATTTGACCCAGTTATCCCATTCCTCGGTTTATACCTAAAGGACTTAAAATCAGCATACTACAGTTACACAGCCACATCACTGTTTATAGCAGCTCAGTTCACAATAGCTAAACTACGGAACCAGCATAGGTGCCCTTCAACAGAAGAATGGGTAAAGAAAATGTGAGATCCACACACACACACACACACACACACACACACACACACACACACTGGAATACTATTCAGCCTTAAAGAAGAATGAAATTATGGCAGTAAATGGATGGAACTGGGGACTATTATGCTAAATGAAAAAAGCCAACCCTCCAAAACCAAAGGCCAAAGTTTCTCTCTGATGCTAACTCACAATAAGGGTTGGGGAGTGGTGTGGGAAGCATAGAAATACTTTGGATTAGACAAAGGGGTATGAAGGGAAGGAAGGAGGAATGGGAATAGGAAAGATAGTAGAATTAATTGGATTTTACTTTCCTATGTGCATATTTGATTACACAGTGTAATTCTACATCATGTACAATCAGGAGAACGAGAAGTTATACTCTCTATATGTGTAATATGTCAAAATACATTCTACTGTAATGTATAACTAATAAGAACAAATAAATTACAAACAATAACAAAAATTCTTGATAGAATTTCTATTTTGTGCTTTGGATGAGTAAGTCAACTAAGAATTTTGAAACTTTTTATAAGCAATATCGTGCCAAATATCAGGTATAGATTTAAATAAATTCTGATAAACAGTATCTTATGAACTTTTAATTTTAAACTAGGCATGGTGGTGCACACCTGTAATCTCAGAGACTCAGGAGGCTGAGGCAGGAAAACGTAAAGTTCAAAACAAGTCTCAACAACTTAGGGAGATCCTGTCTCAAAAAATAAATAGGGTTGGGAGTACAGCTTCGTGATACACTGCATTCCATCCCCAGTAATGAAAAAAAAAAAAAAAAAGTGGCACTTCAAGTATTACAAAAGTGTTTTTTTCTTTTTTTTTTGTCTAGGATACAATGGAGTGAAATTCTAAAAAATTGTGTATACATTTTCTGCTTTTCGGACTTAGGAAAATTACTACTGAAAAATAATTGCAAATAGTTTGAGGTCCTCTTAATTTAACAGTTATAAACAAAGTAGAACAAAATCTTTCTTTAGTTTTATATGTCTTCCCCTTCTCATAATAATTTTACATTCTGCTTAAAATGGTTTAAAAATATCTACTGGGCTCCATTAGAGTCTAATTTAAGTGAAAGTAATTCCTGGAGGTTTAATACTAAGAATAAAAAAAATGTGAACACATAAGACCTCCTATTAAAAAAAAAAAATCTAAAATCTTTCTTCATCTTTTACTCACATGACATTCTATCACCATGGCGCGGGGAGTGGTGGAGGGACATATAATTAAAGTTTTGAATGCTTTTTTTCTTTATTGGTACTGGGGATTGACCCCAGGGTTGCTTAACCTCTTAACCACATCCCCAGTCCTTTTTTGAAATTTTGAAACAGGATCTCACTATGTTACTTAGGGTCTCAATAAATTGCTGAGGCTGGCCTAGAACATGTGATCCTCCTCAGCCTCCCAAGTCACTGGGATTGCAGGTGTGCATCACCACAGGCACATTAGTTTTGAATGTTCAACAGAATATAGTTTAACTATCTAGAAAACTATATATAGTCAATAACTCCTTGACATTGTTGGATGTCAGTGGAACTTATCATGTTTCTTCATCATCTGTAATTGATACTCAGGAGAAAAATAGGTAATATAAATGATATATACTATAATGAAACCTAAAATTAAAACCATAGAACCTTAAGAGTTGGAATAATCGACCAATTTCATCTTTTCCACCAACTATAAAAGTTCTTTCTATGACACATTTGAGCTGTTTCATCTCCCTATGTTCAGCAAGAGATTTATTTCAAGTTTCTTCCTTAAACTAAATGATATGTCTTCTACTTTCTAGGCCTGATTCAATCTCTAAACATTCTGACCTTCCAACATTCGAAGATAATTATTGTGTTTTAATGTTAGGGCATTTGTTTTTATCATCTTATACAAAATCATATTAAAAATACCAGAGCATTTTTGGAAGCAATATAGATTTTAGTTTAGTTTTTGTTTGTTTTGTTTTAGGGTTGTTTTTCTTCTGCTGATGGATAATCGATTGTCAATACAGCCAGGAAATACTGAACTCACAGTCTTTTCGATTTAAAGATTTCAAAACAAGTCTTTGCTTTATTAGTAAAGTAGATTTTTGAACGGTGAAAGGAGGAAGAAATCATTTAGAACATCCTTTTTATACACAAAATGTAGTAAAATACATTGAAGTAAAGTGATGACAGAGAAAAACTGGGGTTGGATCCACTCTGGTCACTTACTGTGTGACTTTAGGTTTATTACTTAATTTCTTCCCAATACTACTCAAATAAAATGACTGTTGAGAGAGATCAATGTATTAATATATGTTAAATATTTAGGGTAGGGGGGAGCATGCTTGTAATTCCAGCAGCTTGGGAGGCTGAGACAGAAGGATTATGAGTTCAAAGCAACTTAGTGAAGTCCTAAAGTAACTCAGTGAGATCCTGTCTATAAAATAAGAGCGGGGGATGTAGCTCACTGGTTAAGCACCACTGGGTTCAATCCCTGTTATAAAACAAAAACAAACCAAATAAAAAAAAATCACAATAATTTAGAGCAGTGCTTGGTAGAAAGTAAATGCTGTATCTATTAGATACTGTAATTCATTATTAATACACACTTAATTTAAATTCAATTATTATGATAATATATGCAAGAAAATATGAAGATATTTTAATTACCTTAATTCAGATTTTCCAACAACTTGGTAATAACCTTACTTTTATACTATAATTTAGCAACCTTAAAATGGCAAACTATTCAGAGATTCAAAATCGTTTAAAAAAAAATGTTAATAGTGTAAAAAGTGTATGAAACATATTGACTAGAAGGTTAAAAAGCAATCTGCCAAAAAGAAGTACAAAGTCTATGTTCCCAACTTGGTTTCTTAAAAATGCAAAACCATGGAGGTGAGGGACAAGGAAGAGAGACAAGATTTTTTAAATGTCAACAATAGATACCTTATGATAATGACACCACAAGTTAAAAAAAAAAAAGAGTATCTTTAAAATATGCTTTATAAAAGCTACCTAAGCCTGTCTTTAAGTTGTTTTTTAAAAGTTTATAAGTAAAAGCCAGGTGTGGTGATACACACCTGTAATTCCAGTGATTTAGAAGGCTGAGTGAGGCAGAAGGAGCTCAAATTTAAGATCACCCTGGGCAACTTACAGATCTTGTCTTAAATTAAAAATTAAAAAGGTAGCTCAGTGATAAAACAGCCCTCAGATCAATCCTAGAACTGAAAAGTAATGATAATAATAAAATTAATAGCCAGACATGCTGGTGCATGCCTGAAATCCCAGCAGCTGGGGAGGCTGAAGCAGGAGGCTTGTAAGATCAAAGCCAGCCTTAGCAACTTAGCAAAGCTCCAATAAAACTTCACAAGACCCTGTCTCTAAATGAAATATAAGAAGACTGGGGATGGGCTGGGGTTGTGGCTCAGCGGTAGAGCACTCACCTAGTATGTGTGAGGCCCTGGGTTCGATTCTCAGCACCACATGCATGCATACATACATACATATATAAAATAAAGATATTAAAAAAAAAAAAAGGCTGGGGATGTGGCTCAGTGGTTGCGTGCCCCTGGGTTCAATCCCCAGTACCAAAACAAACAAACAAAACAAACAAAAATTAATTAAAATAGTAAGTAATAAGCTTCTCTACCTTCAGGGAAAAAAATTCAAAGTATTAAAGTGAGCACCTAAAATTCTATTTCCTCTTGTTAGTCATTCCATGTTTCATTGCTATAGAACTTTTATACTAAATTTAATATACAAACATTGAAAAACCACATACTGCTCAATACATTGTTTCTACTTTTAAAGAAAAGGACAAAAACTAAAGATTGTGTGTTACAAAACAGTAGAAAATGTCAGAAAAGAACAACGAAAAGTTTAGTGTTATTCTCTCAAAATTCCATTGCTCCAAAAATTAGAGTTAAGATAGTATTTTCTCTATGCTACAGTTGGTTCATGCTAACATTTAGAAAAGCATTTGTGATAGCTTTTTACCCACCTCATCCTCAAGCCTTTTCCCTTAAGCATCAGGGCACCTTCTCTCTTCTATTTTTTAAGTGGTAACATTATAGAGTCATTTTTTTTTTTTTTTTTTTTTTTTGAGCAGTGCTGGGGATTGAACCCAGCGCCTTGTGCATGCAAGGCAAATAATCAAGCAACTGAGCTATATCCCCAGTCCTAGAGTCAAATTTTTAAGTGGTAAAATTCTAGAGTCAAATTTTAGAGAGGTTATCTCAGTCATATTCACTGTTTTAACAACTGATACAGATGTCAGGTACTCTAAAATATTTGAAATTTTACCTACAATCCCTCTACTGCACTTGAGGAATAAGAAAAGTTAAGGCTTAGAATTATTCACTGAACATCCAACATTCTCAATACAGTTTTCTAGAATTCTGAAGAAAGGCATCAGTGATTTTTCAATCAGTAGATTAAACAATACCTTATTTTTACACTATAACAAAATGACTCAATTGTTTTTGATAAACTAAAAATTGTAACTATTATTTTTAAATCTCTAAGCTTCCATATATTTTAATGCCAATTTAGCCTGACATAAAATTCTTGAAGAGAAATAGTTAAAGAAACCTGATAATAAACCTCAGAAAAAAAAACTTCTTTAGAATCTGATACGAACACCTTATTAAAATAACATGTCAGCTTTCTGAGTACTGAAGTACACATTTCCAAAGTTGGAAAAATAAAAAAATAATGTCAGCACCCATAAACATCCAGAACATGCCAAAAATTACATAAGCAAAAGGCTTATATGCTCTGCCAGAACATGTTATAAATTCCATGTATAAATAATTTAAATTATTAGACCATATGCCCATAATTCTGTAAATAAATTTAACATGCAATATATAATAATAATCATAATAGCCCTCTTTAAAACTTAATTTCTACTCTTTACCTCCTACAATCAACAAAACCCATTATTTTTTCTTTGGTACCAGGAATTGAACACAGGGCACTCAAGCACTGAGCCACATCTCCAACCCTTTTTGTATTTTATTTAGAGACCAGGTTCTCACTGAGTTGCTTAGGGCTTCAATAAATTGCTGAGGCTGCTTTAAACTTGCAATCCTCCTGCCTCAGCTTCCTGAGCTGCTAGGATTACAGGCATGCACCACGGTGCCTGGCTACAAAATCCATTACTTTAACACTAACAAGAAATAGAAAACTTGAGAATAGACATTCAGTAGTCAAAATAAAGTATTCCAAATGGACTGCACCTTACTATCCTTTCATTCCAAACCTATAACAGTTCCTACTATTTTCTAAAGCTGGGAAAACACCTTTAGAAATACATTAATGAAATGTATGAATTAAGATACATAACACATGCACACACAAAGATAAATTAAAATCGTAACAGGCCTTAGAAAAATAAAATTAAAAAGTTAACAAATTTCATGGTCCATAACTTCAATTATTCAGTGGACAAAATGATAAATCAAACTATTCAGAAATCTACATACAAAGTAGATAGATGAACCTAAATTCAATCCAATCTGGGCTTGATCCTCCTCCAGTAGGGGGAGCAGAATCATAATACTCAACTTGTCACAAGAAGTAAGTTTGTTTGTTTGTTTGTTTGTTTTTTGAGAAATTTCAGTTCTTTTTTTTTTTTAATGCCTTTATTTTATTTGTTTTTTAATTTTTATGAGTTGCTGAGGCTCAAACCCAGGGCTTCAGGCATGCTAGGCAAGTGCTCTACCACTAAGCCACAGCCCCAGACCCTGAAGGGAGATGTTTTTAAGCACCTTTTAAGTATCTTTACATCCATCTAGATGTTTGAAAAAATATGTGGATAATACTCTTTGAAATATGACTAAGCTGAGTGTGGTGATGCACACCTGTAATCCCAGTGATTTGGGAGGCTGAGACAGGAGGATTCAAAGTTTGAGACCAGTCTCAATCAACTCAGTGAGCCCTAAGCAACTTAGTGAGACCTCGTCTCAAAATAAAGAATAAAAAGAGCTGGGCACTCAGTCTCTTGGTTCAATCCTGAGAGGGAGGGAGGGAGGGAGGGAGGGAGGGAGGAAGGAAGGAAGGAAGGAAAAAATACAATTAAAGTAAACCTTATGGAAAACATAAGGATTTTCTTTCTTTCTAAATGCTTTAAGTCTAATGAAAAACTGATCTCAAAATTTTAATATCAAGAACCATGGTATATTTTGTTGTCCAGAGTCTCAAAGATAACCAAGGTATTAAAGCATTTTATAAATCCCTAATTTAACAAGAGTTCACAGAAATGTAAAATATTACATGAAGTATATTTTTAATTATAAAAGTAATGTACTTAACATGACAAAAATTATATAAAACAAATGGAAGAAAAATGTAACTGTACTACCCTAAACCAAACTATTTCTTCTGGTATTTTTTAATGTACATATTTTCAAATTGCTATAAGTATAATTATAAAAACATTTATTAAGTACTTAAATATAAGCTAGGCATAGTCCTCAGCACTCTTACACATTGCAACTGCTAATCCTTTCAAAAGCTTTACAAGATAGATCCTACTATTATTTCTTATTTTAAAGACAAGAAAAAAGAGACACATAAAAATTATTAAACTAGCTCAAAGTCATACAACTCATAAGAAAGAGGAACTAAGATTCAAACATATGTGCTCTGGAACCAGAGCCTGTTCTCTAAACCATTTTACTGTGATCATAATTTTGATATGCTTCCCTCTCATCATTAACATATTTTCAGTGTTAGTTTTCAAAGACTTTTTAATACTTAAATTAGACCATCTAATATAGGTATCTAATATGGATATGCTGTTTCCAGTTGTCCCTTAGAAAAACTGTAAGGTAAATATCTGCAGGTACACTACTTTTGAAATGTTTAGGTTATTCTAATATGCCATCAAATTGCTTTCTAAAATATTTATTTTAATTGACAAAGCCATGTAAGTACCAATTTTATCAAAACTTTGAAGCATTAAGCATTAACATTCTAAAAATTTATTTGACTGATAAAAATGAAACCACACTCCACACTGAATTAATTATTACTAAAATTGCACATTTTCCTGGTTGTTTAACTAATATAATTTCCTACTTTGTGAATTTCATTTATGAGCTTTATCCAGTTATCAGCTACAATTTTAAGATCTGTAATCAATTTATATGAGCTTTTTACAGGAATGTTAACAGTATGTCCATCCCATCTGCAATAAAAATTTCCCAGTCTGTTGTTTCTTATTTTATCATGGTTTTAAAAGTTTTATTTTTGGTAAAATCACCTTCCAATAAAGATATTAATAATTAAAAGTTACAAAAAAGGTTTTAAAACCTCACAAATTTCTAGACATAAGTTAGTCTATTGCTTTGAGGACATCAATGAATCACTTTCAGTAAGACTTTTAAAGCAAGATAAACCTATGTTAAAATATGCATATTCAATAGAATTCCAAGTTTAAGAAATTTTGAACAGGCCACAAATAAAACAAACTCAAAGAATAAAATCCCACTCTACTCCAAATATCAAAGGAGCTACATACCTGTCGTTGTAAATACAGGCGATTTCTGTCGTGTAAATGCTGATGATTAGAAAATGATGAATGCCAACTCCGAGCCTGACATTGCAACTGAGTTTGAGCCATATCAGAAGGCCGAGCTACAGTATGTGAAGCAAAGTGTCGATCAAGGTCATGATCTAAAACATGATTTGAATTATCTTGTCCAAATGTTGACTCATCAAATTGCGGAAGCAGACCCTCCTGAAGGAGGTCCTCTGGGTCAAGTCCTGTGAATGGCTCAGATTGAGACTCCACTTGATGAAGTAAATTGTCTTCTAAAGATGAAAAGCCATTAGTTTCTACATGATCACTGAAACGGCCCATTTGAGTTCCTGAGTCAACAGGATCTGGAAAGTTCATATGCACAGGAGATAATTTTGAATTGCTATAATTACCCTGAGGATGTGATGAATGCAACATTTGGAAATTATTTGAATTCAATGATGCATTGGGGTTTAGGATATGCTGAGTAGATTCCTGCTTGATTCCTCTATGAGGTGAAAAGGAATTACTTCCAGTAAAATCAGATAAAGTCTGATTTGCATGATTGGGTGCAAGAACTGCAGAGGACTGAAGGAGACTGTTGGGTGAAATATGATTACTAGAAAAGGAATAATGTGAAGAAAACTGCTGAGAATTACTGACAGAACAAGAAGTCATATTTGGAGAAGGTCCATTAAAATTTCCTTCTTGATGATTGTTACACTTGAGGAAGTGTACTGAAGGATTTGATGTTTGAGAAAACTGCATCGAAAGAGACTGTTGTGAAGTAGATGCATTAGTAATTTGTGATGGGTGGTTAACACTGACTCTATGAGGACCAGGAACATTAACATCCATAAAATTTTTAGACTGGCTAAGAGAATTTTGCCCTGGGGTAAGAGTATTTCTGTTTTGTTGTGAGCGTAGTGAAGTACACTGTGTTTGTTGTTCATTGGCCTGAAATAAGGCAAAGTCATGGTGTGCCACAAAGCTTTTATTTTGATGCATAGAATGCGAATGTCCTTGTTGGTGAAAAGGAGATCCATTTTGATTAGAAATGTTAGTAGCTGTCTGATGACCCCACATCGGACTGCCATCTGACACATCTGGAAACAAACCATTGGGCTGGTTTTGGGGATGGATAGGAGAACAATTAAACTGAGAGTGTGGTGATAACACATGTTCAGCTGGGCTACCAAAAGACTGATTAACTTGGTGAAATTTCATTGTATCAAATTGATTTAACTGTTCAAAATCAGTCATCTTCTGATGTGTTGGTGTACCATGAACATGGTTCAGTGAGTCTATATGCAAAGGTTCAAACTCTGCACCCAAGTTCAATTCATCAACTAGTGAAACAGGTCCTGGTTGTACAAATGCATCATCTGATAAACCTTCTAAGGTCTCACCAAAAAGATTGGCATCATCAAAAAAGTCCATCATTGGATCTGTCATCTTTAAAAGTCAGTAACAATCTGGGTTATTCACTCTGAATTGAGTATATTTAGCTTCTCTGTGGTAGATATTATTAGATCATTACCGAAGGTCATCAACTAATCCAAAACAGGCCATTGTTCATTATTGCTCTAGATAATATGTCATCAAATGTAGAATCCTAGGGAAAAAAAAGAATAAAAACAACTTAAATTTAATGATTATTCATTAAACTTACATAAACAAAGCTTATACATGACTTTAAAAGCATAAAATAAGTGTACAATATTTTTGTAGAATAATAATTGTAAACTGCTCATTAACATTCCCTAAAAGGGGTGGGGGAATCTCCTAGAGTAGACATAAGAATGCATTTAAAGCAATAGGGCTAAGTTGGTTACTCTGGTGCATGCCTGTAATCTTATTGATTCAAGAGGCTGAAGGAGGCAGATCACAAATTCAAAGCTAGCCTCAGCAACTCAGCAATCTTGTCTCAAAAATAAGTACTGGGAATGAAGCCCAATAGTAATGTGCTCCCAGGTTCAATGTCCAGGACATCCGCTACACACACACACACACACACACACACACACACACACACACACAGCAATAGGCCTGGGGATAAAGCTAAGTGGTACAGTACTTATCTAGCATGTTCAAGGCCCTGGGTTTTATCACCAGTACCAGAAAAATAATCATAACTTTTTTATAATTCATATTTATTATGATGAAAGAAAGTAAACCTAGAAATAGTTCATTGTACTTTCTCCCATACCATGAAATGGTCATCACTTCTCAGCACTTTTCATCAATGTAAAAAATATTTATGTGGGCTGGGGAAATACTTCAGTTGGTAGAGTGATTGCCCAGCATGCACAAAGCCCTGGGTTCAATCCCCAGCTAAACCAAAAAAAAAAAGAATTATGTCTTACACTTCAAAATATGTTAACATAGCTGATATCAGACCTTCTAAGATTAGTAAGTACATTGCAATATTTTAGTTTAACCTCTTGAGCAGATAAATCCATTATTTCATAAGGTATATGTAGAATTGCATCAAGAAGAGCAACTACTTGAGATTATAAAGTAGCCCAAACTGAAATCGCAATTAGTCATCTGGTTAGCTGACAGCACAGATAATATGCTGAAAGATATTCACACATATTTCTATCATGGCCTTGTTCATCTACAGAGAATACCACCTTATAGCCAAATAATTTACAAATCTATGAAGCAAAAGCAAGCATCTTCCTGTAATTGGCTTAATTTATAACTCCATCTTCAATGCCATTCTGTTGAATCATTTGGAATATACATGTTGCTTATTATTTTTAGTAAACTGCACAAATACTGAGAATCACACTGAGAAGAAAAAATAGTAGCTAAGTATTAAATTGGTCTTATGATAGTCTCATGTGAAAAACAATAATGTATATAGAGTTGCCCCTTGGTATGTGAGGGGGTGCTGGGTATCATAATTCCCTATCTTTTCCTGGAGAAATACCAAACTCCATGGATGCTCAAATCCCTTATTTAAAATGCATGCTTGGTGTGGTGGTGCACACCTGTGATCCCAGCAGCTCGGGAGGCTAAAGCAGGAGTATCACAAGTTGATAGCCAGCCTTGGTAATATAGCAAGGCCCTAAGCAACTTACTGAGACCCTGAATTAAGATAAAAAGGCTGGGGATGGCTGAGTCCTTAAGTGCTCCTGTGTTCAATCCCTGGTACCAAAAAAAAAAAAAAAAAAAAAAAAAAATGAAAGAAAGAAAAAGTAAATGCAGGTAAAACAGCTGAGTACTTTCATGTTAATAAACTTCACAAATATTCATTATATACAAATCATCTCTAGGCAACATGTAATATCTAATACAATGTAAATGTTATATGATCTTCAGTCGATTGAACCTTTTGATGAAGAACCCAAAGCTACAGATGGCTAACTGTATATGTTTATATATAGGCACACATATATATTACTTATGTGTAAAAAGAATCTAATAGATTACTTGCTAATATTAAATAGCTATTATTGTTTAGGTTTGCATCATTCTAAACGTTCTTAATACAGATAATGTTTATTCTACCCCGACTGTCTTGCATGGAGAACCAAAAATGAAGGTATTTACTCTTGTACATTTGAGTTTATTTAAAAGAATACACATACATGAAATAGGAAATTTATATGTATATGTATATATTTGGCAGCACTAGGGATTGAATCCAGGGGCCCTCTATCACAGACGTACCATCTTTAAACCTTTTTTATTTTTAAAAATTTTGAGACAGGGTCTCGCTAACTTAGACTGGGTCAAACTTTTGATCTTTCTGCCTCAGCCTCCTGAGTCACTGTGACTACAAGCATGTGCTGCCCTACCCAGCTCCTAAGCAAAATTTTTGTTCACTATTTAAATGTAGAAATGCTTTTAAAAACTGAGGAGTAAAAACTACCAAACCTAGATTCATTTTACCTAGAAATTAACATATTAACAATCACCATGATACTCATATGCTTTTATAAACATCATTTTAGAAAATGTAAAATATAGAAAAAGAAGAAATTATTTTTTCAGGGCTAGGGATATAGTTCAGTTGGTAGAATGCTTGTCTTGCATGCTCAAAGCCCAGGGTTCAATCCCCAGAATCACCAAAAAAAAAAAAAAAAAATTATTTTTCCAGATTTTACCATTGTGAGACCAAATAGATGGAAGACTGTGCTCCCAGGACAAAGCATTAGCCAATATGGTAGTTCAAGGCTAGGTGTGGTGGCACACACCTATAATCCCAGCAGCTCTCGAGGCTGAGGCAGGAGGATCTAGAGTTCAAAGACAGTCTCAGCAATTTATCGAGGCACTAAGCAACTCGGTGAGACCCTGTCTAATAAAATATAGAAAAGGGCTATGTATGTGGCTCAGTGGTCGAGTGCCCTTGAGTTCAATCCCTGGTACCCCCCTTCCCAAAATGGTAGTTCATGGTCCCAAAATGGTAGCTCTTCATATTCAGCTTCAGACACTTTGACTAGGGAACATCTATGTATACCTGAGCAATTAATCAGAAAAGCAATGCCTTCTGATTTTATATAAATGGATGTTTATTTATCAAATGGAACATATTTTTAAAAAGCACAATGGAAGTTATGAAATCCAATATGTCACTAGTTGATTATAAAGTACATCATTAGTTGATATAAGATGAAGAAAAATGCTGCTTTATTAAACTATGACACTTATAACTTTTTTTTAGTTAGTTGTTTGGTGATACTGGGGATTGAACCTAGGGGCCCTCTACCGTTGAGCTACATCCCCATGGTTTTTTTTTTTTTTTTTTTTTGAGACAGGGTCTCACTAAGTTGCTTATGCTAGCCTTCAACTTGCAATCCTTCTACCTCAGCCTGCCAAGTAACTGAGATTACAGACATGTGTTAACACACCCAGCAAAAATAAAAGAATTTTAAAAAGACTATTTTAAAGCTGAGTATGGTGGTACGCATCTGTATTCCTAGTGATTTAGGATTAAAGGAGGATTCCAAGTTTAAGCCCAGCCTCAGCAACTTAGCAATACCCTATCTCAAAATGAAAATGAATAAATAAATAAAAAGGAATGGAAATATTAACTCACTGGTAGAGCACCTCTGAGTTCAATCTCCAATATAAATAAATATTTAAAATACATACATACATACATACATACTACTCTGGATATTCATGATATGCCAGAGTAATATTCTATATATGAAAGAACTGGAGGCACTATTTGAATTTCTGTACATTATGGTAGATCAGCTAAAACAGAAAGTGTTTTCTACCAGAAATTTACTACAAGTGGCAATTTTAATTAAGAAAACATTTATTTATTCATCCAATAAATATTTATTCATCAATAACTTCAGGTATTAAGATGATAAATAACTGACCTCTGAAGAGAACACAAGTAAATAGATCATTGCTAATACATGTTATGTGTGCTCGGATAAAGGTAAGCACAGAAAAGGAACATCAAATGTCAGAAAATGAACACAGACACAAATACTATACTAGTAGAAAATACATATTTAATATGTGACAGATAGTAGTCAAAGTGGTGGAGACAGAATACTGAACAGTGGTGATGGGGAGACAGGGGAAGGAAATGGAAAGCTGTAGTTCAAAGGATACAATATAGCAGATAATGTAGGATGAAAAAGTCCAGAGATCTAATATACAATATAAGGGCAAGTGGATAGGAAAATGGGTAATAAGTTGATAAGAAAAGTACAGTAATTATGCAAACAGTAAAATCTAGATGGTGAATACATAGGTGTCCACTATAAAATCTTTTATACTTTGTTTTATGTTTGAAAATTTTAATGATATTAGAAGGAAGTTGTTTTTTGTTTTTTTTTAAAAAGACACATACTTATTTTTATTCTTTCCTGAAAAAACATTTTGGCAATGAGGTCTTCAAAATTCAGAGACAAAAAAAAAAAAAAAAATTGAGAAATGAGGTAACAGAAACAGCATAATATATAAATCACAAAGACACTAGATTAAATGATCTGGAAGACATTGAAAAAATTGAGAACACTAAGAAAACAACCAAATTATCTTGCAGAACCTCTAAAATAAAAAATTGTCAGCACCAGGTGTCTTTTATTTTTGGAAGGAAATCATTGTTGAGATAATTTTACATCATTCATCAGCCAAGTGCTGTCATTTTGGAATATCCCAATTAATTTGGCTACTGAATAAAATACAAAAAAGAAAAAAAAAGGAATCAATCTTACTTTAACAACCACACACACACACACACACACACACACACCAACAACAACAAAACCCACAAACTATAAAAAAAAAAATGCACATAAAAAATCCAGTGAGCCATGTTTTCTGGTTTGAACAGTTTATTCTACAACTGACAAAATTGTCATTTAAATTCCTCTTTTATGATCTATTGTCTTAATTCTAGTAAATGACTACCAGTTTCCAACTTCATAAAAATATTATGTCAGTCTAACTTTAAGTTATTATTTAATTAAGCACAAGTTTATAGACAGTCCAATTACATCCAAAGCATCTTTTCACAAACAAAAAAAATCCCTGCCCTCAGGAAATCGAAACTCTTTATGGGGGAGGGAAAAAGAAAAGGAATTAACAAAAAACATATTATATACTGAATAAAATATGGTAAATATGGCCTGAGAGTCGTAAGATCATCTGTAAAGTTATTTATGAAGGTAAAAGAACATACTCGGCTAGTTGCCAAGTATCTTTGAACACATAGTGTTTGAAGGGATCCTTATAAAGGAATAGGAAAGAAAGCCCAAAGTATTCAGGAACAAAGAAATACCAGCAATAAATACATGTTTAGAAAACAGCGTACCCATTGCAAAGGGCATACAAAGGGAGAAAAGTAATGTAAAATAAAGGCAGAAATATACGTTGGAACACTGATGTAGGAAACATAATCAACCATGCACATTAAAACAGTATATCTGAGGGACAGAATTTATCAAAGGTTGAGACAAGAATTTAGTATTAAAATTATCTATCTTCATTTCTACATTTAGTCAATGCCAATTGTGATGATTATACAAGATAGATTCAAATACTAATAGGACAGAGTTTCTACTTCCTAAACAACTCATCATCTAGAAGGGAAGAAAATAGATGCCTTAAGAGAGAAATATACAAAACACTGTATTATTGAAGCATAGATTAAATACTAATTAATCACATGTGGGAAAAGTCAGGAAATGCATAGAGATGAGGTAATATTTGAGATGGGTCTCAGGAATAAAAAAAAAATTGAATATGTTTTCTATAACAGAAATTATATATACAAATCTCATTATACAATTGACTTTCCCCAATTATAATAGTTGCTTTTGTTCTAAGACATTTCTATTCTCTCCAAATACATCCCTAATGTTTTTTCTACTAAATGAATTAGTCTTCCTAATAAGTTCTAAAAATTAATAGTTTTATCTCATAAAATAACCATTGAGGGACTGTTGCTATAGCTCAGTAGGTAGAGTACTTGCCTTGCACACACAAGGCCCTGGGTTCAATCCCCAGCACCAGGAAAAAAAAAAAGAAAAAAAAAAATTGATCCCTACCACATTATTTAGTCCTCTATACGGTATCTCTTTAACATTTCTAAATGATCTTAAATCTATGTCACGTTAACTTTTACTTTATCAACTACTCATAACAATTTCAAGTCTTTACCTAGGGAAAACTCAGATTAAGATTTAACTCCCACGGAAGGCCTTTTGACCCAAGACTCAAGTCTAATACTCTATGCATACCAGAAATCACACCACATTGTTAACAATTTATCTTTTCTTTCTAATAGACTTTAGGGCCTTGGAGAAAAAAAAAACTTATCATTTTTGTATCCTCACTTTGCTGACTACCATAGTAAGCACACAAGAAATTTTTGTTAAAATGATTACATAGGAATTAGACTATTAATTTAAAATACACAACACACACACACACACACACACACACACACACACACACAGAAAGTCAGGTCCTGAGACCTGGCCCTATGAACTTCCAGCTGTGTGAACTTGAGAAGATCGCATAATTTTTGTTTTCATCTATTAAAAACAAACAACAATAATAAAATCTTTTAACTTTAGTGCTTAAAGATGAATTATAGAGCCAAATAAAGTTAAACTACTGTCCTGCCAGTAAACTTGACACCTATTAGTGTGTGAAACAGCTTTTAAAAATCCCTTCTTTCTCTTGCAGTGTACCTTAAAATGGGGCAAGAGCACAGAAGAAACTGCAGAAGTGCCCATAGTTGAGATAGGACATGGCATTTTGGGAACTATTCATGGTTTGTTGTGGCCAGAACGTACTATTAGCCAAATAGAGAAACCAAGAGGTCAGCCGAGGTCACATACCCAGGACTTTTATTAGCCATGTTAAGAAATCTGAACTTTATCCTCGAGGCAATGGGAAGCCATTTCACTGATTAAAAAATTTCTCCTCTGATTTAACATCTAATATTTTTACCACAATAATTCTCACCCATAGTATTCACATTTAACTCTTGATGACAGTGACCAAAATAATTAAAATGCACTCAGAAACAATTTGGGATGGGGGGTACCAGGTATTGAACTCAGGGGCACTCGACCACTGAGCCACATCTCCAACCCTCTGATTAGTGCCTCTCTTTTGCTGTGAGCAGCTGGCTTTGAACTCAAGATTCTCCTGCCTCACTCAGCTTCCCAAACTTCTGGGATTATAGGAGTGTGCCATGGTGCAAGGCTCCAGAAACTTTTTTTTTTTTTTAAATAAAATGACAATTACAGGGGATATTTGTCCTTTATTATTAATGATGTTTAAGAAACAAGGGCTCAGCCAGCCATGGTAGCACATGCCTGTAATTAGAGCAACTCAGGAGACTGAGGCAGGAGGACTGCAAATTTCAGGCCAGTCTCAGCAATTCAGTGGAGACCCTGTCTCAATATAAAAAAGGACTGGGGATGTATCTCAGTGGTTAAGTGCCCCAGGGGTTCAATCCCTGGCAGTAACAACAACAACAACAACAAAAAAAAAGGAATATACCTACCTGGCAAAAAGCTGGCAAACTTAAGCAAGTTTACCACTTTTTTTTTTTTTAAGTCTGTGAACTTTTAAAAATAACTCCCATAAGGCATCCAAACTGTACTTGAATACTTGATCTTAGATAAAGTTCTTTCTTTCTTTCTTTTTTTTTAGAGAGAGAGAGAATTTTAATATTTATGTTTTGGTTTTTTTGGTGGAAACAATCTTTGTTTTTATGTGGTGCTGAGGATCGAACCCAGGCCGCATGCATGCCAGGCAAGTACGCTACTGCTTGAGCCACATCCCCAGCCCAGATCAAGTTCTTTAGATCAAGTCAACTCGACCCTTGCCTTCCTAGGAATTCTTACCCTTTCAGATTGTTCTTACCATGAACCTTAAAATTCTTAAAGACCTTCATCTCTAATACTTCTATTAAGAAGTATTCAAAGAGAATATTCCCTGTTTATTCAGATATGAAAAATTTTTATCTAAAATGGCTAAAATAAAAGATTAAATATTAGAGATAAATCTTCAACTATTGATCCCAAATTACTCATTTTCTTAGGGTTCCTAAGTACATGACTGTACAAGATGGTTTATTTAAGATGGGGGAATAAATATAACAGTTAACATAACCAAGATATAAAAGAATTTCAAGAGGATGTAGCCAAAGATTAAACCTACTAATTTGTAACTATCAGGTATTACTTTCAGCATAGATAACCAACTTTACGAATACATTCAGGCTGCAAATTCTATTGAGCCAGGCAAAAAAAAAAAAAATAAGCAAAGCTGGTCAGGAAAGAACTAGATAAAAAGTACTAATGGAAGGCCTCCAGGTAGCTTCAGTTAATTATTGCTCCTAATTTTTAAAAGAATATTTATTTTTTAGTTGGACACAATACCTTTATTTTATTTATTTATCTTTATGTGGTGCTGAGAAATAAACCCAGGACTCTGCACATGCTAGGCAAGTGCTCTACCGCTGAGCCACAACTCCAACCCTGCACCAAATTTTTAAAGAGGAACTGTTGAGGGCAAAATGAACTATGAAATAAACTACAGAATTAGAAAATCATCTAAAAATAAACAGATTCATATCTTGTTTCTCAAATCAAAATCAACTGCAAATGTATCAAGGATATGTAAATGTTAAAAAACAAAAACCACAAAAAGTACTGGAAAATAATAAAAAGAATACTCTGATTTCTGTCCATGGCAAAAAATTCAGATGTCATTAAACAGTAATGAAATACTTTACACAAATTGAATAACTATGAAAGATTCATAATATAGAATACAAAAGAAAGTTAGCAAACTGAGAAATAACATTTGCAACTCATTGATTAATTACTTATTTTTATTATATTAATAACTCCTCTAAATCAATATAAAAAAATAGCTTAAGAGAAAAATGGGCAAATGATAGTCAATCTGTATACTCCTTCAAAAGAAGAGAAACACAAATTAGAATCATATTGACATACTATTTTTCACCTATCATACTGACAGAAAATCCCAAATTTGATAAAACATGTTGCTGAAGCTGTGAGGGAAAAAAATGTTTGTACAGTCTTGAAAGGAGTACCAAACGGTAATAAGGAGAAAATTTTGCACTAAAATTGCACGCTGAAGTTTAACACAGGTGAAGCAAGACTGAAAGAGAGATACTGGGAAAAGTCTATGTCCAACAACATAGACTAAGTGGATAATGTTTAAAGTTTCTTCTGGTTTGGCGTGGTGATGCACACTTATAATTCTGGCTTCTGCAGATGCTTAGGTAGGAGGATCACAAATTGGAAGCCAGAATGGACAACTTTGCAAGACCCTCTCAAAATAAAGCTACGGGGATGTAGGTTGGTGGTGAAGCACCCCTGTTTCAATTACCAGTACCACCAATATTAATAAAAGTCCCTTCTGATCTTGATATCTTATAAATCTTGTCATTTGACAATATCTAGCTTTATTGGTATCCAAAGTTACTTATTAGTATGTTTCAACAAGGTTTATAAGGCTTTAGATCGATTTATTCTATATCTTTAATTGAGTAAGAATTCCAAAGCGTGTTCCTCAAATCTAAATTATTAAATTATATTACAAAGAACCTAAAATTTAAATATACTTCAAAATAATACTACCTGGGGATGCAGCTTAGTGCTAGAGTACTTGCCTAGCATGAGCAAGGTTCTAGGATCAATATCCAGTAGTAATAATAATAATAAATAATAATAATACTGAAGGGAAAATCATAGTATAAAAACTTGATTGAAATGAAATCTTAAGAAGGCGAAGTTCAACGTGATAAAAAATATAGGCGCTAATGTCCCTTCATGGACAAAGTACAAATTAGGTAGAGAGAGAAAAAGACAAAAGATTTGGAAACAAACACTAAATACAATCTAAATATACATCCTTAGGGAAAGCAAACGCAACAAAAACTATTAGAAAGAACATATTATATTTCAACTTTAGGATACTGTTTTTTTAACTATAAAATCCTATACCCTAGTAATTATATACCACTAGTAACTACAGTTTTTACTTAAGCAAAAATGAAAGCTAGGCATGGTGGCTCATGCCTATAATCCCAGCAATTTGGGAGGCTGAAATAGGAAGATCACAAGTTCAAGGCTAGCTTCAACAACTTAGTGAGACTCATGTCTCAAAATAAAAATAAAAGGGTTGGGGATGTAGGTCAGTTGCAGAGCACCCCCGAGTTCAATCCCTAAAACCAAAAAAAAAAAAAAGTTCTGATATATAAAGCATCTGGGCAATATCGTTCATGCTTCAAAGGACAACATTAAGGAAGTGAAAAGACAACCCATGAAAGACATGGTAAAGTGGAAAGAATAGAAGAAAAATATTCGTAAATCATATAACTCATAAGAGACTAGTATCCAGAATATGCAAAAGAATCCAATACAATAGTAAGAAAACACCGGGTGCAGTGGAGATGCCTGTAATCCCAGTAGCTCTGGAGGATGAGATAGTAGGATGCAAGTTTAAAGCTAGCCTTGGCAATTTGACTAGGCCCTAAGTAATTGAGGCAGACCCTGTCTTAAAATAAAAAATAAAATGGGCTAAGGATACAGCTCATCAATAAAGTGTCTCTGGATTCAATCTCCAGTACAAAAACAAAACAACAACAACAAAAAATAGAACAGAGCGAGGCACAATGGCACACACCTAAAATCCCATTGAGGAGGGAAGCTGAGACAGGAGGATCATAAATTCTAGGCCAGCATTGGCAACTTAGGGAGACCCTATCAAAAATAAAATAGGGGGCTGGGGTTGTAGCCCAGTGGTGGAGCGCTTGCCCAGCATGTGTAAAGCACTGGGTTCGATTCTCCACATAGCTTATAAATAACTAAAATAAAGGCCCATTTTAACTATATATTAAAAAAAATAAGGGGCTGGTGTTTTAGCTCAGTGGTAGAGCACTTGCCTAGCACGTGTGAGGCACTGGGTTTGATCCTCAGCAGCACGTAAAAATAAATAAACAAAATAAAGGTATTGTGTCCATTAAAACTAAAAATATATACATTAAGAAAAGAAAAAGAAAAAGAAAAGAGGGCTTGGGTTGTCAATGGTAGAGTGCTCCTGGGTTCAATCCCCAGCACAACATTTAAAAAAAAAAAAAGGAAGAACAAAGTATATGGGTTTTGAAATGTCTGTTACATCTTTTAGATAAGAATGACTTATAGGGGCTGGGGTTGTGGCTCTGTGGTAGAACACTTGCCTGGCATGTGTGAGTCACTGGGTTTGATTCTGAGTACCACATAAAAATAAATAAAGGTCCATTGACAACTAAAAAAATATTTAAAAAAACAAGAATGACTTATAATAACCACTTGAAAAATGATTCTCTTTAGTTAATTACTAACTAAATTTATGTAAGTATTTACAAAGTAGAATTTTTTTTTTTTCCTGAGAAAAAATAAAGCAGGTTTACTTTGGGAGATTTGGTCAATTTACTGTGGAACTTAATTTTCTCAAATAAAATATTCTATTTAACACAACTTTGAAACTTATGACAATATTAAAATAAGGTAGTAATGGTAGGAAGAAATTAGATTTTTTTGTGAATATTTTTTAAAAGTGTGATCTCTAGAGCAATCCTGTATCTTTAAATGACTCAAGATCAAAAATTCTTCTCCAAGTAAGCTATGGATAGAGATGTAACTTGGTGGTAGAGCACTTGCCTAGCATGGGAACCCTAGCATTATATGTATGGAGGAAAACTGGGACAGAATGTTGTGATCATTTTAATCAATCAAAATGTAAAACTTCAAAAATTATCTAAAATGATCCTGACTTGGTGATAAGATAAACTCTGGTTGATGCATACTCTTATTTACAAAGTTCCTTGTTATTGGGGACCTGAAGAAAAACAGCACCCAAAGAATCAACACAAACCCTCAACCTACCCTAAATAATAGATATGATAGTGATATGCTGCATATTAACATGTTTTCCATACAAAAGCAAGATATATCATAAACAGTAAATGTTAGGATGAAGAAAAGTTTTCTTCAAAACTTTGTGTGACAACCCAGGAAATATTAGTGTAATCTTAGTGAAAAATGCAATTTGAAATTTAGTATAACTTGGGGCCCGGAGTTGTGGCTCAGCAGTAGGTAGAGCACTCTTAGCACATGTGAAGCCTTGAGTTCGATCATCAGCACCACATAAAAACAAATAAACAAACTAAAGATACTGTGTACAACTAAAAAATAAATATTAAAAAAAAGAAATTTAGTATAAGATTTTTTTCTTTCTTTCTTTCTTTCTTTTTTTTTTTTTTTTTTAAGTAGGAAGCCCAAAGACTGCTGAGCAATAAATATTGAGTGTCCTTTTTTTTTTTTTTTTTTTTTCCCTGCTGTACTGGGGACTGAACTAAGACAGACTCATGGAGCTGTAAACCAGTCCTTTTTATTTTTTTAATTTTTTTTTTTTTTTAAGGCAGGGGGACTAGGGATTGAACCCAGGGGCACTTAACCACTGGGCCACATCCCCAGCCCCCTTTTTCATATTATTAGAGACAGAGTCTCAATGAGTTGTGCTTAGTTAGGGACTCACTAACTTGCTGAGGCTGGCTTTGAACTTAAGATCCTCTTGCCTCAGCCTCCGGACCTACTGGGATTACAGGCATGCTCCACCATGCCTGGCCCTTTTTATTTTTTGAGGTAGGGTCTTGCTAAGTTGTTCAAGCTGACCTTGAACTTCCTATCCTCCTCCCTCATTGTTCCTAGTAGCTGGGATTATAGATGTACACCACTGCACTCAACAATAATTATTAATTGAAAGGGCATAAATATTAAATAATGAGGTCAATATGGTCCTTTAATTATTTAGAGCTGATCTTTTAAAATGTAACAAGGACTGCTAAATTCTATATACAATAAGGACTAAAGTAGGACAAGACTTCCCACCCAGGCTTTTCTATTTATTTCTTGATTTGAACTTCTTTCCTAGAGATCTTAACAGGATATAGATCTTCATATACAAATAAATGTCTCCTATCTGCAAATTTAAGAACTTTTGAATTAAATCTCTAAACCACATCACAAATAAACCTGAAATTATGAGAGGACATTACTTTTTAAAAACTTTCCTCCACTATTTTAAACTTTAAAAATGTCCTTTCTTCCTCCCTTCCACCTATTTTAAGGACACTGCCAGCATCAATCTCTCCTGAACCATCAATTTGACTCATTCAACTAAATCACTCCATCAGCATATAAATAAGCTGTTATTTTTCCAGAATTCTTCTGTCTTTAGCTTCTTTATTCCTCCAAATTTGTCCCCTTTTTTCCTTCCCTTTATAACAAAACTCAAAAACTTCTCTCTCTCTCTCTCTCTCTCTCTCTCTCTCTCTCTCTCTCTCGCTCTCTCTCTCGCTCTCTCTCTCGCTCTCGCTCTCGCTCTCGCTCTTGTTCGCTCTCGCTCTCGCTCTCACTCTCGCTCTCACTCTCACTCTCTCAGCACTCTACCACTGATCCACATCCCCAGTTCTTTTTTATTTTTTGTTATATTTTTATTTGGTCTCCTGGGCAACTGCCCAGGCTGGCCTTGAACTTGTGATCCTCCTGCCTCAGCCTCAGGAACTGCTAAATGCAGGGATTACAGGAGTGTGCCATGATGCACATTCTATCTATACTCACTTCAAAAATGATTTTATTCAGTCATATAGCTTGAAACATTATGTAATCTTATAAATATTACATGTTAATCACCAAATTTACACCTCTTAGATCTCTACCTCAACTCTAGGCCCATATATCTAACAAACTACTTGACTTCTCTTAGATAATGAATAAGCCGCTAATGCTAGGCTTTTCATCTTGCCCTATTTCAAAACAGCAGCAAGAATGACCTTATTAAGGGGCTGGGCTTGTGGCTCAATGGTACAGCGTTTGCCTAGCACATGTGAGGCACTGGGTTTGGTCTTCAGTACCACATAAAAAATAAATAAATATATTGTGTCCATCTACAACTAAAAAACAAATATTAAAAAAAAAAAAGAATGACCTTATTAAAATACAAAGTCATTTCAGGTCATTTTTCTACTTACAACCCTCTACTGACTCTTTATCTTACTCATAATAAAAGCAGAAATCCTTACTATGACTTGTCAATTCCTATATTATAGCATTCCTCCCCACCCCCACCTAAATAGCTCTCTACCCTCATCTTCTATCATGCTTCCCTCATACTCTCTCCCTTCCTTCAGTCACAAGTCTCTTCAGGTCACTAAAAGAGCCAGGTTCCAGATTAATGTCACAAAACAGCAAAGCAGATCACTTGGAGCCAAACTCCCTTTTCTCCCAATGAAATTAAAAAAAAAAAAAAAAAAAAAAAAAAAAAAAAAAAACCAACAAGCAGAAATTGTCAGAATCAACTTTATCAGAGCTTTGAAAAAACACAATATTTTTAAAAATGCTCCTAGCATTCAAGGAAACCTGGGTTAAAACTCTGGTTGGACATAGGCTAACAAATAGAGACTTCAGTTAACCAAACACACAAGAAATTGTCACTATGGAAACCTTTAACTTTTCCCTTGGCTACAACACAGAAGAATGACTTCAAAACTTCTGTATCTCCCTGGTCTCACATGCCCATTTCACTTTTACAGGGCTGAAAAGTAGGAATTTGCTCTAGGGGTCCTTGGACACATGCTGGGGCCAACCTTTGCCCCTGTGACTTATCTATCAAGGGTCTTAACCTCACTATTCCAATGTTGGCTGCAGCCTCTCTACTCATTAGCGAGTCAAACAAACTCACCTTTTGGGCCCCACTCACCATCCTGACTCCCCATCACTTAAAGGAACTCCTCACCTACGAGGGCTTATATTCCTTACCTCCCTGTCACCTTTTAACTCAACAGGTTTCCCTGATGGAAGATCCCAGTCTTACTTTCTACACTTTTAAATCCTGCTACTCTCCTTCCCGCTCCTCAGAACTCTTCCACCTCTTCTCTAACCCTCTCAACTCTGGAGAAGCTTCTTCCACATCCCTCCCACATACAGGAAGGCCCCTTGATGCAGACGATATACATATGGTTCACAGACGGCTCCTCCTTCCTTCAGGAGGGAGTTCATTGGCAGGGTTTGCTATAGTCTCTCTAACCTCCGTTGTGGAAGCAGCACCCCTCCCCACACCCCTCTCCAATAATACATCCAATCAGCAGACTGAACTTGTTGCCCTCATGACAGCCTTCTCTTTGGCAAAGGGAGCCTTCCTTAATATCTACACTGACTCTAAATACTCTTTCCACATACTTCTCTCCTACTATTTGCAAAGAGCCAATTCCTTACCATCAGAGGAACTTCAATTATTAATGCCCCCAGTTTATCTCCCATCTCCTTCAGACCTTAAAGCTTCCCACTGCCATTGGAACGTAAGGATGGCAGCTAAGTAACCCACTTCTCCAGTGGGCACTTCCTTTCCTGACCTCTCTCCTTGTCATAAGCCTTTTGCTAATGCTTGCCCCATGTGTCATTAGATTTATTCAAGACCAGATTCAAAGGATCTCTAACAAAACTTGAACCAGCTTCTGTTACAGGGCTTCCAAACCCTCACCAAAATTGGATCGTCCAGAGTTAGCATCGCCCAGCATTTCCTGACTATCACCATTGCCTCAATGACACCCCATGCCTCTAACAAAGGTCCAGATGCCATCCCTTCCCAGCAGAAAGCAGCTACAGTAGATTAGAACAATCTACTACCCCTGTCCCTTTAGGGGCCCAATAACAAAAAAGGGGGGAATGTAAGGTCCTTGCTTAGCATCTGAATGGCCATCTTAAGTGACAGCCATTTTAAGAAAACTTTCGGGCCCAAGGGAGTTTCTAAGAAAGGTTCACCACTCCCTAGAACCAGCCCAACCCTTCACCTCCCCGAATTCTTTCCTGCCCAAGTGCATATCACAACTCCTTCATACCAACCCAACCTAAACTGTGTGCATTGGGACCCACTCCACTCTAATCCCTGAGCCTGCCCCATAAAAGTCCCAAACCCCAAGACTATTTTGCCTCTCTCTGTCATTCCATCGTTGGACCAGGCCCTCCATTCTGATGAATGCCCTCTCTGCACCCACCATAGGACATTCCAGGTAAGATCCCTGTCTTTGGTTGACCTAAACAACCTTTGGGTCCTGGGAAGTGACCACTGATTGGTACTCCCAGGGTTATCATGTGGTCAGGGACACCCCCAGCCAAAGCTTTCACAGCTATGGCTGATCCCTATTGTCAACCAGGTCTATAAGTAGTCTTTTATTTGGGTCCTGGGGGGACACCCAAGTGCCTACACAAACCCTACCCCCCTGTGCTTACCCAGCAGTGGTCACGCTTACCCAGCGGTGGTCACAACCCCCTGGGCGTAACTTGTAATCTTCCTCTCGACTAGGTGATACTAGACACTGGGGGACACCTCACCTCTAAACTCACCTCCTATGTCTCACCATGGGCAGCTTCTCATCCATTCCCTCCCATAGTCCCCTAGGCTGCCTCCTGGCTAACCCAGGGTCTTTCTCTCACCTCAGACCTAAAATTCCAAAACCTTATTCGTTTGTGCAATCAGACCTGGACTCGATATCCTTTGGACTCCAAATGGCAGCTTAATGACACTCTAGATCCCAATATCATCAGGGGTCTTTTTACTTTCCTTTCAAAAACAGTTGGAAAAAGTCACTAAATAAATGGATAACTCTAGCCTTCAACAACAGAAACAGAAAATGCTGAGGCAGGGAGGAAAGTCTTATTTCCAGATTTACAACATCATAATATCAACTATCTGGGTTTGTTTAAAAGGAAAAACAAAAAACTTCAAAGCATTGAGAGAGAGAGAGAGAGAGAGAGAGAGAGAGAAAGAGAGAAAAGGATAGCCCATTCAATAGAAATAAAATTGACAAGAAAGCCCATACACTGAACTTAAGAGACAAAATTTTAAATCAACTGTCTTAAATATGCTCAAGGCTCTAATAGAAACTATGGCTCAAGAGTGAAAATAAATCAGGGAAGTGATATGAAGACAATGAAGATATCAATAAAGCTAAGTGTATTGGTACATGCTACTTGGAGACTAAGGCAGGAGAATCATAAATTTGAGGTCAGTATAGGTGATTTAGTTAGAATCTGTGTCAAAATAAAATTTTAAAAATGGGGTCAGGGCAGGGGCTGTAACTCAGTGGAAGAGGGCATGAAAAACAGGTAAGGTCCTGGATGGAAGGGAGGAAAGGAGGAAAAAGAGGAAGAGAAAGGAGGAAATACAAAAGATCAATACGTAAATAGAATTTATTAAAAGCTAACAAACAAGAATTCTGGAGCTGAAAACTACAATAACTGAAATAAGAAATTCACAACAGTGGTTCAAAGGAGATTTGAGCAAACAAAGGAAAATCAGCAAACTTGAAGATAGGAAATTTGAAGTTGTCCAGTCTGAGGAACAAAAAGAAAAGAGTGAAAAGAGTCTGAAAAACCTGTGAGACAACATCAATCACACCAAGTTACTAGTGTATCCTGGGCATCCCAGAAGGAAGAAAGTGAGGAGGAAGTATAGAGAGTAACTGAAGAAACAATGGCTGAAAATTCCCTTAGATGAAAGGCATGATTCTTACACATTCAGAAAGCTCAACAAACTCCAAGCAGGATAAACTCATTGACACACTGACACACTCTGTAGTCAAACTGCCCAAGAATAAGACAAAAAGAATCATGTAAGCATCAAGAAAGAAAGCTCTCAGCCCCCAGGGACCCACTTCTGTAATTCCAGAAGCTCCAGAGACAAGAAGTTCAAAATTCAAGGCCAGACTCAGAAACTTGGGGAGGCCCAAAGCAACTTTGAGACTTTTTATTTTAAATTCTAAGACTCTGTCTCAAAAAAAAAAACCAAAAAAACAAAAACACTTTTTTTTTTTTTTTTAAAGGTTAGGGATGTAGTTCTGAGGTAAGGTGCCAAGAGTCAAATTTCCATTAACCCAGGCACTCACACACAGAAAAAAGATCTCAGCTAACATGGCAGGATGGAGCACACACTCTGGTAAGGTAATACCAGTGACTGAGAAGGCTATAAGACAGGAGGATCACAAGTTCAAGGATAGCCTCAGCAATTTAGCAGGACCCTATCTCAAAATAAAAAAAAAAAAAAAATTAAAAGGACTGGGATACAGCTCAGTGGTAAAGTGTTCCTGGGATCAATCCCCAGTACAAAAAAGAAGAAAAAAAAAAAAAAAAAAGGAAGGTAGGTCTAAAAAGTAAAAGACAGCATCAATAAAATAGTACTGAGGGTGTGGCTCAGTAGTAGATTACTTGCCTAGCATGCATAAGGCCCTGGAATCTATTGCTAGTTCCATTAACAAATAATAAATAAATAAAATAGAAATAAGATTAATCAAGGGTTCCTCATCAGAAACTATGAAAATCAGAAGGCAGTAGGATATTTCAAATACTGAAAGAAAAAAATCATTGAGTAGCTGGGCACGGTGGCACATGCCTGTATACCAGCAGCTGGGGAGGCTGAGACAGGAGGACTGCAAGTTCAAAGCCACCCTCAGCAAAAGCGAGGTACTATCCAATTCAGTGAGGACACTGTCTCTAGATAAAGTACAAAAGCTAACATGGTAGGATGGAGCACACACTCTGGTAAGGTAATACCAGTGACTGAGAAGGCTATGCAATAGGGCTGGGGATGTGGCTCAGTAGTCGAGTGTCCCTGAATTCAATCCCCAGCACACCCCCCACAGCAAAAAATAAATAAATAAATAAATAAATAATCATTGACTAAGAAGTCTATATCCAAAAAACTACTCTTTAAGAATGAAAGAGGGCTGGGATGTAGCTCAGTGGCAAAGCATCTGCCTTACATTCGCGAAGCCCTGGGTTTACCCCCAGTTCAAAAACAAAAACTAAAAAAGAATAAAAGAGAGGAAGCTGGGGTTGTGGCTCAGTGGTAGAGCACATGCCTAGCATATGTGAGGCCCTGGGTTTGGTCCTCAGCACCACATAAAAATATAAATAAAAATAAATGTATTGTGCCCACCTACAACTAAATATGTATGTGTGTTTTAAAGAATGAGAGAAATTAAAACATGCTAAGGTAGTTATTAGAAGAAGTGTCCTAAAAGGAATGCTTATGACAGTCCTTAGCATGAAATGATGGATACTAGAAAGTACCTTTGTTTTCTTTTCTTTCTTTCTTTTTTTTTTTTGTGTTGAAGAGGGGCACGCCCTACACCCCTAACTCCCTCTCCCCTTTTTTAAAACTTTGAGACTGGGTCTTATAAGTTGCTGAGGCTGGCTAGCCTGAAACTTGTGATTCTCCTGCCACTACCAAGTATCTTGAAGAAACAAAAGCATTGGTAAGGGTTAGTACAGATATAAAAAAGATAGCATTGTTGTACCTTTGCAATATGAAGTCCTACTTTTTTCTTATACCATCTTAAATGCAAAGGAATAAAACACTTACTACAAATCTATTAATGAGTTGGATAGGTAGAGTACGCCTATAATCCAAGATATACAGGAGGCTAAGGCAGGAAGATGGCAAGTTCCAGAGACGCCTGAGCAATTTAGCAGGATCCTGTCTTTTTAAATTTTTGATAGTGGGGATTGAATCCAGAGGTGCTTCACCACTGAGTCACATCCCCAGTTCCTTTTTTAAACTTTGAGACAGGGTCTCACTAAGTTGCTCAAAATCTGTAAGGCTGACCTTGAACTTGTGATTCTCCTGCCTCAGCTCCCCAAGTCTCTGGGATTACAGGTGTGTTCCACCATGCCCAACCAAAATAACAAAAGTAAATATGTTAATGAGCACATAATAAAAATATAATCTTTGACAATTAGGATATAAGGTGCAAGAACAGAGAAATTTAAGAGCACAGTATGTGGACCTGTCTTTTTGTGACTGGTTACTTTATTTAACATAATGTCCTTACTGCTCTTCCATATTGTACCATGTGCCAGAATTTCTTTCCATTTTAATGCTGAATAACTGTATATGTTATGGCCCACTTCTATAGATTTTTTTAAGTTTTTTTTTATATTTGATGAACCTTTATTTTATTAATGTATTTATATGCAGTGCTGAGAGTCGAACCCAGTGCCTCATATATGCTAGGCAAGCGCTCTATCACTGAGCCACAACTCCAGTCCTTTTTTTCAAAGGGGTTTTTAGAACATGAAGCATGATCTGCTACAGAATGCAGGCCTCAGTAGGATTCTTAGCTTTTTAATACGAAGCAAAAGGTGTAGGGTAGCAAATCCCAAGTTATAACCCAATTTTCAGCTCTAAACTGCTTAGAAAACTAACCAAGAGATTCTGAAAAGCAATCTATTTATTTACTTATTTATTTATTATTTATTTATTTATTTTAGTGATTAAGTTTCCTAGGCTGGCTTCAGACTTGAGATTTCCCTGCCTCAGCCTCCCCAGCAGCTGAGATTACAGGCATACTCCACCAGGCACAGTGAAATTTAATTTTTTAAATACTTTTTATTGAGCCAGTCTGGGGATGTAGCTCAATGGTAGAGAGTACCCCCAGGTTCAACCCCCAATGACAAAGGGGGAAGAAGATAAAGAAGAAAAGTTTTATTTTTATTACTTTTTTTTTTTTCTTTTTGGGTACTGGGGGTTGAGCCCAGGGTCACTTTACTGCTGAATTATATTCCCAGTCCTTTCTAACTTTTATTTTGAGACAAAGTTTCTCTAAACTGCTTAGGGTTTTGCTAAGTTTTCAAAGGTGGCCTCAAACTTGTGATCCTCCTGCCTCACTCTCCCAAGTCACTGGGATCACAGGCCTTGAGCTCCACATCTGGCTATGGCTACCTTGAATAATTCTTAAAACCTCCCAGTGGTTTCTTCATCTGACTAAGTTACAGGGCTCAGAAAGATGGCAGAATTTAGAAAGAATATTTTCAAATTCCTAAATTACTGCCCTGTTGAATGAGGATAAATCATTCAGATTCTTCATTTACCCATGAAATAATACCAAGATTGGAACCTACTATATCTGATTATGTGGTATCCATTTTCCAAATCACTTTATACAAAAAAATTTTTTGAAGCACTGGGGAATGAATTCACAGCTTTGTACATGGCAGGCAAGTGCTCTGCCACTGAGGTATATCCCCAGCTCCAACTCATTTTAATGAAATTTATGCTTATCAACAATATCATAAAATGCCTAAATTTATCTTTTCCCTCTCAACATTATATATATTTGTTATTTTATTCCCTTCTGAGAACTACTGATGCCCTATTCTTATTTGCTTCCTACATATAAATAATCTGTAGTTTAACCACATTGAGATATTGCTTAAATTCATCAAACTTCTCACATCTCAATTAACGTGTATAGGTAGTTCTCCACCTATATCTCCCAGTCTTTATCCAACTGATGAAACTGTCTTCAAGACTAAATTTAGGCCAGGCACAGTGGCACATACCTGTAATCCCAGTGACTCAGAAGGCTGAGGCAGGAGGATCACAAGTTCAAAGTCAGCCTCAGCAACTCAGTGATGCCCTAAGAACTTAGTGGTATCCTGTCTCTACACAAAGTAGAGATGGGGATGTGGCTCAGTGGTTAAGCACCCCTGGGTTCAACACATGATACAAATATATGTATTAGTATCAAGTATCATATATTTGCATGTGTGTAGATATCTAAATATATATATATATATACTAAATCTAACAAACTTTTAAACATACACACTTAAGCTGGGCATGGTGGCATATGTCTGTAATTCCAGCAACTCAAGAGGCTGAGACAAAAGGATCCCAAGTTCAAGGCTAGCCTCAGCAACTTAGCAAGGCCCTATGTAACATAGTAAGAGCTTGTCTCAAAATAGAAAAGTAAGAAGACCTGGGAATGTGGCCCTGTGCGTGGTTAAGCATCCCTGGGTTCAATCTCCAGTCCAAAAAGAAAATTATTTTCATTCTTGGTGTATTTATTTTCCCTATTAAATACAATGAATGTGGAGACTGGTTCTCTTATTCATCTTTTTATCCCTAATATCTACTATAATTCTGGGCACATAAAATACTCAAATTCTTTTAGAAAATCAACAAGTCAAATCAGATAGGGGTTTAGGATAAAGAGATATACTGAATATTAAAGGAAACTCACAATCCATCAAGATGCAGAAAGCACAGTTGTAAACCTTTTTTTTTTTGAGAGAGAGAGAGAGAATTTTTTTTTTAATATTTATTTTTCAGTTTTTCGGTGGACACAACATCTTTATTTTATGTGGTGCTGAGGATCAAACCCAGCACCCCGCGCATGCCAGGCAAGTGCATTACCACTTGAGCCACATCCCCAGCCCCACAGTTGTAAACCTTGAGCTTGACTGATATGCCCTTGTAAAATGAGGGAAATGTGCAAGCAAGAGAAAAACTGACATGAAAATTGTGTAGCTCCACCCTGCCTCCACCTCTTGTACAGCCCCTAGCACCAACCCACTATGAATATTAACACCCTACAATAATAGGTGGCTGTCTCTCCCTCTGTAGATACCTCAAATTCTCCCTTGAAAGCCTTACTTGCTTTTACTCCAAAGGCATCTCTCTTTTGAGATTGCCTGCCCTCCTTGAATGTGTATCTACTTTCCTAAATAAACCTCTAAGCCTTTGACTGACACATGCTGAGATTAATAAACTTGCTAGTTCTGAATGGAGTTCCTGCTTTTCTCTGGGACCTTCTGCAGAGATATCTCTTCTTCCATGACAATAATAGCCTGGATGGTCCCATAGGCCAGTAATACCAGTGCCTCAGGAGGCTGAGGCAGGAGGAATTCAAGTTTGAGGCCAGCCTCTGTAAACTAAGCAAAACGCTGTATGGAAATAAATTGGAGTTGGGGGGTAACTGGGGATTGAAATCAGGGATATTTAACCACTGAGCCACATTCCCAGCCTATTTTGTATTTTATTTAGAGACAATTAGGGTCTCACTGAGTTGCTTAGCACCTCACTATTGCTGAGGCTGGCTTTGAACTTGAGATCCTCCTACCTCAGCCTCCTGAGTGGAGCCAATGGGATTATAGGCATGCATCACAGCGCCCAGCATAAAAAAATTTTTTTTTAAGTGTTGGGGGTTGAGCTCAGTGTTAAAGCACCCCGCCCGCACCCCGAGTCAAATCTCCAGTACCACAAAAATAAGAAAAATGAAATAGAAAAAAGAATGTCTTGACCAGTGAGGTGGTACATGCCTGTAATCCCAGAGGCTCTGAGGACGACTGAAAGTTCAAAGCCAGCCTTAGTAACTTAGTGAAGCCCAAAGCAACTCAGCTAGACCCTATCGCTAAATAAAATACAAAAAAGGGCCAAGAATGTGACTCAGTGGTTAAGCACCCCTGAGTTCAATCTTCTGTACTGCAAAAAAAAAAGGAAAGAAAGAAAAAAAAAGAATGTCCCCACTGAATGTGCACTTAAAAATGGTTAAAATCATAAAAATTGTTATAGATCCTTCATCACAATTTTAAAGAAGTTCCAATGATTCAATTTTGAAGTTTAATTTCCAGCCATTCCTCAGTGATGAATTTTACTTTCAATTAATAAATAATTCTATAATGGACCTTATAGAACAAGAATTTCACAGGTTCTGAAAATAGACTATCATGGTTGGAATTCTGGCTTCATTGCTTACTATGCAAGCCATTTAATCATTTTGAAGCTCAAGTTTCTTCATCTGTAAAATGGGAATTGTTAGTACTAATCACATGGAACTACTGTAAAATAATACATGTAAAGCACTGTGTAAAAACACTCAAGTGTTTTCAAACTATGCTTCTTGGAATGCTGGATAGTCTGTGGCCACTGAAAGGAAGAAATGGTCTACCCAAGTAAGGTTTCACCTTGAATATTTCACTTTCATTTTACAAACAATACCTTCATAGAGGATTTCTAAAAAAAAAAAAAAAAAAAAAAAAAAAGGATTAAGAGAACTGAAAACCACAAAACTAGTACTTGTATACTGCTTATATTATTAACATCTTCCTCTACAGATTGTTAGACATTTACTAGGTGCAAATTACTTATTGGCATTCATATTTTAAATCTTTAAACATAATCTCATCTAAACTCATGGTAAAAACTGAATGAGGATAGGGCTGGGGTTGTGGCTCAGTGGTAGAGTGCTTGCCTAGCAAGTGTGAGGCACTGGGTTCGATTCTCAGAATTACATTTAAATAAATAAAATAAAGGTCCGTTGACAACTAAGTAATATTTTTTAAAACCTGAATGAGGATAAATAACTTTTGAAACTGAAATTAGATTACAAATTTCCTAATAGCTACTGAGATGGGTTGGAAGTACTAGTCTAGAACATCAATTACACCCACACCAAATTAAGTATAAATATACATTCTAAAGCCAAATAAATTTCAACTAGCACTAAAAATAGGAAACTTTCAAATGTAGGGTTTTTCAAAGTTTGAATATAAAAACTAAAAGATGAAGCCGGGCGTGATGGTGCATGCCTTTAATACAAGCAGCTTGGTAGGCTAAGACAGGAGAATCACAAGTTCAAAGCCAGGCTCAGCAACCTCAAGGCACTAAGCAACTCAGTGAGACCCTTTCTCTACATGAAATGCAAAACAGGGCCGGGATGTGGCTCAGTGGTACCAAACAAATAAATAAAGTATTGTGTCCATCTAAAAACTGAAGGAAAAAAAAACTAAAATATGAGACAGCCTTGCTTATCACTACCTAAAATGAAGTGCCATTGTAGGATTTAGAAAAAAATACATTAAAAATATGGAAGTGGGGGACTAGGGATATTACTCAGTGGTAGAGCACATGCCTAGCATGCATAGTATCAGGTTTGATCTCCAGTACTACAAAATATACATGCTTAATTAATGTAACCTTCCCTTTCATACCTATCATTTCCATCATCTCCTTTCTGCCTTCCCAAGAGTCTGTAGTCATTCAACGATTAGGCTTCTCTAGAACGTCTCAAATTCTTCTACCAGTAATCTCCAATGCTGTCTTATCAACTTCAGTACGCTGGTGACTTTTTTCATTCATTCAGTCTTTAATACTTTTTTTAGTTGTAGATGTGGTGTTAAGGATAGAACCCATTTGCCATCACTAACCCCAGTAACAACTGTATTATAATCACCACTCTAATTTTATCTCCAGATCTCCACAACTATTAGGCTTCTCTAGAACTTCTCCAATTCTTCTACCAATAATGTCCAATACTGTCTTATCAACTTCAATACCCTGGTGACTTTTTTCATTCACTCAATCTATCATATTGTATTATAATCACCACTATAATTTTATCTCCAGGTATCCACCCAACTCAATTCAATTAATATTTTCTGAATATTAATCTGTTTATTACAAGCACCTTATTAATACAAGGTTAATACTGATTTATACATTTTACTTCTAGTGGCTCTTGCCTCGGCTTAAAAGTTTTTTAATTAATTTCCTTATGCTTCTAGGCTATCTTTTTATAGTTATTTTATGTTATCTCTCTTCAAGTCTCATATTAAATTTCCCTTTTCAGCTAAGGACAGTGTCACCTCTTAGCCTTCTGGGGTTTTTCAGTTGAAATTCACCACAAAATCATCTTTTCAGAACCAAGTATGTCTTTGCACCTATCCTATTTTTCCTACCTATTCTCGGGAAAGGAAGCATGGTCCTTCTCCAAAGCAAATCTTTCACTTCTTAACCCCATTCCATTCAGCCTTTCAAAGGGACTTGTACCCACATGTATTCCATCTCTCTTGGCATTCTTAATTATCCTGTTGCAATTGCCTGCTTCTCTTTTGAGCATCAGCACATTATCTCTACCTTAACAAAAAGGTACAAACCAAATCATCCTATTTCTCTTTCCATTAAATGCCAAATACTTAAAATAAGTGATTCACTGCCTCTGAGACTGGGGCTTATAAAAAAGACAGGCGCTGGGGTTATAGCTCAGTGCCTAGCATGTGTGAGACACTGCGTTCGATCCTTAACACCACATCTACAACTAAAAAAGTATTAAAAAGAAAGAAAAGAAAGACCTCCAGTGACATTTCCATTTTTCTAAATACTTGTTAACCTTTTGTGCTTTGTAGTTTCTGCCAGTATCATGTTACTGCAACTATACTATTCATGGTTATTATCTAGACAAATCCAAAGGCTCCCTTAAAACCTATCTTTGACCACTAAGAAAACATTTGCCATCACTAATCCCAATGACAACAGAGACTAATACTGTCTTTCATATGAAAACTCCCATCATTTATCATATACCATTAGGTTTTGAGTATCTTAAGACTATGGCTGAGCTTGGTGGCACACCCCTGTGATCCTAGTGGCTCAAGAGGCTGAGGCAGGGGAATCCAGGTTCCAAGCCAGCCTCAGTCACTTGGCGAGGCCCTAAGCAACTTATATATAAGATTTGGGGATGTGGCTCAGTGTTTAAGTGCCCATGGCTTCAATCCCCAGTACCCCCCCACACACACACACAAAAAAAAAAAAAAAAAAAGGAAAGAAAAGAATATATTCAAGCAGGGAAAAAAAGTCAACTATGACATTCTTCTCAGGTACCACCCACCACACTGCTTACCCCCTAAGAAAAGATGTTGATATGTTTTGTAAACTCAGTTCACTGAACCCCTTCATTTCCTGGAAATTCTCTTAGCTTCTCTTACACAGCATTACCTTGGATTTTCTTTCCTGAGGCTTTTCTTATTGATTTTAAATATTTTAATAGACACAAGTTTCTATGCATTGACTTCATGTCTACCAAATTCACTTAACATTTCAATCAAATCTTGATACATCTTTAACATATCCTCTAAAATGTAATTTCACATTCAAATCTTTGAGAAATTCAATTTCATTTTTCTTGAAATACTATAAATTATTGTCTTAAAACTTTTTACTACTGGCATAAAATAAAGATATATGAAACCTAACTTTGTATTACTTTAAGAAGACCATGTAATGGACTCATTAGTCCCCTTCTTGAAGTTTCTGACCTAATGTATGCTAAGAAAGTAATACCGTAGAGGTTCCTATTTATATGATATACATATCCTATCTGTAGTGCTGGGTGGGAACTTTGGTCATTTCTGACAAATTTCTATAAATCTCAGGAATAATACAGAGCTTTGTAATACTTTTTCCCCCTCCTTCCCCAGAAACTTATTCCAAAGTATACTGTACATTTTCTAATAGTTACAAAATTTACCTTGACAAAAACATTTTCTCCTCCTCTGTCTCCTTAGGTAACATTTCTTTAAGCTATGTATTTAATTCTTCACAAATTTTATCCCCTAAAGTGGTATACTGTCGGGCTGGGGATGGGGCTCAAGCGGTAGTGCTCTCTCCTGGCATGCGTGCGGCCCAGGTTTGATCCTCAGCACCACATACAAAGATGTTGTGTCCGCCGAAAACTAAAAAAATAAATATTTTCTTAAAAAAAGTGGTATACTGTTCAATCCACCTTAAAAACTAAACTTTTTTTAAGGATCAAGAAAAGACAACAGGGCTGGGGTTGTGACTCAGTGGTAGAGTGCTTGCCTGGCATGTGTGAGGCACAAGGTTCGATCCTTGGCACCACATAAAAATAAATAAATAAAATAAACATATTGTATCAACTACAACTAAAAAATAAATTAAAAAAAGAGACAACAGTGCTGAGCATGATGGCCCATATATTCTTACCTACTATAGATGATAGAAAGTTCAAGGCCAGTCTGGGCCATTTAGGGAGGCTCTGACTCAAGATAGATTAAAAAGAGCTGATGCAGCTCAGTGGTAGTTTCCTAGCATCCATGAGGACCTGGGTTCAACTGTCAGTACAATAAAATAAGAAAATGAAAAAAAAACCAAACAGTTTCTTATAATTTTATAAGAAATAATTGAATTTTATAATTTGAATATTACTTCAATGTATAAAACTGTGCTATGTTACAATGGGCAGTAAACCAATAGGCACAATGGTGTACACCTGTAATTTGAACTACTCAGGGGGCTGAGAAAGAAGGATTATGAGTTCAAAGCCAGCCTCAGCAATTTAGTAAGGCCCTAAGCAACTTAACAAGACCCTGTCTCAAAACTAAAAAGGGGTAGCGAAGTTGTTCAGTGGTAAATTGCTCCTGGGTTCAATTCCCAGAGTCCCTCCACAAAACAGAATCTGCAGTTTTCCAACAAGTATAGCATGAGTACTCATTTTTTAACTGAAAATCCTTTCTTTTTGCTATCTCATATGCCTTTCTATTAAAGCTCCTTTAGGCAGAAATAGCTATTCATAAAATAGCTCTCTTTGGATTTTTTTTTAAAGGAACATAAGATGTACAATTACATTAGTAATCAAACCACATAGCTAATTTTGGGGTAACTGGCCTTTTTTTTTTTTTCATATACTACTTAAAAATGTAAATTAGAACAAGTTTGGAAAACTACAAGGCATTACCACTAATGTTGAACATACATGTATCTATGACTAGGTTTTTCACTCCTAGAAATATAAACTCTACAAGAAATGTTTGCACATGTGTACCAAGAGACATGCATGGTAATGTTCACATCAATATTATTCACAGTAGTCTAAAATTGAAAACATGTCTATCATACATTAGAATCAACAGCACTGAGAATGAAAGAAGAACTTCTGCATGGAAAAACAGAAATATCATACAGAAGAGTATACTAACCCAGATACAATGACCCACATCTATAATACCAGCAATTTGGAAAGGTAAGGCAGGAGGATCACAAATTCAAGGCCTCCTTGAGCAGTTTAGTAAGATCCTGTCTCTAAATAAAAATAAGAACTAGATACATAGCTCAGTGATACAGCACTTGCCTGCACATGTAAGCCTCTGGGTTTGATCCCTAGCAAAGGGGAAAAAACTTTTGCCTAGTAGTCAGGTCACCTCCGGGAAGATAGAATGGAAGTGATAATTAAGTATTTGAGGGGAGCATTGGGGTTGCAAATGATTTTTTTTTTTAAATTTGGGTGGTAGTTTCAGAGATGTATTCACTTTGTAATAAATCATAGACATATGCATATTATTTATATACTTTTCTGCATATGACTTCAAAGTTTTTTAAAACCTAACTGAAATACAGAGTATTTGTCATTAAGAAAAGTAGCAAATATAGGATGATCTCTGAAAGGACCAGTAAATTCTGTTACATTATTGATTTCAAGACATTTTCATCAAAACAGAATAAGCACGTTCATATATTTTGAGATGCAGCGAACCCACTCAATTATGTAATCTCTGAGTCTTCCCTAATATTAGAAACCTTGAGAATTCAGTTTCTCTGTACCTAGATTGCTTCAACTATAAAACAGACTAAATAAGTACACCAAATCCATAGTCCTAAATTTCTATGTTTGTTTATTTATTTATTTACAGTACTGAGGATTGAACCCAGGGCCTTGTACATGTGAGACAAGCACTATAACTTAACTGAGCTAAATTTCTCATCCCTAGATTTATTTTAGGTTAAGAGGACCTGTTTCTTCAAAGGTAGTGGGGATTGAACTGAGGGCACTTGAACACTGTTACATCTCAATACTTTTTATTTATTTATATGATATGCATGCTGAGAATCCCAGTTCTTCACACTGAGCCACAACCCCAGCACACCCCCATCCCCTGTCCCCCCACCCCCATCACTCTTTTCTGAGATAGAATCTTGCCAAGCAAGTTGCTGAAGAGCTTGCTAAATTGCTGAGGATGAACATATCCTCCTGCTCAGATCCCAGGTCGCTGGATTGTAAGTGTGAGCCACTTCACTCAGGTGAAAAAATCTTTTTTTTTTTTTTTTTGCAGGTGTGTGTGTGTGGGGGGGGAGGGTATTGGGGATTAAACCCAGGGGTACTTTACCACTGAGCTACATCCTCAGCCCTTTTATTTATTTATTTGATTTTTTTTTTTATTGGTTATTCAAAACATTACAAAGATTGCAGAATCACATCAGTTACACATCCACATTTTTACATAATGCCATAATAGTAACTGTTGTATTCTGCTACCTTTATTTATTTATTTGAGACATGGTCTTACTAAGTTTAGAGATTCACTAAATTGCTGAGGCTGAACTTGCAATCCTGCCTTCAGGGGCTGGGGCTCTAGCTCAGTGGCAGAGCGCTTGCCTTGCATGTATGAGGCACTAGGTTTGATCCTCAGGATCACATAAAAATAAACAAATAAAATAAAAGCATGCTGTCTATCTACAACTGCAATCCTGCCTTCAGCCCCTCTAGTAGCTGGGATTTCAGATGAGAGCCAGCATTATATTGTCTTTCACTTTTGTGGTGCTGGAGATCAAACACAGGGTTTCACCTGGCACAGTGGTGCAAGTATGTAATCCTAAAGACTCACTCTCAGCTCTAAATGCCTTTTTAAAAATAAACATTGCAAAGACAGAAATTAGCTTTTAAATTTTTTAAGTTTATCTGATCTGTGATATGGACAGAATATAATTTTAAGATAAAACAAACTTTGCCAGACATAATCCCAGCAATTTGGAAGCCTGAGGCAGGACCATTTCAAGTTTAAGGCTAGCCTAAGCAAGTTAGCAAGATCCCATCAGATGGAGGGATTACAAATTTAGCACTGGGCTGCCTGCAAGCTAATAACGGACAAGGCTGCTATTATAATAAGAATATCAAGGCCATGGAACTTATATTCTGCACCATCACCTATTATATATTTAAATTCATCTAATATTATCTCAGTTGAGTATACCTTATCTGAAATGCTCAAGACCAGAGGTGTTCTGGGTTTTGTAATATTTCCATTTGTATGTATGAGGTATTTCAGGGATAGGATCCAAGACTAAACATGAAATTAATTTGTTTCACCTTCTACAGATAGTCTAAAGATAATTTTATACAGTATTTTTACTGTGCCTTCATTTTGACGGCAATCCATCACAATTAGATCAGGGACGGAATTTTCCATTTGAGGTGTCATGTCAGTACTTAAAAAGTTAGGGATTTTGATACATTTTAAATTTCAGGTTTTCAGCTTATGGATGCTTAATTTTTATTATTTCTTTCACAACTTTATATCTAATTTAATCTGAATTATGAAACTATTTACAAATAAAACTTCAAAAACTGAATTGTTAAAAGATCAGCTCAGGTCGTGGTGAATGCATGTAATTGTCAATCTCTGGTATACCCCATAAAATCATCTCAGTTATCTTTTTCAAAGTGAAGCCCAAAGTGGAGCACACACTGTAATCCCAGCAGTGCAGGAGGCTGAGGCAGGAAGATCTCAAATTCAAAGCCATCCTTAGCAACTTAGTGAGGGCCCTCTCTCATTAAAAAGAGCTGAAGATGTGGCTCAGTAGTAAAGTGCCTCTGGGTTTAATCCCTGGCACCAAAAAAATTAAAATAAGAGCTGGGCACAGTGGCCCATACCTGTAATCACAACAGCTTGGGAGGCTGAAGTAGGAGGATCCCAAGTTCAAAGCCAGCCTCAGCAACAGTGAGGCACTAAGCAATTCATTGAGACCCTGTCTCTAAATAAAATACAAAATAAGGCTGGAGATATGGCTCAGTGGTTGACTGCCTCTGCGTTCCATTCCTGGTACCAAAAAATAAATACATAAAAGTTAAAAAAAAAATAAAAGCTTTAAAAGATAAACATGAAGCTTGCTATGGCATCACATGTAGTTATATCTATCCTATCCTGAAGTAACTATCATTGTCACATAAAGGCAAACTTCATTTTCTACTGTACTTGTCTGACAATGGTGTTCAAAACTTCATTTCTTGCCAAACTTTTTCTTCCCTTCATCATCTTCATCTCAATCGTTGTCACCATCTCTCTAGTTCCTTAAGTCAGGAACCATTACTGAAATAATTTTTGACACCTTTCTTCTAACATCCAATCAAGCCATCGTCAAGTTGTTAATGGCTCATCCTACCTCATCCTATTTCTTATATGTATGTTGTATGTATATGAAAGAAAAAACATAAAGGAAATATATGAAAAGAAGATAATACTTTCTTTCACTTCTGCAGCTGCCATCCTAATTTCAGCTACCATTATGTCTCGTCAAAACAACTATATATTAAAATATTTTTGCTTCACTCTGGCCTTATCCAATCCATTTTCACATTCGTAATTTTTTTTTTTTTTTTGGTGGGGGGAGGTTTATGAGGGATTGAACTCAGGAGCACTCAATCACTGAGGCACATCCCCAGCCCTATTCTGAATTTTATTGAGAGACAGGATCTCACTGAGTTGCTTAGTGCCTCCCTCTTGCTGAGGCTGGCTTAGAATGTGCAATTCTCCTGCCACAGCCTCCCAAGGTACTGGGATTACTGGCATGCACCACGTGCCTGGCTCACACTGGTATTTTTAAACTATAAGTTCTTTCTTGCCTCATAGTATTCAAACAAATTTCTCTTTTCCAATAAAACTGTTTTCCCTCTTTACTTGTCTGATTTCTTATTATGTCTCAACTTAAATGTCACTACCTGAAAGAGAGCTTCACTGACCACAAAATCTAAAATCCTACCCCTTTATCTCATAGCAGTCCATTCTTTTCATTGACTTCATCATAAGTTGTCATTTTATATCTATTTACTTATTCTTTACCTATCTCTACTATTAAAGTGTGCATCCCATGAAGGTAAAGATCACTAAATTTAATATAACATATAATAAATTAATAAATTAATACAACATTTAAATTTGTTTAATAAATAAATGGATGTGAACAACCCAGAGACTAGAGAATAAATTATAGCTGAAAAGTGGCTTCCCTTTCTGTCTCCCACTGTCACTTGATTAGCTTTCCAACTGTATCTAAAAAAGAAGATCACAAATGTTCCTGAAAACTTAAAGGCAATACAAGAGAGATGTCAAGAAGTGAGACAAAAAACATTGTTTCATGGGAAGAAGAAATCCCTAAGGGCCACAACAAGAGATGAGGGCCAGGCATGGTGATGAACTCCAATAATGCCAGTGGCTTGATAGCCCAAGGAAGGAGAATTAATTCCAAGTTCAAAACAGTCTCAGCATCAGCAACTCAGCAAGACCCTGTCTCGAAATAAAAAATGGCTGAAGATGTTGCTCAAGGGTTAAATGCCCCTGGGTTCAATCCCTGGTGCCAAAAACAACACAAAATAAGACAAAAACAAGAGATGATCTTATTCACAAGGTGGAATTCAAACTGGCAAGTTACAAGGGGTGGAAAGGGAATGAAACTTCAATAAGGAAATAAACAGAAGTATAAAGTGCTACATGATAGCACCCATAAGTAAGAACTTATCTTTACAAAGTTAAAAGTATAAAAAAGCAAAATCTTACATTTATGTAAGAAGTCTATCTCTTGTTAACACTACAAAGAATTTAAAAGGTTAAAAATAAAATCATTCTCTTTTAAGAAAGTGTCCATAAATCTCTTATAACTCCAGTTTTCAGTTTTTAAAGTTTTTCAAAAGGACTGGTGATACAGCTCAGTGGTAGAGTACTGGCCTAGCATGTTTGAGGCTACAGGTTTGATTCCCAGCACCAAAGGGCTGAATATAGCAAGTGCGTGTCTGAGCTGGATGTATATAGCTTAGTAATAAACTACTTGCTTAGCATGTGCTCAGGTCCTAGGTTCCAATCCCCAGTCAACAGGAAGAAAAGAAAGTTTTTCAAACACTTATATAACATGCTTTCAACAGTTTTCACATTGATCAACAACCTCAAGTTTTGATATTCTTCCCTATGCTCTTTATTCACTGTGCTGATTATTATTATCTGATAAAATTTCCCCAGTAGGTCTATTATCTGTCATTTTTTTTTACTCTGACCTCTTTAGAATTTCATTTTTCTTTTATTTCTAGTTAGCTTTTTCTTCTACTGTTTACATTAACAAAACATTTAACCCTTTAGAATATCTAAACTTTTCATGTACCAAAATTAATTGCATTAGATAAGTGGTTTGAAGCTAAGAGTTTCTCATAATACATTCAAATTGGAAAAAAAATTATATACTATTATATACTCAAGAGCATTCTACAAGGCTGGAGTTGTAGCTCAGTGGCAGAGCACTTGCCTTGAATGCATGAAGCCCTGGGTTCAATCCCCAGTACCACACTAAAAAATAAATAAACAAACAAGTAAACAAAAATAAAGATATGATGTCCATCTACAACTAAAAAATTTTTAAAAATTAAAAAAAAAAAAAGAGCAGTCTACAACTAAGCTACATCCCTAGCCCTTTTCCCTTTTTATATTTTGTTCCGAGACAGGGTCTTCCTAAATTGCCCAGGCTATCTCAACCTCCAAAGTAGCTGGGATTACAGGTTTGCAGCATGGTCAGTTTCATTAATCTTAATCTTGTCCTAAGCTTTTTTCATTAAGGATGCTTTCAGTTTTTTAATCTTTATTCATACCTGTCCCTCCTTGAGATTTTTCTTTAATGAATGTGCTTTGCAAAAGGCCAACTCTACCACTACTTGTTTTTAAACATTGGTCTTAACACTTGAAATCCAAATATAATTTTTGTATTTCAGGGGACAAACCTCATAAAATACTGAGAACCTTAAAACTGTACAAATGCTGGAAACTAAATTTTACACTGAAGAAATCTAAAGCTGGCAGAGGTCAAGAAAACTGACTACAGCTACACAAGTAAGTCTTGATTCTCTCCAAGTCAAGAACAGGGTTTTACTGGTCATAACCACAATATTGCTAGTTTTTTTAATTTTTATTTTAGTTATACATAGACACAATATCTTTATTTTGTTTATTCATTTTTATGTGGTGCTGAGGATTGAATCCAGTGCCTCACATGTATGAGGCAAGAGCTCTGCCACTGAGCCACAACCCCAGCCCTACTGTTGTTATATCTAATGGTAATTTCCTATGTCCTTAGGACAGCATCTCCCCCTAGACAATCAATCACAAGTTGTGTTCTTTGATTTGGTTTGATTTTCTTACACTATATTATCACCTCCCTGAAATTCTTCATGAGGAGAGTTACCCTTAACCAAACCTGAAAGACAACTACTTTTTCCCCCCAGTGCATTTCATGTCCATATTATATGGTCTGTAACTTATATGAAACTCCCTAAGGACTGAGACTTGCTAATATTTGTAGTACATTGTAACTATTTAATATTATCAAATTCAATGAAGAAAGTCTTCAAGATACATAAGAGGTTTAACTTGCCCTGAGAAACGATGTTCTTCACTTAAACCTGTAAGTTTCCAGGTTGCCTGCTGTAGGCAAAAAGCTGCATCTAAATTCAAGTTCTGTAAATTCAAGAACAGAAAAAACACTATGCTCATCACTTTGCACTACCAAGAACTTAAAAATCTCCTCCTCCTGCATTGAGTACTCTCAAGTTCACCTTCTGTATATTCAAGTGTTTGTAGACCAAGTTGTTCCTTTAAAACTTCCTGCATAGTTATGTACAGAGTTTAAGTAAAAAGTAACATCAATAAGAGGAAATCGTCTCAGTTCAAATCATGGTTAAGAACTGGAGAATGTGAAATCAAAAGAAAGAAAAAGGTGAAAAGCAGCATGCAAAACTGAGGAACTAAACTGTGACAGTGGTTTTATTAATGAACATAAACTTTATTTAATGGGGGAGAGGGTATCCGAAGATGTATTTCACATAAATGGATAAAAGTCACAATAGTGTCAAATCCCAAGCTTCATAAAGAAATTGTATAGCACTACTAATATCGCAACTTTAATTCTTGTCTACTTTGTTCCAAAAAGTTTTATTTTTCTTTCTTTTTTTCTTTTCTTTTTCTTTTTTTCTTTTGAGGCAAAACAAAACCAAAAAAGGAACAAACAGAAACCTCTCTCTGAGCTGGCGGCTGCAACAAGCCAGTTAGACACCCAGGCAGTCTGAGTCGTTCTTGGCTTTGGGATGGATGTCGGAGAAGAGAGTCCTGGAACCACCCATTGCGTCCCACACCCAGACATACATCGAGAAGGAGCAGCACTGGTAGAACTCAAACCGGCTCGTGGGGTCCTGGCCAAGCTTCAGAGGTGGAGAGGCCCTCGGGGTTGCCCCCCGGAGCGAAAGAACACAGGAAAAGCTGGGTGCTAGGAACCAAGAGGCGAGGCCTGGGAAAGTGCCGGGGGCGTCCCGTGCTCCGGGGCTCCCGGCACTCACGCGGGACGCCCTGTCATGAGTCACGCAGGCGAGACAGCAGGCGGGGGAAGAGGTTGCAGGATGGAGGGAAGCCCGACCCTTGGAAGGGAACCCACACGAGAGGGAGGCCCCGACCTCTCGCGGGGCAGGGAAGGGGGTCCACCTCCTCCACGCCCTGCCCGCACCTCCAATCAACGCAACAGGCACGGTGGCCGGGTCCCGACCCCAGGGTCTGCGGGCTGGGGGGCGGGGGCAGCAGCCCGCAGCCATGACAGTCGCGGGGCGGGCCGCAGGCTAGCTGGGCCGCACGTGCGGGCAGCACCCCCTCCCCGCGCGTCCGCCCTTCCCGGGGCACTCGCCCCTCACCTCAGCGGCGGCGCGGCCCTGCCTGCCCCGACCCCCCCACCCCGGCCAAGCAGCGGCGGCGGAGAAAGCACGTACTCACCGCCGCTCGCTGGCTCTCGCGCTTCGCCATGACTGAGGCGCCCCCGCCGCCCCCTGCCTCGACCAAGACTGACACGCGCGGCTGGCCAGGCGGGGGCAGCCGCAAGCGACCACCTGGCTGACAGAACCCTCTCCCTCCTCTCCTCTCCCCACCAGTTGAGCCGCAGCAGCTGCCCCGCGGTGTCCCCGGGCTTCCTCCCCACGCCTGAGGCGGCGGGTGGCAGCGGCGGGCGGCGGCAGCACTTACCCGCGGCACGGCCAGGCCCCCCTGTCAGCGCGGGGCCGGGAGAGGAGGGAGGAGTGCAGGGGCACCGCCTCCCCCGCGCCGCCACGCACCCGCCTGATTGGCCCAGTTCACTCCCCCAGCGCGACCCCACCAGCCCCTGCGAGCGGCACTCCAGCAGCACCGGCGCATCATTTGCATATTTGTACCCGCGCCGCTGATTGGCCAGGCGAGCGGGGGGGGGGCGGTGATGACCGCCGCAGCTCCAGTCGCCACACCGGCAGTGTCGGGCTACCCCGGAGGGAGGATCCCCCTTGCCGTTCTCCTTCCTTCACGGCCCGGCTTGACCTAGAGCAGAGGGCGGTGGAAGGCGGGGTTGCCCTCCTGCTCCAACATGGCCCCGCTGCGCCATCGACCCAATCGCCGGCGCGGTTACTCCTAGAGCCCCAGGCGGCCACGGGGCGGGGAAGGGTTGGGGCCGGGCGCCCTCTGGCCGGAGCACGGAGCAGTGCAGTGGCCGGGACTCCCCTCGCTACCCCGCGGCGGCCGCCACGTCAGGCCGCGCCCTCCCGGCTGCTTCTCTCCTTCTCGCCGCCCACCCGCGGCCCCACCGCCACGTCAGGCCCCAGCGGGCACGCCCTGGCCGTGAGCTGACCAGTGGCGGGGTCGATGCCGAGGTCACTCTCGCAGGGCATCCCTAGGCCAGCCGGGGTTCGCACAGGAACAGCGAGGGTTTCTAGAACCACCCTTTCAAACGACCGTGAATTCCTCCCCACGTTCTCTTTTCGCGGTGAGACCCCGGGGACACGCGCCTGTGCTGTAAAATCGCGAGTTTGGCGAGTGCCGCCGCGATGCTGCAGCGATTCAGGCCAGGTGCTAAACACCTGCAGCGGAAAGACCCAGCCGAGAGTCCTGATCCAGAGCGAGAACGCGCACCTCTAGGGGTGGAAAGCTGGGGCTGTAACCTGGTCTGCCCAAGGTTCAGGCTCGCGTTCCAAATTGCACAGTTACAAAAGGGAAAGAAAGAAGGAGGCGGGAGATCAAAAGGGGATGGGAGGGCAACACTGGGTTAGGAGTAGGGGGCTTACTGGAAAACTCAAGAAGGTGTTGGGGCACTTGGGTTCCGTCTTTGTCACTAATTAACCCGGTGACCTACATTAAATCATAACGTGTCCCAGGGCCTCGGTTTTCCCTCTGTAAAATGAAGAGGCCAGACAAGTTTTCTAAAAGCCTCCCAGCTCTAAAATTCTACTTTCAGGCCTAGAGCTGACCTTATACCTAATTAAAAATTTAAAATCCATATTAAAACCCGAGATAGACAAAATAATTAAATGTTTGAACTTCACACAGCCTACCTGTTTATTGAAAGCTTTGGGGCTGGGGTGTGGCTCAGTGGTAGAGCACTTGCCTAGCATTTCCCTGTGTTCGATTCTCAGCGTCAATAAATAAATAAAAGGAAATAAAACAGCAGTTGCCAGCAGAACTGTTTACTGTTTTCACATACAATGTGAGTGATATATAACATTCACCTTCTAGTTGATAGAAATCTCTTAAATTTCAGCCTCCACAAAAGAGCGGTCAGGGTCCTTGCTTATTGCTTGACCAGACTGTCTGCTGTATACACAGTACTAGTTGCTCAGTATTTTCATTCTTTATATTTGCTCATAAAGGCTCTCCAGAGTAGATCAACACAATTCTAGCTGAGATGCTGAAGAGGCTAGGAAGAAACCCTGCCAGGAAAAAGAATTACAATTACATTTTAGTCCCCTCCAATATACTTAATAACAACTTCCAGAATAAGGATGCACAGGAAGAGTTAATGGAGGAGCTCCCTACACTACTTCTTATTTGAATAATGCTTTGATTTGCAAATTCAACTTGTTGAGTCAATTTTAAGGCCAGTAACACCTCATTTATCTGGCATCATAGAAGATTAAGATAGCCCATATAAATGAAAAACTGACTGCTTTAAAGAACTGTCCTCCCACCATCTGATGGAAAATATGTTTTCTTAAATACAGCTCTGGAAATTACCTATACTTGGTGATTAAGGTCATTAAAATTATTAACATTATTGTGTCTTATGTCCTCAAAAGTGTTTTTTTTTTTGGGGGGGGGAGGTACTGGGGATTGAATCTAGGGTGCTCTATCACTGAGCCACATCCCTAGCCCCACTTCTTAAAATGTTTATTTTGAGAGAGGATCTCACTAAGTTGCCCAGGATGGCCTTGCTGTCCTCCTGCCTCAGCCTCCTGAGTTGCTGGAATTACAGGCATGTGCCACTGCAACCAGGAAAAGTAAAATCTGTCCCTGTAACAAATGGCTTAGAATGCTGCTTTTATTTTCAATTCCTGTCTTTTTGTGTGTGTCTTCTTCCGGAGCTGACACTTTTTAGTGCTCCCACCAAACAGCCTGCTTCTCCTTCTCCTTCTCTCTCTCTCTCTCTCTCTCTCTCTCTTAAATGTTTGTATGCCATACAAATTTAGACACAGATAAATTTTTATTATTTAGACTCTGAGGTTTTGAGTAAAGATCTTTGGGTAGGGTTTTCCTGTAGATAAAGTACATGCATTCTTGTGACATGTGATATTATGTCATTTGTGATATTAGGAGTATTTGAACTTTATGGATATGTAGACTCTGGAGAAGTTATACATGAGGATGAATCTCAAAGTTTAGGAATTAGATCAGTACATACCACCCTCTACAATTGAAGTTAAGAAGTATCAACAATACAATAAACAAAACAATATCAAAATCTAGCAACAGGGACTGGAGTGGTGGCTCAATGGTGGAGCGCCTGCCTAGCACTAGGTTCAATTAAATTAAAAAAAAAAAAAAAAAAAAAAATCTACCAACCCTGGCCTACCACTCCTATGAGGCAATAGAATGTAAAAAGCCAAATGGTAACCACATTCTCCAAATCCCCTCTTCTGTCTCCAGTTAAGAATGACTACATTTTTACCCAATGTCTTTCAAAGCAAAAAGGCCTCACACCTGTGGATAGAATAATTTGGGTCACCAGAAAGCCTGTGCTATGACAGAAAAGGATTCACCATGCCCTGAATAAAACATCCTATAATAGGTGACATTTACTGAGATTTAGTCCCAAAGCCCCACAAATGACATTTGTTATTTCCTTTTACCTTCACAACTACTCAATGAGAAAAGAATTATTGTTCCCCATTTTACAGAATACAGTCCAAAATTTTGCCCTAGCTATACAGAAATAGTATGCAAACTTATAACTATCTGACCCCACTAAGTGTGCTGTCACATGCCAATAATCCTGGCTACTCAGAAGGGTAAGGAAGGAGGATCAAAAGTTTGAGGCCAGCTTGAGCAACTTGGTGAAACCCTGTCTCAAAATAAATAAGGAAAGGGAATGTGGCTCAGTGGTCGAATACCTGTGGGTTCAATCCTCAGTACCATGGGGGGGCGGGGGGGGGGATAAACCAACCTGCCTGGCTCCAAAACCTGCAACTCTTACCATTATGCCTTAGTTTCCAACTCCATGTTTATCAAGCATGTTTGTTTCTTCTCCCTCCCTCTCTTCCTTCCTTTTTTCCTTCCCCTCCCTTCTCTCTCTCTCTCTCTCTCTCTCTCTCTCTCTCTCTCTTTCCTTTTTGCAGTACTGGGGATAAATGCAGGATCTTGCACATGCTAGGCAAGCTCTCTACCATTGAGCTACATACATCTCCAGACCTATGCATGTTTTGTTGTTGTTGTTGTTGTTTGTTTATTTTGGTACTGGGGATTAAACTCAGGGGTACTCAACCACTGAGCCACATCCCCAACCCTACTTTGTATTTTATTTAGAGACAGGGTCTCACTGAGTTGCTTAGCGCCTCACGATGGCTGAGGCTGGCTTTGAACTGACAATCCTCCTGTCTCAGCCTCCCAAGCTGCTGGAATTACAAGCATGAGCCAAGGCGCCTGGCCTAGCAAGGTTTTTTTAAAGCAACTAATTTGCCAACCTAAAGGGTGGAGTTTTCTGACAAGGCATTTTGTTTCAGGTCACCAAAAGAATATCCCACAATGCAAATTTGTGGAATTTTCCTGCAAGCTTGAGGAATATCAACCAATGCTTCAGTATATATTCATTTGGGGGAAAACTGACACTACCAAGGTCATGAAACTTCAAAACCAAGCATTAGACCCTATCATAGTGATACCTACAAAAGTGATACTCATGGGCTGAAGTTGTAGCTCAGTTGGTAAAATGCTTGCCTTGCATGCACAAAACCCTAGGTTCATTCAATCCCCAACACCACAAAAATAATAAGTGATACTCACATGTTCCAGAATAACTCCATCCTAGCTTATAAGGACTGACTGGCCCCAAGGCACTAGGAGACTGAAGAAAGAGAAGCAGACAGACAGATCTAGGATTACATAGAGTGCAATTTATTGGAGGACTTAGTAACATAAGCATGATCCCAGGCAGCAACAAGGCCATGTGGATCCTCACAATTTGGGTCAGATAAAGGGACATACTTATAGTACAGGATAAAAGTGACTTTGGGGCTTGAGATATAGCTCAGTTGGTAGAATGTTTGCCTCATATGCACAAGGCCCTGGGTTCAATCACTGGCACCAAGAAAAAAAAAAAAGTGACTTTATCCTGACTGGAATGTACCTAGTTTATCTTAAGACAATATCAAAGAGGCATATTCCTGGATCCAGGGTCTAGTTATAAAGTTCTGCATATGACTCTAATGATTTTATGTATCATAATTTGCTGGGAAACTATTCAGGAAGAACTGACTAGGATTACTCTGGGGCAATCATTATGATTATGACCCAAGATGGCTGCAGTCATGTTAAGCTAAATTGATACATTTAGGAATATACATTTAGGAGTAGTCCAAACAACCTCAAAAAAGGAAATAATAGGAAGACTCAACACACATCCCGATTTCAAAACTTAGTATAGAGCCATAATAATCAGGAGAGTATGGTACTGGCATAAGGACAGACATACAGATCAATGGAACAGATTAGAGAGCCCAGAAAGAGACCTTTATATGGTTGACAGAGGCATCAAGAAATTTAAACCTGCTATGACGCACACCTGTAATCTCAGCAACTCGTGAGGCTGGGACTGGAGGATCACAACTTTGAGGCCAACTTCAGCAACTTAGTGAGACCCTGTCTTAAAATTTTAAAAAAATTTAAAAAGTGGACTGGAGATGGAGCTCAGTGGTTAAACTCCCTGTGGTTCAATCCTCAATATTAAAAAAAAAAAAAGACATTTAAATTAGGAAACAGTAGTCCTTTAAACAAATAGAGTCAGAACAATTGACTATGCACACCTAGAGAATAAAGTTGGATGTCCCCCCAAACTAAACAAAACAATAAATCAAAAGGATCACACAATGATGGGTGTGGTGGCATACACCTGTAATTCTAGTGACTTAGGAGACCGAAGTAGGAGAATTGTTAAATTTGAGGCTAGCCTCAGCAATTTAGCAAGATCCAGTCTCAAAATTAAATTAGAGCTGGGGCTGGGAATATAACTCAGTTAGTAGAGTGCTTGCCTCGCATGCACAAGGCCCTGGGTTCAATCTCCAGCACCACAAATAAATAAATAAATAAATAAATAAATAAGAGCTGGGGATATGTCTCAGTGGTGGAGCATCCCTTGGTTCAATCTCCAGTACTGCAAATAAATAAATAAACAAAAATAAAATAAAATAAAGGAAAAAATAGATAATTTGAAAGTAACCAAAATAGAAGAACGTATTGGAGGCTAAAGCAGGAAGATCACACATTCAAGTCCAGCTTGGAAAACTTAGCTGGACCTTGTCTCAAAATAAAAAAATAAAAGGGACTGTGGATGAAGCTCAGTAACATAGTGCTCCTGAATTCAACCCCCAGTGTTGGGGGGTGGGGGTGGGGACAGGGTGGGAAAACTTTGTGTCCCAAAGAATACCAGTAAGAAAGTGAAAAGATGACAAAACATAGAACGAATGGAAATATTTGCAAATCACATAACTAACAAGGGTTTAATATTCAAAATATATAAAGAGCTCTTACAATTCAACCAAAGAACAAGTAACCCAGTTTAAAAGTAGTCAAAGTTATCTGAATAGCCACTTCTTCAAAGAAGACATACTAATGGCCATATATACAGGTAAAGAAGCCCAAAACATTAGTTGTTAGAAAAACGCAAATCAAAACCATACAGAAATGCACAAAAATATAAATAAATCAAAACCACTTCATATCCATTAGGATGGCAATAACAAAAAAGATAAACAATAACAAGTATTGTTGAAGATTTGGATAAATTAGAACCCTCCCACAATTGCTGGTGGAACGAATGTAAAATGATGTAGCCATTTTGGAAAACAGCAAAGCTAAACTTAGTTATTATATGACCCAGTGACCCAAGAGAAATGAAAACATATGTCTGGCGTGGCACAGTGGCAGATGCCTGTAATTCCAAAGACTTGGGATCCTGAGGCAAGAGGATCACAAGTTCGAAGTCAACTTCAGTAACTTAGTAAAACTGTGTTTTAAAATAATAAATAGGGCTGGGGATGTGGCTCAAGTGGTAGCGTGCTCGCCTGGCATGCGCGTGGCACTGGGTTCAATCCTCAGCACCACATAAAAATAAAATGAAGATGTTGTGTCCACCGAAAACTAAAAATAAATATTAAAAAATAAAATAAAATAATAAATAAAAAGGACTGGGCATGTAGCTCTGTGGTAAAATTCCCCTGGGTTCAATCCAATACCTAATACCCCGCACCCCACAATTTGCCCACAAATGCTCATAGCAGCATTATTCATAATAGCCTTAAAGTGGAAACAATCCAAATGGAGAAACAGTGGTGCATCCATACAATGGAAAACTATATCATTCAGCCATAAAAAGTATTAGGTACCAATATAAGGTACAAAACAGATGAACTTTGAAAACATAATGTTTGTGATAAAAGGCAGATACAAAAGGCTTAACTGTATAATGCAATGTACTGTACATGAAATTTTCAGAAAAACAAATCTATACAGACAGAAAGTAGATTAGTGGTTGCCTGGGGCCAAATTGGAAATAATGGAATGAAGAATGAGAGTGACTGCTAATAGACATAGGTTTCTTTGGGGTGATGAATTATTTTAAAATTAGATGGTAGGCAAGGGATATACCTCAATGGTAGAGCATTTACCGTGCAGATATTCAATCCACAGTATTTATGTATATATAAATAAATAAATAGATAGATAGATAGGTGAATAGATAAATTGGATGGTGATTGTACAACTCTGAATATACTAAAATCCACAGAAGTGTGAACTTTGTGGTAAGTAAGTAGTATCTCAACTACCTGTTTAAAACAAAATGATGAGAGCCAGATGAGGTGGTGCAAACCTAGAATCCCAGTGACTAGGAAGGCTGAGGCAGGAGGATTGCAAGTTCAAAGTCAGACTCAGCAAAAATCGAGGTGCTAAGCAACTCAGCAAAACCTTCTATTTAAATAAAACATAAAATTTGGCTCAGTGGTTAAGTGCCCCTGGGTTCAATTCCTGGTACAAAAAAAAAAAAAGTGATAGCCAGTCAGTAACTTCCAACTTTGTTATAGTATTATACACATTAAATTCATATGTCTATATGGACACAAATTAAGACAAAAAGGTTGGGCTGGGGTTTTAACTCAGTTGGTAGAGTGCTTGCCTTGCATGCACTAAGGCCTTGGGTTTAATCCCCAGCTGCACCAAAAAAAGACCAAAAAATGTATTTTAATTATATCATAAAATCAGTTAAGCAACCAACAATTTTTAAAAAGCTGAATATTGTTATAGTGGTACTATTATTTTTCACATTTGACTTGCTGGGTTTGTGATTTTGTTATAATTTACATATACATGTGTGTGTTTGTGTGTGTGTACTTTACTGAGGATCAAACTCAGGGCACTCTTCCACTGAGCTATACCCCCATTTTTACATGTATTTAAATTCCTGCATCACATATAGGTGAGATGCTGCATTGGTTACAAAAAGAAAGGATTATTATTCTCATAGAAACACTACTGAAGAATAATAACAAATACAGAATAAATACTGAACAAATGTGTACATAAACTATCTTCTTTCTCATCTTTGACACTCATTCGCAGGTCGAGGCTTGAAAGAAAAATGTTCTTTTACTGACCAGTGATAAGTACTTATAAATGTTAAAGTATGCTTTTTAAAATATTTTACACATTTTATATAGATCCATAACGTGAATATTTTATGCCCCATTACATTATAGAATAGGATATGATATCCATCTCTGCGGTAATGAAAGGTAGCCTGAACAGCTCAGGTACTTCTCTACTTTAGGGAAAGAATCAGAAAGTAACTCTAGTTAATATGAACTTCACATTAGCTCTCAGGACTTGGGAAATTTCTTTTACTCAGTGAAGAGTTGTTAGAACAAGAGTGACGGATACTACTAGAAAACTCTTTAGACTTCTTCTTTTTAGGTTCTTGTTCAAACATATTCTATATGAGAGCTACCTCAAAGATCATTTAGTGCTGGGTGTGGTGGTGCACACCTATAACCTCAGTGGTTCCAAAGGCTGAGTCAGGAGGATCCCAAGTTTAGGGTCAGCCTTAGCAACTTAGCAAGGACTTAAGCAAGCAACTTAGTAAGACCCTGTCTCAAAATAAAAACTAAAAAAAGGCTAGGGATGTGGTTCAGTGGTAAAGCACCTCTGAGTTAATCCTCCATACCAAAAAAAAAAAAAAAAAAAAATCATACTGTTTTCAAATCTAGAGGCTGCTGATAATAAGAACAACCAAACAATATGTTCAGCCAGGGAGCTATTCTTCAGATTCTTACTCCTAGGCCCATTTAATCAGGGACAGATCTTAGAGTCTCCAAGTTTTATCTAGTTGATCCCCTGCTTTTAGCCAGGAATATACTTCAAAGCATGATTCTATTTGACAGTTCAAATCTCACACTGTGAGCTTTTATAAACAGCTGCTTGTCCTAATCTTAAAAGGTCTTCAGGAAAAAGAAGTTTTGCTGTTATCCTTGATAAAACATCCCTGAGCATCTCATTCCCTCTTTCTGTGTGCATCTGCTTCTCTTTGGGTAATATAAGCACTCCTGGAGAAGTTGCATCTAAATCAAGTTTGGAGTGATCAAGTGCATGAAATGTGGCTGATGTTTTAAAAATGAATTCATTCAGCAAGTATTTAAAGAGTATCTGTGATGTGTCAAGCACATTTGCTGGGTGGTGGGAGTAGAACATTGAACAAAATAGACATGGTCCTTGGTCTCATGGCAAATTATTCCATCGAGTAAATAAATACCAACTCACTGATTATTTTTTTATTAATTTTGGTAATATAGTACTTCAGGTACTATAATTGGCATGTTTTAAAAAAGCATGTATGGGGGCTAGGGATATAGCTTAGTAGAGTGCTTGCTTCACATGCACAAGGGCCTGGGTTCAATCCCCAGCACCCGCCCCCGCCCCCACACACACACAAAAAAGCATGTATCTATACCACTAAGCCTAAATTCTGATGGAAACTGTAAACACGTATTTTTCTAATCAGCTGGTTTGCTTTATAGGCGTTTTATTTCCAGGAGAAACTCATCCCTCTTGTCTTTTTGAAGTTTCAAAATAAGAGAAAACAGCACCTGAGTTCCTAACTTAGTTTTTTTTTCTTTCTCTTTCTTTTTTAAAATAGCCCTGATTATATTTTGGCTGTCATTTTCCCATGGTGTCATTGGCTAGTTTTGACACCACTACTTGGGTCTTAGGAAGACCTTCCAAAACTCATACATTTTTTGTTAATAATAAAACAAATCTGGGCTGGGAATGTAGCTCAGTCACAGAATACGTACCTAGAATGTGCAAGGCCCCGGGCTGGATCTCCCACACAGCAAAACAGTAAAATAAATACACAGAAAAACCCAAATTCTTGCACGCCTGTAATCCCAGCAGCTCGGGAGCCTGAGGCAGGAGGACCATGAGTTCAAAGCCAGCCTCAGCAATAATGAGGCACTCAGCAACTCAGTGAGACCCTGTCTCTAAATAAAATACAAAATAGAGCCAGGATGTTGTTCAGTGGCCAAGTGCTTCAGAGTTCAATCCCTAGTACCGCCTCCACCAAAAATTGATAGATAGATAGATAGATAGATAGATAAATTTATTTCCTTTAACAATTACTATAGTCTTGTCTTTTTTTTTTTTTTTTTTTGCATTACACAACCAATTTTTCTCTTGCCTCGTGGATTTCTCTTTCTTTTACTATATTTGCATATTCCACTTGAAAATAATGTGATATTAATCAATTTTTAAAATTATCCTTTTCTTTCCAGCTTTATTGAAGTATAACTGATATGCCAGAAAGGAGTACATAATTAATTAAAATTAACTGGGAGAGTTTAAACATGCAGATACCTTCATATCCCCATCCCCACAATGCAGGTGACAAACATATCCATAGCCTCTTGAAATTTCCTTGTGTCCCTTTGGGATTTTCTTTGGGGTGGTGGGGGAAGTTAAGAAAAGTTACCTTTCTTGTTAAGACCGTGTTTCGAAGCACTCCTATTTTATTAAGACACTATCATCCCTTATTTAAAAATATTTGGGGTTTATTGGAATTCTTGGACCTTTGGTTGAGGATGCATATCAATTATAGTTGCTTTCTTTGCACTGATTTCCAAGGTTTTATAGAAGATGAGTAACCACATGCCAACCATGAAAATTAATTCCAGGTTACATAATTGAAAACAAATTTAATTTAAAAGCAGTGGGCTCTTAGAGAGTTTTGCTGAAAATAGACCAGTACAGCCTTTTTCTCTAGTTACCATTAGTGATTAAGTAGTAGTGGCTTGCTGCATAATCGAAGCAGAAGTAAGTCTTGCATGGTAACAGGAAAGATACTTGCTTGCTTGTTTTCATTTTTTTTTTTTTTCATACTGGGGATTTAACCTAAAGCACTTTACCACTGAGTCACATCCCCTAGCCCTTTTTATTTTTACTTTGGGATGGGGGTCTCACTAAGTCGCTTAAGCCATCAATAAGTTTCTGAGGCTGGCAACTTGGGATCCTCCTGCCCAGCCTCCCAAGCTGCTGGGATTACAGGTGTGCACCACCACATCTAGCTGAAAGGTGCTTTTCTTAAATTATGAAATTCATAGAAATATTTAGGTCTCATGCATATGTTTCTCATGTATTATAGATATTTGAGAAACATTCCACCTTCCAGAAAGATAGATTGAGTAAAGACCTCAAAAATATTATGTCAGATGCTTGGGATATAGCTTAGTAATAAGGCATTTGTGAGGTCGTAGGTTCAATTCCCAGTACTTGGGGGGGAAAAATGTCTAACATATCCTAGTAACTCAGGAGACCAAGGCAGAAGGATCACAAGTTCAAGGTTAACCTCAGCAACTTACTGAGACTCTAAACAACCTAGTGAGACCCTGTCTCAAAATTTTAAAACAATAAGAAGGACTGGAGATGTAGCTTAGTGATAAAGCAACCCCAGGTTCAATCCCCAGTACCAAAATAAACAAACAGTATGCCAGGGAAACAAACAAACAAAACCATGTTAGGAATGGAGGTAGTTCAGTGGTAGAACACATGCTTCACATGCTCAGGACCCTGGGTTCAGTCCCCAGCACCACACACACACACACACACACACACACACACACAGAGAAACCCACATCATAGAACTAAATGTGTGAGGCCAGTTTGTCACACACCAATAGCCTGTATTCTATAGTTCTGCCACACCAATAGCCTACTTTCAAGTGATTATTAGCAATAAGATAAAAGAAGAATATTGAATATATAATTGAGTGTTCTTTTTTGTTCCTCCTTTTCATTCTTTATCTCATTGTCACATAGGATTGCTGAACTTTCTTCTCATAGTTGGCAATTTTTGGCTAGTAGAATAAAGCCTTCTCTTTGTCTGGCATACATTACCCCGGCTCCTGAAGATGGCTCTCTCTCTGTTTCCTTTGCAGGCTGTGTACCATTTGGCAAGAACATAATGAGTGATTTGTGTAAATGATACGAAATGTCAGGCAGGTACCTACTATCTGTTACTCCTTGTTCTAGATAACTGAAAGCAACAAGAATCTTTTTTCTTTCTTTCTTTCTTCTTCTTTTTTTTTTTTCCTTGGTACTGGTGATTGAACCAGGGGGCAGTTTACCACTCAGCCACATCTCCAGTCCTTCGTATTTTTTAATAGAGACAGATTTCGCTGTGCTGCTTAGGGCCTTGCTAAATTGCTAAGGCTGCCGTTGAACTTGAGATCCTCCTGCCTCAGCCTCCTGAGTCGCTGGGATTACAGGCGAGCGCTACTGCACCTGGCTAACAAAAGTCTTTGTGTTCCTCAAACACATGAACTTCCTTGTCTCAGACCTCTTCACCTTCTCTTCCCTTTGCCCTACGGACTCTGGAAGCTGTTTCTCCTTCTCCTTCAGGCTTTGCAAAAATGGTTCCTCAGATTAGCAGCTTTCCATGGCTCCCAACTACCTAGTTGTTTCCTTCTTAACACTGATCATGACCCTATTTATATACTTATTATATGTCTCTATCCACGAGAAGGAAAGCAACATGAACAGGTTCAATCTTGTTCCTAGCACAGATGGTCCATATATGTGTACCTTACACCAATTGAACTGTTCACCTGAAATTTCTGACAGAAAAAACTGCTTATCCCACCTGGTTTTGAACAAGACACTGGGACACTCTGTCAGAAGTTTTCAAACCCTACTGATTTGAATATCCCTCCAAATTTTATGTGATAGAAACTTAATCCTCAAATTCTGATGCTGATGGTATTGAAGATGGAAACTTGAGAAGTAATTGGGCATAGATGAGGTCATGAGAGTGGGCCCCCCATGATAGTGTTAGTGATTTTATAAGAAGAAGAAAAGAACGTAGTGACTCCAGAGGTTGAGAGGCAGGAGAATAGCAAGTTGGAGGCCACCTTGGGTAAGTTAGCGAGGACCTGTCTCAAAATTAAAATTGCAAATAGGGCTGGAGGTGTGGCTCAGTGGTGGAGCTTCCTGGGTTAAATCCCCAGTACCATTAAGTACGTAAATAAATAAATAAGGAAGAGAAAGAGAGACCTGAGCTAACACGTTTGCTCTCTCTCATCTGATGATGCTATAAGTGGACCTTTACTAGATGCTGAACAGACAACAGTGCCATGCTCTGGGCTTCTAGAACCATGTGCTATATAAACCTCTATTTTTATAAATCTCTATTTTTATAAATCACCCCAGTCTCAGGTATTTTGTCATAGCAACAGAAAACAGACTATGACACTGTACATTAGAAGAACTTGGAAATTTGCATAGGCTCTGCCTAGAACTGATGAGTCTTAGCATCAGTATATTTTAAAATCCATTTTTTGCAATAACTTGTGCAGCCCAGATAGGAAAGTACTGCTCTAGAACTGTAGATGTAGCTCACTGGCAGGAACACTCTCTTAGCATATTTGAGACCCTGGGTCCAATCCCAGCATTGCACCAAAAAAAAAAAAAAAAAAAAACCCAAAATCTAAGTTCATGCCAGAAGTTGACTGGAATCTAATTTCCTCCTCCAATTAGAAAGGGCAAATGAATATAGTAAAATGGAGAGGACCCAGGATTAGAAGGGAAATATCCAAGTTGCAGTCCAGACTTTACCACTAGCCAGCCAAATAAATTATTAGCAATTTAGCATTTTTTTTAATTTTTTTTTTTTTTTTTTTGGCTTGTGAAGTGAGAATCATAGCCAGGTGTGGTAGCACATGCCTATAATCCCGGTGATTTGGGAGACTAAAGCAGGAGGATCACAAGTTTGAAGACAGCCTTGGCTATTCAATGAGACCCTAAACAAGTTAGCAAGACCCTGTTTCAAGAAACAAAAAGGGAGCTGGGGATATAGCTCAGTTGATAGAGTGCTTGCCATGCATACACAAAGTCCTGGGTTCAATCCCTAGCACCACAAAAAAACAAACAACAACAAAAAAATAAAAAATTTTTTAAAAAATGGGCTGGGGATGGACTCAGTGATTTTACCTTCGGTTCAATCCCTGGTACAAAAAAGAAAGAAAGAAGAATCATAACACCTAAGCTGCCTGTCTTACCTTATTGTTGTTTCTTATAAATAATGTTCACATGTATTCTCTGAAAACACTACACATACAAATGAAAATTACTAGTCTTCGCTCTCATGCATGAACTTAAAAAAAAAAAAAATCCAGTGGTTACCATGAGTAGAAATATTGACCTAGGATATACGACGTGCCCGGCAAAGTGCTAAATTAAAAAAAAAAAGGCCCACAATCAATACTTGCTTTGTGATACCCTCTCAGCACGTACCCACCAGTAGGGAAACTGAACCAGTTAGACTAGAAGAGTAGGCAAGATCAACATACAGGGAAAGCAATTTCCTTTACAGCAGGAGAAACACAGCTCAGCCAAGTGCAGGATCATTTAAAAATCCATTTATTCATTCCCGCTGGGTGCTATGTCACATGCCTACAATCCCAGCTACTCTGGAGTCTGAGGCAGGTGGACTGCAAGTTCAAGACCAGTCTGGGCATCTTAACAAGACCCTGTTTCAAAATATAAACAACAAAAAAATAGGACGGGGGCGGGGGAGGCGGGACGACGACATAGCTCAGTAGTACAGTACCACAGGTTTTAATCCCTAATACCAAAGAAAAAAACTCCATTTAATCATTCCCCAAAGTCTATTTCTTCCTCCAGATCTAAAGTTCTTTCATTTCCAAGGAAGAAATCCAAGCCACGGAAAGGACAATTTAAATTCAGACACTCTCTTATCAGTCAAGATTAGGGCAACAAACTTGAACAGATATGAGTTCCACTCAAGGCATTTTCAGTAGATAAGAGCATCTGGGAAGCAGACATTGAAAGCAGTCTGACAGGTGATCCTGGGACAGCTTAAACCAAGAGATCTCCTGCTGCCTGACTTCGCACAGCTGGAAGTAACTAGCTGGAATATACTGGGACAGGTATGGGTTGGCATCTTGTGTGGCATCAAGGTAAGTTTGCAACCTGACCTAGCCTTTGTCCTTATGTATTAGAAAAACACAGACAAAAAATCCTTTTGCACGGTGAATAACCTGAATCTTGTATACATGAAGTTGTCATGCATTGAGTTATCAATAAATCATAGCTAATTTTTTTTGTTTTCTTTTTACAGCTAGTTAGTTGAGGGATCTCCAAGTTTCAAGTGGCAAAGTACCTAGAAGATGCAGGCTACTGTGCAACGTTAATGTTTTATTACATCATGTGAACCGGGAAAATTTTTCTTGTCTTTTCTTTTTTAATATATATAAGAAACAGGGTGTTTAGTCTGGCCTTGAACTCCTGGATTCAAGTGTTCCTTCTGCCTCAGCCTCTGAGTTAGATAGGACTATAGACATGCACCAACTCCTTGGCTAGGAAGTTTTTTTAGTAGCAAACATGACTGCATTGTTTATAAGCAACATAATACCAGAAAGAAGAACACATCTGTTCGCCAAAACCAAGAGGAAAAAAAAATCATCCAAAATAAGGTATTGCACTAGGTAATGTATCAGAATTTCCCTGTAATTTTGTGCATGTGTGTCTGGTACCAGGAATGGAACCCAGAGCCTTGAGCCTCCAAAAGCATATTCTCTACCACCAGCTGCACCCCCAGCCTTTCCTATAATATTTGTTCACTTGACTTACGTCTGGGTTTGGTCTACTAGTGGCAATTGTAAGCAGACAAGCAGCATTAGGCAAATGGAGAAAAGCTAATAACACCTTACACTACAGCTGAACAACTAATCCAAAGATTTCCAAACTTTTTTGAAGGCAAGGAAATTCTTTCTTCAAAAAGAATTTATTTTTAAACTCTTGGCACAAGTCCAAGACGTAAAAACCAAAAAGCAGAAGCCCCAAAGAGAAAACAGAACAAAGGCTGAGCTGTCCTTCTGTAAGCCCTAGGATCCCCCACCCTTCCCCAGCCCTTGCAGGCATCTCTGAAGACTTCCTGGGCTTCCAGGGGCACATTTTGAAAACCTTTAGGTCCAGCCCCGTCTTTCTGCAGAAGAGGAAATTCATGCTCGAGGGAGGGGCCTGAGGGATTTACCGGAAGTCGCACATTCCACTCTGACCAAATGTTGGGATGACCCAAATGTTGCTGGTTTCTTCAAAATAACCTATTGGTTTGTATTTTTGAATATGGTTCCCATCCTGTTCCACGCTGCAACAAAATTACCTGTTTTTGTGAGAGATGACGTATTTAATCTGCACAATGTCTTTAACTACCTTGAATTAGTTGCCAACATTTAAAAGCAGAATATTTTGCCTAAAAAAAATGTGGATTTCCAACCTCTTAGGACTTCCAGCAACATGAACTCTCACACTCAAGTTGATAACCAACCCAGAAGCAGAATGGAAGGATGTACTCTTCAGTTGGTCACAGTCCCCACCAGTCCCTAGTGACTTTCACTTGCTTGTATCCATTCCTGCCTGCTCCCTGTATACATTTGAGTTTGGGACCATGGTCTGAAATGGTTATGGTTATAAAAATATTTTGAAGAACTGAACTTGTTGGAACAAAGGTAAATGTAGAATACAGATAGAAAGTAAAATCTAATTTCAAAAATGAGGCAAATGCCATCATAAGTAATGCAGCTTTCTTGCATTGATTAATAAGGAAACTTTCAGGATTTCCCAAAGTATTTTTTTCCAAGGCCTGTTATATGAACCATAGGCTACGAGAACTCAAGTCCCAGAATTGCTTGCCTGTTTGCCCCCATTTACATCACTGTCTGCAGGGGAACTCCAAAAACTCTTAGGCCCTCCGGAGATGTATCATTCAAACCAGCCAGCAACGATTTCCTGCATCCCAGTACCAGCTCACTCATCACAAGGATTAGAAAGAACCAGGTGAGAGTCCTGGGAACATCCTCAGGACTGGGCAATGTGGGCACAGCATGAGCAATAGGCATAATCCTCTCTGCCCCCCAGAATTGAGGATTGAACTCATGGGTGCTCTACCACTGAGTTACATCCCTGTGATCCTTCTCTGCTTCAGCATTCTGTGTAGCTGGGATTACAGGTATGTGCCACCATAATGGACAGGAGTAATTCTCCCACTGTGTCCCATGATTTTTTTTTTTTTTTTTTTACTATCTCTCTTTTTTTTTTTTTTTTTTTAAGAGAGAGGGAGTGAGAAAGAATTTTAATATTTATTTTTTAGTATTTGGCGGACACAACATCTTTGTTGGTATGTGGTGTTGAGGATCGAACCCGGGCCGCACGCATACCAGGCAAGCGCGCTACCGCTTGAGCCACATCCCCAGCCCCCTGTGTCCCATGATCTTGGGGATCCAACCCAGAACCTCCCTCATGCAAGGTAAGTACCACTAAGCCAAACCCCCAACAATATTTTAGCATTTTAACCTAAAAATGTATATTGCTAATAGAATTTTGGGGATCATGATCAGCTGATTAAAAAAAAAAAATTGGAGATACAAAGTACTTACTCCCAAATTATAATGATAGGAGGCTTATTACTCTACCTGAAGGGCCACCGCTGTATCACCTCCACTCCTTCAGGGCTTAGTTCAAGTGCTACTTTCTCAATGAAGCTTCCCCAGTCACTATACATTAAAACTGGGGGCTGGGGATATAGCTCAGTTGGTAGAGTGCTTGCCTTGTATGCACAAGGCCCTGGAATCAATCAATCCCCAGTGCCACAAAAACAAAAAAACGGTGGCCCCCCTCTCTTCACCCCACATTCCTTATTGTATTTACTGCTTTGTTTTCCTTCTTATTACTTAGCACCAGAATATTCTATGTCTTATGTTTTATGTTGTTTAACACTTCTCTTCCTCATCTGGCAGATAAGCTCCATGGGATAAAGATTTATTTTGTTCATCACTACACCCGCCCCCCCCATACTAGGAACTGAATCAAGGGGTGCTACCTCCCCAGCCCTTTTTGTTTGTTTGTTTTTACTTTGAGACTGGGTCTCCCTAAATTACCAAGGCTGGCCTCAACCTTGCAATCCTCTTGCCTTAGCCTCCCAAGCAGCTGGGATTACAGGCGGGCACTATCACACCCAGCTCACTACAACATTCTTAGTGCTGCAACAGTATCTAGCCCACAATAGGTACTCAATAAAGGTTTGTTAAATAAATGAACTTGTCAGGCCCCACCCAGGTAACAAGGTGGCAATTATTTCAATTGTTAACAGTCACACACAAAGCAGAACTTCTAGATGGTGACAGTGACTACTTATTTTGAAGCTGGACCGGCGCTCAGAAGTTTTGATGCTGTCTTTACTTTGTGTACATATCTTTTGCATGAATACACACATTTAGGAATTTCCTAAATGTTTTCAAGGATGAGACCCAAGACTACACAGTGAGTTTGTGCAATAGGAGAACCCAGGCCTGTGACTTCTCAGGCATTTTTCCTACTCCTCCAAGACTATTCAGCCATTACTAGTTTCTCCTAAACAACCTAATGGCTAAATAAATGAGGCAGACCTTTGGAAAAGGGATCAACTCCCTGAAAATTTCTACCTTCTCAAAGATACCTTTTTCTTCCTTCTTTTTGTTTATTGACTGCGATACTGAGGATTGAACCCAGGTCCTCACACTTGTTAGGCAAGTGCTCTACCACCAAGTTTCATTGCCAGTGCTTCCTTATTTTTTTAAAAAAAATTTTATTAGTTGTCGATGGACACAGTTATCTTTATTTTATTTATTTAATTTTATGTGGTGCTGAGGGTGGAACCCAGTGCCTCACGTGTGCTAGACTGGATGAGTGCTTTTCCTTGGAGCCACAACCCCAGCCCTTCTTCTTTCTTTTTAAAACTCTAAAATAGCTGGGTGTGGTAGCACATGCCTATAACACCAGGACTAAGGAGGCTGAGGCAGGAGGATCACAAGTTGAAGGCCAGCCTCAGCAACTTAGACCCTGAGCAATTTAGAGAGACCCTGTCTCAAAATAAAAAATACAAAAGGGCTGGGAATATGGCTCAGTGGTTAAGCACCCTTGCGTTCAATCCCCAGTACTAATAATAAAACCAGATAGATGGATAGATAGATGGATAGATAGATAGATAGATAGATAGATAGATAGGAATCTAGAATAGATATAGGGTAGCCTGTCTAGAAAGCAGGATGCTAAATGGGATAACCTTTTTATTTTCCCTCCAAAATGCTGCACTACATCCCCAGCACTGCCAAAAAAAGAAAAAAAACCTACACTATAACAGCACCATGAATATAGTGTGGTTTGTGTGTGTTTGTGGCAGTTGCATCATTAACTAGATTATGAGGGCTTTCTTTCTTTTCTCTGAGCTAACAAAGATTCCCACCCCCCCACCCTACCCACCCCCACCCACCCCCGCCGAAATGTGTGCTGGTAAATGCATGGAATAAGACCTAACTTGAAGAAGCAGAGGACCTTCCTGGCTACTAGCTTACTCCATGGTTTTGCTTCCCAGCTGTCCTTTGGGAAATAGCTATTTATCATTATTTTTTATTGTTGCTTATGTCTTTTTATGATGCTTGAGTTCCCCAAGCGGCACACTTGGGAAACTCTGGTTCATTTCCCAAATACAAGTATCATAAAGGCTGAACTTCTGGTTCAAATGTATTGGCTTGATGCTGTGATCAGAACACAAATAACTGAAGGATCCCAGACCTGTTTGGACTAATGGAGGTGACACATGTGCCATTCCTATTGCTCTTAAGTGGCTAACATGCTGAGCAGAGATGAGACATGGGCAAACAGTAGGAAACATACCATTTCTGCACAAGAAAATAACCTATTCAGAAAAGCTTCAATCGCACTTGTAACGAGATAGAGATATCACCAGTGAAAACTTAAGACCCAGAGAACCTGTAAAATTAGATTTCCAATCCCCAGATCAAAGGAGGGTAGAACCCAGACTTCAAGTAATGCCCCTTCTTTGAAGTACTTAAACTTAGGGAAGTTCCTGGACATAGTCGTTTTTCTTTCCTTTTTTTTTTTTTTTGGGGGGGGGGCGGGGAGCAGGAAGTGCTGGGGCTCAAACCCAGAGTCTCATGCATGCTAAGCAGGCATTCTACCTCTGATACACCTTCCAGCCCTCATGGATATAGTCTTCAATCCCAGTCTCTATTAAAAGTTGAAAACTGGGGCTGGGGTTGTGGCTCAGTGGTAGAGCACTTGCTTAGCACGTGTAAGGCACTGGGTTTGATCCTCAGCACCACACAAAAATAAATAAATAAATAAATGTGTTTTTTAAAAGATTGCAAACTATACTGTAGAATAACATTCACACAAGAGTCATTCATTACAACATGGTTAGTATTGGCTAAAGCTCAGAAACAACCTAAATGACTAGATTAAGGAACTGGTTAACCAAATGACGGAATCCTCATACAACAGAATACAATAAAATCATTAAAATAAATAAATGAGAACACTCATGCCTGTAATCCCAGAGGCTCCGGAGGCTGAGGCAGGAGGATTGTGAATTCAAAGCCAGCCTCAGCAATTTAGCTAGGCCCTAAGCAACTTAGCGAGACTGCCTCAAAATGAAATATGAAAAAGGGCTGGGGATGTGGCTCAGTGGTTAAGCGCTCCTGAGTTCAATCTCTGGTACCAAAACAAAACACTCTTTTGAAATGAATTAGAATGATTTCAAATGAAAAAAAAAAAAAAAAAAAAAATCAGGTTGTGGGAAACCATGGAGGAAAAAGCAAGACAAAAATATATAATACAACCATTTTCTTATACACATTATGAAATATCTCTGGAAGAGTATAGGAAAACTGAAATTAGAGGCTGGGGTTATGGCTCAGTGGTAGAGCACTTTGCCCAGCATGTGTGAGGCACTGGGTTTCATTCTCAGCACCACATATAAATAAATAAAATAAAGGTCCATCATCTACTAAAAAATACATTAAAAATAAAAAACTGAAATTATTGGTTACTTCTAGAAAGGGGCACTGTGTAATGGGGGACAGACTTGAGGAGATTCGTGGTTGTATATTCCCTATTTTTGTTTTGTTTTTGTGACACTAGGGATTGAAACACTGAGCTACAATCCCCAAATCCTTTTATTTATTTACTTATTTAATTTTGCAACAGGGTCTCGATAAGTTGCTTAGGACCTCACTAAGTTGCTGAGACTGGCCTTGACCTTGCAATCCTCCTGCTTCGGCCTTCTGAGTAGATGGAATTACAGGTGCACGCTGCGGTGCCCTTTGAATTTTGAATCAAACAAATATAATTCCTACTCAAATTAGTAAAATTAATATTTGAAAGAGAAAAATTATGCACAGCAGGGAGGCATATGCCTGTAATCCTAGTTACTCTGGAGGCTAAAGCGGGAGAACCACAATTTCAAGGACAGCCCAGGAAACTTAATGAGACGCTGTTGTCTCAAAATAAAAAGGGCTCAGGATGTAGCTCAGTGGTGGAGCATCTCTGGATTCAATCCCCAGAGGTGAGGAATAAATAAACAAATCAATAAATAGGAGAAAAATTACATTGAATGAGATTTTTAAAAATCAATGAAATCCTTCTTAATCTAGGAGGTATAAAGAAAAGAGCTCATTTTAATTTTCTTGCACCATTTCTATAGATTTGAATTTTTTTCAACACAGGATTAAAGGTGGGGAAAAAAGGAAAGAAAAGAAAAAGAAAACAAATCTCTGTTTTCTGGTAATAGGTTAGGTGCTTCCTGGTTGGGGACTATGGAAAAGGGGAAGGGTCCAAGGTAATTTATTTGCTTCAGACATATACTTATCTGGTCCTGACAGCCAAGGGCAGAGAGGACATTTCTTCCTTGTTGCCATTATGAAATGGGCTTGCAGCATTGGCAACATAGTTTCTGACAAGACCTTCAGAACCAGACCCCACACTCTCTAACTGAAAAGGGTCAACTTTGAATATTTTAAGTATGTGGGGGGAAATGTCAAGGTTTACTCTTCTCCTCCACATATTTAGGAAAGGCCTAAATGCAGTCAAAGCTTAGACTTTGCCCTGGAGTTCCATCCCCAGCACCAAGATAGGGGTGGTGGGCAAGAGGAAGGAAATTTACATTTTGTAAAAATTTGCTTGGCTGACCCTTGGGAAGAAGACCGGCCTCTTGAGGACTCACAACAAACAAGTATTTCCTCTGTTCAGGGTCAGCAAGTATAAAGTGCAAGGAGGCAGTTTTTAACTCAGGGGCAGGCTAGTGAGGAGGGAGGGATGCAGAGTATCAAGTCCACAGATTTGTGCTTCAGTCCTGACTACCTCCAAGATTGTCACAGCATGGCAATTGTTTTGAGCCCAAATTAGGGTCCTCTGTAAAATAGGATCACACAAGCTGCCTCTCCTTTGATAACCAAAACATAATAAGGATAAAAAAGCATTGTTAAAACTATAAGACACTAGAGACCAATGGTAGGCTACTATACACAACACAAAATACCTTTTGTTAATTGTGAAGTTTTCCAGCAGATGAGCAAATGTGTTCTTTAGGATCAGACAGATCAAACCACTCCCACATCTGCTGGGTAACCAAGGCAAGTCCCCTAGCCTCTGTGAGCCTTAGTTTCCTCAGTGCAAAATGAGGTTAATGCTACCTGCTTAATAAGATGGCTGTGGGAATTAGGAGTTCGGTGAAATAATCTATGTAAAGTGCTGGCTATGTAAAAAAATCACAAGCATGAATTCCCCTTTGGTGTACCTTGAATCAAGCATGCTGTCAACCACAGGGCACTTCATTGATTTATTCATTCATCATACACAGCAGATAAAGGCCTATTCTTTAAAAATATATATTTATAGAGGGTGTAGAGTGTCAAGACAAGGGACTCTGGAGGTAGACTAGGTTTGAATCACTGTTCTGCCACTTAATAGCTGAGTGACAGGGAATGTGTGCAAACAACTCTTGTGCTTCAGTTTCCACATCCACAAGCACTATGCAAAATGTTGCCTACCAATTATTAGACACTGTACTCAACAATGGTGGTGAACAAGGCAGGTTTTTTTATTCTTTGTTTTGGTACCAGGGATTGAAGCTAGGGATACTTAACACCACTGAGACACATCCCCAGCCCTTTTTATTTTGAGACAGGGTCTGGCTAAATTGTTTAGGGATTAGCTAAACAGGGTTTAGCTGAGGCTGGTCTTGAACTTGTGATCCTCCTGCCCAGCTTTGAAATACTGAGATGACAGGCCATGTGCCACTGTACCCGGCTTAACAAGGCAGTTTTAATCCCCGCCCTTATGAAACTTAAGAGGCTCCCAAACCACTTATCCTGAATGCAGGGAAATTTAGGCCCAAAGGTGACTCCACCAATTTAGGCACACAACTAGTAAGCAAGATGGCACTAGTAAATTGTTAATTGTGAAGTTAACCAGGATTAGTGACTGCTCCAGTTTATAAACCACTATTTATCCGATACTCTGACCATTGCAAACCAGTTATCACCCAGATTCAAAACTTCTGGAAATTTAAGAGCCCTACAAGTATCAAAGTGAATTCTGAAAGTCTGTTGGAATTGGCCCCCAAATTCCACACATTCCTGACCTTCTTCTACATCCCATCCCATCCCATCCGGTGTGTGTGTGTGTGTGTGTGTTTTACTGGGGATCGCATCCAGAGGCCCAGAGGGGCTCTACCAGCTGCATCCCCAGACCCCCTCCACTATATTTTGTTTTGTGTTTGGTACCAGGGACTGAAACCAGGGGCGCTTATCCACTGAGCCACATCCCCAGCTCTCTTTTTTTTCTTTTTAATATTTTATTTAGAGACAGGATCTTGTTGAATTGCTTAGAGCCTCACTGAATTGCTGAGGCTGGCATTTTTTTGGGGGGTGAGGGGGTGCCGGGGATTGAACTCAGTGGCACTCACCCACTGATTCATATCCCCAGCCCTATTTTTTTTTTTTACTTAGAGACAGGGTTTCACTGAATTGCTAGTCTGGCTTTGAACTTTTGATCCTCCTGTCTCAGCCTCCCGTGCCAGTGGGATTACAGGTGTGTGCCACAGTGCCCAGCTCTGCGCCCTCTGCCCCTGTTTTTATTTTTGTTGATTCTTTGAAATAGGGCTTCTAGCTAAATTGCTGAGGTTTGCCTTGAACTTGCAATCCTCCTGCCTCAGCCTCCTGAGTCCCTGGGATTACAGGTATGCGCTACCATGCCCAACATAAGGACACTTCCTTATGATGTTATACTTGCTGGCCTACATGTGGATTTCTGTGCAAATTTCAGATTTGCAATTCATGGTGGAGACTACATGAAAATGTCACATCCCCTATGCCACCTGCATTTTCATTTGTGCTTGTGAATCTTAAATGAGAACAAAGCTGGGTGTCTTGGTGGAGCTTGAAGGATATACAACACTGGGGACTCTCTTTAGGAAAAGAATGCATAATTGATTTAAAATGAGGTACAAGACTTTGGAAGGGATGCATGCACTTGAAGGGCCCTGAAATTTAAGCATAATTAGTTTCCTCGTAAACCTCTGATTGTCTAATTTCCTTCCTTCTTCCTTTCCATCTATATAACTTCCATCTACCTTCTAGCATCCACTCTGCACTAGGCAGTGACTTCCTAAATTTATATCTTGCTTTGAAAATTGTGCTTAGGCTGAAGGGTGTGACTCGGTGGTAAAGGACTTGCCTCACATGCATGATACCCTGGAATTATCCTCCAGAACAGCAAAGAGAATGGAACAATTCTAAAAATCACGCTTTACTCCAATCTGCAGATTTTTTATCCAAACTCTGACCAACACACAGCTTTTCTTGATATAAAGGACCAAAACAATGTAAGACTAACCTGTGGGTGGTATGTAAATAAACTATGTGGGGCTGCTTGTTAGACAGGGTAGATCATACCATAGCCAGAGGCTACCGTTTTCTATGTACCCTGGTCAACACACCCAGAGACAGGCTCTACTATGATGCACACATTCAACAAATAAAATGATCTTCTCAAATTGGGTGTGGGGAGTGGTTTGGGGGGTTAGCCATCTAGACAAGACAATATTATATAGTTATGCATCATTATGTACAATTAATATATTTTATGCACATCATCTGGCTTAATGCAGTCTGATATAATGGGAAGTGGGTTTTATTAAAAGCCCCATATTACAGATAGGAGACTAAAGCCTATCAAGACTTTGCAGTCACAGAGCTATACTAGCTGGTAAAGGGAGGTTTCGAAGAATGACCCTTTGGAATTCAAAAGGGACTGTGATCTTCAGCTGCATTGCCTCTTACAGGCTTCATACCCAAAGATGAAGCTTGAAGTCTGACTCTGAACACTTTTAATTCCTTTTCCACAGCACCCGCATTATCCTCCCATTCAGAGGACACAAAGACTGCCCAGGCAGCGGCTGCACAAAGAACCCATACACAAGATAAGTAGAGGCCATTTTGTGGGTAATTTGGGGATGGGAACTTGTTCCTTGGGGGTGGGGGGTATTGGAGCAGGGCAGTTTTCTTAGGCTGATTCTCCAGATGAGTCATCTGGGTTTATGCCATTATTTGCATAGTTTCTCACCTCTCCCCTTCCCGTGGACAGCAATATCACCCAGCCACAGTGGCATGTGTCCTTCACCACTTCGCCCCCCTGTAGTCTGCGCAGTCAGGGCCTGGCCTGCAGCTGGCAGAGCCCTGCCAAGGAGGGGAGGAAGCACGCGGCTCCCAGTGGCTGTCAGCTCTCGCAGCTGACTCAACAAGCCACCCCCTCCTCCTCCGCCATCGCCCGCCCGCCCGCCCACAGCCTCATAACTTTCCATTTCCAGCCCTCTCGGGTCGCTGGTTCTTGGAGTGGGTGCCCCCCTCCTGCTGCCCGGGGCGCCTGTCTGCAGCCTGCGCTGCCAGGGCGCCCTGCCCGCTGGCCCGGCGGGCCCTGTCTCAGGACAATTAGAATCTGCTGCCAGGGAGAGTTCGGAATATAGGTCAAGGTGCTCTGGGAAGGGCCCAGGGGAGGATCACCTGACCGGGAGGTGTGTGACTCAGCGGGAAAGGAAGGGGAGGGGAGGGGTGGAGCCGGAATCTCCTGGCTGGAAGGCCCCCCCCCCCCGAGGAGGGAGGGGGGAGGAGGGGAAGGTCAAGTTGCCGCGGTCTGGCTGATAGGGGAGGAGGAAGAAGCTACTGGAGACAGAAGGAAGGATAAGATGACCTCTGGTGACCTATCTAAGGTGGCATCCAAGTGCGCTCCGGAGCGGGGAGGTCACCCTCCGCGTAGCTGAAACCACTCCCAGCTCAAACCGTCTCTGCGGCTGTGAACACCTAATTAGCCGCCTCCCTGCCAAAGTGAGAAACCAAATGAACAGACTGCACATCCCTCCAGACTCCAGGACCCCTGCAAGAAACCCAAGCCACGGGTCGATCCCACAAAGGCAGCCATCCCTAATAGACGCACATGCCACTGTTTCCCCCAGTTAATTCTGAATATGAAAGTTACTAACCCATTTCATTTTACGTGGTCCACACGGCAAGGAGCCTTCTTCCAAGGGTGAGGCAGTTGCGGCGTGGCTGGACCGGCAGCTGCTCCGTCTGAGCCTCACTTCCTCTGGCTCCAACTGCAGGTTCCTCCTGGCCACGCAGGGAGTTTCCTCATTCTCTGGGCTCTCTCTCAGCCCAGGCCTTGCTAGCCAGCCACCCTCACCTCCCACCCCCCAGCTGCTCACCACCCTCTGTGGGTAGTGCTTCTGGGACTCCCTAGTTCCATGAGTCAGAGCCAGGCTAGAGACAGACAGCAGGCTTCCTTTATTAAATCAGCCTCCTGCCCTGTACACCACAGAGAGAAGCTATAATTACTCGTTTGGCCAGGCTCTGAGAACTGAGCCAGGGAAGCTTGACTGGGAGGGATGGTTCCTGATTTCTGCATTTATCTAGTGCACTCCAGTTTGGAAATAAGAAGAAAAGTCAGGGGTTAAGGACCTGTTACACGAATATCAGACGTTGTGCATATGTGATGGGGTGGACTGGGTCTACACACCAATGTAGATTGCTAGAAAAAAATTCACTAAACTCAAGCTGCCAGATTTTTTGTTTTGTTTTGTTCTGTTTTGATTGCCTCCTGCTTCATCGCCAGAGTCAATACTTGAGGCCGGCTGCTCATTGTTGGTTTATGAGAGATAAAGGAAAAGGCAACAAAAGCTTTGTTTCCCATCTTCCCATCAGGACTGTTGTATCCTTTAGGCAATATAGACACAATCTCTGGCTTCCCTGATTTTTCCACCAGCTACAGAAATGTCTAAAGCCTGAAAAAGCTGGATGTGGTGGCCTTTTTCAGCCACTCTAGAGGCTGATGAAGGAGGCTCACAAGTTCAAGGCCAACCTTCTCGGCAATTTAGCGAGGCCCAAAGCAACTTAGCAAGACCCTTTCTCAAAATCAAATATAAAAAGGGCCAAGGATGTGGCTCAGTACTTAAGCACCCCTGGATTCAATTCTCACTACAAAAAACAAAAGTAAAGAAGTATTTGGCTCCAATTTAGGAATCACTTGTTCATTCCCTCCATTCATTCATTAAATGAGTTTCCTTTTTTTTTTTTTTTTGTAGTACTGGGGATAGAACCCAGTATCTCCCATATGCTAGGCAAGTACTGAGCCACATCCCCAGGTCTTTTTATTTAATTTTAAAACAGGATCTTGCAAAGTTGCCCTGGCTGACCCTGAACTTGAAATCCTCCTGAGTAGTTGGTATTAAAGGCCCAGGAATGAGTTTCATTTAACTAGAACAAGATCATAAAACATCCTTTAGATAGGCACAATGGCATATACCTGTAATCCCAGTAACTTGGGAAGCTGAGACAGGAGGGTCACAAATTCAAGGTCAGCCTCAACAACTTTGCAAGACCTTGTCTCAGAATAAAGAGGATTGGGGGGAAAATTAATTAATTAATTTAAAAGAACTGTAGATACAGCTCAGTGGTAAAAAAAAAAAAAAAAAAAAAAGGTTCTATAAAAAAAAAAATTCTTTAAGCTTTGTTTGTAACCAAAAGGTAAGTCTATTTTAAACATGTCTGAAAGGAGATAAAAAATAAAAGTGTCTGACTGGGGATGTAGTTCAGTAGTAGAAGAAGAGGAGGCCCTGGGTGCAATTCCCAGGACCACCCACAAAAAAGGAAAAGTTTCATGGTGTTTAACCCTATTACAGGGCACCTATTACATGCTGATTAAGATGCCACAGTTCAGATCCTGGCTCCATTATTTACCACTTTTGTGATTCTGGGAAATATACTTACCTTCAGTTCCCTAGCTGCAAAATGGATGTAGTATGGCACCTACCTTATAGGTTTTTCAGAATGATTAAATAAGATAATAAAAGTAAAGGTGTTATTTAACATCGCACCTGGCACTTAGTAAGCCCTCAATAAATGTTATCTATAATTACTATAGAATTGTTGGTTTTGATGATGATAATGATGAGCTACCAGGCACTGTGTTAGGTACTAGGGAACCAGGGTTGAATAAGAAAGTGACATGGATGCAGCTGGAAGAGACTTTGAAACAAATGGGCTTCCTTAAATCCTCATGGTCCCCTGACAGGGTATTCCCATTGAATCACTGACCATTGTAAACCATATCTGGAAAGTCAATAAATACAGAGACACAATTAAATACCATTGAATACCCTTCCAGTTGGGAAAAATTAAGAAGTCTGATTAATAGCAAGTGTTGGAGAGGATACGAATCAATAGGATCTTTACAGGTTCGTTGTTGTTGGGGTGGCAAATTGTTAAATTCACATTGTTTTCCTTCCAGGAGATGTATACAAGAATATTCAGCTCAGCATATCCAAAAAAGTGGAAAGCTGATAACAACCCAAAAATCAGAAGAAATATATGTCAAAGACAATAGAGAGGACTATAATATTGAAGTGAAAGCGAATGGACCAAAACTTCATACAGTATGGATGAATTTTATTTTGGGGGGTTACTGGGGATTGAACTCAGGGGCACTTGGCCATTGAACCACATCCTCATTTTATTTAGAGACAGGGTCTCACTGAGTTGCTTAGCACCTTGTTTTTGCTGAAGCTGGCTTTGAACTTACAATCCTCCTGCCTCAGCCTCCTGAGTTGCTGGGATTATAGGCATGCTCCACTTCACCCGGCTAGTATGGATGAATTTTAGCAACATAATATTGTGAGAAAAAAGTACACTCCAGAAGGTGAAATAAAGCAAAGAAAAATAGTAAATCTAAACAACATATATTTTAGAAAAATGTAATGAAATAAAAGCAAAGGAATGGTCAACTCAAGATTCAGGATGAGATAGGGTAGGCAAAGGGATGGAAAAGGAGGAACACAGGAAAAAATCTGCAGTACATTCACCCCATATTCTAAGCACACAAATAAACCTATAGATAAATAACAAATAACCAGATGTAAGTTGTTGTAGGTCCAACTGAAGATGAAAGAATGTCATGAGTCAAAAATTACGAACAACCCTGTGCCCTTGGATTCAATTAAAAAAAAAAAAAAGACTATTCTCAGGACCAGTAGGAAATCCAGGAAACATGTTGTGAGAGGGTGGTAAAGTGCACCTAAAAAGGGCCAGAGTGTGTTTCCATGAGGATTAGGCAAGGTTGATCCTAGAGGTGGGATCAATCTTGCATCAGTCATATGCTGCTGTGCAGGTTCAGAATTGTCACTTGATTGTCACCTAGAGAGCTGGGCGTGATAGCACATACCTGTAATCTCAACTCCTTGGGAGGCTAAGCCAGGAGAATCACTAGAGCACACAAGTTCTAGACCAGCCTGGGCAACATAGTGAGACCCCATTTCCACAACAACAATAACAACAAAAAAAGAATTGTCACCTGAGGTCTGGGGTACAAGACAGTTGTCATTGCCATGGGGTCAGGAAACGTGCCTTCCCTCCCCCGGTGAGTCAGGTTCAGGACACTGGTATCTCTGTCTGATGCCTGGCCCTGAGTGACCTCTCCCACATGGTCTTGCCGGGTCTTTGCCTGCCACTTCCCCAGGGACAGACTTCCAGTTCCTGTATGTTGTGTTCTCAGACAGGACCAGCCCTGCCCCACCCAGCTGCCCAGGTGTGGGTAGTGAACCTCCCTGCAGATGGAGACACCCAGGACCATGCAGTTCAGTCACTGAGCCTACTGTCCTATCCGTCTTCTCTCCCGCTGCGTTGGGGCACAAAGGGAAGTGCTCTCAGACAGCTGTCATCGCACTGCCCATGAGCCACGGGCAAGAGCAAGCACTTTTTCCTAAAGATGAAGTCCCCTCCAAGCCCCCAAAGTTGACACCAGGTAGAGGAACATATTGTTGGACTCAGATGATTGACAAACTGTGCAGACCCAGTGAAGTGGAATCTCTGGTATGCCTTCTCTGCTAGGTCAGGGTTCCCAAGGTCTGAGAGCTATTTATGTACTCCCACCCCCGTCGCCCTCCCCAAATCATCAGTGCCTATCACAAAAGAGAACCAGAAAAAATCTCAAAGACCTACATCTCGTCATAACCTGGTTCATTCTTTTCTTTTCTTTTGGGTGGGGGGTGTTGGGCACTGGGGACTGATCCCAGGAGCATTCTATCATTGAGTTACATTCCCAGTCCTTTGTATTTTTTATTTTGAAACCGGATCTTGCTAAGTTGCTTAGGGCTTTGTTCACCTGCCATCGTCCTGTCTCAACCTCTCCAGTTGCTAGGATTACAGGTGTGTACCACCGTGCCCAGCAAAAACTGGTCGGTTTCTAGCTGTCTCCATTAGCTTAATTACTGAAACCTCATCTTTCTTTCTATAAAATGGGAACAATCATACTGCCTTTACCTGACTAAAAGGCATTAATGAGACCACGTGATACAATGAGGAACAAAATCTTATCAAAAAGAATGTTGTAGGCTGAGTGTGCTCCTGAAATCCCAGTGACTCTGGAGGCTGAGGCAGGAGGTTCCAGAGTTCAAAGCCAGTCTCAGCAACTTAGTGAGGCCCTAAGCAACTTAGTGAGACTCTGTTTCAAAATAAAAAATAAAAAGGGCTGAGGATATGGCTCAGTGGTAAAGTCCCCATGGGTTAAATCCCCAATATCTAAAATAAATAAAATAGATAAATAAGGCTGGGGATGCGGCTCAAGCGGTAGCGCACTCGCCTGGCATGCATGCGGCCCGTGTTCGATCCTCAGCACCACATACAAACAAAGATGTTGTGTCCGCCAAAAACTAAAAAATAAATATTAAAAAATTCTCTCTCTCCCCCTCTCTCTTTAAAAAAAATGCATTAAATGTGCCAATATTTTTTTAAAAAAATAGATAGATAAATAAATAAATAAGGGATGGGGGTGTGGCTCAGTGGTAGAGTACCCCTTAGATCAATCCCCAACACTGGAAAAGGAAAAAGAAAGGTGCACTGCATTTCTACTAGACTATAAGTCTTTTGAAGCCCTTGTCTGACTTCTTCATTGCTTTATTCCCAGGACAAAGGATAGTGCCGGGCACATAATGGGTGCTTGATAAATAGTTCTTAAATGAGTAAACTGGATTATTACAAATTAGATTAAGTGTAATGATAATCATCATCATAATTATTTTTTTAATTTTTTTTTAGTTGTAGATGAACACAATACCTTTATTTTATTTATTTTTATGTGGTGCTGAGGATGGAATCCAGTGCCTCACACATGCTAGGCAAGCACTTCACCACTCAGACACAACTCCAGGCCCCCATCATCATAATTATTAACATTAATTGCATCTTGGTAATGTGCCAAGAATTGTGCTTTGAGGGCTTTACATCTTTAAACTTCAGAACAACCCAATGATGGAGGTACTATAGTTATTCCCATCCTGAAATGATTTAATGTGAGTCAGAGAAATTAATGATTTTTCCCAAAGCCACACAGATAACAACATAGTTTATTACCAAGGGGAATGAATTAGTGTCTTCAGAAAGACTCAACACCTGAAAGTGAACACAAGTCGTCCTGGTGCCTAAGAGGTGACCACAAGAGTCACCAGATTTTGTTACCTTCCTCACTCATCATGACCCCAATATTAAAGCAAAGATGCCTCTGGAAAAGAGTCAACCTAAATTTCTAAGCTGGGAGTAACCTAGTTTACCTGTTCGAATGTTAGAGCTCCCCCCATAACCCCTGGGACTGGGGTTTGAACCCAGAGGCACTTTACAACATCCAGCCCTTCCTTTGAGACAATGTATCACAAAGTTTCCCAGACTGGACTTCAACTTGACATCCTGCCTCTGACTCCTCAATTGCTGGGGTTATAGGCTTGTGCCATGATGCTTGGCAACAGTAGGCAGTAGGGCTTTTTTCTTTCTTTCTTTCTTTCTTTCTTTTCTTTCTTTCTTTCTTTCTTTCTTTCTTTCTTTCTTTCTTTCTTTCTTTCTTTCTCTCTCTCTCTCTCTCTCTCTCTCTCTCTCTCTCTCTCTCTCTTTCTTTCTTTCTTTCTTTCTTTCTTCTTTTTTTTTTTTTTTGTAGCAGGGATTGAACCCAGGGGTGCTTAACCACTGAGCCACATCCCCAGTCCTTTTTTTATTTTTTTAATTTGAAGATAGGGTCTCCCTACCTTGCTTAGGGCTTCACCAAATTGCTGAGGCTGGCCTTGAATTTGCAATCCTCCTGCCTCAGCCTCTAGAACCTCTGGGATTATATGCCTGCATCATCACACCCAGCAATGTAGGGCTCTGTTGCAGGAATGGGACTCATGGGGGTGCATGGATGGGACTTTGGGGCTTACACATGCTGACATAGGGGTTGAGAGGAAGGGAGCTAAGAAGGCCTCCAAGATGAACCTTCACTGTTTTGCCAAGAACTGGCCTAGGACCTCAGGAAGGCAAGTGGGTGTTTCCCAAATCACCTTCTAGGGTGGTTGTCCCTGAGCAGCCCAAGGATCCTGGAAGGTAAAAGCTATATGACAAGGGGTTAGTAGCATTGAGGAGTTCTCAAAGGGCGTTTTCATGTATGTGTGAATTTTCTATAACAATGCATTCCCCACAGCACCAAAACAATAGCAACAAAAAGAAGGCATCCATTTATTACTTGTGTGGTTAAAAATACATTTAAATAAATGAAAAACGAAATGAAGTGGGAGTGGAGGAAGGTTGAGAAAAGGTCATGGATCAGACTCTCTTCCAAAGCAACACAGCTTCCAAGACTCCAGCCTGCGCCAGCCAGGCTGCAGCTCTCCAGGGCTTGGCTGATTTACTGGAGATGAACAGCAGCCCCCAGCCTTCCCAGGGCATGACAGCCAATGAGCCTGATCCACAGCTGGGGGGAAATATTTGCCTTCGCAGTTGGCAGCATCTCCCTGCCTCCAAGCCTTCCTCATGAGAGAATCATTATGCAGTTTGGTCACATGCCCTATGCATTTTAATGAATGAGTCAGGGGACAGACTCAATTTGAAAGAGGAATTGCAGCTCTCTCGGCTGGGTGAAGGGCTCTCAAGGGATGCTCTAGCAGCTAGGATATTATAAGGAAAGGAAAGAAGGAAGCTCTTTCCATTGAGGAAAAAGAAAGGAAGGCCTGAAACAGGAAGGTCAGAAGGAAGGAAGGGAAAGAGGGAAGGAGGGAGGGAGGGAGACAGAGGGGGCAATAACTGCCCAGGGTTCAGAAACAGCCTTGGAACAGATGCTGCCTGCCAGGCACTCTCCTGCCCCTTTTCCCAAACATTTAGCACTTGGGAAGTGCCAGCACCACACTAGCATAGGCCAGGGAGGTCTGAGACAAATGAGAAAGAGTCCTTCCTGGCCCCAAAGAAGTCTGCACTGTGGAACCAAATCAGTCTGGTCCTGTCGGAACAACTATGATACAGGTCTAATTTGGGAGGGGATGGGAAAAGGGAGATGGTGTCCACTCTCACCTCCGTGAGCACACCCTGGGGAAGACAGGTAATCCCCAGCTGATGGCCAAGGGCTTCTATTTCCCCAGCACTTCCCACTGGCCAGATGGAGGGGTGAGAGGGCCTGTTTATTATCTCTCTGAATCTTCACCATTGTCCCAGGAGGCCGATCCTGTTACTGACACATTTTTTACAGATGAGGAAACTGAAGTGGAGGGAGCAGCTTGCCCAAGGTCACCCAGGGATTTGAACTCGGGTCTGTCTGACACCAGAGGCCTTGGCAGCCCAGTCCTCTGCTGTCAGCCAATCACTGGATGCAGAGTGCTAGGGGAAGGCCTTTCCCTTCCCAGGCTATCTTCCAAGAACACTCTGAACCCCCAGGAGGAAGAGGTTGGTGTGAATCCAGATGTAGTCAGCGCCAACCGGCCTGGGAGCGGATCTGAAACCTACAGTGAGGCCCTGAGCGAGACCCAGAGCCCCAGGGCAGCAGGGGGGAAGGAAGGAAGCACAGCCACCCCGCGGTCAGTTGGGGCGGTCTGCCTGTTCCCAGCCTCCACACCACAAAACAGAGGGCAACAGATGCTCAGCAAATGGGTGTGTGGGAGTGAGACTTACCCTACATGGCAGGCAGGCGGGCAGTGTCACCGAATTACTCAACAAAGCCATCTAGGCTTTGAACTTTGAGCCAGGCTCTGCTGGAACAGGGCATGGGGGTTGGGGTGGGGTGGCACCCACCACGGTGAAAAGGATGTCTGCCATCCCCCGGCACCCCCCAAGTGGGAGAACACAGCCTGGGAAGCAGCCAAGAAACTGGAAGGCCACCGCACACCCACATTCTCATGAATTTTTACAGCTGGAGAGAAAGAGCCATACACAAGCACAGCAGGGCTCTGAGGCCCTGGGCGTCATGCCGGGGAGAAAAGCAAGGCCACCTGTCATGAACCTGGACAGTACACAAAAACAGCCAGTCCTTCCTGAGCCCGATGCCTGCCAGGGCCAGCCAGCGTGCCCATGATCCCTCCAGTCCTCACTACCTCCTTGGGGGGAGGTACTGTTATTGTCCCCATTTTAATGAAGAAGGGACTGATGATGGGCAGAGAGATTAATACTTTGTTACGGTTGCTTGTTTTTTTTTTTTTTTTGGTTTTTTTTTTTTCTGCTTCTGGTTTCCATAAGCAGGGATTTTCCCTAAACGTGGTTTTTGTTTTTTTTAACTCCATGGAAAGACCCGTCTGGTTGGAGAGCTGGGGAAGGCTCTCTGGAATGATCTTTTCAGCTCCATCCTTCTCCCAGGCTCAATTGGGAAACGAATTTTGTTCTCACAATATGCTACATCCTCCGTGCTGGCTTTGGTGGGAACTGAGGTGGTACTTTGGCTCTCTGCCACTGCTTTGTCTTCTTCCTCAATGTGTTCCCAACCTAGATATGGAAGAGGCCTATTGTTTTTTGGAAAAGACTCCTTAGCGATTGTGAGCTCTGGGAAAACCACCTGGACCTGACCAGGGATTCTGCGCCCCTCTACGTTCTGGGGAAGGAGGTTCTTGGCTCCAGGACAGAGTGGCCTTGGGAGAAGCCAGCCCTACCTCCCCTATTTTTTTTTTTTGTTTTCATTGGCATTTTTTTCTGGGACAAGGAAAACCAAGTCGTGGACCCGGCTGCTTGGTGTAAAGGGACTCAGTCATGAGAGAGTGTTCCTGAGGTGACAGTGTCCTGCCTATGTACCAGTTCTTTCCCTTGCCACCTGCCAGGGCATCAACAATGGGTCCTTGACATGCCCAACTGTGACGAGTCCAGACTGTTTACTCAGGAACAAGGCCTGGCGGCTGAACCAAACCCCGAGTCAGGCCTTGATCAACCCTTACCCTGTATATCCCCGACTCCAGTCCCAGCAGATCGGCCAGGGAATTCTGAACCAGTTAGTTAGAGCTCTGTGGGACTGTGTACAAAGTAGACTACCCCACTTTGTGACAGCTCTGTGCTTTGATTTCCTCGTCGGTAAAGTGGAAAGATAATACTTGTGTCTGTAATCCCAGTGGCTTGGGAGGCTGAGACAGGAGTATGGAGAGTTCAAAGCCAGCCTCAGCAACTGCGAGGCAGTAAGAAACTCACCGACTCCCTGTCTCTAAATAAAATACAAAATAGGGCTGGGGATGTGGCTCAGTGGTTGAGTGCCCCTGAGTTCAATCCCTAGTACCAAAAAATAAAAAATAAATAATAATAATAGTAATAATAATAATACTTGTACTCCTGTCTGTCTCTTTGGGCTGTTGTGAAACTCAGTGAGATCAAATTCATAGAATTTACCTGAAATGGAATAAAAAATCCTCCGTGAGGGTTGGAGTGGTGGTAACTTAGTGGTACAGTGCTTGCCTAGCATGTGGGAGGCACTGGTTTCGATTCTTGATCACCACATATAACTAAGTAAAATAAAGGTCTATTGATAACTAAAAAAAAATTTTTTTTAAATGGGGTCCTTCATGAGATAGGTGAGGAGAATCACCATTTTGCCATTTACCATTCAATAGCATGCTTGAAAGACTTACCGATCATTGATGGCAAGCCTCTTCAAATTGGCACAAGTCTGTGCCTATTTACCTTCATTCCTGTCAGTGGATTGAACTCAGGGGCGCCCTACCACTGGGCTACAACCCCAGCTCCTTGTTTATTTTTCATTTTGCAACAGGGTCTGACTAAGTTGCCCTGGGTGCCCTTGCACTTGGGATCCTCCTGCCTCAGCCTCCCACTCACCTTCAGTCTGATAAAGGTCTTAGTTCACTTTCTGCTGCTCTAACAGAAGACCACAAGCTGGGTAATTTAAACAAAATAGAGTTTATTTGGCTCTTGATTATGATGGCTGGGAAGTCCAACGTGGCACCAGCATCTGCCTCCATGCTGTGTCATAACATTGCTGAGGTCAGGTGAGCACAGGAAGGAAAACCAAACTGAACTCATCCTTTTATGAGGAGCCTGGCTCCTTCAATAACTAATCCACTCCCTTGATAATGAATCACAAGTCCACTCAGGAGGCAGAGCCCTCTTGACCTAACCACTTCTTAAAGATCCTACCTCTCGATACTGTTAAAATGGCAATTAAATTTCTACATATAAGAGCCGGGATATAGCTCAGTGGTAGAGAACTTGCCTAGCATGTATAAGGCCCTGGGTTTGATCCCTGGCACCATTTAAAAAAAAAATTTTTTTTTCTCTTAGCATAAGTTTTGAAGTGGACTTTTAAACCGTAGCATCAATCATCATGCCCAACCCACCCTCTGAAATTCCCTCGAATGAACCACCCCATGCCTTACCCTCAGTCCACAAATACACAGTGATACCAATCAAAGCAAATTACGTTTATCTCATTTTCCTTGGCCTCAAGGATTGTTTCAAAGAAAAGAATCTCTCCTCATCTGAACCCTGAAAAGATAAAGGATCTAGGACTAATGCTGCCATCCTGTTACCACATTAACCTAAGACTAAAAGTTAAAGGACAAAAGGTAGAGTAAGAAGTCAAGAGAATGGACCACCTGATTTTAATAAAAACCCTGAATCCATCCATGGAGGATTTTTATTGTTGTTTTTGTATCTTTCGGGGCTAGTGGTTGAACCCGGGGCTCTGACACTGAGCCATATTGCCAGCCACATGGAATTTTCATTTTAAGGTGAGCCCCACATTCCTTTATTGTTCAAAGAGAACTTGGGCTAGATTTTCTGTCCCTTGCTACAAAACGAATCCTAAAGGATACTCGGGAGGAACAGGCAGGAAGATCACAAGCCTGGGCAATTTATCAAGACCTGTTTCAAAATTTAAAAAAATAAAGTAAAAAGGGCTGGGGATATAGCTCAGAGAAAAAATGCTTGCCTAGCATGCACCAGGCCCTAGGTTCAATCCCCAGTAACACACACACACACACACACAAATCCTAATGGATACAGCATCATTCATCATCTTATATTGTCCTTCCAACAATTGGGAGGTAAGTACTGCAAACTCTACTTTACAAATCAGGAAGAGAAACTGAGGTACAGCGAAGCTGTGTGGTATCGTAGTGGAAATAGGATTAGATTCTGGTCTCCTGCCCTCTAAAGCCTGAATGCTGTCCACAGCACAAGGATTTGGGAACAGACCCGAGTCTTATAGCTCAGTCACATTCTTCAGCCTGCAGTTGAGCATCCACTGGGAGAGCTGGCAGCTGAGGGATGACACAATCCCCTAGTGTTTTCTGCCCCATGTGCCCTTTCCTGGGAAGAAAAGCACCAATAGGAGGACCTCAGTCAATCCCTGGAGGGCTTACACTTGATGTCAGGGGCTTGGCAGGCTTTAAGTGGCCTAACACCTCCAGCTCCTTCCAGGGATTGAAGCTTCAGTGTTATTTCTCAGATCATCACTTGTTTCTCAGAAGACATCAGAGCCTGATAAAATGCAGGTACATTGCAGGCCTCAAAGGACTTAAAACCTGTGCTATTATCAGTCATGACAATTTTCTAGGAAAAATAGGTTTATGAGGGCACCAGGTACATGTGTGGGGATAGGAGATGTGGCACCCTGGAAGGAGAAAGGTACATCTGAGTTTCAATTGTTTGAGGGTACAAGTCAGTCATATTTGAAAATCTCTGCAGTTTATATATATATATATATATATATATATATATATATTTTTTTTTTTTTTTTTTAATTTTTTTTTTATTTTTTTGCTGGTGGTACTGGGGATTAGAACCTAGGACCTTGTGCATTCGAGGCAAGCACCCTACCAACTGAGCTATATCCCCAGCTCTCTGCAGTAATTTTTTTAATTACTATGAAATTACTATGTGTGTGTGTATATGTGTGTATGGTACTGAGATTGAACCCAGGGGTACTTCACCACTGAGCTATATCCCCAGTCCTTTTTATTTTTTATTTTGAGAAAGGGTCTTGCTAAATTGCTTAGGTCTCACTTCATTTCCAAGAACTCTACAGATTCTTTCTTTCTTTCTTTCTTTCTTTCTTTTTTTTTTTTTTTTTGGTACCAGGGATGGAGCCCAGGGACACCACTTTATCACTGAGTCACATCCCCAGCCTATATTATATATATAGTCTCCACACAAATCTTGTATGCACTGCACAAGAGATTCTTTCCCCATTTAAAGGGAACAAAACTGAGGCTTAGAGAGGCTAAGACATTTATTCAACATGGAGTTGGGGGCTGAACCTGGGGCTTCCGACTCGTGGATTCCGAGGTGAGCCTAGGGTAGGCAGCAACAGAAGCAAGATTGACAGCCTCCGTTTGGCAAGGCCTGATGAGGGCAGGGATGGTTACACAGTGAGCCAGACCTATCCACTTCCAAGTCCAGCCCCAAGGCAGCTCAGCCTGTGTATAACTGGTGTGGCACAGACCCCAGCGGGGCCCCAGGGAGTCATTGAGCCACAGTGGAAAGCTCCCAGCCACCGATTTCACGTGCTTCTTGGTACTTAAGAAAACACTGTGTCTAGCCCTGCAGGCTCTGGATCCCTTCATGGGCATCTTGAGAACCATTCCCTGAACATCTGGGTCTGATAAAGGGAGACCCACGTGGGGTTCCCTGCCCCCTTTCCCATAACTATTTCCGCATGTACCCTTGAAGCCCTGTGCGGGTGGCTGTTCTTTTCTTTCCTCCCAAACATATGGATTCCCAGCTCCTATTTCAAACTCAAATGCTCCTCTGCTATAAACTCCCCCAAAGCTCTCAATTTCCTTTTTCCATTGCTCATTCTTTCCTAAAGTGCATGAAAAAGCCTCTCTTAGCTCTGTTCCAATTTCCTTGTTTATGAAAGAAGGGCAAGGAGAACAGCGATTTCAATTATCAAGGTGAGGTGCAGCCTGATTCCTTCTGTAAGAGAACACACCTCAATAACCTGGGAGATCAAAGCTTACTGGGTACAAGGAACAAATCACAGAGAAGCCACGACTCCTCCAAAATATTCATTCTGCAGGAGGCCTGATACAATGCCATCTGCTCCCTTTATCTGGCTGAAACTTCCTCTTTGAAAATCACTAATGGAATAGAAAAAAAAAAAGAGAAGGCATGGGCAGGATTCCCAGAAGGTTACTGCTGAACTGGGAGTGTGTTGTCTTGGGAGTGAGGAACAGGTCCTCGCCTGCTCCTTAGCCTCTGGCCTTGTATATCTTAATGTAATGGCAACTTATCTATCCCCTAGAAGGGGAGACAGCCAGCCCTCTGGCAGTGCAATACTAGGTAAATCAGCAGCCAGGGGATGTGGAGAAGGAAAGGATGTTTAATGCATCACTGGCCTAGGGCACAGAAGATCCTCCCAAGAGAGAGATCAGGAACCCTCAGGTGTTTTCAGGGGGGAAGCAAGCAATATAAATGTCCTAGGGGGTAAAAAAATGATGAAAGTCGGCCACTGGTGCAGTGGGGACTAGGGAAAGCAAAGTGTTCTCTGCAAAGGGCAGGAGCTGACTGAGGGTTGTTATGGAAGAATGTGAGCATTGTGCAGCCAGATCTTCCATTTTTCCAAAGGAAGTAGAGATCTGGATTTTACATGAAGTCCCCCAATTGGGGAACTGATTTAAATGAAAAATATTCCAAGCCTGGAGGGTGGTGCACACCTGTGATCCCAGCTAGCTTGGGCAATTTAGTAAGACCCTATCTCAAAATAAAGAATTAAAAATGGGGAGGCTGGGGATGTGCCTCAATGGGAGAGTGCTTCTTAGCATGCACAAGGCCCTGAGTTGGATCCCCAGCTCCACCAAAAAAGGGGAAAAAAAAAAAAATTAAAACAGGCTGGAGATGAACTTCCATGGTAGATCCCTTGCCTAGCACGTGGAAGCCCCTGGATTCAATACTCAGTACCATAAAACAACAACACAAAACAGAAGTGGATATTCTGAGCCAAACCAAATCTGTGCAGCAATCTGAGTTCACCTGAGGACCCCAGTTTTGCAAGCTTGACCTAGGAAGTGGGTCCTAGATGGCTGCAGGGTGGTAGAAAATACAGAAGAAGAGGCCCCAGAGAGGTCAGAAGAAGCCACACCCCAAAAGGTCTTGATGAGCATGCTGAAGAGGCAGAGCTGCTTGCAGTTCCAGGACATGAGACTCCTTTAGGCTTCTGTGATTTTATCACCAGGCATCTGCTGCCATTTGGGTCTTTACCAACAATCCTCCCACCCTCTTCAGAATTCTCTTCTCTTCCAAGGCTAGTTCAGAACTTCAGAACCCATCCTTCCTTTGGTTAGAGGTGCAACTTGTCACTTTAGCTGCCGACCAACTGACCACATTCGAGTCAACATTAAAAACAACAACAACAAAAAAAACCCTTAACATTCAGGAATCAAGTGACATCTTTCTTTCTTTCACACTGAAAGTCATGGCCAGTAATGCTGCATATTTAAGGAGCTATTCTTTTCTGGGAAAAAAAAAAAAAAAAAATCACTGCCTTTCAAGGGCAACTGCTCTTCCTCATCTCTGTGAGAGAAAAGAGGGAAACTAAGACACAGAGTTGGAGGCTATTTGCCAGAGACAAATTGGCAGGGCTCCAAAGGGTATGCAGAACCACACTCTAAGCTGCTCACCTCTCTCTCTCTCTCTCTCTCTTTTTTCTTTTTTTATTGGGTGGTGCTCACAACAAATGAACTCAGGGCCTCATACATGCTCACTGAGCTACACCTCCAGCCCCCTCAAAAAAACTACTTTTAAAACTTCAGGGGCCAGGTATCTTCCTGAATTGAACATAAAAAGATAAGTAGAATTTCCTTACAATGAAATAAAATCTAAAATGTACAGAGAGATGAGGAAAAATCCTCATTTCTTTCCCTGACATTACCTTTTTGCTGCCAGGTAGATTCTTTTTAACCATGCAACTCCCTACATAGAAGCAATGAGAAAGATGAGTGGGAGATGACAAGAGGATATATGTGTGTTGTCTTGTCTTTTCTTTTTTGGTACTGGGGACCGAACCCAGTGCATTTTAACACTGAGCTACATTCCCACCAGTCTTTTTTTTTTTTTTTTTGGTGCTGGGGATTGAGCCCAGGGCCTTGTGCATGCAAGGCAAGCACACTACCAACTGAGCTATAGCCCCAGCCGCCTCCCCCAGTCCTTTTTTATTTTGAAACAGGGTCTTGCTTAGTTGCTGAGGCTGCCCTTGAACTTCTGATCCTCCTGCCTCAGCCCCCTGAGTTACTGGGATTATAGGTGTGCACCACCACATGTGGCTTCCAAGTAAGGGAGAGTGGGTTGCACAAGTGAACGCCCTCATCAGGGTGTGCACAGGAATGTTTGTGTGTGCACAGGAATGTTTGTGTGTGTGAGTGTGTGTATGTGAGTGTGCATGCATGCACATGTGTATATTTGCACACTTAATTTGTATGCAAGCCACTTTGGTGGGAGAAGCGTTGTTTCTCATATTTCAGTAAATCTGATAATCCCCTAAGAGGACTTTCACGACTTCAATCTTCCCTCCCATCTCTTAAATGCAATGCTGCTATTCACTTAGTCAACATATAATTATGGAGCACCTTCTCCATGGCACTGTGACATGCCCTGATGTTGCACTCAAGAACAACAGAGAGAGAGTGCTACTGGGGGTGTAGCTAGGTAGAGGAACACTTGTTCAGCATGTGCTAGGCCCTGTGTTTGATCCCCAGCACTGGGGAAAAAAAAAAAAAAAAGCGAGAGCAAGAGAGAAAGCACAGCCCTTGTCCTCGGAGGCCAGTCTAAAAGGGAAGCAGACAAGGGGTGGGAAGCTAGTCTTCAGTGGGGTAAGCACCCTAAGAGAGGAAGTAGAGAGGGCATGGTGGAGGGGGGTGCTTACCCTGAAAGGCAGAAGGGAGGAGCTGAGGGATGTATTCTCCAAGAAATGTCTCAGCTGACATCTGAAGGGTGAGATGGAAGTCAAGCAAAAATGAAGAACCTTGCAGGCAAAGAAAACACCATGGGCATTTTAAATATTCCCTAGGCATGTGAAGCTAAGGGAAGCTCCATCCTGGGGTTTCAGGGGAGTTCTGGAGTCAAGTGTGGGCTGTGACCATAAGCCAAGGTTGAGAACCTTAAACATCATTGTTTTCACCAGGGCCGTGGCCCTCACCTATAATCCCAGTGACTAGGGAGGCTGAGGCAGGAGGAAAATGAGTTTGAGGCCAGCCTTGGCAACAAAACAAAGCTCTCAGCAACTCAGACCCTGTCTCAGAGTAAAAAATAAAAAGGGTTGGGGATGTAGTTCAGTGGAAGAGCACCCCTGGGTTTAACGTCTAGTAATGCAAAATAAATACATAAATAAAAGCATTGAAAATGTTCTCCTGTCCTTAGAGTGCCTATAGAACACAAGATAGAGAACTAAATATTTAAGGGACACTTTGGAATAGTCCCTTTTCCTGTTAAGGAACACAAAACATAAAGGGTAAAGCATAGAGTCTGAGACAAATTGATTCGTAAATTTCAATTTACTCAGGACAAAGAACACTCATACATTCTGTCTACTCTCTCTCCATTCTGTCTTCTCTCTCTCTACCTCCCACCACACACATAGAGCAGGAGTTATATTTTATAGAGAAGGAAGCTGAGTCTCAAAGAGGAAAAGAACACTTTTGAAAGAATGTTATCTGTTCATCCCTTTGTTCACTGACTCCAGAAACCACCACCAAGCCCCTGCTGTGGACAGGCTTGTGCCAGATTCTCTGGACAGGGTGGTATATAAGACAGACTTCCTGTAACAGTGGTCCACTTCACCTGCTTATTTTTATTTTATTTTTTATTGATTTATTTTTTGGAGCAGTTACCAGGGATTGGACTCAGGGGGCACTCAACCACTGAGCCACACCCCCAGCCCTATTTTGTATTTTATTTAGAGACAGGGTCTCACTAAATTGCTTAGCACCTCGCTAGTGCTGAGGCTGGCTTTGAACTTGCGATCCTCTTGTCTCAGCCTCCCCAGCTTCTGGGATTACAGGCATGCGCCCACCACACCCAGATCACCTGCTTATTTTTAAGGGGACCTGTTTTTCTTCCCTCTTCTCCATTTCCCCCTACCTAACGGGGGAGGGGGGGGAGGGGGGCAGGGGAACAAGATTACCTTGAGCACACCCCCACCACAGGAAAGAGAAGTCACCGGAAGATCTAGGAAGTGACTCTCCCCCAAAATTGACAAGTGAATTTCAACTCACCAGCAGGGCGCACCTGGGACCCCCTGTCAGGGCGCACCTGGGATGCAGCCTTTGAATAGCTTCTTTAAAAGCCCTCAGTTTTCGCAGATGGGTGGGATCACAGCCTCTGGGACTTCTCTTTTGCTAGCAAAGCAATAAATCTTTTCCCTTTTCCTCAAAACTGTGTCCTTGTTATTAAATTGGCACGAATTGGCAGCGGGGACAAGGACCGAGCTTTTGGTAACATTCCTACTCAAACCATTGAAATTCTGATTCCAACCCCAGTGCCTTTCCTCGTACACCTAAGTACAGGTTTGGTAAGCTGTCTCCAGTGGCTTGCTTGCCTGCCCCACTCTCTGTGTCAGCACTACCACCCCCAAAACACGCCATCAACCTAGTTGTTATGCTAATGTACCTGCCAGCAGACAAGGTGCAGAACCAGCTTCTTCCTGTGAGTCCCTCCCATATAGAAATCCAGCACCCACCAAAGCTTGTCCCAACCTGGGTGCCTTTGAGAATGGCTGAGAGGTTTCCCATCGCTCCTCCACGCCCTATTGTAACCTACAGCAAAATCCATTTGAAATTTCACCTCTGCCAAGACTGCCCTCTAAATGCTGTCTTTTGGAAATGGGAATAGGATAAAGGTTGCTTCAAAACCAAAGGGGGTGGGGGTGGGGGGTGGATGGGAAAGGAGAGGGCAGGGAGTGGGAGGGAAAAGGACGCCAGACCCACTTTGCCTGCTCCCCAACTTCGCTGTGAGCCAACTCTGGCCAAGGTCAGAAGAGACTGGCAACACCCGAGCAGACAGACTTCCCTAGAAGATGCTCGGGAGTGCCTCGTGCATCTCCCCAGAGCCCAGGCAATGTTATTTCCTGGGGCAACTGCAAGTCACCGAGGATGAAAGCTGATGACTGAATGTCTGGGGCAGGGTGGGAGGCCTTGCCAGGAGGTGGGGGTGGAGCGGTAGAGAGGGAAGGAGGGGCGGAGACTTGGCTGGTTCAGCACAGACAAATCTCTTCATTTTTCCAGACTGGAAAAAGCTGTTTGGGCTGTGCACATTTGCAGAGAGTCACGGTATTTACTACGCTTCCTGGCTCAACAGATTTCTTTTTGTCATTCAGTCAAACGCAGCTTGTATTTTTCAGAGCAAGAGATGAACAGACTGTGGGGGACCTTCCTCCACGTTGTGTTCAAAAAACACATCAGGAGTGACTCAAAAAGCCCAGCCCGCTTGGGCAGCAGGGGTGGGTGGGGTGGCACGTTGCAGAGACAAAGACCTGTGTTTAGACAAATGCTGTCTTCCCCCTTGGAGGTACGCAGTGACATTCTTTTCCCAGCACACATTTTTTTTGAGCAACTGTAATAACAAACGGCTAGGCTAGGAACCAGTTCCTGCAGTTGACATGCGCCTCTTGGTTATTCACGTTGATGGAGGTGTGGGTAGGGTATAGGGGAGTGATAATCAAGAAAAGTGATTAATAATAATAGTAATATATTTTTCAAAAAATCTCTTCTTGCCAAAAGATGCCTTCTAAGATGTTTCTACCCTTAGAACACCCTTCTTTTTTGGGGGGGCAAGATACCAGGGATTGAACTCAGGGGCACTGAGCCACATCCTCAGGCCTTTTTTTGTGTTTTATTTTACAGACAGGGTCTCACTGAGTTGCTTAGTGCCTTGCTTTTTGCTGAAGCTAGGTTTGAACTACTGAGCCTCCAGCCTCAGCCTCTGGAGCTGCTGGGATTACAGGCCTGTGCCACCAAGCCTGGTAGAACACTCTTCTGACAGCAGTTGAACACTCCTGATACCAAGTGTGGGGGGGTTTTCTCCCCCCATGCAAAATCCATTCTCTAATATCAGATGGTAAACCTACAATTTAATTCAATTCTGACACTACCTGAAGTTAGCAAGAGATCCCACAGTCTGCCCCCATTTCAGATGCCAGTCATATGTCCCAGACTTGTAACCAACGAATGGGCTATACATTCAGGGGGTTCCCACAACTCTTCTTTGAGTTCAATAATTTGCCAAACAGGTTCTTGGAACTCAGGGAAACACTTTACTTATGTTTTGCAATTTATTATAAAGGTCACAAATCAAGAACAGCCAAATGAAAGAGAGGTACTGGACAAGGTATGGGGGTGGGGAGGGTGCAGGAAGCTTCCAAGTCCTCTCTACCCCAACGCTGTCCCAGAACCTTTTTGTGTTCACCACCCATGGTGCTCCCCCAGTTTAATTGTAGAAGAGTGTTTACATGCTTTAATCTCTAGCTTTCCCCTGCTCTTTCCAGAGGAAGGCAGGTGTGGGAGGCTCAAAGTTCCGACCCTCTAATCACTAGATGTTTTCGGTGACCAGCCCCAACAGGAGGCTACCTAGGGACTCCACCCTAACTGAATTAGCATAAACTGAGTGTGATTGAAAGGGGCTCATTATGAATGACAAAAGACTCTCCTGGCACTGGGAAAGTTTGCAGGGTTTAGGAGCTCTTAAGGAAGATTCAAAAGGGGGGATGGAGACAAAGACCAAATATATTTGTGTATCATATTACCTTGCTTAAGCAGAGTTCAGTACCAGAAGTGATTCTGGCCAGAAGTCAGATCACAAAAGTCTGTGGAAACGTTTTACGCTAAAAAATGAATTTAATCCAATAACACCAATTGAATGTGGGCAAGGTATATAGTAATAGGGGCAAAGGTGTCTAAGCCGGACACAGCTTGTCATGTACTCTGTATTTGCTTCTATTTATATATTTGTTTTTTTTAATTTTCAGTACTGGGGATTAAACTCAGGGCCTGGAGCATGCTAGGTAAGTACTCTATCATCACTGTGCTACATTCCCTACCTTTTTTATTTTCTACTTATTTGTTTTTGGTACTAGGGATTGAACCCAGGGGTGTACTACCTCTGAGCTACATCCCTAGTCCTTGTTATTTTTTATTTTGAGACAGGGTCTCACTAAATTGCTTGGGGCCTCGATAAATTGCTGAGGCCGGCCTCTCCGTTTGCAATCCTCCTGCCACAGCCTTGAGTTGCTGGGATTAGAGACATGCACCCTGGTGCCTGGTGTATTTTATTTTGAGAGTGTCACTGCTAAATCGCCCAGGATGGTTTCAAACCCGTAATCCTCCTGCCTTAGCCTCCCATGTAGCTAGGATTACAGGGTTGTGCCACTGAGCTCTGCTACACTTTACACTTTTAACAGAAAATGATGTGTGAGCCCAATAGCAGTCTACGGTGGAATTTAGGCACCAAGGATGAGCCAAATAGAGGAAGGAGGAGATCTTTCCCAGGCCCCCCTCACGTCATACTCCAAGTCTCCTGTGTGGGTAATACAAGCCAAACAACCACACCAGAAGCACAGTCATCTAATCCTGCTCAAACAACCTCGGAGTCATGCTGCCCCAGAATTTCAGAGTAGAAGCCTCATTTCCAGAAATGACATGACATATTCAGGCAACCTCTGTCCTTTCCAAACAGGAGGAGGGTAAATAAACTTATACCCCCAGCAACACAGGCTAGGATCACCTAGCCCTGTAATAAAACCTCTAATCTCTCCTCCTCTTCTCTGGGTTGGTAAAGCACAATATCAACCTGCATTAATTTAAAGAGAAAAGGGCCCACCCAGACTTCTCAGACCTGCTTCTGAGTCAGGAGCCATGGAGATTTAGGAGAGAGGAAGCTGGAGGGAAGTAGGTAAGGATCTTTAAGGAACAAGGGGATTGGGGGAGACACAAAGGCTATATAGTCCAAATTGACTATGCCAGGGCTGGCTGGCTGGCTTTCTTTTTCTTTTAAAAGATTATTATGGGTATTGGCAAAAAAAAAAAAAAAAAAAAAAAAAGACCAAAGAGTACAAAGTTTCAGTTGGATAGGAGGAATAAGATTTAGTGGCCGGGCTGGGGATGTGGCTCAAGTGGTAGCGCGCTCGCCTGGCATGTGTGCGGCCCGGGTTCGATTCTCAGCACCATGTACAAACAAAGATGTTGTGTCCGCCGATAACTAAAAAATAAATATTAAAAAAATTCTCTCTCTCTCTTTCCTCTCTCACTCTCTCTTTAAAAAAAAAAAAAAAAAAAAAAAGATTTAGTGGCCTATTGCACAGAATGGTGACCACAATAATAAACTTTGTATACTTTACAATTGCTTAAAAAAAATAGATTTTAAATGCTTTCACCACACACACACACACACACACACAGAGATAAGTATCTGAGATGACCTATTTGTTAACTGGCCTGATTTAATCATTCCACATTTTAAATGTGTATCAAAACATGACTCTGGCTGGGCAAGGTGGCACCTGTTGATAATCCTGGCTAATGGAGAGGCTGAGGCGAGAGGATCAAAAATTGGAGGTCAGCCTCAGCAATTTTAATGAGACTCTGTCTCGAAACAAAAAACAAAAATGGCTGGGGATGTAGCACAGTGGTAGAGTAAATGCCCCTGGATTCCATCGTAGTAACAGCCAAAAAAAAAAAAAAAAAAAAAAAAAAAAAAAAAAAAGATCACCCTGTGTCCCATAAATATATGTAATTATTATTTGTGAACTAAAAGTAAGCTTTAAGGGGCTGGAGATTCAGCTCAGTGGTAGAGTGCTTGTCTATCCAAGCACTTGGATAGACAAGGCCTTGGGTTTGATCCTAGTTTTTAAATTAATAAATAAAATAAATTTCAGTATGGTGATATAGCTGAGTGGTAGAGCATGTGACAGGCCCTTAGTTTGATCCTCAGCACCCAACCACCACATGCATACTTCAGGCATGTGAAAACAAATAAATGACTTAAAAAGACAAAATGTACATCATGAAAATTAAAGAACATTTATGCATCAAAAAGTAATGTCAAGCTGGGCATGGTGGCATAGGCCAGAAATACCATTGGCTGGGAGGCTAATGCAGGAAGATCATGAGTTCAAAGCCAGCCTCAGCAACTTAGCAAGGCCCTAAGTAACTCAGAGAGAACATATCTTTAAATAAAATATCAAAAAGGGCTGGGGATGTGGCTCCATGGTTAAGTACACCTGGGTTCAATCCCTGGTACCAAGAAAAAAAAAAAAAAGGTAATGTCATGCCAGGTGTGATGGTACATGCTTACAATCCCAGTGATTTAGGAGGCTGAGGCAGGAGGATCTTAAGTTTGAGGCCAGCCTCAGCAATAGTGAAACCCTGTCTCAAAATTAAAAAATAAACTGGGCAGGGGCTTGGGTTGTGGCTCAGTGGTAGAGCACTTGCCTAGCATGTGTGAGGCACTGGGCTTGATTCTCAGCACTGCATATAAAATAAAATAATCAATCAATAAGCAAGCTGGGCATAGTGGCAGACACCTATAATCCCAGTGGTTTGGGAGGCTGAGGCAGGAGGATCATGAGTTCAAAGCCAGCCTCAGCAATTTAGGGAGGCCCTAAGTTACTTAGCAAGACCTGGTTTCAAAATAAAAATTAAAAAGGTCTGGGGATGTAGTTCAGTGGTTAAGAATCCACATATCATATCATCCCACATCCGTTAGAACGGTATCAAAAAAACAAAAATAAAAACACAACAAATATTAAGTATTAACTAGGATATAAAGAAATCTGAACCACTAAGCACTGTTGGTGGAATTGTAAAAAGGTACACCTGTATGTTGAGTCCTCAGAAAGTTAAAAGCAGAATTTCCAGGGTTGGGGATATAGCTCGGTAATAGTCCAGTTGCCTAGCATACGGGAGGCCCTGGGTAAGATCCCCAGTGTCAAAAAGGAAAGAAAGAAAGAAAGAAAAACAGAATCACTATATGACTTAACAATTTTACTACTGGGTACATTACACTATATAAATTGAAAAAAAAAAGATAATATTTGCACACTTGTGCTCATAGAAGCATTATTCACAATAGTCAAGAAGCAGAAGCTAGCCACGTGTCCATCAAGGAATGGATGGTAAGCAAAGTATAAAATATGCACACAATGGAATATTATCAGGCCTTAGAAGGAAGGAAATTCTGACATATGCTCCAACATGGAAGCACCTTGAGGACACTATGCAAAGTAAAATAAACAAATCCCAAAAGGACAAACACTGTAGAATTCCACTTAGATGAGATACCTGAAGTAGTCATATACAGAGACAGTGAAATGGTTGTTACCAGGAACTGGGAGGAAGGGTATGTGGGGAGTTACTGTTTAGAGGGTACAGAGTTTCAATTTAGAGAGTACAGAGTTTCAATTTTACAAAATGAAAAGAAAATGGAAATGGATGGTGGCAATGGTTGCACCACATTATGAATGTACCCAACACCACTGAATTCTACAATTACAAATGGTCATGATGGTAAATTTTAAGTTAGGTGTAGTTGGGGGGGGGGGACAGAGTGGGGGGGGGGCATTGAACCGAGGGGCACTCAGCCAGGAAGCCACATCCCCAGCCCTATTGTATTTAGAGTCAGAGTCTCACTGAGTTGCTTAGCACCTTGCCATTGCTGAGGCTGGCTTTGAACAGGATCCTCCTGTCTCAGCCTCCCAAACCACTGGGATTATAGGTGTGAGCCACCACGCCCCACTTACATTAGGTGTATTTTAACACACACAAAAAAATTGGGGGTGTGTGGGGGGGGTGGGGGGTGGGTAAAAAGCTGGAATCCCAAATAAAAACCAACAACAAACAACTTGTTAAGGATGGAACTCAGTGCCATAGTACTTGCCTAACTTGTGGAAGGCTCTAGGTTTGATCTCCAGCACCTCAAAAGAGAAGAAACAACACAAAAACCTGTTACAGGTTTCTTTTCCAAAGTCAAAATACAGGGATGGGAAACGAATTTCAGTTGCTATGGAAATGGGAGTTGGCTGGGGTTTGCAGGAGCAGCAGCTGGAGTGAGCCAAGTAAGTGGCCGGGAAGCTGGCCCTGTGACAGAGGGGGCTTCGGGCTGGGATAAGACAACAACAGGCAGGGAGGGGGAGGTCTCTGCTTCCCCACTTCTCCTTTTATTATCCCCCCACCCCCACCCCATACTGGGGATTGAACCCAGGGGCATCTACCATGGAGTTACATCCATGAACATTTTTTAAAAATATTTTAATTGTAAATAGACACAATACCTTTATTTATTGATTTACTTTTTTTAATGTGGTGCTGAGGATTGAACTAAGTGCCTCACACCTGCTAGGCAAGTGCTCTACCACTGAGCCACAACCCCAGCCCCACTTGGACCTTTTTAATTTTGATTTTGATATAGGGTCTCACAAAGTTGCCCAGTCTGGCCTCAAATTTCAATCCTCCGGTCTTAGCCTCCCGGGTCCCTGGGATTATAGGTGTGTACCACCATCCCACCACCACCACCACCACCCTGGTTAGGCGCTCTGAATTGTGCAGACATTTGGAGTGATAGAGAATGGGGCGTGGGGGCGTTGTGTGTCTATGTTGCGTATGTATCATGGAGCTCGGGGAATGCCTGAGTGGGACTGGCTGTAACACTGTGTCTCCTCACCTTTTTTTCCAAACATAACTCTTCAAACTGATCTATGCCAGAAACACAAGATTGTTACAGGGTTGGCAGGACTTACAGGGGTGGTGGTGGGGGAGTTAAATTGCTGGTTCTCTTTCCTCTGTACTCACTGGTAGGGGACTGGGTCTATTTCAGAGCCTCATGGCACTGAGGGTCTTCTAGCTTAAGACTTCAAAAGTGTCTGCATGCTGGGTGTGGTGATGCATGCCTGTAATCCCAGTGACTCAGGAGGCCAAGGCAGGAGAATGGAAAGTTCGAGACCAGCCTGAGCAATTTAGCCAGGCTCTCAGCAACTTAGTGAGACTCAATCCTATAATACAAAATTAAAAGGGCTCAGTGGTAAAGCACCCTTGGTTCACTCCCCACCCTTAAAAAAAAAAGTGTCTGTATGTTCTCAGCATTGCTTTCTAGAGATGTCTTGATTAGACCTAGGGTGATGAAGAGTCTTTGCTGGGTCTCTTAGCAGGGCCCACCTGAGGGAAAATAATGCTTTTCCTATTTGTATCCCACTAAATGAAACTTTCCTCGGATCATATTGAAGGTGAGTTGGCAAGCGGACCTCACGTTTATAAGGGACTTAAACCTCAAAACTGAGGCGTGTATGTGTGTGTGTGTGTGTGTGTGTGTGTGAGAGAGAGAGAGAGAGAGAGAGAGAGAGAGAGAGAGAGAGAGAGAGACCCTTATTAGACTGGCTTCAAATGCCTAGGGTCATACAATCCTCCTGCCTCAGCCTCTAGAGTAGCAGAGACTACAGGAATGTGCCACCTTGCCTGGCTTTTCACACTTAGGCTTTTTAATCATTCTATAGCCTGATTGCTCTCTATTTTTTACTGCCCCTGGGTCACAGTGAGAGAATAAAAACAAAACAAACAAACAAAAAAAAACACTACCATTTTGCTGTCCTATTCATATTCCTTCAACTTTTCTATCAGGAGCCTCAAAAAGTGGAATTGAGCATTAAAAACAAAATACTTAGGAATAAACTTAATCAAGGAGGAGAAAGACTTGTTCACTGAACACTGTAAAACACGTTGCTGAAAGAAGTTAAAGAAGACATAAATAAACCTGGCGTGGCAGTGCACACCTGTAATCCCCGTGACTCAACTCAGAAGGCTGAGGTAGTGGGATCACAAAGTTCCCGGCCAGCCTTGGCAACTTAATGAAACCCTGTATCATAATTAAAGGAAAAAAAAAAAAAAAAAGTCAAAAGGAAAGGGGCTAAGGACGTAGCTCAGTGGAAAGTGCTTTCTAAACATGTTGAGTCCCAGAGTTCCATTCTCATTAATGAGTTCCATTTCTCATTAACGAACAAAAGACATAAACAAGTAGAAAGATCACTGTTTTGAAGACCATATAGAGATGTCAGTACTACTCACAGTGTTCTACAGATTCAGTGTAATCAAAAACTATCAAAATCCCAATGATAGGGGTGAGGTTGTGGTTCAGTGGTAGAATGCTCACCTAGCATGCATGAGGCACTGGGTTCAATCCTCAGCACCACATAAATATAAAATAAAGATATTGTGTCCACCTAAAACTAAAAAATAAATATTAAAAGAAATAAAAGAATCCATACTGAATTTCAAGGGATCCCCAAATAAAGCTACATAATCAGAACAACATGGTATTGGCATAGAGAGAGGCCTCTAGACGAACGAAAGATGATAGAGACCCCAGAAACAAACACTTGCATATTTGGGCAAATGATTTTCAATAGGGAACCAAGACCATTCGTTGGGGAAGGGACATTTCTTTTCAACAAATGATGCTGGGAAAACTATATTCATATGCAAAAGAATGAAGCTGTACCCTTATCTTACATTATATATAAAAATTGACTCAAAATAGATAAAAAATCTAAACATAAGAGCTAAAACTATAAAGCTCTTAGAAGAAAGCATAAGAGAAGCTTTATGACATTGCACAATGATTTCTTTTCTTTCTTTCTTTCTTTCTTTCTTTTTTTTTTTTTTTTTTTTGGTACTGGAGATTGAACCCAGGGGTGCTCTACCACTGAGCCACATCCTCAGCCCTTTTATTTTTTATTTTGAGATAGGGTCTCACTAAATTGCCCAGTCTGTCCATGAACTTGTGATCCTCCTACCTCAGCCTCCAGAGTCACTGGGATTACAGGTGTGTGTCACCATGCCTGGCTGGCAATGATTTCTTGAGTACAACACTAAAAGCACAGACAACAAAAGAAAAAGCTAAACTGAACTTCATCAAAACTTCTGTTCAAATGGAATAATCAATAGAGTGAAAGGTCAATTCACAGATGGGAATAAGTCTTTGCAATCATATCTGATAAAGGACTGATAACTAGGATATATAAAGAACTACAATTCGCTAGGTGAGGTGGTGTTTCAGCTACTCAGGAGGCTAAGGAAGGAGGAGCTCAAGTTTGAGGCCAGTCTCAACAACTTAGCAAGACCTTGTCTCAAAATAAAAAAAATTAAAGGGGCTGAGGATGTGGCTCAGTGGTAAAGTATCCCCTGGGTTCAGTCTACAGTACTGGGGTGGGAGGGTGGGGAGAAATATAACTCAACAAACAATAAAACAAAACAAAAACCCAGCCTGATTAAAATACAAGTTAAGGACTTGAATAGACATTTCTCCAAAGAAGACATTCAATTGGCCAACAAGCACAGGAAGAGATGTTCAACACCGTTAATCATTAAGAAAATGCAAATCAAATCTATAATGAGGGACTGGGGGTGTCCCTCGGAGGTAGAGTGCTTGCCTAGGATACACAAGATTCTGGGTTGATCCCCAGGAGCAAATAGAAGATAAAATAAAGATGGCAAATTTTTTGTCATGTGTGTTCTACCACCATAAAATTTATAAGTACATACAGATAAAGTAGTGTAAGTGATCCAAGGGGCAGCCGCGATCTCTGAGTTCTGCCCTTCCAGGCTACACAGTTAGGCCCAGTGAGTACCAGAGTTTTTCCTCTACTTCCTTTGTCTTGTCAAAACTTACCACAGTTGCCCACAGGCCCTTACGGGAGGTCAGCGTGTGCAAGTGGGAGAGAAAGGTGAGGACTGAGCACCTAGAAAGGACGTCCGTGCACCTAGCTTTGATACAGGGCTAAGGTGATAAAGGGTGTAAGGCAAGAGTCGGGCAGTGGGTGCTCTGGCAGTTAAGAGGGGAGAGGGGACTCTGGCTTTTGGGTGGTGTCACAGAGAAGGGGCAGTTAAGTGGATTGGAGGGAATGAGGATGTGCAGATGTGTGAGCTCCTGGGGGCACACAGGGCAAGGGTGTGTTTGGCTGGAGTGTGGTATGACTGAGAGGCAAAGATAGAGAGAGGGCTGGGTGAGGAGGTGAAACTGAATGCCAGACGACAGTAATAACCTTGTTCACAGAGGGCACACTATGTGCTTCATATCCAATAACCTTAAGGTGGCAATAGGAACTCTCTTTTTCAGGTGAGAAAGCTGAGGCTCAGGATGTTAAGCAGCTTGTCCAAGGGCATACCAAGCCGGCAAGAGAAGGAGCTGGGCTATGAACCAGGCTAACAGGAGTCCAGAATTTGAACCCAAGTAAGAAATGCCTTGGGGACTGGGGATGTAGCTCCAGGTTGAGCACTTACCTCACATGCACTAGGTCCTGGGTTCAACTCTCAGCACTGAAAGGTGCGGGGTGGAGCTCAAGAGCAGAGCAATTGCTTAGAGTGTGCAAAGCCCTGGGTTCCATCTCTAGTAATACAAAACACCCAACCCGCACAAAAAATTCAAATTCCATTCCCAAGAGCAAAGCTGGAATAAGTTAAACAATAAGACAACATTAAATTGGATTTTAACCCAGATTACAAAATAAATAACCATGAATCCATACTAATATAAATAAAAAGAAAAAAAATTTTGAAATGCTGGGGATTGACTTTTTTATTTTTTTTAAATAGTACTAGAAGTTCTCTACCACTGAGCTATATCTATAGCCCTTCATAGTTTACTTTGAGATAGGGAATTGCCAAGTTGCCCAGGTTGACCTCAACCTCGCCATCCTCCTACCTTAGCTTCCTGAGTAGCTGAGATTACAGACTTGCACCACCATGCCTGACTTAAAAAAAGGGGGTGAGGTGGGGCGGGGACAGAAGAACCAAATCTCCCACATGGAAGTATTCCAAGTAAATTATGTAGATGCTCTCCCATAAAGGAAGAGCAATATAACTCCACATCCCCTTAAGCCTGGGCTATACACACTGACTTTCTTTCCAGACACAAAGTGGAGAAACCTGACAGACACTACCTCAGACAGCAATCCAAGTCGGTATCCATGGTGACAGCCATGTTTACAGTATATATGCTTGATATGTGATGCAAATGATATTTTACTTCTGTGGTCTTCCTTATTACAACCCATAACCCCAGTGTAATCATGAGAAACATATGAGACCAATTCCAACATGGAGGGGACTCTATAATATTTCTGACCGGTATTACTCAAAAACTGTCAAGGTCATTAGAAATAAGGATATTCTGAGAAAATGTTGCTTCTGAGGGCACAGGCCACCTTCCCTCTCAAGAGGCTCAAGGAGGCCTTCCTTACCAGCTCCACATGCCACAGATTCTCCATATGCATTTTATTTTTCTTTTAGTTAAGTCAAGGTTCTCTATATGGGTAGAAAGAGAGGTCATGTAAATATGCAACTTTTTTTTTTTTTTTTTTCCGCAATGCTGATGATCAAATCCAGGGCCTCACGAATGCTAGTGTTCCAAAACTAAAAATTTTGAGACAGGATTTCACTAAGTTTTGCCCATGCTGACCTTGAACTTGTGATCCTCATGCCTCAGCCTTCCAAGTAGCTGGAATTACAGGCATGCACCCCCATGCCTGGCCCCTGTACATTTTTTAAGGCTGACAAAAGTCCTGCTTGCTCCAAAGTAATAATACTAACTCTTTAGTTAAGCATAAACAGTGTACAAAATACAGCAAACTTTAGCATGCTGCCCCCCAAAGTAGCAAACTCAGTGGTTTGTTGGGCTTAATGCCTAGGCTTCCTTTCCTGCCTCCTTGCTCTCTGGCACTCCTTATCTCTCGGACCTGTCAGAGGCGAGTGATAACAGTAGCAACAGTTTAAAATTGTGATGCTGCCAGTTCTACAATGAAACAGAATCCAACATCCCAGGAAACTGCCTCTCGGTTGCAAGAGTCATTACTACAGGATACACAGTAAGTCACCTCCAAAATGTGAGGAGAGTGTCAGATATTAGTGGAATGCACACACAACGTCTATGATTACTGATCTGCAAAAGTCCTTATGGATGGAACAGGATGTGTCTCTGGACGAAGCCGGAAGAGCAAGGTCTGGAAATCAAATCAAGACTTGACAATGAAAAGAAAAAAAGAAGGCAGGTCGATTGGATTAACATAAACTGCAGAAATAAGATGCAGAGGAGAGAGAGAGAGAAAGAGAGAGAAAGAGAGAGAGAGAGAGAGAGAGAGAGAGAGAGAGAGAGAGAGATATGATGTGATAGCTCAGAAGAGCAAGTTTGAGAGTCTGTCTTGTCTCCTACGTTGTCCAGACTAATGGGAACTCTGAAAATCTACTTGAGTGTTACAGGCAGCTCTGAGGTCTGGCCGGAGCTTCCAGAAATACCCTCTTGATAAGGACCTTAAGGCTGGTCCAGGGAGCGGGAGGAAGTCAAAGGTTCAGTAATTGTTTAGTCGTTATCTACCAGGATCAAAAGGATGGGAAGTTGCCTTTCTGGACTCTCCTATGAGGAGCAAGGATCCCAGGCTATCTGGCTATCAAAATCATTCATCTTGTTCACCTTGCCTAGAGTTCGTGAATACCAGCCTTCGAACCAGAATTTGGCTTTCTGTATGGCCTTTCCCGCAGGGGAAAGAATGTGCTGACAGGTTGACAGAAGAGTTCCAGGCTGCTCTGCTGTTCCTTCTCCCGTTGTGATTTAATATATTTGTGGTCTGGCTTCCTCACCAGGCTCCTGTGAATTTGGTTAGTCTATCCTGATTAACTCCAAGTGCACTAAAGAATTCCCATCTCTGGCCTGCAAAGAATTGGAACCGCCAACCCCCAGTCCCTTATGATGCTGGGCCCAAGGGGGTTCTTGACTGAGCAGCAGGTTTTCCCACTGCACCCCCACTCCTTCTTTTTTCCCCCAGGGCCAGAGCTTCCAGAAATATCCTCTTGATAAAGGACCTTAAGGCTGGTCCAGGGTTGGCATTAAACCCAGGGCTTCACCCACGACAGGCGAATGCTCTACTACTGAGCTACACTCCGGGTGTTTGCCTCCCCCCTTGACTTCATCACCTAGTTGTCTTCTCATCAGTCACCCCAACCACCGTCAGCTCCCTGCACCCAGAATGAACCGTGGGACACTTGAAAGAAGAATGCGAGGGCAACAAAAACCACTTTCTAGGTTCTGCTGAAGAAAAAAAGAAAAAGGAGGAAAGAAGCCCTCTGCTTGGGAGAAGATGCCAAGGACATGCAACAGAGAATAAGTGGAAGGAACTGGCAATATTCAATCCAGAGCAGGGAAGATCAGGAGAGCTAATCAGCTCCCTGTCATCCAATATCTAAAGGACTGTCGTGAAGAAAAAGGGACATATTTATTCTGGAGCTCCAGGAGAAAATATGCCAACCAAATTGTGCAGATTCAGGGAGACAGATAAAAAGAACATTTTAGGCCACTTTCTCTCCACCTTCAGTTATTCAAATATCACCTTCACTTTTTTTTTTTGCACCAGGGATTGAATCCAAGGGCACTTGTGCACTGAGCCACATCCCCTGCTCTTTTTTTATTTTGTATTTTAAGACAGGGCCTCGCTAAGTTGCTGAGGGCTTCGCTAAATTGCTGAGGCTGGCTTTGAACTCACAGTTCTCCTGTCTCAGCCTTCAGAGCTGTTGGGATTTCAGATATGGGCTACTGCCACAGTGCTCAAAACCTATTTTTTTTGGGGGGGTCATATTTGTGAGAAACAATAATATTTGTGAGAAGCAGTGTAATACTGTGATTGAGATGTGGCTCTTTGGTATAGTGCTTGCCAAGCATGCAAGAGGCCCTGGTTCAATCCCCTGCATCCCCCCTGCCCCCCCGCAAACACACACAGGAATAAGACTACCTGCAACTCTGACATTTTTTAGGGGGGGAATGGTGGGGAGGGACACTGGGGATTGAACCCATGGGAGCTTAACCACACAAAGCCACATCCCCAGCCTATTTTTTTATTTACTTATTTGAGACAGGGTCTTGCTGACTTGCTGAGGCTAGCTTTGAACTTGTGATCCTCCTGCCTCAGCCTCCTGAGCCACTGGGATTACAGGCATGTGCCACCTCGCCCAGCCTAACTATACAACTCTAGGCAAGTTACTTAACTCCCTGTGCCTGTTTTCTCAGAAGCAAAATGGAGCTTATAATAGTACCTACCTTAAATAGTACTTAACCCATATGGTTGTGATGAGGATTAATTGAATTATACATGCAAAATGCTTAGAAGAGCAGCCAGCAGAGGATGCAAAGAAAGGAGAACTTTCATACACTGTTGGTGGGAATGTAAATTAGTACAGCCACTGTGGAGAACAGTATGGAGGTTCCTCAAAAAACCAGAAATAGAACTGCCATATGATCTAGCAATCCCACTACTGGGTGTATATCCAAAAGAATGGGAATCAGTATGTCAAAGAGATAACTGAACTCTTGCATTTACTGCAGCACTATTCACGATAGCCAAGATAGGGAATCAATCTAGTTGTCCACTGATAGATGAGGGGGGGGATACGAAAAATGGTCTATATGCACAATGGAATATTACTCAGCCATAAAAAAGAATCCAATCTTGTTCTTTGTGGCAATGTGGATATTATGTTCTGTGACATGACTCAGGCACTGGAACACAAAAACCATATGTTCTCATTTATATGGAAGCTAAAAAAAAGTAGAGTCCAATAGTGGTTATAAGAAGCTAGGAAGGGATAGGGAGGCAGAGATGGAAGGAAGATGGTGAATGGGCACAGGAGTACAGCTGCATAGGAAGAATAACTTCTAATGTTCTATAGTACAGGAGGTCAACTATGCTTGAAAATAATTGTATATTTCAAAATAGCTAATAAAGAGAATGTGTGTGTGTGTGTGTGTGTGTGTCTGTCTGTGTGTGTGTGTGTGTGTTTTATTGGGAATTGAATCCAGAGACACGTTCACCACTGACCTACATCCCCAGCCTTTTTTCATTTATTATTTTGAGATAGGGTCTCGCCAAGTTGTCCAGGCTGGCCTCCTACTTGCAATCCTCCTGCCTGGGCCTCCAGAGTTGGTGGTATTACAGTGGTATCACAGTGCCTGGCTGCTAGCAGAGAGAATTTTGAATTTTCCCAGCACAAAGAAAGGATAAATGCTTGAGGTGATAGACATGACATAGTGAGTTAGGATAGACAAAGAGAAATGCTGAATCTTAAGGGAAACACCACAGGCTATTGAGATGCAAAAAACTCACAGTTGTAAATCTTGTGCAAGGTGCCCTTTGCCCGTGCCCTTGTAAAATGAAGGAAATGTGGAAGGGTAGGGAAAACTATTTGTGTGGTGCTAGGGATCAAACCTGGGGCCTCATGCATGCAGGGAAAGTACTCTACTTTCTGAGCCACATCCATAGTCCCTATCAATTTATTTTGAAGGAAACTTATTTTTTATTTTTTGGTGGAACTAGAAATGAGACCTAGGGCTTCGTGAATGCTAGGCAAACACTATACTGATAAGCCATACCCCCAGTCCTAATTTATATTACTTCTATAATAAAAAGTCAATAACACTGGTCATACATGGGAGGAAATTACAAAGATAAACATAATGTGATTAAATTATTACTTTTATTTTGTTTTGGTGCTGGGGATTGAACCCAGAGCCTTGGGCACAACTGTTTCTGTTATAATGTTACTAAATTATTACAGTTACTCTTGCCAGTCTCACATGCTGAATGGAGGACTGCTATCTTTTCAGTTCAAAGGGAGAAGAGCAAGTACTACCCGAGCCTTGCTGCATGCAGTTCGCTGAGACTTCTCATGGACCCGTCATAGGGAATTCAGTCTGGTAAGTTTGAGGAAGTGAAAGGCCCCTGTGGTTGGGGCACCTGCTCTGGGGAACGAGGGCAGCCTGAGGGTGCTGGAGAGGCAGGAGGGCACCCTCAAGGAGAAGGTTCAACTGGGCACAGTGCTGCACAACTGTAATTCCAACTACTCTGGAGGCTGAGGCAGGAGGATCACCCATTCGAGGCCAGCCTGTGCAATTTTGCAAGACCGTGCCTCAAAATAAAATTTAAAAAGGGATGATGGGGATGTAGCTCAGTGGTAGAGTGCCCCTGGGTTCAATCCCCAGCACCATAAATAAATAATAAATATAAGAAGTTTGAAAGTAAAAGAAAAAGGGATGGAGGGTGTAGCTCAGTAGTAGAGTGCCTCTGAGTTCAATTCCAATCCCCAGTTCAGGGCGGAAAAAATGAAGAGAGAGACGGCTTAATAGGAAACACCTTTCCTATTGTGCGACTCCAGATTCCTTGGTGCCTGGTCTTCTCTTTGTGCCACATCAAATCATCTCACAAGGCACCCAGTGAGTGGTACGCCAGAAAAAACTGTCAGACGCACGTCCTAGCACATGGGGTGGGTGCTCCACCCACCCCTACTCCCCAGCGCATCCCTGAAGTTACAGCAGACGCTTTCCAGATGCACTGGATGCCTCTGGCTTCTTTGCGCCTTAGGTCATGTTCTGGCTCCAGGGTGTGTACAACAGACACAGAGGTATGGGCCAGACGTGTCAGGCAGAGCAGGCTCAGCAGCAGGCCTAAACAATGAGACTAGAATTAGAGGAAGTACCCCAGCTTCTTGGCCTCTCCTGGGATACCTTTATTTATTTATTTATTTATGGGTTTCTTTTTGTCCTGGAGATGGAACCCAAGCACTGAGCCTCCCTTCCAGTCCTTTCTATTTTATCATTTTATTTTTACTAAGTTGCTGAGGCTGCCCTTGAACTTGCAATCCTCCTGCCTTAGCCTCCCAATTCGCTGGAATCACAGACCTGTGCCTCTGTGCCCAGCACACGTCTGGGTCACTGCTGAAACATGTTCCACAGCCTGTCCAGCTGTCGCTGAGGGATGGAGCCCGTGGCCCAGTGGTCCCTCACTCATCAGCACATTCTTTATTGGGTCTTTTCCTTGCTTTGGTTCACTGCTCCCATTGGGCTTTCTGGGATCATTTCCCAAATAAATTCCTGGCACCTGAATCCTTGTCTCATGATTTGCTTCTGGGGAAACTCCAACTATGGCACGGTTTTAAATTTCTGATGATAGAACGAGTCAGCCAATCAGCTGGTAAGTTCCAGTTTATTGGAACACTATAGAAACGGCTGAGGAAGTTCTTTGGAGATACATGGGTCAGGGGGTGATTCAAGTTGATGGGGATTCAGAATCCTTCAGAACCCCAATCCTATGATTCAGGATCAAGAGTTGGCAAACCAGAGGGCTGGGGTTTGTGGTGGAGCGCTTGCCTAGCATGTGTGAGGCACTGGGTTGATTCTCAGCACCACATAAAAATAAATAAAAATAAAGTTCTATCAACAACCAAATATGTATATTTAAAAAAAAGCGGGGGGGGGGTTGGAAAACCACAGTCCATGGTTATATCCAGCCCACTGCCTGTCCTCATAAAGCCTGTAAGCTAAAAAGAGCTTTTCAATTTTTAATGGTTGAAAAGAATTAAAAGAGGAATAACAATCTGGTGTGGTGGCACTCTTGCCTGTTCATAGTAATTTGGGATACTAAGGCCATCGGGGGCAAGTTAGCCAGATCCTGTCTCAAAATAAAATTTAAAGAGGCCTAGGGGATCTAGCTAAGTGGTAGAGCATCCCTGGGCTCAATCCCCAGTGTTAATAAATAAATAAATAAATAAATAAATAAATAAACACTTTTTGACACATGAAAATTATCTGAAACAGCAGGTGTGGTACCACACATGCCTGTAGCCTCGGCTGGCTACCAGGGAGGCTGAGGCAGAAGAGTCACTTGAGTTCAAGAATTTGATGTTAGTTTGGGAAACACAGTGAGATCCCAACTCAAAAAAGAAAAAAGAATTCTAAATTTGGGGTTGTGGTTATAGTTCAGTGGTAGAATACTTGCCTAACATGTACAAGGTACTATTTTTAATCCCCAGCACCCCCAAAAGTAAAGCCCCCCCCCATGTTATATGATACCCAAACTTTACTGTCTATAAAGTTTTATTAGCATACACTTGTTTACATACCCTCTATGGTAGCTTTTTTTTTTTTTTTTTTGGGTACTAGGTATTGAACCTACAGGCACCTAACCACTGAGGCACACCCCCCATCCCCAGCCCTTTTTATTTTTTATTTTGAGACAGGGTCTTGCTAAATTCCTGAGGCTGGCCTTGAACTTGTGTTCCTCCTGCCTCAGCCTCCCAAGCCGATGGGATTAGAGACATGCACCACCACACATGGCTTCTATGGCTGCTTTCGTACCATAAAGCAGAGTTGAGAAGTTGCAGCTGAAACTATAAAGTCCACACAACTCTGAATATTTACCAGCGAGACCTTTACAGAAGAAGTTTGCTGATCCTTGTTCAAGATCATTTTCCTGCAGGAACAAAAGGCCTGGTTGCTCCATTGAGGGCAAGGCCCACCCCAGACCAAGTATTTAGTGAGCAGTTTGAATAAAACTTCCCATTTCCTCTCTGAACATCTCTATGACACCCTCAATGCTCCTTCCACTTTCTCCAGGTATCCAGGACTCTTTCACTGAGGCATTAATGTCTTTATACCAGGAATATTTTCATTTTGGAAAGGACAGAGCTGAGCTTAGCGAAGCTTGCTTGTAATCTCAGCTACTCAGGAAGTTAAGGCAGGAGGATCACTTCAGCTCACAAGTTCAAGGTCAGCTGGAGCAATATAGTGAGACATGTCAAAAAAAAAAAAAAAAAAAAAAGAAAAAGAAAAAAAGACCTGAGAACTTTTCTTCTCCACACTCTGCCACTGTCCCGGGTGATTTCACCCAAGCTTGATGGCTTTTTGCAACCACTTGGTTACTGATTTCTCCCCCAACCAAACCAAACCTCCAGCCCAGGACCATGATGAGAGATCTCTGATGAATAACCCAATATCCTCTCAATAGTAGATTGAGATGACTCGGGGGTGTGGCTACATATTAGCAGTAGAACTCTGTGTGAATCATTTAATAGCATGGTTCATCAATTTTGTCGTATCTCAAAGGTGGAAATGATCCTGTGTGGCCTGCCAGAATTACTGTGCTAATCAGATGAGGTGAGAGCCGCCCACAAAAGTGTCACTTGCCCCCCCCCCCCCACCACCACTCCAGCACATCATTGCATTATTGACTTCTGCTTCCTCTGACCCCCACAGGTTCTCCATGAGCTCCCTCCCCTCACATGCTCTCGGCCACCTCTAGCCCTTTGCACATGGTAATATTTCTGCCTGAAACACTTTTTTCCTCTCCCACCACCATCTGGCTGATGAATATATAACCTTTGTGTATATTACTGTTTAAACACATTTTCCCCCTCTTTTATGTGCTTTTGGGGATTGAACCCAGGGACTTCAGCACACAAGCCACGCACTCCACCGCTGACCTACATTCCCAGCCCCAAGACATCTTTTTCAATATATATCATTTCATAACATTGAACTCAGACAACAGCCACGACTCATGCCTGAGTAAAGCTTATCTGACACGTGTTTTCTCCATAAGGCACATCAAAATCTTCCTGTGCTCAGGACACCAGACAGTAATTCTAGCACTAGGCTTGGGGGCCACTTTAAACATCCAAGTCACCCATATGACACGTGCACACACATGCAAACCACCAAACAAACCACAGAAAACTGGGTATGGTGATGCATACCCATAATCCCACTAATTCCGGAGGCTGAGGCAGGAGGATCACAAATTCAAACTTTGCCTCAGCAATTTACTGAGGCCCTAAGCAACTTAGTCTTTTTATTTTTTTAATTTTAATATTTATTTTTTAGTTTTCGGCGGACACAACATCTCTGTTTGTATGTGGTGCTGAGGATCGAACCCCGGCCGCACGCATGCCAGGGGAGCGCGCTACCGCTTGAGCCACATCCCCAGCCCCCACAACTTAGTCTTAAAATAAAAAATAAAACAGAGCTGGGGATGTGGCTCAATGGTCAAGTGCCCTGGGTTCAATCCCCAGTATCAAAACCAAACAAAAACAAACCACAAAAAGGATGCTCCTCCACTTGCAATAGGGTTAGATCCCAATAAACCTATACTGAAAATATTAAGTCAAGCAAGAAGCCCTAGTTCAAACCCCAATACCGCCAAAATTAATTAATTAATTAATAAAAGAAAAAGAGAAGAAAATATTGTAAGTTAGAAATAAATACCTAACCTGGGCTGGGGGTGTGGCTTTGTGGTAGAGCACTTGCCTAGTATGTGTGAGGCCCTGGGTTTGATCCTCAGCACCGTATAAAAATAAATAAATAAAATAAAGATATTGTGTTCATCTCCAACTAAAAAATTAAAAATAAAATAAAATAGAATACCCAACCTACTGCACAGCCACACAGTACACTGTGTCTACAGTACTGACCTTTTCCCCCTCATGATCCCATGATTGATAGGGCTACAACTCGTGGCTGCTGTCCAGCATCCCTCAAAAAGTATGGTGCTGCATATCTACCATCAGTTCAGGACAAGATCAAAATTCAGAATTTGGAGTATGGTTTCTACTGGAGGAGCGAGCATGGCTCTTACACTATCATAATACTGGAAAATTGTCACATCGGGCTGTCATAAGCCAGAGACTTTCTGTAGAGTGAGAGCTGGAACAGCTTTGTTTGACCTCAGCTGAGAACATGTGTGTCGGGTGACAACTTTTTGGTTGCTCTGCTAAGTCTATATGTGACTGGGAAAGTGCTAGGGATTTTGATCTGAGGGTTACAAACAAATTTTAGGGAGTCATGAATTTGCAAAGAATGAATCAACTGTACTTTCTTCTTGTTTCTCCTGTTCATTAGAGTGTGAAGTCACTGAGGGTCTCCAGCATTTGGAAAACATCCTGGCATATGGTGGGGTCTCAATAATAAATATATTACCAATGAGGGAGGGAGTCAATTCAGTGGAAATGCTTTACTCACGTTCAAGATGGACATAGATAGCCAAACATTATATGGAGACTCCATTCACCTGCACCTGTGCTAAGTGTTGTCTTCCTATTCTTTAAGCAAGGGACCCTCCAGGATACTGTTCTTTTGCACATGAATTGTCAAGGCAGTTTGCCTGGATTCTAATACAGGAGTTTGTCTAATTACTTATGTAATCAAGCAAGTGTTTTGGCCCCCTCTAAATCCCAGCTTTCTCTCTTTGTACTGGGGATTGAACCCAGGGGCACTCCAGCACTGAACTACATCCCCAGACTGTTTTTTTGGGGAAGGGAGACTACAGGGGATTAACCTTGGGGCAGGGATGCAACCACTGAGCCACATCCCCAGCCCTATTTTGTATCTTATTTAGAGACAGGGTCTCACCCAGTTTCTTACTGCCTGACTTTTGTTGAGGCTGGCTTTGATCCTCAGCCCCCCGGAGCCTTGAGATTACAGGCGGGTGCCACCAAGCTTGGCCTCCCCAAACCTTTTTATTTTTTTATTTTAAGACAGGGCTTCCCTAAATTGCCAAGGCTGTCCTGACCTTGTGATCCTTCAGCCTCGGCCTCCCAGGTACCTGGGATGGCAGGCATGTGCCACTTTCTTCAACTCTAAAGTGCAACACTTCTAGTTCTCACTTACTACCCTGTGGGTTATGGTGAGGGGTCAAAGTGGCAAAGCAGAGAAAGCGTTTAGAATTGTCTGGCACAGAGTGACTCTTTGGTAAACTCTGGCTTTCATTCTTAGTAATCCTCACAGTCACCCTAAGAGTTTCATGTTACCATACCCATTTTGCAGATGAGGAAACTGAAGGTAAGGGTGATTTAGTGAGTTGTCTTGGGTCATACTTAAGGAAGAGCTGACTCGGTGGGACTCCAAGCCCTTGCTGGTAAAATTTTGCTTTTATATAAAACATAAGGGGTCGTTTTTACTAGTTTTAAGGTTCCTTACTCTGCCTGCTCAGTTACATTTTCCTGAACTTCTCTGGGCTCAGGGTGGGGCAGAAGCCCATTCACTCCCCATCCTCCTGGAAACATTTTCCACTTTCCACATTGCTGTATTTCTGTTTCCTGTCCACTTTTTTTTTTGGGGGGGGGTTATTATTGGGGATTGAACCCAGGGGCACTTTACCACTGAGCTACATTCCCAGCCCTTTTGATTTTGAGACAAGGCCTCCCTAAATTGTTATCCTTCTGCCTCAGGCTCCCAAGCCCCTGGGATTACAGGCATGCACCAGGAGCCAGCCCCTGCCCACTTCGGGGGCTTTCAGAACAATTCCTGTTGGGAGTGGGGTTTTGACTTGTTACTTTGGGTTTGATAGCCCAAGCATAAGGAGACGCAACAGCATCATTTTAACCTGTAACTAAACATTCTCGGCCTTTCTCAAACTCTAGATCAATGATCTTCAAATCTGACTGTAAGCTGGAATCTTCTGGGAAGCTATTTTTTTCCCCCTTCTTCGGAACTGGGGATTAAAACTAGGGCCTCCCGCACGCACTAGACAGTCTAACCCTGAGCCACATCACCAGCCCTTTTTTTAAAGAAAAAAAAAAAAAAAAAATCAAGACAGTCTCAGCTAAGTTGCTGAGGGTCTCACTACATTGCCCAGGTGGGCCTCCAATTTGCGATCCTCCTTCCTCAGCTTCCGTAGTAGCTGGGATTACAGACAACTATGCCAAGCTCACGGGGAAGCTTTCAATATCCAGATGTCCACGGCCCAACCCAGACCAATTACATCCGAGTCTTAGGAGCAGGGGATGATGAACTGGGGCGTCAGCATGTTTACTGCTCCCTGAGCCGTGCCAATATGCACCCAAGTTTGAGAAGTAGTGCTGTGCACCCGATCAGCGCTCAGCTCCAGCGCTGGAGGCTTTTTGGTCAGCAGTAACTCCCTTCTGCATTGGGGGCTTGCCGTGTGGGGATCTGAGCAAGCTTCCAGAGGCCCGAGCTCAGGGAGGATGCTTGCCTGCAAACGACCTGGTGTTCTGCTCAGCTCTTAGGCCCAGCTCCGAGACTGCAGGTCTCCCGATCCCCCTAGGCAACAACACGCTCCCACGTCTCTGTTTGTCTCTGCAGATCACAAGCAGCGTTCCGCGGCCGCCACGCTGCCCACCCCACCCTCGAAGATTCTGGGGAAATGCCCGCGACTCAGGAATCCTACCTTGGCTGCAGGCGCTGCCCTCCAGTCTTCGGAATCCTAGGACTCAGGTTCCATCTGTCTCTTTCGCCTGCGCCCAGGAGGCGCCCGCTAGAGCGCAGGCGCCACCTAGTGGGCACCCGGCGGCCGCGCGGAGACTGGGGCTGGGAGGTGGGAGTGCAGTGCAGGGCGGAAATGCAGGGCTTCCCACGTGGGCGGTTTTCCAATGCACTGCGAACCCTAGGGCGCAGATCCGGCCTGGGCGGGACCACCCTCAACCCGGAGAGGGCCCTGGGACCTGAACTTGCTCTACTTTTTCTTGGGAGCATGAACCAGACCCTAGCCCCTGGCGTAGTATTCATCCTGCGATTTTCCTGGCTGGGCTCAGGGATCTTTCGTTTCATCCAGCAGCCTTCATTACACCGCAATTTGGCGTAACTTCTCTTAGCCATGCCAGGGGCATCAGAAAATGCAAAGGGTTTTTGCTCAAACCCAAGGAAGTCTTTCCTTTACCAGTAACCCTTTTTTCTTGACACCTCTCACCTTGTTCCCTCCATTCGCTTTCAACTTAGTTAAACATCCACTCTGTGTCGGTCCCTGTGCTGTCAGAGAGACACAATGGGGCGCCACAGGAGTTGGCAACCCCAGTAGTGTTTCTCACCGGGGTGCCATTGACACTTCTTTGAAGGGGGCCCATCCTGGTACTGGAGGCCATTAAGTATCCTTGACTTCTTACCACTGAAGGCCAGCAGCCATCCTTCACCATTGTGACGCGAAAAGCTCCCCATCCCATTTCCAGTTGTCTCCTTAGGTGGAGGGAGCATGATAATTTACTACCTGATAATTGTGTTCAGATGACACTTATTGAAAGGGAATGTCCCATTGCCAGATATTGAGAGTAGTGGGGACCCTCAACCACTTCCCTTTCCTAAGGCTCCCAGGTTTTTTTTTGTTTTTTTTTTTTTAATGAAGACATGCCAAAACAATTACAAAACTGGTGGACTAGCTGGGCATGGTGAACACACCTGTAATTCCAGTTACTTGGGAAGCTTTGGCAGGAAGATTTCAAGTTGAAGGCCTGTGCAATTTATCTAGACCCTGACTCAAAATCAAATAAAAAGGGCTGAGGATATAGCTCAGTGGTAGAGTACTTACCTAGCATGCACAAAGCCCTGGGAGCAATCCCCAGTAACACACATGTATGTGTGCGTGTGCGAGTGCACACACACACACACACACACACACAGTAAAAAAAAAAGGGGGGGGGGAGGGAAGGGGACTGTTTAGCATGTATACATTTCATTTTTTTTTTTTAACTTCAACAAACATTAACTGAGCACCTGCTGTATGTCAGACATATTTCTACAAGGGATATATGGAAGATACAAAAATCGCTGTCCTTATTGAATTCACTTTTAATGTAACACAGTGACATTTTTTCTTTTATTTTTTTGTGGTTCTGAGGATTGAACTCAGTGCCTCATGCATGCGAGGCAAGTGCTCAACCACTGAGCTACAACCCCAGCCCATAACATATTAACATTTTTACACACACATACACAGAAAAAAAAAAAAAAAACAGAACGGGATATAATTGAGTTCTCCATGGGTTAAGTACAGAATATATAAGAATGTCTGTTTAAGCCATATGCAGTGGTGCATGCGTGCCTATATAATGCCCGCCTGGGCAATATAGCAAGACAACAATAACAACAACAAAGAAAAGAATATGTATTTATAGGGCATGGAAGGCAGAGAGGTCTGGTGGTGGAGACACAAGTGTTGCAAAATTGCATGGGGAGTGTCTTCGTTTAATCCTGACAGTTTATCTCTGTGACAACACTTAGGGATAATGTCACCAGTGGAAATTTGAGTTGATCTGTGATAGTGAAGCCTGGGCCATCCATCAGCCCAGCCCACCCCCACTCTGTTAGCCTCCTGGTTTACCGGTGTGTGTGCCTACTTAATCTTTGCACTCTGTCCTGGTGTAATCTGGTCAAAGTGAACATCAAGGGCAGAGGAGGAGGTGTCATCTGGGGGTAATGCCTACAAGGGCAAGAGGAGGGAGTAGGAGGAAGGATGGGGGTCACAGACAGGGGCCAGTACCACCCTACTCATTAGCCTGGTGCCCTGGTGAAGGTGAACGGGTCAGAGAAGTGCTGACAGCCCCTGACATGTACCAACTGGCAGGTAACTTCCCGTTCTTTCACTTTTAAGTGCTGGTGAGTCACTTCCACTCTGCCCTTGCCCTAGTCCCTGCAAGAGCTCCCTCCCCACCTCTGTGCCCCAAAGCATGCCTGGGCAGAGTGCTGGATTACAAGGCTGGGATTCCAACCTGGCATCAAATGAGACTGAAGGTTTCCTTCTCCTAGGAGGTCTCCTGGCATTTTCCTTATTCTACCAATCATGGAATGTTTTGGAAACTGCCAAGTTATCAACAAGCAGCTCTGTTTTCCCTGAAGGTTGTGGTCTCCTTGAGGGGTGGCACATTGCTTGATAGGTAGAAGAAGAGGCAATAATGATAGGAGGGGGCTGGGATTGTGCCGCAGTCTCTGGCTGGGCACAAATCACGAGTCTCCACACAGCTTGTAGATTCAAACAGCAATTCTTTATTCCCGAACTCACACCGGCCGTCTACAAACACGTTCTGGGGGAATCCACGTTCTCTGCCCAAATCCACACTCTGCCCAAATCCACTCCACATGGGCTTCTGTCTCCCAAAATATACTGTCTGACCCTAAGAACTCAAGAGGAACTCAGCAGCAGGATACACCCTATTCTAAAGGGGGAACACCCTAATCTCCTATTATGCTAAACTGCCCTATTCTAAAGGGGGAACACCCTAAACACGGATCCTGCCCTGGTCCTTGAGCAAGGTCACCTTTCAGAAGTCCTTCCACTAGACAGCATGGGAGTAAGCTGGCAAGGAATTTGTCATACCTACTTGGCTGATGGCTCCCAGCAGGATTGTAGTTCAGTGGTAAAGTGCTTGCCTCACATTTGTGAGGCACTGGCTTCGATCCTCAGCACCACATGGACAAATAAAATAAAGTATTGTGTCCAACTACCACTAAAATAAATAAATAAATAAATATATATATATATATATATATATATATATATATATATATATATATATAAATAAATAATAATGATAGAAGCTGGGGTTATAGCTCAGTGGCAGAGTGAATCAAAGCCCTGGGTTCAATTCCTGACCCTGCAAAATCAAACAACAACATCCAAAAAACAAACATCCAAAAAACTTTGTCATAATATTAGACACTAAGAATTTTAGTTGGACTAGTTTAATTCTCACTCATCTTTAAAGTAGACATTGTTATTTTTTTTCCTCATTGTATCAAGGAAGAAACTGGGACTCATTGTGTTTCATTAACTTGAATTAGAGTTAGCAAGTGATATAACTAGTTCTTGAATCTGGATTAGATGATTCCAGAGCAGAGGCCCTGGAAAACTTCACTCCTATCTGCTCTGTGCTGGACACAGTGCTCTGTGTGTAGGACTGATAAGGGACTGGATGAGGTGCTCTCATTTTTATTTCATATTTTTTGCTTTGTTGTTCTGCCTGTTGCTTTCTTCAAAGGGACAGTTTTGTTTGTTTGTCTCTGTCTCTCCATTTTTTCACTTTCAGTGTTAGAGATCCAACTCAGGGCTTCACACATGCTAAGCAAGCCCTCTACCGCTGAGCTACACTCCCAGTTTTTAATTTTTTAAAAAATTTATTTATTTATTTATTATCTTTTATTGATTTTATTTTATTTTTTAAAAACACGACAGCAGTGGAATGGATTACAATTCTTATTACACATAGAGAGCACAATTTTTCATATGTTCACACCAATTCATGCCTTTATACATGTACTTTGGTTTTTTTTTTTTTGCACTATAATTCTTTTTTTTTCTTTTTTAACATTTATTTTTTAGTTTTCGACAAACACAACATCTTTTGTCTATATGTGGTGCTGAGGATCGAACCTGGGCCGCACGCATGCCAGGCGAGCTCGCTACCCTTTGAGCCACATCCCCAGCCCCTGCACTATAATTCTTAATACACATAAATACCACAAGTCTTCATATCACTGTTTGTATATAAAGTATGTTGACACCCAATTCAAGTCTTCATACATGTACTTTGTATAATTATATCCATCACATTCCACCATCCTTGCTATTATATATATATAAATATTGTTAATGGACCTCTGTTTTATTCATTTATTTATACACGGTGCTGAGAATCGAACCCAGTGCCTCACACATGCTAGGCAAGTGCTGTACTACTGAGCCACAATCCCAGTCCTCATTGTTTTTTAAACAACAATAAAGTTATGTTCTGAGATCTGACTTTCTTTTTTTAAATGAAGAGCAAGTCTCCATTAAAAAAAAGAAGAGGGCCTGGTGTAGCTCAGTGATAGAGCACTTGCCTACCATGGTCAAGGCACTGGGTTCCAGCCCTAGCCCCAGCCCCAGAGCGAGGGGGGGGGGGGAGCCAGGTCCACTGGCACAGGCCTGTAATCCCAGTGGCTCAGGAGGCTAAGGCAGGAGGATCAAAAGTTCAAAGCCAGCCTCAAAAGTTCAAAGCCAGCCTAGGCAATTTAGGGAGGTCCTAAGCAACTTAATGAGGCCTTGCCTCAAACAAAAACAAAAACAAAAACAAACAAACAAAAAACTTAATTAGAATAAAACAACAACTACAAAAATCAAAAAAAAAAAAAAAAAAAAACGAAAGCAAAACCCCCAAACCCCAAACAAAACATAAAACAAAAAAAGGGCTGGGGATGTGGCTAAGTGGTTAAGTGCCCCTGGGTTCTTTCCTTGTTACCAAAAAAAAAAAAAAAAAAAAAGGTGGCCATCTACATGCCCAGAAAAGAGACCTCATCAGAAATCAACTTTGCTGGCACTTTGTTCATGAACTTCTAGCCCCAGAATTGTGAGAGAATGAACATCTGTGAGTAAGCTACACACCTGTAGTATTTGGTTACAGCGGCCCCTGCCAACAACTAATACTCACCCAATGGCGAGTGTGTATTTGATTTTATAAGAAACTGCCAGGGATGAAGACATCAGTAGTAGAGTACTTGCCTAGCATGCAGGAGTCCCTAGGATAGATACACAGCACTACAACAATGAAAAACCTGCCAGTCTCTTCCCCAAATGGCTGTACTCTCGTATTCACACCAGTGACCTGTGAAAATAAGTTCCACAACCTTACTAACATATGGCCATGTCAGAATTTTTTCTAGGCAGTTTTTGTGATTTTTATGTTGTGTGATTTAAAAAATTGACCTGTCCTTACCAAATTTAATTGCCAAAGAATTGGGTGCCGGGGAGAGTTAAAGGAAGTTAATCAGTAAACATCTGCTAAGGCCAAACCAGCAAAAAGACTGTTTACGTGGAAATCTTGGTTTAAATCCCATCACACTTAACCACCAGAGCCACTGTACTCTTTCATATATAAAATCTTTGGACTATTAATCTCAACCAGTCCAGAGGTACCAACTGCTTTTTCTTCCTTTTTTCTTTCTTTCTTTTTAATTTTTTGTTTAGTTATACTTGGACACAATATCTTTATTTTGTTTATTTATTTTTATGTGGTGTTGAGGATGGAACCCAGGACCTCACATGCATGAGGCAAGTGCTCTGCCACTGAGCCACAACCCCAGCACCTCTTTCCTTCCTTCTTTCCTTTCTTTCTTTCTCTCTTGCTCTTTCTTCCTCCCCTCTCTTTCTTTTTCTTTATTTCTTTTGATTGAACTATTGTTAAGAAACATCCCCAGTCCTTTTAAATTATTTTATTTTATTTTTTTTGGGGGGGAAGGGTACCAGGGATTGAACTCAGGGGTACTCGACCATTGAGCCACATCCCCAGCCCTATTTTGTATTTTATTTAGAGACAGAGTCTCACCAAGTTGCTTAGCACCTCACTTTGGCTGAGGCTGGGTTTGAACTCATGATCCTCCTGCCTCAGTCTCCAGAGCAGCTGGGATTACAGGGGTACACTACTGTGCCCAGCTACCAATTGCTTCTTATAGACCATGCTTCTGTGTTAAAGCATTCCCTACATTGTGCAATCCCATTCCTTTTATCTGTAGCCAAATGTAGGTTTGTTGTTGCCTTCCTTTGCCAAATTTTTGTTATAAACTGGGCATGGTGATGCTCACTTGTAATCCTAGCCACTTGGGAGGCAGAGACAGAAAGATCTAAAGTTTGAGGTCAGCCTCAGCAACTTATGGAAATCCTGTCTGGAAAAAATAAAAAATAAAAATAAATAAATAAAAGGACTGGGATACAGCTCAGTGAGAAAGCATGCTTGGGTTAAATTCTCAGTTCAAAAGAAAACACACAAAGAAACACACACACACACACACACACACACACACACGGATAAGAGGAAAATCAACTATATACCTTGATTTCAGATTTACTTAATCTTGAACTTTGGTGGGATGCTATTCCAGCTTTGTGTTCATATTCGACTGATTACAGGTAGAGGATGAATTTCTAATAATGTTGAAGGCTTAACATTATTAACATATTATAAAAAATATTTTTCTATTATATAGAAAAAGGGATTTTAAACTTTTTTTGCTTCTCTTGTTATTCTAAAAATGAAACTTTCTAATAGTCAGTCATCCCAGTTTATTCTAAAAGTTTTCACAGGAGAATAATCACCCAAGTAGGTGTGTTTTGAGGTCCTGATTTTCCTTAATATGGTTTCCTGGGCAGACAAAAGATTCCTCATAGTTTCTATATCTGTGGCTGATCGTTTTGGATCCAAATAAAACCAAAAATGATGAGGCATAGTCAATTTAATTCTACATTTGGAATAAAAATGTTATTAAAGCCAGGCACGTTGGCACACGCCTGTAATCCCAGATGCTCAAGGAGGCTGAAGCAGGAGTTTCGAGAGTTCAAAGCCAGCCTCAGCAAAAGCAAGGCGATAAGCAACTCAGTGAGACCCTGTCTCTAAATAAAATACAAAATAGGTCTGGGGATGTGTCTCAGAGATTGAGTGCCCCTGCATTCAATCCCCAGTACCCATCCTCAAAAAAGTTATTGAAGTTAAACATATCTTTTCACATTTTGTTTCTACTACTTTGTAAATTAAATTTGCTCAATTTAAGGAAACAAAAACAACAATTTTTTTGTTGTTATAAAAAATGCTCTCCGTTCTGTTCTAGTGGATATTCTTCCAGCTGCAATCTAGCCTTACGCTGCTGGTAGTTTGCAGAAGCTTGTCCCAGGACCTAGTTCTTTTTCTGAGTAAACCATTTTATTTCTGAGATCCCTCAGACGCAAGAGTTTTGGTTTAATGTAGTTTTACCTAAGGAGTCAGTGAAAGCTGGAAGTATTTTGAATGTGTCCTACTGAAGTCCTCTCCATCTTGGGACTGTCCCAACTCCACATCTTGGCCTCATTCTATTCCTAGGGCAGTGTTTCCTGAGCCAAGCCAGCTGGTGGATCTGGCAGATAATAGTCTTCATCCGTGGCAAATCCATTTCTAGAAGTGGAGGAAGATGTTAGGTGTGGCCCACAAAGCTGGCCCTTTTCTTCATTCATTTAAAGTTTTGCTGTCATTGTTGAAATCCTGAAGACTTTTAAACATTCAAAGATGGGACCCACATTTTTTGGCCCCATAGATTATATAACCAGTCCTGCATGTGGTGAGGCCAGAAACCAGCCAAGGACTCTTACCCCGTTCACCTGGCAAAGTACCCTTCACTGGTTCTTGTTGACTGTGCCTCGGAACAGATCCCTGCCCAACCCAAGATGTTCTCTCCTGGATCCTGGAGCTGCTGCTGCCTGCCTCTTGCTTTCACTTGGGTTCAGCCAAATTAATTCGGAGGCTTCACCGAATTAATTTGGCCTTACAAGCTCAATTCCCAAATGAGGATTTGCCCTAGTGAGAGTCTCAGGTGAACTGGAGGTAAATGGAGGTTCCTCTTCTACTTTATCACCCCCACAATGTACTTTGGCATTTATATGGCAGATAGAAACTGACAACATCATCTGGCATCTGATCTTCCTAATTGCCACACTACTAAGCCCAGTTGGCAAGAAGCTTTTTAAAATATTTTTAGTTTTTTTTTTTTGGTGCAGGGGAGGAGGAGGTACTGGGGATTGAACTCAGGGGCACTTGACCACTAACTCACATCCCTAGCCCTATTTTGAATTTTATTTAGAGGCAGAGTCTCACTGAGTTGCTTAGAGCCTTGCTTTTGCTGAGGCTGAACTTGTGATCCTCTTGCCTCAGTGTCCTGAGCTGCTGGGATTATAGGTACACTTTTTTTTTTTTTTTTTAAAGTGATTTATAGCCAGGTCCTCCTATAATCTCAACTACTTGGGAGCTGAGGCAGGAGGATTGCAACTTTGAGGTCAGCCTCCGTAACTTGAAACCTTGTCTCAAAATAAAAAGAGCTGGAGTGCAGCTCATTGGTATAATGTTTGCCTAACATGCCAAGGACCCAATCCTTAATCCCCAGTCCTGAATTAAAAAAAAAAAAAAAAAAAAAAAAAAAAAAAGGAGGAGGAGGAGAATTATAGGTGAGTTTAGCCACATTCTTGCAGACCACTGAATGCCCAGGTTCAGGCGGGAGGAATGGTGTTAAGTGGAGGCACAGGCAGAAGGGAGCTTGAGATGGGCTTTGGAAGCCCAAGATCCTGGGTATGTATCCTGAGCTGGCTGCTTACCAGGTTCATGACCTCAAACCTGGAGCAACTAAACTAACCCCTCTGGATTCTGGATTTCAATTCTAAAGAGGGATTAGTAACACTTCCTCATAGAACTGGGTGATTGTGAGGAGTAACCAAGATGGTTTGTGTAAGGACCCTAGGCTGACACGCACCGGCCTCTGTAAGTGAATGGGAGTTGATGTCACCTGACTGCAGTGGGCATACACAGGGGAGTCAGGAAACAATCATTGTAAAACTCCTGCTTCTCTGAAAAGTCACTTCACAGCCTGCTTGATCTCCTTCTAGCCTTCTGGGAGCTGGGTCAGGATTACCAGTTCCCTGTTAAGAGTGAGGAACAGGAAACCTATGTGATCAGAAAATAAAACAAGGGTAGAATACAGATCACAGGAATTCCTAATGCCAGATCTACAGCACACTAGACTCAAAAAATGTTTGTGGGGCTGGACATAGTGGCCCATTCCTGGAATCCTAGAGACCCAGGAGGCTGAGACAGGAGGATGGCAAGACCAGCCTCAGCAATTTAACAAAACCCTAAGCAACTTAGTGAGGATTGGTCTCAAAATAAAAATTGAGGGGGGAAAAAAAGGCTGGGGATGTTTCTTAGTGGTAAAGAGCCCCTGAGTTCAATTCTCAGTACAGGGCAGTGGTTTCTCAGGGCCAGAGGTGTAGCTCAGTGGTAGAGAGCCTGCCTAGCATTCAGGAAGCCCAGCAACACACACACACACACACACACACACACACACACACACACAAACACACACACACACACACACACACGTGTTTGCATCAGAGATCATTCAAAATCTTTACCCATGTGTCTCAAATCCAAAGCATAATTGTAAAAGGACTTAGAGATTGGTTTTGCTAAAAGCACTGACCCTTCACTTGGGCCTGCAGATATCCACTGGGTAGCTCAAAGCAGGATAAAGCTTGCGTCTCTGCCTTCATTTTGCATCTGTTTCTTTTACTACCTTAAGCCTTGAATAAAGCTGGTAATCCTCTCCTTTCAAGGCTAAAGGTACCAGGATAAGAGTAAGATATTCTGAGATTCACAGGGACATCATAATCAACAGATTGTCAACCGACAGCTCTTATAACATCCTGTTCCAGATCACCGGAGCAGCACCTAAAAGTCTCCAGCCATTGCCCTAAACCTGAGGACCTAACACCAACTTGTCTTTCTAACTTGTCCTTCCTCTGAGTCATTCTCTCCTACAGTCACCTGATGGATAAACAGCTTGTGACAAGAGTCAAAATTACCTACACCCCAACCAGGAAGAAGCAAGTTTCTTATTGTGGACAGGACTCCACCTGACCCATCCTGAGATAATGGTCCACCAGACCACTGCTTGACTGTGCATACTGGCTGCCCCCACCCTGGCCCCCACAGTTTTGTTTCTTCCCTTATTTAAACCTGAAGCTCATATCGGTACCCCTGAAGACGAGGCCGATGTCACTAGTCCCCTTGTCTCTCCAGTATGGCTATGCTGAATATTATATTCCTTTCCTATTTCATCATTACTTTTGTCATTTGATTTTCTTTTGGGGTGAGGGCTGGGACTTCCCTGAAGTCAGGTTCCCTAGCCTCGGACTCTGGCAACACATTGACAACCTCCCAGCTGATAATACCTGTCACTGTGCATGAAGATGGCCTGATGGGGTCTCTAAAAGAAATAAGATTAAGCCTGGCATGGTGAGTCATCCTGTAATCCTAGCTACTAGGGGGACTGAGGCAGAAGGCAAGTTCAAGGCCAGCCTGAGCAATTTTGTGTTTTTTTTTTTTTTTTTTTTTTGTGTGTGTGTGTGTGTGAGATCCAACTCAGGGCCTAGTGCACTAGGCAACACTCTACCCCTGGGTTACAATCTCAGCACCAGCCTGAGGTAGAGCCCTTGCCTAGCATGCACTAGGCCCTGGGTTTGATCCTCAAAACACAAAAAAGAAAAAAAAAATTGGATAAGACTAAAAAAGTTTAGAAAATAAAATTAGCATAGGGATAAAGAGGATGGAAGGTTATGCTTGGGCTTGAATCTCAACTCTTCTTTTTCCTGGCTCTTGGTAACTACCTCAGATCACTTAATCTCTGTGCCTCAGTGTCTCAATCTGTAAATAAGGATTAAATAATATAACCTGTCAGGTGTGGTGGTGCACACCTATAATCCCAGTGACTCGGAAGGCTGAGGCAAGAGGATGGAAAATTCCAGGTCAGCCTGGACAATTTAGTGAGACCCTGTCTTAAAATTTAAAATGAAAAGGGCTGGAGCTGGATGCTGTGGTGCAGGTGTGGGATCCCAGAGGCTTGGGAGGCTGAGGCGGGAGGATCTCCAGTTCCACCTCAGCCTCAGCAACCTAGTGAGACCCTGTCTCAAAATGAAAAAATAAAAAGAACAGGGGATATTGCTCAATTGTTAAGTGCACCTGGGTTTGATTTCTAATAAGACAAGAAAAAAACAAAACAAAACAAAATTGAAAACACCCCAGGTGCCCCAACTTACCTGTCAGGGTTGTGAACAGTTAATTAATGTGAACTGTACTTGGCACACAGTACCACCCATCGCCTGTTCTTCTTTTAATTACCTACATGTTTGGGTAACCCTGAGAGGCTTGGACTCCGCATTCTTCCACACTGGGCGGAGTTGGCTTTTTGGGAAGGGGCTGGCTTGCAAGTGGGGGTCTGTGACTCGCAGACTTGGATGTGACCCTGGGACAAGGAGGGAGGCCACGGCTTGTTGCATGGTAACAGGGCCTTGGTTGCGTGTGAAGGCAGGATGTGTTTACAGGTAACTAGGTGGTGGTGGTGGTGGGGATCTATAAAGAAGCTAAACAAAAGGGAATTCCTGGGGTGGAATGAATGGGGCACACCGCCGGGAATCAGCCGGGTTCTCTGGAAGGGCCACCCTCCGAGCCCTGCCCACTCGGCAGGGGGCTCCCTGTGCACCGGGGGCGTCTCCTTGTAGCCATAGAAACCGAACCAGCTCCCTCTCCAGCAGCGGTCCGAGGGTTATTTAATTCTGGCTCCTGACGCCCTGCGCACGTACCTGCCTCCTCTCCGAGGGTTCTAGGGCACTGACCCACAGCGTCCCACTGAGATGGGGTGCCACTCCAGCAAGGGCACCGAGGTGGCGCCTGAGCCCCAGAAGTCTGGAGAACAGTCCAAGGGAGAAGAACCGAGCGTGGAGCCTGGCGCCGAGGCAGCGGATGCCAAGGTCGCCCCCCTGGAGGATGGACACCCCGAGCCCCAGTGCTGAGCTGCTTTATTCCGGAGTCGGACCTGGCCTCTATTCTGGAGGCGCTTTGGCCTCTGAAACAGGAGACAACCCAACATTCTGAGAAGCTGCGCGCAGAGGGAGGAGAGCGAAAAGTCCCCCTTGCTTGGGATCCAGGCTTCAGAACTGGGCTTTTCCTGCTGGGGTGGAGCGTGGTGTGGAGGGAGTGGGACGATCTCAGGCACCTACTCGCCCAGCCTCCCGCAGAGTTCAAAAGAAGTCTTCGGCTTCTGGAAATGAACAGGCCTGGCTGTAGACTCCTGTGGTCCAGTGACACTCTGCCCTTGGGCTGTGACAGTCCGGACCCCCCCACCCCTGTCCCCCAACCTGGTGCACTCTCCGGAACTCTGGAGACTCTGTGGTCATAACATTGATTGCGGTGTGTGGGTCTCCATTTGGGCTCTTTGTCTCCTTTTTTTTCAATGGTTGGCTACACAGCCGACGTCCCTGTCAGGAAGGGCTTTTTTCTTTCTTTCTTTCTTTTTTTTTTTTTTTTTTTTTTTTTTTTTGCATTTGGCTCACTGCACACTGTTTGCATGAATAATTTAATATTTAACTTGCAGTATTGTTAATGAATTGTGGGAATGATCAGGATCAGATGGGGATCCCTTAAATGGAAGGCATGAAGCTTTGGTCATTCAGTAAGTGGCCCTTTGAGTGCCGGTGGGAAGGAAGGAGGAGGAGGGATTCAGGTTGCTAGTTATTAATCCCCAGAAAAAGGTCGGTCTGCTAATATTCACATGTCTCCTCCCAAATGTCTGTCAAGTTGAACCTTCTAGCATCTGAGCTATCTGCATCCAGCCTTCAAAAATATTTCACTGTTTACTAACATGTCTGTCAACCTCTCTTTTTTCTCTCCTTGCATGTGTTTTGGTTTTAATGCAAATGCTAAAGCATTTTCATTTGAAATCAAATAGACATGTTTGCAAATAAATGACGACACAACACATTTGAAGGACAGGATGGGGAGGTGAGACTGAAGGATTGGCAGGGAGGGTGGGTGCAGTTCTGTGGAAGTGGAGTGAGAGCAGGAGGGAGCTTTCCTCTTGCCAGGCATCATGCTGAGAACCCTCCAGGGATAGTTTGATTCACCCAGAAACACCAACCCATTTTACAGGTAAGGAGAGTGACTTCCTTGAGTATGGCCAGTCATGATTAGCAGACACCAGATTTGAACCCCAGAAGTATGGCTTCTGAACCCATGCAGAGTCTTGCTTCAAGAAGAGGTTTTTGCTGGGTGGGGTGGTATCTGTAACTCCAGCTATTCTAGACCCTGAAGTAGGAGGGTCACAAGTTTGAGGTCAGCCTCAGCGATTTAGGTCTACCCCATCTCAAAATAGAAAAAAAAGAACTGGGATGTAGCTTAGTGGTACTGAAGTAGAGGAGGGTCTTTCTGGTGAATAAACTGAAATTCAAGTTTTTTGTTTTTTTTTTTTCCTGACAATCTGCTGTAAAGCAGGAACCGTTTCTCTTTATTCATTTGGACTTAACTGCCTGAGGAGCAATAGGCCTCTGTTTAGCTTGGAGTCACCCTACTGTAGATTGACTGAGGCATTTATTTTTACTCTGATGAGAGGGAGGAAGAGGAAGAGGAAGAGGGAGGAAGACGATAAAGAGGAAAGGAGATAGAGGAGGAGGGAGGAAAAGGGTAGGAAGAAAGGAGGGAGAGAGAGAGAACTGACATGGTGGCACAAGCCTGTAATCACAGCGATTACAGGGAGGCTGAGGCAGGAGGATCACAGGTTGGAGGCCAGCCTCAGCAACTTAGTGAGCTGCTGTCTTAAATAGTAAAAGGGCTGGGATATGGGTCAGTGGTAAAGCACCCTGGGTTCGATCCTCCCGGACAAAAAGGAGGAGGTTTAGAGTAGGAGAGGGAAGGTGTGCAATGGAAGAGAAAGCCTATAAGGTACTAGAAGGGATCCTTATTCTCTGCCACAAGAACTTGGCAAACCAAAGAGGAATTTTTTTTGTGTGTATGTGGTGCTGGGGACTTGAACCCAGGGCCTTATGCATGCCAGGTAAGCACTCTACCAACGGAGCTATATCCCCAGCCCTGGGGAGGACTTATTTTGAGACCATAAGGTGACGGTGGTAAAGAAGAAGGAAAAAAGAAGAAGAAGGGAAAGAAGTGAAACCATTCGGCCTAAACCTTAACTACAAAAGCTTCCTTCTGCTTCAGCAGAGTCTGAACAGGAGCAGGAGGCCTCATCCGCTGGCCCCAAGCCCTGCTCTGTCCCTGGGGGTGCTGAGCTTTCTGTGGGCCAGGAAACAGGCTTGGGCTTGTGGCTGGGGATCAGGAAGTTCAAGGTCTCCTCCTACAGCCTCCTGGGCTCAGGCCAAGCTTTGGGAGCTGCTTTCACTTTTTTTGGGGACACTTCTGTTTTCCTTTTTCCTTCCTCCTAATGGAAATTCGCCTGGTTTAACAGGACAGTGCTGGGGAGGACAGGGCTCCCACTCAGGACTGGTGGGAGAGTGAGGCTTGGAGGCCTCGCAGGACCCACCTCAGAAGCCGAACTCGCTCAGCTTCTTACCTAATCGAAAGAAGGAGGCTCTAGGCCAAAAGTTCAGAAACCTGGGTGGTCTGTCTTGCTTCCATTTGGGATGGAGCAAGATGCTCTTTCAGTTAAGTTCAAGGTCTCTGAGGGCTCTAAAGAACAAGATCCCTCACCCACCTCCAGCTGGGTGGCAGGCATGCTGTAATTTGCCAGGGAGTTAATCTCTAACAGGAAAAAGCACTTGCTGTTTCTTTTTAAGGACATTCTCCTTGTTCCACTGGGGCCTGGTATCACTCATCTCCCTCTTTCTGAGCCCCAGGAATAACTCAAGTGCCAGGTGAAAGTGGTCAGGACTATGTCCACTTTAATATGGCTTTAAGGCCTGGGAGTCTGCCCAGATGGCTGTCGCTTGAAAGTCCTGGCTCTAGTACACTTCCAAGACTGCTGGAAGAGAAGATTTGTTGTTAGCTAACTTATCTTTCCACACATCCTTCTGTCTATGTCTCCACCTTTACATGCCTCCGCCCACGTACCCATTTATTTATACATTCACATTCAGTTTTTACCCTGAATTTTTCAGTGATATGAGGCAACAAATTTTCCCTTTTATTTATTTATATATATATTTTTGGTACCAGGGATTGAACCTAGGGTCACATAACCATTGAGCCACATCCCAGCCCTCTTTTTTTTTTTTTAAAATTTGAGACAGGATCTTGCTAAATCAAAGTCATTAGGGCCTCACTAATTTGCTGAGGCTGGCCTCAAATTTGTGACCCTCCTGCCTTAGCCTCCCAAATTGCTGGGATTAGAGGTGTGCGCCACCACACCCAGCTTAAAATTTTCCCTTTTAAATCAGTTCAGTCATTCAGTAAGTATTGAGGTCCTACTCTTCCATCACTCACTCACACTTATTCATTTTTTTTATTAGTAAAGCAATTACTAGGTGATTACTTTATGCCAAAATTCTTCTTCTTCTTCTTCTTCTTCTTTTTGCTATTAATGGATCTTTAATAAAAGATATGGAAAGGTTTTAATAGAAAAGAAACATTATCCCAAAATGTATTGTTAAATTTGGCCTGAATTGCCACTAAAGGACATTTGGGTGGTTCAGGCATGAACTTCCATCTTTTTTCTTAAAATTAATTAATTAATTAATTAAAAAATTATTTTTATTATTTATTTATATATGACAGCAGAATGCATTACAATTCTTATTACATATATAGAGCACAATTTTTCATATCTCTGGCTGTATACACAGTATATTCACACCAATTTGTGTCCTCCTACATGTACTTTGGATCATCACATTCCACCATCATTAATAACCCCCTGCCCCCTTCCTTCTCCCCCTACCCCTCTGCCCTATGTAGAGTTCGTCTAGTCCTCCCATGCTCCCGCTCCCTACCTACCCCACTATGAATCAGACTCCGTATATCAAAGAAAACATTCAGCATTTGTTTTTTTGGGATTGGCTAACTTCACTTAGCATTATCTTCTCTAACTCCATCCACTTACCTGCAAATGCCATGATTTTATTCTCTTTTATTGCTGAGTAATATTCCATTGTGTATATATACCACCTTTTTTTTATCCATTCATCTATTGAAGGGCATCTTATGCCAAACTTCTTAGTGTTAATAAATTGTGAAATTACAAAATAGGGTGGTTCAGAGAGTTCTTAATTATCTAGGGGATACCCACATTCGACCTTCCAGACTAAGTAAGAATTAGCCAGGAAGAGAGGATGGGTATTTCATTTTTATTTTTTATGATGCGGGGATATAACTCAGTGGTGGAATTCCTACCTAGCATGCTTGAGGCCTTGGGTTTGACCACTGAGCACCCCCTGCCCCATGGGTTTTTCAGAAGGGAAGTGTATGACCCAAGGTTGGATTCAGGAAGCTGCATGGAGGTTAAGACAGGAAGATCACCTGAACCCAGACACCAGACTGGGCAACGTAGCAAGATCCCATTGCTAAAAAACAAAAACATGGCTGGGTGTAGTGGCACATGCCTGTCATCCCAGCGGCTCCGAAGGAGGCTGAGACAGGAAGATTACAAGTTCGAAGCCAGCCTCAGCAACTTAGACCCTGTCTCAAAATAAAAATAAAAAGGACTGGGGATGTGTCTCAGTGGTAAAGCACCCCTGGATTAAATCCTCAAGACTAGAAAACAAAAAAGGAAACCTTTAAAAAAAAAGAAAAAGATGGGGAGTTCACTGAGGGACTTAGGCAGAGGAATGACGCCTGAACATTAATTGCTTTTGACTGCTTTGTAGTCTGTCTTCTGGCCTTGTTAAGTAGTAGCTAGCAATAAGCAGTGCAATGCAGGCGAGGTCACAAGTGTTCTTTAAATCCCTTTAGGGTCTTCTTTAAACTGAAGTAGTTTAAAGTAGATGAGAAAGCAAAGGGTGGTAAGTTAATTTGTAGAAAATAAACAGAAAAGCAAGGGAGCTAGTTGGAAATCTCATCAAGAGGAAAGGATTCATGAGACTCACTCTTGACAGCGTTCACTGAGGTCGATGTGAAGTTGGGAATTAGGGCTGTAAGCGTCTCCAGTTGTCTGGGAAGGAGGATTCCTTTAGTAGGGCAGGTACACTAAGGTAACTTCTGACCAGGTACTGACCCCAGTGCCCATATTAACATGGGATTGACTTGTAGATGAAGCCCCCCTAAATAGGATGGCCACCATGATGGTTTCAGAGAGGATCAAGGTCAACGACTCCACCACTCAATGTGAAGGAGGAGTTGAACACCTGGTTGGTGGAGAGTACAGAAGGTGGTCCCCAGTTCTCCTGGGAAACACCAAACAGTAATAAATTTGGAGACAGCGTTGTCTCCTTTGTGTTCTCTGTTCAGAGAGGGCCCACTCTCTCCCGAGAGTGTTCTCTGCTTGAACTTCACTTTGCTTTTATTTTACTGTCACTTGTACTCTTCTGTGATGTTTGGTGTCTGACTTTAAATTTTCTTTCATTGGAATGCAAGAACTGAGGTTTGGAGTTTTAGCTCCTGCTTTCCTGTGACAGTAACATCTCCTGTCTTTTCCCCTGGGGAAAACTTTTCTGACCCACGTGATTGGTGGGGCCCCATCCCATCCTCGGATTCCAGGTTGAGCATTGCCTGAACTGGTCAGAGTGATTGATTAAGAGTATGGCACATGATCTAAATGAGTCCAATGAGAGTCGTCTTTGAACGTTTTATTGAACATATTAGGAAATAAGTATTCACCTTCATTTTGAGATTAATAAAGTAGACCAGTTTGAGCCTGGAATCTCTTGGAGGCAATTTTCCTACCACTAGGGAAGGACTTCTTTTTTCTTTATTCTTTTAGTATTAGGGATTGAACCTAGGGATGCTTAATGACTCAGCCACATCCCTAACTCTTTTTATATTTTATTTAGAGATAGGGTCTCACTAAGTCACTTAGGGTCTTGCTAAGTTGCTGAGCTTAGCTTTGAACTTTCGATACTCCTGCCTCAGCCTCCTGAGCTGCTGGGATTACAGGTGTATGCCACTGTGTCTGGGTACAATAGACTTTAAATCATGGGACTTTATGGCCTCCATTATCAGGTAACCCAATTCCCACAATAAACCCCTTAGAATATATCTCTAGATATCCTATTGGTTCTATTCTCTGGAAGGCCCTGGCAAACACAGGAGCTTACGTAACATTATGTCTTTCAGCTCTTAAATCTTAGGAAATTTATTTTGGGGTTGTGGATGCCTTCTTAGACCCCTTGAGTTGGTATTAGGTTTTTGTTTGTTTGTTTTGGATTGGGGATCAAACCCAGGCCCTTGAGAATCTAAGCCCAGCTGTCTACCACCAAGTTACACTCCTATTCCCTGTGTAAAGGATTTTTTAAAATTGTATTTTAAGGTGAGAACATTTGAGGAACAGATGACGAGGAAAGAAATCCTCTCTGTTCTTCCCTTATCTGACTAAATCATAGCCTCTCAAAAAATACATGTACTGCTGGGCGTGGTGGCACATGCTTATAATTCTAGCAGTTTGGGAGGCTGACTGAGGAGGATTGCAAGTTCAAAGGTAGCCTCTGCAATATAGGGAGTCCCTAAACAACTCAGCAAGACCCTGTCTCCATATAAAATATAAAAGAAAGAGCTGGGGATGTGGCTCAGTGATTGAATACCTGTGGGTTCAATTCCTGGTACCAAAACCAAACCAAACCAAACCAAACCAAATAATCAAAAAAACAAAACAAAACAAAAACAAAAACAAAAAAACAACCATGTACTATTAGCCCTCACCAAGTAGAGATTCCTGGGAATGCAGCAGCTGAGAAGACCAATTGCCCCTTCCCATTTGCATCAGAATGCTCAATAGAAGGCTGAGGGTGGATTGCACTGATAGAATGTTTGTTGTGGGATGCTCAGGGTCCTGAGTTCAACTCACCTCCCACACTGCAAACAAAACCAAAACCAAAATTCAAGCAAAACAACAACAACAACAACGAAAAAAAAACAAATCCAAAATTCAAAATGAAACAAAAGCAAACAATAAAAATCCCTCAAAGGTAAAAGGAAAGCGAGGAATTGGGACATGGGCAAGTGAGAAATGAAAGATGGAAACCAGGCAGAGATAAACAGAGTTTATTTGTCAGAGCTCATCTCTCCATAGAGGAGAGAGGCAATAGGAGCTTGGGGTTTGGGAATTTAATGGGGGCAGGTTCAGGGATTAGAGCCGGGGGTCCTAATGCAGGTGGGTAAGGGTGGGGTAGGTACGAGGGAGTGGTGATATGCCTTTGGGTGGGAAAGAACGCAGGTGTGAAGGGTTGGATTGGTAAGAGGGAGTGGTGAGCCTTTCCCAGAAAGGCCCTTGGGCAGGAAAGCAAAAGTTTTTTTTTTTTTTTTTTTTTTTTTTTAAACGGCAGCTGTCACTTAAGATGGCCATCCAGTTGCTAAGCAAAGACCCTACAAAAGGAAGGTCCATATTTTCCCATTGAAACCCTAAACCACCCCTTTTCGTTGAGTTGATAATGTAAACCTTTACTTTGGCCCATTCCATGAGTTTCCCATTATTGGGGATTCCTGGATGCTAGTGTGAAGAAAAGACTGAGCCAGGGCTGGAGTGCAGGTCAGTGGTACTGCATTTGCCTAATGGACACAGAGGTCCCCCAGCACTGCAAAGCATCAGTTTCCGGCACTGCAAAACAAAAACAAAACAAAAGCAAAACAACCCCCATTTTGGTCAGCTTTTTCACCACTGTGACTGTAAGACCTGACAAAAACCATATTAGAGGAGGAAAAGTTTATTTGACTCACAGTTTCAGAGGCCTCAGTCCAGAGTCAGCCAACTCCATTGCTTTGGCCTGAGATGAGGCAGCGTATCATGGCAGGAGCATGTGAGGGAGGAAAGTAGCTCAGGACATGGTTACCAGGAAGCAAAGAGAGAGTTCTGCTCATGAAGTGCAAAATATATTCCCCAAATGCATGCCCCCAGGACTCCCATCTCTTCCAGCCACACCCTCCCTGCCTTTGGTAACCGCTGGTTAATTCCTAACAGTGAATTAATGCACTGATTAGATTAAGGCTCTCATAACCTGATCATCTCACCTGTGAACTTTCTTGCATTGTCTCACACATGAGCTTTTGGGGGACACCTCACCTCTAAGCCATAACACCCCCCAAACCTCATTAATTGTCTTTATTTTTGGTGGTGGTGGTGGTGCTGGGGATTGAACCAAGGGGGTGGAGCCTGGGAGGCCAGGACTCTACCAACTGAGCTACATCCTCTGCCCTTCGTTAATTATCTTTTCTCAGATTTGCAGTCTCCAATCTCTGTACCAAAGTTTTTTTTTGTTTTGTTTTTTGTTTTTTTTTTCTCTAACCAGGCCTAAATTCAGCTACTTGTTGCTCAAAAGCCAATACTTGGGAGATGAGAGTTGATGAAAAAGAAATGATTTTTTTCCCAGGGCCAGCACCCTGAGAAGATGGGGGGAGACATCATCCCCATAAAAAGGCCATCTTAGGGAACTCAGGTACATGAAAGAACTTTTATAGGGAGGAAGAAGAAGTTGGGTGACAATGGGCAGGAAGACCATATACTGAGCAGAACATTTGTCATCCAGAGTAGGAGTCCACTTTTTTTTCCCCTTCTGGCCAGACACTGTAATTGACCTTGACCTCCTATGGCTATTTATTGTAATTCTTTAGATGAAACACAGTAATTTGCGCACTTTGTGTTAGTTATGTTCAAGACTAAAGAATCAGGAGGGGCTTTACACATGCTGACATTATCTGAAGGTCAGCAGAGGTTCTAGGTTTTGTGAATTGGAAGAGATATTATTTAACAATTAACATCTTACTCATTTAGGTGCAGTAGAATTCTTTAGAATTTAGAATGCCAGAAAAAAGGGAAAGGAAGTCAAAGGACAACTCACAAAAGGGTGACTACTGTTACAACTCCCCACTGTTAATCCTTCATTCCCTCTCTCTTCCTTCCTTTCCTCTTCCTTTCCTCCCTCCCTCCCCCTCCCTCTCTTCCTTCTTTCCTTCTGGTTCTGTGGATTGAACCCAGGGCCTTGCACATGCTAGGTAAGTACTGAGTCACATCTTTAACCCTTTTTAAATTTTATTTTAACATAGGGTCTCACTGGGGCTGGGGATGTGACTCAAGTGGTAGTGTGCTTGCCTGGCATGCGTGCAGCCCGGGTTTGATCCTCAGCACCACATACAAACAAAGATGTTGTACCTGCCGAAAACTAAAAAAAATAAATAAATATTAAAAAAATTCTCTCTCTCTCTCTCTCTCTCTCCCTCACTCTCTCTTTAAAAAAAAAAACAAAAACAAAAACAAAAAAAAACATAGGGTCTCACTAAGTTGTCCAGGCTGGCCTTGAACTCGTTATACTCCCACGTCAGTCTTCCAAGTAGCCAGTATTACAGGAGGGCTCCATTACATCTGGCTCTCCATTCCATTTATTTATTTATTTTTCTCATTTTTTAAAAAAATTGGTGAATGATAGTTGTACATAATAATGGGATTTGTTGTTACATACTCATACATGCACAAAATATAACAATATAATTTGGCCAATATCCCTCCCCAGCATTTCCTCCCTCCCTCCCAGCCTTCCACTTTTTGGTTCCTTTCCTCCACTGATCCCCCTTTGATTTTTAGGAGATCTACTCTCACCTTTGTTTTCCTTTCTAGCTTTTGCATATGAGAAAAAACATAGGACCCTTAACCCAAGTTTGACTTATTTTGCTTAAAATAATGGATTCTAGTTCCAACCATTTTCCTACAAAGGCTATATTTTCATTTTTCTTTATGGCTGAATAAAACTCCATTGTGTATATATACCACAGTTTATTTATCCACTCATCCATTGATGGACACCTAAGCTGGTTCAATATTTTGACTATTGTGAATTGTGCTGCTATAAACATGGGTATGCATGTATACTATAGTAAGATGAGTTTAATTCTTCAGGGTAAATACCAAGAAGTGGTATAGTTGGGTCATATGGAGTGTCCACGCCTAGTCTTTTGAGGAGCCTCCAGACTGATTTCCATAGTGGTTTTGCTAATTTATATCCCACCAACAGGGTAAAGGTGTTCCTTTTTCTCCACATCCTAACATTTATTATTATTTATATCTTGATGAATGCCATTCTGACTGGTATGAGATGAAATCTCAGTGTAGTTTTGATTATTCATTTCATTTCTATGGCAAGTGGGGCATTGACTCCATTATGGCTACTTCCTGCTGAATGGAGGTAAACAGTGGGATTTTTGAAATGAAAGACTTTCACGGGGTAAAATATGCAATTTTTTGTTTGTTTCTTTTTGTTTTGGGGGGAGGGGTAGTCAAAGGCATTCATTTGGCTGCTAATTTAAAAGTAATTTAACTAGTTCTTGTACATTTAATTCAATACTTTCAAATCCTAAATAGGTTATGATGATGATGATGATGATGATGATGATGATTGATATTCATTATTGGAAACCTGAGAAGATGGGGGTTATTATGCATGCTAGGCAAACTCTGTACCACTGAACTATATTCCCACTAGTTTTTATTTTATTTTGAGACATGGTCTTGCTAAATTTCCTAGGCTGTCCTCAAACTTGCAATCCTCCTTCCTCAGCTTGCCAAATAGCTGGGAATCCAGGTATACATCACCACACCTGGCCCCATTATTGTTGGTAGTAGTGTTATCTCTAATTTTAAGATTCTTTTAAGGATGGATCTGATCTCAGATGGCATTCAAGAAAGTCAATTAGAAAACTAGTCTCTGAAACCTTGGAGAATGAGGTTGGAAGGGGAATTTTCTGCCCAAGAAAGTCATTGGAACCCAGGGGCAATTCCAACCTGCATCCTTCCCCCCCACCTGCCTTCCCTGAGGGGAGGGCCTGCCTGCAGAGAAAGAGCATGTATCAAGTGCGAAGAAAAACTCTTATTTGAGGAAAAAGTGGAGAGAAAAATCATAAAGGAGCCAGAGAAGGACTAAGCCACATTGATAGGAGATGGTGACCAATGGTTTCCAATATTGAATATTTGCCAAGTGCTGGTCATTGTGCTCAGAGATGTTTTGTAGATGTCATCTAACTTGCTTCTTACAAAAGCTCCATGTGGCAAGTAAAATTCACACAGTGGTGTGTGAGAAAACACATTTCTTCATTTTTATTTTTTGGTAGTAGGGATTGAATCCAGGACTGCTTTATCACTGAGCTATACCCCAGGTCCTTTTTATTTATTATTTTGAGACAGGTTCTCACTAAGTGGCTGAGACTGGCCTCAAATTTATGATCCTCCTGCCTCAATCTCCCTAGCAGCTGTAATTACAGGTGCATGTCCCTGCTCTTGGTAAAACAACACAATTAAGAAGGTTGCATGAATTGCCCAAGTTAACAAAGTTAGTTAATGATAGCACAATCATGTTTTTTTTTTTTTTTTTTTGGGCACTGGGAATTGAACCTAGGGGCTCTTAACCTCTGAGCCACATCCCCAGTCTCTTTTTTGTTTTGAGAAAGCATCTCACTAACTTGTGATCCTCCTGCCTCAGCCTCCTGAGTTGCTGGGATTATAGGTATGTGCCACCACACCTGGCCAGGACAAGAAGTTGAATTTTAGAAACCATGGTTTTATCTGTTTTTTTTTGGGGGGGGGCTTGGGGTGGGGAGTACCCGGGATTGAACTCAGGGGCACTTGACCACTGAGCCACATCTCTAGCCCTATTTTGCATTTTATTTAGAGACATGATCTCACTAAGTTGCTTAGCATCTGGCTTTTTGCTGAGTCTGGCTTTGAACTCATTATTCTCCTGTGTCAGCCTCCCAAACTGCTGGGATTACAGTCATGCACCACTGCGCTCAGCTGAGGCGATGGTTTTATTCACAGTAGTGGGTTGAATAGTGTTTTCCTCAAATTCATGGGAGCCTCAGAATGTGACTCTATAAGAATATGGAATTTGAAGATATTATAAGTTAAGATGAAGGCATACTGAGTTTGGGTTAGCCCTTAACCCAATGATGGTGTCTTCAGAAAAGAATGGAGAGAGAAGTTTGGACATGGAGACACAGGGGAGGAAGATCATGTGAAAAGGGAGGTAGAGACTGGATTTGGGCTTCCATACTTCCAGAATAACCATGACAAAAACTCCTTTGACCTAGTTTGGCTCAGGCTGGTCTCAGCCTTCAGTGCCTGACCTTGGTCTCTTTAGTCTAGTTTTCCTGGGTCAGTTTAGTAAGAATCCCCCATTCTCAATTTCTGATCAAATTCCTCATCTTCTATTCTTGATATCTAGTTCCCCTGCCTGCCTGCAGCAAGAATCCTGTTGAATTGATGTAGCAAGAATTTCCCTCACCTTTGATGTTTCCTCTTTGTGAGTTTATATATACTGATTCCCAGTGAATTCACTGATTCCCACATTAATTGGCTATAAATTCCCACATTTTTTTTTTTGTTTGTTTTGTTTTGTTTTGTGCTGGGGATTGAACCTGGAGACACTTAACCATTGAGCCACATCCCCAGCCCTTTTTATTTTTTTAATTTTGAGACAGGGTCTCATTAAGTTGCTGAGGTTGGCCTTGAACTTGTGATCCTCTTGTCTCAGCCTTCTGAGTCATTGGGATCACAGGTGTGTGCCACCACTCCTGGTCCCACTTTTTATTGTATTTTGAGTTTGCCCAATCACTCGCCCTTATTACAAAATCTATTTGTAATTGTTCCCCTGAATAAAATCTGTCTTACTGTCATCTCTGTGTGTGTGTGAGTATTTTGTTGTGCTGGGGATCAAACCCAGGGCTTCCTGCATGTTAGGCAAGCACTCTTCACTGAGCTATATACTCCAAGTCCCCTGCCTCACAATCTTAAAAAAAAGTTTTTTTTTTTTTTTTTTAAATCTGGGGTTACCAGCAGCTGGAAGTAGCAATAGTCTTTACAGTCTCCAAAGACAGCATGAATTTAGGGTGTGTAGCTCAGTGGTAAAGCACTTGCCTAGCAGGTATAAGGCAGTGGGTTTGATCTTACTCACACCCCCCGCCCCACACACACATACAAACACTAAGCCTGAAATGCATTTGTACATGATTTTCCCAAAGTGCATCAGAACAAATGCATAACATGCACATTCTATCAAGCTTACTCTCGCTCCTTCTTTCTGTGATGAAAAAATATTTCTTTGTGCCACTGTGGAAATTAAGGAAACATGTAAGACAATGTGATCAGACAAAATACTTAGAAGACCTAGTTTGGATCTAACCCTAACCCTAACCCTAACCCTAACTTTTTTTTTTTTTTTTTTTTTTAAGAGACAGGGTCTTGCTGACTATAGTCCATTTCTAAAAATACAGTTATAATTTGGTTACTTTTTTGAAGGCAGACAATATAGTTGTCTTCAAATATTTGAATTATGCTCCAATGGAAATGTTAGGCCTAGTATATATCATCTCTGAGGAGAGACCCAGAAATAATGAGTGGAAAGTACATGGAGGAAGATTTCAACTGATTATCAAGAACTTTCTAAATATTTAAAGATACTTAATCATGAGGGCTGGAGATGTAGCTCAGGTGGTAGAGAGCCTGCCTCGCATGTTTAAGGCCCTGGGTTCAATCCCCAGCACCATAAAAAAATAAATCCCAGCACTATAAAAAAAAAATCATGAACTGTGTACTGTGTTATTTTGAGAAATAATGAGTTTCCTGTTTGAGGATGTTTCAATTTCCAGAGATTGGACAATTCTTTCCTGTGGTATTGAGGGCTCATTCAAGCATGGGAGAGGATTTGGACGGGATTGGAAGCAGTGTGGGATCGTGGTCAAGGGCCTGCCTTCAAAATGTGGCTTGATCTCTGAAGGGGAGAAAAAATGACTTTCTGTCTACACTCCATAGTGCTTAGTGGGGATTCCCAAACAAAGGGCAGATTAATGAGACAAAGCTGTACAAAGTTAATATAACACGCATACCTCCTGTATGCCCAGGAAATTCTCAGGGAGATGCCTAGGAGTGAAAATCCAAGAGTTGGGGCTGGGGATGTGGCTCAAGTGGTAGCGCGTTCGCCTGGCATGCGTGCGCCCCGGGTTCGATCCTCAGCACCACATACAAAGATGTTGTGTCTCCCAAGTACTAAAAAAAAAATAAAGATTAAAAAAAAAAAAAAAAAAATCCAAGAGTTAATCTCAAAGGAGTGGTTTAAACTTGAAGTTTAGATGCCACTGTTTGCTAAGCCAGAAGCATCTGGGAGAGGCAGGTTATGGAGAGATGGTTAGGAAAAGAAGGGTAAACATGAGCAAGGTTGTAATGCAGAGGTAGGTCAGAGCCTTCTGCCCTCTGCTGTGGGGAGGGGGAGTCTAGTGATTTACTCACCTTTCTCCTCCTGATGCAGAGGGGAGCCGACGTTATGCAGGGAGATTTCCTCTACAGATACAGGGGGTTTCTCCTAGGAAAATGTTAATTGCCACTTTTGTTTTTAGAGCTTTTTCTATGTCTGCTCTTTCTCAAAATAGTTAAAAAAAAATTCTTAGGCCAGACAGGCATATTGGGGTAGCATATTTCCACCCCCTATAGTCATATTTTGGAGTGATGTGTCCTGAACTCTATCACTGCTTACCAGCTACATGGCCTTGGAGAAATTATTCTGAGTCTTAGTTTTCTCATTTGTTAAATGTCACATGATCTAATGCATATGATATATAAACACATATATAACATGTATTTTATAGCAATAATATGGGATTGTTTTAAGGATTAAATGAAATAATGAAAAGTATATAGCATAGAGTAGATAATAAATAATAACGACAATTATTATTACCATTACACTGGCTGTATATTTACCTGAATACATTCCCAGGCATGTCCGTAGCTATTATGAGAAAAAGGGCTGGGTAATGAAGTAAGTTTGGGAACACATGTTCCGTTCTTTATTTATTTGTTTATTTTTTGCAGTACTGGGGATTGAACCCAGGGATGCTATACCACTGAGCCACATCCTCAGCCCTCCCCCCCCCCTTTTTTTTTAGAGACAGGGTCTTGCTGTGTTGCTTAGGGCCTTGCTAAGTTTCTGAGGCTGGCTTTGAACTAGTGATCCTCTTGCCTCAGCCTCCCAAGCTGCTGGGATTATAGGTGTTCGCTACTACCCCTGGCCTGGCATGTGCTCTTTTTACTTAGAGTTGCTGAGGCTGTCCTCAAACAGGATCTTTCCAGGTTGATAGGAGATAGGATCTTGCCAAGTTTCCCAGGCTTACCTGAGCATAAAGGTGTGCTTGTTCATCATGAAGTCTAAGAGGGAAGTTTCATCCCCCCACCCCAAATGTTTGAATCATGGTATTGAGTAGAACAGAAGAAATAAAAGAAAGGTAGAAGGCTGTCAAAAGGAGGGAAAAGGAGACCATAACTTTAATCTGAAAGCCTTGTGCTATTTCCGTGTACGGTTTCTCCTCAAGTCAGTATTCCCCAGCCCTGGAGATCCCAAATTTCTGGGAAATCTATGCATCTTCACTCACAATCTTAAAGTTACTGGAAATTCACTTACTTATGAAAATTGTCCTGTGCGATGTACTAACACATGTATTTTTAGAGTAGATTAAGCAAGGGTAATACGATATTAAAAAAGAACTATAACGTGGGTACATTCCAGATATCATCTATTGATCCGATAATGGAGAAAACATCAACCTAAGGATTCTGAGAACAGCTATAATGCCTTAAACTCTCTTGCAACTCTCAGACTGATATCATCTCTGCATACATTCCCGTGCCCACTCCTCACAAGGTTTAAGATCCCAAGACCCCAAAAGTACATCTCACTCTCAAGATAACCCATGTTCTCCTTGGCTTTCCTGAATAAATCTTTCACTTGTGTCTCTATTTGACATGGCTTGAAATTCTTTTTTATGATGTATGTCAAAAATGCTGTTGTTCTGCACTGAGGTCCCCCTCTCTAGGACCTCCTTGGATCCCTTCTGGTGACAGCTTACTTTGGCATCTAACATGGGGTATTCTGAGGTGCCAACTCTGGTAAGCTAACTTTATGGCTTCTCTTTTTGCTTTGTGCTTTGACTATGACTTTTGATGTGGAAGCTCTTGTCCCTCTCTTGGACCTTCTTAGTCCCCTCCAGTGACAGTATCATTTTATTTCTGGGCATTTTAAAAATATATATTTTTGAGTTTTAAGTGGACACAATATCTTTATTTTACTTTATGTGGTGCTGAGGATTGAACCCAGTGCCTCATGCATGCTAGGTGAGCGCTTTACCACTGAGCCACAACCCCAGTCCCGCTGGGCATTATTAAGGGGCACAGAATTCACTTTGGGAAAGACTGGTTAGGTAAATTCTAGACTTCTTTCTTCTTTAAGATTCTGTGTGTCAGGTTGGGGTTGTGGCTCAGTGGTAGAGTGCATGTGTGAGGCACTGGGTTTGATCCTTAGCACCACAAATAAGTAAGTAAAATAAAGGTATTGTGTCCATCTACAACCAAAATTATTTTTAAAAAATTCTGTTTCTTTTGTTCCTGTGATTAAGGACCCTCAGGGTTTCCTTTATTAGCTACTCAAAAGTCCTTGATTTTAAGGTCTGGGGATTTTTAGGGAGAAATGCTTCCCAGATTTTTTTTTTTTTTTTTTTTTTTTTTTGGTTCTTGGGATTGAACTCAGGGGCACTCAACCACTGAGCCACATCCCCAGCCCTATTTTATATTTTATGTAGAGACAGGGTTTCACTGATTTGCTTAGTACCTCACCATTGCTGAGGCTGGCTTTGAACTTGAGATCCTCCTGTCTCAGCTTCCCAATCCACTGGGATTATAGGCATGCATCATCATGTGTGGCCCAAAGTTTAACCATCAGTTGAGTGGATGAGAAAATAAGAGAACATATTTCCCCCTTATTTATTTATTTATTTTTTGTACTAGGGATTTAACCCAGGAACAATTTACCATTGAACTTTTATAAAAATTTAAAAAAAAATTTTTTTTGAGATAGGTCCTCTCTAAATTGCTTAGGCCCTTGCTAAGTTGCTGAGGCTGTCCTCAATTTTTTTTCAATCCTCCTCCCTCAGCCTCCCAAGTTACTGGGATTACAGGCATGTACCACCATACCTGGCTCCCCTTTTCTGAAGTGAACAGTTTTACTGGAATGTCCAGGTAAATGTCTGTACTAGGTCCCATTTCATAACAAAAGTCTGGCTTGCACCTGGAATGCTCCAGTTGGTTTTTGTATAATGTCAGGGGGCACCAGGAGAGGGTTACTTTGGAAGGGCAGTAAGTGAAGGTAAGAAATAGAATCTCCCAATTGAGGAGAGTGCTGAGCTCAATGTCATATATATAGGCAGCTCCCAGAATAATCTTATTGAATACTAAATGGATTTTCATCTGACTAGGACATGTGGGCAGGGATCTTCACAGAGGCAAAGGGATGAGCTACAATCTAAACTCTATAAGGGAAAAAGCCTAGAATTGTGTCTGACACCATTAAGGGCTTAGTAAGTATTTGTTGAGTAAATTATTGCCTGTACTCAAATATCCATTTAAATATCCCAAAGGTACATTAAATGTAATTTGTCCAAAACCAAACTTATCCTGTAATAGGGGCTTAAAGGCTGCTTTTGCTAAAAGCACGGACTCTTCACTTGGGCCTGCAGGTGCCCGATGGGTAACTAAAAGCAGGATAAAGCCTGACATCTCTGCCTTCATTTTGTATCTGGCTCCTTTACCGCCTTACACTTTGGGTCAGATTCCTGCTCAGCTCTGTGCTGAGACTTGTTAATCATTTAAGGAGTGTTCATCAAAGCTGCTAATCCTCCCCCTTCAAGGCTGAAAACACCAAGATCAGAGTCACTAAGATATTTTCTAGATTCCAGGAGCAGCGAGCCTCGCAGGCAGATCACATCACAATGGGAACCGAGCCTGCCCAGCTAAGCAGCATCATCCCATAACGGGAACCAGATTGCCCCCCAGCAACTTCCTCAGAGCCAGCAGAATCTCACAAAACCAGAATGGAAATGACTGTTTGACATAGACCACAGTTTGATGAAGATGGCTACTTCTTATCCCCTGCTCTAGTTCCTTCCCCTATTTAAACCCAAAGCTCTTGTTTGTACCCTTGAAGCACAGATCTTAGGTCTCAGGCCTCTCCGTTCTTGGTGTGGCCACGCTGAATAAAGGTCTCTCCCTGTTTTTACCACTGCTTGTCTCTTCGTCTGTCTTTTTGGGATGGGCGGTTGAATCTGGGCCCCTGGGACCCCTGAAGCCAGAGTTTTTGCCCAAACACTAGTAACAATTCATTTCTTTTCTCTCACCCTCTGAAATCTGTCTGTCAGTGTTCTCTACCACAGGAAAGGACACCATCATCCGTCTTGGTCCTCAAACCAGAATCCCAAGTCATCCTTGGCATATCCCTCTTGTTTGAGTTAGCATTTTGTCACCATGACCAACAGGACCTGACAAGGACACAGTAGAGCAGGAAACGTTCATTTAGTGCCCACAGTTTCTGAGGTCTCAGTCCGTAGATGGCTGACTCCATTGCCCTGGCCTGAGATGAGGCAGAGCATCATGGGAGAAGGGCAGAGCTGAGGAAGGCGGCTCAGGACAGGGCAACCAGGAAGCAGAGAGAGCTCTGTTCACCATCCACAACTCACCTGCCTGTAGTTACTGCCCAGTTAATCCATATCAGTGGATTGATTAACGACTAATGCACTGATTAGATTAAGGGTCTCAAAATTCAATCATGCTACCTCTGAAATTTTTTTTTTTTTGTGGGGGTGGCTGGGTATTGGGGATTGAGCCCAAGTATACTTAACTACCAAGCCACATCCCCAGCTCTGTCTATATTTTATTTTGAGACAGGGTCTTGCTAATTTGCCCAGGGCCTTGCTAATTTGCTGAGGCTGGCTTTTTTTTTTTTTTTTTTTTAATTCTTCATTGGTTCATTTTAGTTCTACATGACAGTAGAATGTATTTGGACATCTCCTACATACATGGAGTATAACTTCCCATTTTTGTGGTTGTACATGACGTGGAGTTATACTGGTCGTGTATTCCTATATGAACATAACAAAGTTATATCTGATTCATTCGACTGTCTTTCCCATTTCCATTCCCCTCCCTTCCCTCCACACCCGGCTGTACTGTGAGTCAAAATGAGGCTGGCTTTGAACTTGCCATCCCCCTGCCTCAGACTCCTGAGCAAATCAATTGCTTTGGGGGAGGGGGTGGTAGTGACTGAACCCAGGACCTCGCACATGCCAGGCATATATTTTACCACTGAGCCATATCCCTAGGCCCTGATAATTCTTGCATTGTCTTGCACGTGAACTTTTGGGGGACACCTTCTGTCCATTCTCCCGTGTCCACTCCACCATCCTCAGTTATCCTCTACACATCCCTTGACTCCAGCTCCTTTATCTCTCTTGTGCCACCACCACAGAGACCATTATCTCTCAACAGAACTGCATTACTAACGGCCTTTGATCTAATCTCCTAGGAAGCTGTGATTCAGTTTCAATTCATCTTGCACCTGCAACTAGCAGGATATTTTCAAAATGCAACTCTGACCATCTGACAGAATAGGACACAAGTGCTTGTTATCCCCCTCTCCCCTGGGATGGAGCAGAATACAGACAGGTGGGGAGGGGAGAATGGTGGTGGAGCTGGGTAGGAACTGGAGCAGGTGCAGGGGAGGAAATCTAGGAGGTTGTGAGGGGATCTTTGGTTTCCTCTGGGCTGGAGATTCAGCTGTATGCCTCCCTGTTTTCCAAGCAGAATTTTGATGGATGAATGACGAAGCTGGGGTCTGTGATTTGCCCTGAACTTGTTCCAGATCTGCTGCTGCCTGGTGGAGAGGTGAGGTGTGAGAATACTCCAATGCCCTGTGGGTCAGGTAGAGACAGATTTGGATTTAAGAACACAAAGTGGTGGCCCACACCTGTAATCCCCAATCTAGGCTGAGACAAGAGGATCACAAATTTGAGGCTGGCCTGGGCAAGGGAGTAAATACCTTGTCTCAAAATAAAATAAAAAGGTCTGGGGTAGCTGGGGTTGTGGCTCAGCGGTAGAGTGTTCTCCTAGCATGTTCGAGGCGCAGCACCACATATAAAAAATAAAATAAAATAAAGGTATTGTGTCCAACTACAACTTAAAAACAAACAAACAAATAAATAAAAGGTTTGGGGATGTAGCTCAGGGGTGCAGCACTTACTAGAATGTGGGAAGACCCGGGTTCAATCTCTAGTACTTGGAGAAAAAAAGGAGTGATTACAGGAAGCAAAAGAAGAATCAAGCTTTCCAACATCTTCACCACCCGGGGTCGGGGGGGTGGTGGTAGGGGTGGGGGGTGGGGGGCTCTCCTCACTGGCCACACAGTGGAATCACCTGGGGGACTTCAAAAGCACTGATGCTGGGTCCCACCCCCAGAGATCCTTGTTTAAGTGGTCCGAGGTATGACTTGATGGCTGGAATCTTAAAGCAGGGGATTGCAATGTGCAGCCAGGATTGAGAACCAGAAGAAAGGGAGGAAGGAGGGCCACAAGTGGAGGAGGGATGGAGGAGGCAAAGAAAAGAGGGAGGAAGGAACACAGGGAGGAAGGCTGCCTCTTCATTTGAATAAAGACTAGAATTCTTTCATGGCCAACACGGCCACAGGAAGACCATCCCTCCATCATTCCTCCTGCCTGTTCTCCCACTACCCCCAGGCACATGCTGTTTACATTCCAGCAACACAGGTCTGCTCTCACTTCTTCAAGCCCAGACACTCCCTCTGGATGCAGAGGCCTGACATTTGCTGCTGCCCTTGACCTTTTTGCCATTGTGACTCTGGTCCTTCCTTCATGCCACTGCATTCTGTTTCAGAGGGAAGACCCTCACTGACTTCCCTACCAAGCAGATTTTCTGCTGCTTCTTGCAGCACTGTCAAAACTGTCACTGCACCTTCGGATAAGGCATCTATTGTCACTTTCCTCAGGTAGGTCTCTGTGAAGTCAAAAACTGTATTTCGATTACCTGAAAAATGCCCTACCTTGTGGCAGCCTCTCAATGCATGGATATACTTTTAAAATTAGTGTATTATATATAAATTTTAAAAATATATCAACAATACTGGGGATGGAATCCAGGAGTGATTTACCACTGAGCTGTATCCCACCCCGCCACCCTTTCTTGCTACCAAGGATTGAACCCAGGTGCGCTTAACCACTGAGTCACATCCCCAGCCCATTTTACTTTTATTTTAAATTGCTTAGGGCCTTGCTAATTGCTGCAGCTGGCTTTAAACTTGTGATCCTCCTAGTTTTTAAACTCACCAGCAAAAAAAAAAAAAAAGTATCTAAAGGTCTAAAGACATCGTATAGGAAGTGAACACTAGAGGGCAATAGAAGCAAAGAAATGAAGAGCAGCTCCGCCTTTCCCTGGTTCAGGAGAACAGAAAATGCCCTGCGGTTTCTCAAGAGAAGCAAAGGATTCTGGGAAGCTCCAAGTCGTCCAAATATCTTTCTGGAGGCCAGAGTCCAAAGAAGTCTCCTTTGAGGTGCTTGGTGAACAGGAAAATGTCTTGTTATTTCCATTCCTTCTCTGTGCTTTGTAGCACACAGAGATAATCTTAGGAATTTTCAGGATTGTGAAGGAAACAGAAAACTGTCTAAGAAGTTGCACAAACTGGGTCTCAGAGAACTGAAAAAAGTTGAGGATACAGAACAGCAATAATAGTGAGATGGGCCTCTTGTCAATACTTGAAGTGGGCACATGCTACCTCCAACCTTGTGATGCTATTTTACTTATGACCTTTGCCCTCTATTTCTTTTTCAAAGGCCCTCCATCTATTTTTGACTTTCAGCTGTGGCCTCTTGGCTCATTCTGCTATTTCCAGCTCTTGACCCCTGATGCTTCACTTAAGGTTTGTTTTGAGCTGCTGATTGGTGGTGATCAGATAGTCATCAAGTGGTCATCCACCATCCCCCTGGTTATAAGTGGCCTCCTGAGAGGCTGTTGGTTTGCCTTCTGTCCTGCCTGCTGCCATCAGCAGTGTGGACAGGGTAGCAAGGCCACACAACACTGACCGCAACAACTTTATGGAAGGAACTACCTCAAAAGGATGACAAACACTGGTTTGTTCTCTAAAATACTCAAAAATAAATCAAAAGGACTATCAACCCCTTACCAACCCAGCTAAACGTTTTCAGGCCACATTAAAGGTCTCAATGGTGTCAAGGCCTGTGAAATGAAACCTACAGGCAAAAATACACTTTTTTGTTTTTTGGTACTGGGAATTGAACACAGGGATGCTTACCCAGCCCTTTTAAATATTTTATTTAGAGACAGGGTTTTGCTAAATTGCTTAGGGTCTCATTAAGTTGCTGAGGCTGGCTTTGAACTTGAGATCCCCCTGCCTCAGCCTCCCGAGTTGCTGGGATTACAGGTGTGCATGCCCAGCAAGAATACATTTCTTGAGGTCAGTGACCCCTGGGCAGGGCATCAGTCACAGGAAGAACATATAAATGACTGCGTGTACACACCTGAGACCAGGTATGTATACCTGAGGTGTGTTGAGGTCCAAGTTCAGGGTGTACCTGTGGAGGAGAGAGTAATTCTAGGCAAAGTGAAACCAGGAAGAAGGTGAGTACTGGCCCTTCTTGTATTGGAAAAAGAAGGCCCCCAAAGGTCCACCAACTGGTCCTATCATGCATGCACTGGATCAGAAAAAGCTGACTTCCGTCCATGAAAACATAGATTAAACAAAAATCAATTCCAATTTAAATTCATTCCGCCCCTTTTATATTATACTTGGTGAGCTAATTGCTCCTTATTGTCATATGCTGTAGGGCAAGAGAGGCATCATTAAAGTACTAAAAATTATTTCCATGAAATGGATTTGTGCCAGAGAGAGAGGCCACTGATGAGTTCTTCTGTAGTGGGTTCTTTTAGAGGTGCATTTTTGGTAAGGTATCTTTTGTCGTTGTTATTATTTTTCTTTCTTTCTTTTTGTGGTACTGGGGATGGAACCCAGGCTAGGCAAGTGCTCTATCACTGAGCTACATCCCCCAACCACCTTATTAAGGTATTATTGAAAAAAACCCTCAAATTTGCAAGAGAAGATACTTCTGTGGAGTCTTTATAAGTCCTTTTTTTTTTTTTTTTTCATACTGGAGATTGGACCCAGAGGGTTTTAACCACTGGGCCACATCCCCAACTCCTTTTATATTTTATTTAGAGACAGGATCTCGCTAAGTTGCTTAGGGCATTGCTAAGTTGCTGAGACTGGCTTTGAACTCGAAATCCTCCTGCCTCAGCTTCCTGAGCTGCTGGGATTACAGGTGTGCGCCATTGCACCTTGCTTTTATATTCTTAACAAATAATAATTGCATGGGTCAGTGGCCTTGGCAATTTTATTGATCCATCTCTTCATTCTTCTTTCATCAGTTTCTTTTTATTTTTATCTTGACAAAATGACAAATGTGTGCCTACTATATACCAGGGTTTGTAGGGGTCCTGGGGAATCCAGTGGCCAGCGAAGAGAGACATAGTCTATTGTTCATGGAGCTTATAGCCTAGTCAGAACACTGATGCAAAAATTAAATTAGTAAATGTGGAATTCCCACTGTGACAAATGCTTTGAAACCAATAATAGGGAGTTTTTCTCTGGGACTTCAGCAAAGCTTGTTCTGAGAGAGTCTTTGCATGAGCTGAGATCTCAAGGTTGGGGATTGGGGGTATTGCACATTGCACAGTGGTAGAGCACATGCCTAGCATGCATGTGGCCCGGGGTTCAACCTCCAGCAGCCGCCCCGCCCCCCCCCCCCAAAAAAAAAAGAAAGAAAGAAAGAAAAGAAAAAACATCTCAAGAATAAATAAATAAGTCAGGTTGAGGAGTTAGCATGCACAAAGGCCTTGTCATAGAAGGACATCTAACTAGTAGGAGAAGAAAGTCAGTGTTCTGAAGGAGAGAGAGAGAGTGCAGCATGGGTGTGAGATTAAGCTGGAGAGGTAGTCAGAGGTAACGTCATGTTTGGCTTTTTAAAAAATTTTTCTTCTCAGTAGTGGGGAATCCATGACCTTGCACAACTAGGCAAGCTCTGTACCACTGAGCTATAATCCCAACCCTTTCTATTTCATTTTGAGACAGGATCTTGCTGAATTGCTGTGATGGTTTAGATGTGAGGTGTCCCCCAAAAGCTCATGTGTGAGACAGTACAAGATGGCTTAGAGGTGAAATGATTGGGTTATGAGGTCCTTAACCTGATCAGTGGATTAGTCCCCTGATGGGATTAACTGAATGGTACTGTAGGCAGGTAGGGTGTGGTTGGAGGAGGTGGGTCACTGGGGCATGCGTTTGGGGTATATATTTTGTCCTTGGTGAGAGGACAAGTCTCTATTTCCTGGAGGCCATGTCCTGAACCACTCTCCTCCACCACACTTTTCTGCCATGATGTTCTGCTTCACCTCCAGCCTGAGGAAGGAAGCTGGTCGTCTATGGACTGAGACCTCTCAAACTGTGAGATTTTTTCCCCCCTTTTTCTATATATTTATTAATTTATTTAGTTTATAGTGGAATGCATTTTGACATATTGCACACAAATGGAGCACAACTTCTCCTTCCTCTGTCTGTGCAGGGTGCAGAGTCACTCCTGTACTGTAATCATCCATGTGCATAGGGTAATAATGTCTGTCTCATTCTACCATCCTTCCCATCCCCACAGCCCCACCCTCCCCTCACTCCCCTCTATACAAACCAAAGTTCCTTCATTCTTCCCTATCCCCCCTACCCGACTATGGATCAGCATCTGCTTATCAGAGAAAACATTTGGTTTTTGTTTTTTTTGGGGGATTGGTTTATTTCACTTAGCATGATATTCTCTAGTTCCATCCATTTACCTGCAAATGCCATAATTTCATTCTTCTTTAAGGCTGAGTAATATTTCATCGTGTATATGAGCCACATTTTCTTTATGCATTCATCTGTTGAAGGGCATCTAGTTTGGTTTCATGGTTTAGCTATTGTGAATTGAGCTGCTGTAAACATTGATGTGGCTGTATCACTGTAGTATGCTATTTAAAATTTTTTTTTTTTTTTGGTATAGATGGAGGAGTGGGATAGCTGGTTCAAATGGTGGATCCATTCCAAGTTCTCTGAGGTATCTTCATACTGCTTTCCATAGTGTTTGCACCAATTTGCAGTCCCACCAGCAATGTGTGAGCGTACCTTTCCCCCCACATCCTTGCTTACTATTTCTTGTATTGAATGAAGGGACTTTGGTTTGTGTAGAGGGAAGTGAGGAGGAGGGGTGGGGCTGTGGGGATGGGAAGGACGGTAGAATGAGACAGATATTATTACCCTCTGTACATGGATAATTACAGTACAAGAGCGACTCTGCACCCTGCACAGCCAGAGGAAGGAGAAATTGTGCTCCATTTGTGTACAATATGTCAAGATGCATTCCACTATAAAATAAATAAATAAACAGAAAAAGAAAACACTTATTATTGCTTGTATTCCTTTTATATATATTTTAATTTGTTTTATTTAGTTATACATAACACTAGAATGCATTTATGTGCTTTGGTATATCATACATAGATGGGATATAATTTCTCATTTTTCTGAGTGTACATGTTGTAGACTCATATTGGTCATGCAGTGACACACACACACACACACACACACACACACACATATATATATATAAAGTAATAATGTCTATTTTGTTTTACTATCTTTCCTGTCCCCCATCCCCCCCTCCTCCACCCTTCCTCTTCCTTCACTTCCCTCTAGTCTTATCTAGTGCCCCCTGCCTTACTGAGAATTAGCATCTGCATATTAGAGAAAACATTCAGCCTTTGGTTTTTGCCACAGCCCGGCTGGCTGGGCAAAATAACTGGGGGGTGACGAATGACTTGTATATGTTGATACAGCAGGAGTGAGAGCCGTTTATTGTAGGATCTGAGCGATATTTATACATTTTACACAGCTTATCTAATTAGCATAAAATAGATACAGCAGTCAACCAATAAGGAATCTCCACACTTAATGGCTTGCTTTTGTTACTTTACAAACCACTCCCTCTGGCATTTGGCCAGGCGCCATCCAGACTTGTTTACAGACTCTAACATTTCTCTGGCAAAATAACAGGTGCCAATCTGACTTGTTTACAGACCTTAACAGGTTTTGGGGGATTATAAGCTTATTTTGCTTAGTATGATATTCTCTGATTCCATTGATTTACTGGCAAATGCCATAATTTCATTCTTTTTTAAAGCTGAGTAATATTCCATTGACTATATACACCCCATTTTCTTTTGCTTATATATTTGATAATTGCCATTCTGCCAGGAGTGAGATGAAATCTTAGAGCAGTTTTGATTTGCATTCTCTAATTGCTAGAAGTGATGAACACTTTTTCACATGTTTGTTGATGGATTGTATTTCTTCTTCTGTTAAGTGTCTGTTGAGATAATCCTTCTATAAAGAGAAAAGGTTTATTTTGGCTCATGGTTTCAAAGTCTTCACTCCATGATTGGGCAGACGCATACTGCTTTAGGTCTCTGATGGGGTGCCAGATGGCAATGACAGGAGTGTGTGTCTGAGTAACCTGATCACCTTATGGCCATGAAGCAAAAAGAGAGAGGTAGGAGCCGGCCCACAGTCCTCAGGTACACACCCCAACGACCTTAGAGCCTCCTACAGGCTCCTTCTTCTCAAGGTCCTCTTCATCTCCTAATAGCTCCACCCTGGGGACTAAGCCTTTAACACAGGACCCTTGGGGGACATTAAGGATAGCAGCAGGGGCTGGGAGGATAAACCAGAGGCCAGTCCTGTCTTCAGCGCAGCTGGCTTCTCTCACTGGGCCTGGGTACGGCTCTTTTAGAGGCTGAGGCCACATACACAGGACATTTCTCCTCCTGGCCTCACTTTACTTCACACAATCACAAGGACTGCACAGTGAGCTCCTCTAGCTCCTCCCATGCAGGGAAGAGGACAATGTTCTTCTTACAATTTCATTTGCTTTTGTCATTTAAATTTTTTTTTTTTTTTTTTTTGTGTGTGTGTGTGCACGCGCATGTGCTGGGGATAGAACCAAGGGCTTCACCATACACATTACAGATGTTCACCACTGTGCCAGGTTGTTTTTTTTTTTTTTAATTTATGTTTTAGGGCTGGGATGTAGCTCAGTGGCAAGGCATCTGCCTTGCATTCACAAAGCCCTGGGTTCGACCCCCCAGTTTCAAGGAAAAAATATTTTTTAGTTATAGGTGGACACAATATCTTTATTTTATTTTTATGTGGTGCTGAGGATTGAACCCAGTGCCTCATGCACGCTAGGCAAGTGCTCTACCTCTGAGCTACAACCCCAGCCCTTAAAAATTTTTTTTAAAAATTTTATTATTTTTGATTCTTTGCATCCTCAGTGTTAGCAGAGTTCCTACTGTTTAGCAAACATTTGGTTAACTCAAGTAAGTGGAAGAAACTGTCATTTGCTCAACTGAGTCATACTTTCCTGTGATAGTATCATCCTGTTTCAACATATGGATCTGAATAAAACCTCGCCTAGGGGGAGGGAGGAGGGCAAGGAACGGGAAGGAGATGAAGTTATATTACATGCCATGCAAGATTAGGGCATAGTGAATCTCACCATGTATAATTATAATGCACCAATTAAAAAAATCCAAAACTTGCTTAGATTCTGATTTACAAGGTCAGACACAGTACAATTTCATACAAGCTTGGTTAAGACAGGACCTGGGGAGAGTTCCACTTCAGTAAAGAGGAAGAGTCCCCCAGGTAATATCAGGAGATTCAACTTCAGTATTTGGCCTCAGAGGATATTCTATCAAATGAGGCATCAGTCAGAACACAGGTCCGTCGGTTTCTGTTGAAGATGAGGCTGGCTCACCCTCTCATCATTCAATCAGAAGTTAAAGACCTGCAAGTTCTTGACCAAGCATAGATGTTGGGGATCACCACCATGTTCCTCTGGATCTGAAACTGGATCAGAACCTGGGCTGAGGATTTTTAAAAAATTATTTTTTTTTGTAGTTGTAGATGGACAGAATACCTGTATTTTATTTGTTTATTTTTATGTGATGCTGAGCATCAAACCCAGTGCCTCACACATGCTAGGCAAGCGCTCTGCCGCTGAGCCCCAGCCCCAGCCCTGGCCTGGGGATTTTTTTGTGTGTGTGCTTTACAGCAGTCTCCTTAATCTTGGGGTCCTCCTGGAGTGAAGGGTCTTCTGGCTTGGCCTAAGGTCTATCTGGAGATCCCAGGGGGCTGTAGGCTGTGACAGAGATGCCCTTGAAGTGGTACTGGATCATTTTCTTCTGGGGGAGGTACAGGTGACATTTGACTTGATTAGTCCCTGGTTTATATTTGAGTTCAAGATCCTTTCAATCTGGGAAGTGGTTGAAGTTGGAAATGCCAAGGGCTTTCATCAACCCCGTGCCCACCAGCTCCTCCATGACCTCCCAGGCATCCAAGAATGCTGATTTACTGGAGGCTGTTGCCTTTATCGTCTTCGGGGAATGACTCCTTCCCAGACTGAAGTCCTTGTGGCCAGTGAATAAAAATAGGTGTCCAGACAGTCTAGTTTCAGATCCTCTAAGGTCTTTTTTCTTTGAGGGTCTTCTGATAGGCTTCCTTCCGAAGGCTCCTTTCAAAGAAGGTGCACCACAGGTGGGCACAGTGGCTCACTCCTGTAATCCCAGTGGCTTGGGAGGCTGAGGCAGGAGGACAGAAAGTTCAAAGCAGCCTCAGCAATTCACTGAGACCCTGTCTCAAAATAAAAAACAAAAAGGTTGGGGATGTAACTCAGTGATTAAGAGCCTCTGGGTTCAATCATCCCTGGTACCCCTACCCCCCCCCCCAAAAAAAAAAGTGCAAAACAGTAACAAGGTCCTTCTGCATTGCCACCTTCTCTTCTTACCTCATTCTTGTTCTAATAGACACAGGTACAGTCTCATGTGGCAATGTCCTGAATTAATGGCATCAATGGCTACCTTCATAGCTTCTTTGACTTCTCCTTGGGAGACTTCCAGGTGCTCAGACCCAAAATGGATATCTGGGCTATGGTGCTGGCCTCCACATGGATGGCCATGGTTGGTGCAGAAATGGTTCTGAGAAAACATCCTAGAAGACTGTGTGAAAGCATTTGGGTAACAGTTCACAACTCATGAGATAGGCTGGAAAAGGACAGATGACAGTTGGTTGGTTTCGTTTTCTTTTTTCCCCCAAGTATGTGTATGCCCACTTATTAAAAAGAATCTACTAAGAGCTCTGTAATCCTAGTGGCTCTGGAGGCTGAGGCAGGAGGATCATGAGTTCAAAGTCAGCCTCAAAAAAAGGGGAGTGCTAAGCAACTTAGAGAGATCCTGTCTCTAATTAAAATAGAAAATAGGGCTAGGGATGGGGCTCAGTGGTTGAGTGCTCCTGAGTTCAATCCCTGGTATCCCCCCCACCAAAAAAAAAAAAATCTAAGAAGTGTTATATAAACAACATGCCTGTTGTCCCAGGTACTTAGGAGGCTGAGGCAGGAGGATCACAAGTTCAAGGCTAGCCTAAGAAATTTAGTGAGACCCTGTCTCAAAATAAAATTTTAGAAAGGACTGGGGATGCAGCTCAGGGCAGGGTAGGGTGCTTGCCTTGTATGTGTAAGATCTGGAGTTCAATCCCCAGTACTTCAAGGAAAAATAAGAAAAGAAGCATTAAACAACAAATTAGGAAAAAAAAAGTAATATGCTGCAATTTCATCTGTTTTAGCATCTTTTTTTAATATCACTAAAAAAATTCACAGATACAATTTGTACACTATAAAGTTTGGTCTTTTGAAGTGTTCCAGTCAATGTTTTTTAGTGTATGCACAAAGTTTTACATCCATCCATTGTTTTTATTTTCCTTTTTTATTTTATGGTGGTAGGGTTTGAACCCAGGGCCTTTTCCCTGGTCCATGCTAAGCATACACTCTACTATTGAGCTATACCACCAGCCTCATTTTGAAAATTAGTTCTGTTTTCCTTTTTATTTATTTAGACAAATTTCTTATTGTAATTTTTTTTTTTCAGATTTGTACAAAAGTTGAGAGTCTTTTGGCATTTCACATCAGCCTTAGGAATCATGAACACATTGAGTTCTTGCAAAGCCAAGTTCAGTTCTCATGTAATTTCAACTACAAATTCTTTTTTTTAAAAATGATTTTTCAGTTGTAGGTGGACACATACCTTTATTTTATTTTTATGTGGTGCTAAGGATCAAACACAGTGTCTCATGCATGCTAGGCAAGTGCTTTTCCTCTGAGCCACAACCCCAAATTCATCAGTATGGCTCTTGTGTTTAAGGAAAAATGCCAGTGGTAGAGTATGGCCTTATCATACCTGAGGCCCCAGGTGTGATCCCTGGATTTGTGGGGAAAAACTGCATATTATTAGCATCAACCAAGAGATACTCATTATTCTTTCTTCTTTTTCTCCTCCTCCTCCTCCTCCTCCTCCTTCTTCTTTTTTTTTTCCCCAGAGATGCAGACAAAGGTTTATTTAGGAAAGGGAGAATGTGAGCTACCTTGAGAGTGAGAAGATTTTGGGGTAACATAAGTAATACACATTCAAGGGAGAATGTGGGCCATCTCTAGAGGGAAAGATAGCCTAATAATTATTTCTTAACATCATGAAATGTCCAGTGAAATTTCCTTAATTAACTCTTCTTCTCTCTCTTTTCTTTTGTCTATTTTTCCTTGTTGTTTTTTAATTTAATTTTTTTTATGGTGCTGGGGATCTAACCCAGGGCCTTGAGCATGCTAGGCAAATGCTCTACCATTGAGCTACATCCCTAGCTCCAAGTGTTCATTTATTTAGTGGTACTGGGGATTAACCCAGGGGCATTAGGCCATTGAGTTACATCTCCAGGTTTTGTCTAAATTGCTGAGGCTGGCCTTGAACTTGTGATGTTCTTACCTTAGCCTGCTGAGCTGCTGCAATTATAGGCATGGACCACATGCCCAGCTCCAAGTATGTATGTATGTACATAAGTTTGTATTTATTTACTTGTCCTGGGGGTTGAAGCCAGGGTGCTTAACCACTGAACTACTTCCATAGTCCTTTTTATTTTTTGAGACAGTGTCTCACTAAGTTGATTAGGGCCTTGCTAAGTTGCTGAGGCAGCTTTGAACTTGGAATCCTCCTGCTTCAACCTCCTGAGTTGCTGGAATCATCAAGTATTTATTTATTTATTTATTTTTGTGGTGCTGGGGATTGAACCCAGAGCCTTCCAACTGAGCTATAGCCCCAGCCCGAAGTATTTATTTTTAATATAGCTCAAAGAAAAAGGCAGATTAGAATTTGGAGTGTGGACTTTGGAGAGTCACATATATTTGGATTGAAATATTGGTTCTGTCCTTTAAGTTGGTGTGGCCTTGGAAGAACAAGTCATCTTCCTCAAACTTTGGTGTCCTCCACTACAAAATAAGCACAGAAGTGAAATTATGTTGGCTGAATATGGTGGCCCATGCCTGTAATCCCAGCAATTTGGGAAGTTGAGGCAGGAGAATTGCAAGTTCAAGGCCAGCCTGGGCAATTTAGCCAGATTATCTCAAAATAAAAATAAATAGAACTGAGGATGTAGCTTAGTGGTAGAGGGCTTGCCTAGCATGTGTGAAGCCCTGAGTTCAATTCCCAGGACTGTGAAAAATGTAAAAATAAAAAAGGAGAGTTCATTGAGCATCTTCTCTGTGCCACAGATTTTCCATGTACTATCTAATTTAGTCTTCAACATAATCCCATCCCTCCCCAATACTGGTGATTGAACCTAAAGCCTCACACGTGCTAGGCAAGCGGTCTAGCACCAAGTTACACCCTCAGCTCCTTCTTGCAAAAGCGGAAAGAGAAGTTATCAGTCCTCTGCCCTGGTTGGTTGACAATTATCCTTTGAAAGTTAAAAGGAGGGGTTTGAGGATTTAGCTCAGTGGCATAGCACTTGCCCAGCATGTGCAAAGCCTTGAGTTCAGTTCTCGGCTTGGGGTGAGAGGAGTTCAAAGGAAGAAAAGAGGCTGGGCCACAGCCTTGGGAAGTATTGTACTTGGGTGTGGGTCCAGAAACAGGCTCCCCTGTGGAGTAGAGAGGTGCTTTTTTATCATGACCTGCCCACTCCACCACTTTCCTCAACCCATTACCATGTTCCCAGGTCTCCTGCCAAGCCCACTGTCATTATGTGGTCCACATTTTCCAAATATATGGGAAGGCAGGTGATGAACTGTGGTATTAGCCATCCTGATCTTGTTCCTTCAAAGACCATTAAAAAAATAATTTAGAGGGCGGCATTACTAATCCCGACAAAACACCTGGGACTAGTAGGGCCTATTCAGGCTCTATGAGCCAAGGAGGGAAAGGAATACCTTTTTGTAGAAGGCACTTAAGACACATCTCAAATGTAATCTTTGCATAAGAGCTGCAAATGGTCTTTCTATAAATTCATCCACTCATTCATCATCCATCTGTCCATCCATCCATTCATCTATCCATCTGCGTCCATCGATTCCTTCCTCGGCTCAACATTTATCTCCTGTGTAGTTAGGCAGACAAAGTCTGTGGTACCTGTTTTCAATGAGGTCTGATGCCCACAGGCTCTTGATGCCACTCAACACCTGTTTGCAGCCTGGGTGTGAAAGCAGGTGCCTCTGGGTAACAGAGAAGTGAGATGGCTGTGATCCCTCAACACCATCCCTGGACTCTGTGATTTTCCATCCCATGTTAGAAATATAGTTTCCTTTCATGGCTGCTTAATCATCATGGCTCAGAAGACCATAATACTAAATTAAAGTGAAATGCAATTGCTCTGCCAAGTTCTACATTGCCAGAATTCAGTGGATAACAACAGGATTCTGTGAGCATCTCCAAGTAAGAATCTGCTGTGGGGGTAGGGGGAGGGAGGAAGAAAAAAGTCTCCTTTCCACATATGCCCTATAGCCAGGCTGACACAACAGAAATGGAAAACAATTGGCACAGGCATAAAATTCTATGACAAAAGGAAACTTGTGAAATAGAAAAATGGATTTCTTGGGGGAAAACATAACTTCCTTTGACAATATTGTGTTTAGGAAAAGAACTTTGTAGTCTGAGGATATTCTGGTCACTAAAAGTAGAAGTTTTTTTTTTTTTTTTTCCTTTTTGAGGGGGGATGGAGACTCTTAATACCCCGAAACATACCCTTTCAAATCCATATTAAAGTTAATCATCAATTGGAAGCCAGAAATGATATTGGAAAATCATTCTTTTACAAACGGAAACTATTATAATTTAAAAGAGTGCAAATGAAACCATACATTTTCAGAAGGAGATCAATGAAAACCACTTTATTAGAAAATATAAATCACTTTTTAATTTCAGATGCAACAAGAAAAGAACTCATTTTTTCTGTTTCATTGAAATTGATTGGTACACCTGCAGAGAAAAGCAGCTTTATCATCTCGTTATCAGCCAATTAATATGCAGGTCTAAATGTGAATACTATTCCAGTTAACTAGAAATGGATGATTTTATTGAAGTCTTAATAGACTAGGAAAAACTGCCTTCCACCCTGCTAAATGAGGTCAGTTGAGAGAAAAAAAAAATCAGAAGTGCATAACTTGGGATGGGTACAATCTAAAACAATTTCTCTAACTCTTTGGACCACAAGAGAAATGGAAGCAAATTGGCATGTCTGAAAGCAGAGGATCCTGTTACAGGAAGAGAAATCAGAATATTGAGTTTTCTCTTAACTGAAAAAGAGAACTATTTGGGTTTGATTCTGAAGTCTGACACTCCTGCTATTCAAAGCTTGACTCTCTTTAGTCATTGGCCTTAACTTTGTTTTGATCACAAGTCATTCAGAACTGCAAAATAAATAATGCCTATTTACCATTCTTCCAGTTTTTTTCCCCAATTTTCTGCTCATTTTCCACTCTGAGATGTTCTTCCTGACATACAAACATCTTCAAGTTCTCTGTAGAATTTTAACTTGTAATACAGGTAAGTGCCCCTGGGGATAATCTAATTCACACTGAGGTATAACTAGTAGCATCCATTTCCAAGGACACTTTAAAAGAGTACAACTTAATGCAGAGGTGATAGCTGGGCACAGTGGCTCATGCTTGTATTCCCAGCTACTTGGGAGGCCGAGGCAGGAGAATCTCTTGATCCCAGGAGTTTGAGGCTGTAGTGCACTAGGTCAGTTTGGTGTCTACACCAAGTATGAGTAGTGGGATTTTTCCTGTGATGGATACTGCGTTCCAGTCTTGGAAGCATAGTGAGACTCAGTCTCTTGGAAAAAAACAAGAAAGCAGAGATGACGGAGCAATAGAGTGGAGGAATTGATACCAATCTCCATGTTCCTCTCCCCAACAGCATTTAGACAGCGATAGCCCTAGAAGGGCTCAAGGGTCCCATTATGAATTAAAAACAACACAATGGAGAAAAAAAGGGAGAATAATTGCACAGAAAGGATTGTTGAGGATATTGGCTGAGATGTCTAGTGTGGAATGAGGGGGCAACAAAGAAGAAGGGCAGGAGCCATAGTGTTAGTCACTTAGCAGGTGCCACTGTGGGTCCCAGTGGTCTGCTCTGCAGAGGACCCTGGCAGCCTTGTCACTGAGAACCTCAGCAGTCCCCACAGCAGTCGTAGGCTCTCTACAGCTTTCATGGCAGAGGCCTCCTTAGTGTTCTTCAGCAGGAACTCCAGCAGCCTGCTCCTCCAGGGACTCCAGCAGCTTTTACCATGAGCTAATGAGTAGCCACTACTGCCACAAACCTCCTGCAGAGGAAGATGCTGCTGTACTTCCTTATCCCCAAAGGAGGTGGTGTTGTGCAAACCTGGGGCTAGGGCCACCAACTCTCCCAAACCTGTGCAAACTCTAGACTCTGGAGATGGACTACTACTCCATATGTGCCCACCTCTCAGACACCAGAACCACTGCTGCTGTGCGCTAACTGTGCCCTACCTGAACTCTGTGGCTACTCCACAGACACTAATGCAGCTGCCACTAGGTGTGTATTCATGAGCTACACCTTGAGCCTGGAGAGATCCCCTTGGCCATGACATCCCTCAAAGATCAGAAGGATCCCATAGTTCTTTGCCACCCCAGGCTCCAACAACCCTTGCTGTCACTGGGGATACTCGCAGCCTTTGCTACTGAGGACTCCTGCAATATTCACTTATACTGTTTTCAGCACTTGGAACTGCCTAGAGATTATGAAGCTGTGTCCTCACCAGAGCTTGAGCTTCTGCCACATGCCACCCAGCAAAAGTCCTTGAATTTCCTCATGGGTAAAGGGGAAGCCTGGAAGAGGTGAGTATTCCATCAAATGCAGTAGTTTTCAGCTTCAAATAGAATAAATATTTATTTATTTATTTAAGTGCTGAGGATTTCACCCAGGACCTCATACATGAGCAGGCACTCTACCTTGAGCTGTATCCCTACTCTAAAAGTTGTTATATGGAAACTTTGTAGTAATCATGAAACAAATGCCTGTAAACACCTATAACAGATACACAAAAGATAAAGTGAAAGAATCAAAGTATGTCACTATAGAAAATCACCAAATTCCAAAGGAAGACTGTAACAAAGGGAAAAGGAACAGAGGATCAACAAAACAGCCAGAGAACAATTAACAAACTGTCAGTAGTATTTACTATGAACATAAATGGATTAAATTCTCCAATCAAAGACATAGTGTGGCTGATGTTAGAGTCTGTAAACAAGTCAGGATGGCGCCTGGCATTTTGCCAGAGAAATGTTAGGGTCTGTAAACAAGTCAAGATGGCACCTGGCAAAATGCCAGAGGTAGTGGTTTATGAAGTAATGCCAGCGAGCCATTAAGTGTGGAGATTCCTTATTGGTTGACTGCTGTATCGAGTTTATGTTAATTAGATAAGCTATGTGGAATGTATAAATATCGCTCCGGTCCTACAATAAACGGTTTCCACTCCTGCTGTATCAATCTACACAAGTTGCTCGTCATCCCCCTGGATATTTTGCCCAGCCAGCCGGGCTGAGGCAGGCTGATGGATTTATTAAAAAAAAAAAAGACCCTTCTGTAGAATACCTGCAAGAGACTCACTTAAGCTTTAGGGACACAGGTAAACTGAAAATGAAGGGATGGGAAATATACGCAAATGGAAACCAGAAGAGAGGAGGGATAGCTTTATTTTTATCAGATAAAGTAGACTCTAAGTAAGTTAACAACAGTAAAAAAGAGACCAAGTAAATCATTGTATAATAGTAAAGGTTCAATTTATTAAGGAGATATAACACTAGTAAATACATATGCACCTTAACATTGGAGCACCTAAAAAATCTAAAGTAAATATTAACAGATCTGAAGAGAGACAGACATTAATATGATAATAGTGGAGGACTTCAATACCCCAGTTTCAACAACAGATAAGTCATCAAGATAAAAAAATCATTAAGGATTTACTGTAGATCAAATGGATCTAATAGACATATACAGAATATTCTACCCACTAGCAGCAGAAGTCATTCTTCTCAAGTGCGCATAGAACATTCTTCAGGATGTTAGGTCACAAAATCAGTTTTAACAAATGTAATAGGATGGAAATCACAGTAAATATCTTTTCTGACTCCAGTGGTATGAAACTAGAAATCAATAACAGAAAATTTAAAAATCGTGCAAGTTAAACAACATATTCCTGAACATCTAACAAGTCATCAAAAAAATTAAAAGAGAAATTAAAAAAATATTTTGCAACATATTTAAATGAAAACAACATAGAAGAACTGTGGGATATAGTTAAAGCAGTTCTAATTGGGGTATTTAACACCTGTAAACATCTACATGAAGAAAAAAGACAGATGTGGGCATATCTATATTTCCATGAAGAGATATCTGTATTTCCATGTTCATTTTCATGTTCCATGTATTTTTATATTTCCATGTATTTTCATGTTCATTGAAACATTATTCAAAGTAGCTGAGACTTTTCAGCTTTGCAAGCCACAGGATTTCTATTGCAAGTATAGTTGGTTTTCTGTATTTGTAGTTGTGCATCTAGAGACTCAACTGATCATGGATCAAGAACATTTGGAAAAAAATTACATCTATATTGAATATTACAGACTTTTTTTCTTATCTACTATGACACAACAGAACAATACAACTATTTACATAGCTTTTACCTTGTATTAGGTATTACAAGTAATCTAGAAATGACCTAAAATATATGAGAGAACCAGGAACATCAAGGTATGCCTGTAATCCTAGCTACTCAGCAGGTTGAAGTGAGATTGCTTGAATCTGGAATTTTGAGATCGACCCCAGCTATATATGAGACTCAATCCCTCACCTCCCCCAAAAGTATATGGGGGATGTGTATAGGTTATATGCAAATATACATCATTTTATGTAAGGGACCTGAATATCTGCATATTTTGGTAATTGCTAGGGTTCCTGGAATCAATCCCCCATGAACTCTGAGGGATGACTATACTCAACCCTGCTTTTATAACATGAAAGCAACCATAGACAGTAAACAAACAAGTGGTGTGTCTGTGTTTCAATAAAACTTTATTTACAAGCAGGAAGTGGGCTGAGTTTGGCTTCTGGGCAGTAGTTTGCCAATTCTAATGGTGGCTTGTCAGGTGTCAAGAAAGAGATGTGGGGACAGGTTACCTTTTAAGATAGTAGGGGGCTCAGTTAGTCAGAAGATATCCCTGGTATCCTTTGACTTTTAATTTTCTTGAAATTCACTTGTCTGGCAATTCATTCCTTCCTTCCTCAAGTCATTGCTTAAAAAAATATTTCTATTCCCTCTACTAGAAAATCTGTGAACAAGAATGACTCTGCCCATAGTTTTGGGATCAGTGGCAACAGTGGTGTTTCTGGTGATGTTCACTCAGAAGTCTTGCCAACACTTCGTTTTTTTGGCTCTCAGAAAGTACCTTCTAGTAGAGGCACTTTTTAAATGAAATTAAAAAGGACTTCTTAAGTGCAAAAAATAGATCTTGCAGCTGTAATATACTCAGAATATTACATGTGTCTAAAATGATGAGACCCATTTTCTACATTCAAAGCAGTACTTACAGTCAGTAGGAATTTTGTCTTTCAAGATAGTTATTTAGAAATATCAACACTCTCAAGTTCTAGCTATTTTTCTGAAAAAAAAAAACAAAACATTTTTTTTTTTTTGAGATACAGTTTTGCTAGTTGTCCTGGCTTGTCTCAAACTTGCGGGCTCAAGTTATCCTTCTGTCTCAGCCTCCTGAGTAGCTGAGACTACATTTACATGTTACCATGGCTGGCTTACTCTGGAAAATTCTTAAAATATCAGGGTATGGGGTTGGGGTTGTGGCTTAGTGGTGGAGCGCTCGTCTAGCATGAGCAAGGCCCTGGGTTCTATCCTTAAAACCACATAAAAATTGGGCTGGGGATGTGGCTCAAGCGGTAGCGTGCTCTCCTGTATGCATGCGGCCCAGGTTCGATCCTCAGCACCACATACCAACAAAGATGTTGTGTCCGCCAAGAACTAAAAAATAAATATTAAAAAAAACTCTCTCTCTCTCTCTCTTTCTCTTTTTTAAAAAAACCACTTAAAAATAAAGAAACAAAATAAAGGTATTGTGTCCAACTACAACTAAAAAATAAATATTAAAAAATCAGGGCATATAGAATGTTCTTTAGAAGATTTTTTATTTATAAATACGTATAATGTTAATGAATATCTAGAAAACCAAGAAATGAAAATAATATTATATATATTCCTAACACTTCAATAAAATGTTGCAGGTGCGTAACATAGAACCTGGCACAGAGTAGGTGCTCTGAAAATATTCGTTCAATGAATGAATAATGGATATTTCTTTTGAAAATTCAATAAAGAGCACATGTTTAACCATTAATGGTAGAATACATTTTTGGAAATAGCCAATAGTCCTTTTTAAGTCAATTTGTTGACATTTTGAGTGATCAGTATGTATTGGAATTGGACTATAAAATGCTGGTAGCAGCTGGGATAGTAATTGGAGGGTTTGGATTCTAGTCTCAGTTTTAATGTTAATATGCTCTGTAGTTTTAGGAAAGTCCACTCAACCATATATCCTTCCACCCACCCATCCATCCATCCATCCATCCATCCATCATTGCAAGCAAGAGAGAGGTGGTCCTTTTATTCCGGAGTTTATAGTCAGGAGAGAACAGACTGACCCTTCTATGTGGGCAGGGCAGGACAGGGGCAGGGACATTTACTCTCAAAACCAAAGGACCTCAATTTCCTCATCTATAAACCAAGAGAACTGGGCTAGGTAGTCTTCAAAATCCTGCCCAGTTCTGTCATAGTATAACTGGTTTTATTGTTGTTCTTGATCAGAAAGAAAAATTTAAAACATCAGTCTCACCTTGCCTGTAGAACTGTTGAGGATTTGGCTCACAATTTTAGGAGCCCCTATCTTTGAATGTCTCTCCTTTCGTTCCCAGGGGTGTGTGTAGGGCAACTTCAGAATGGTTTCAGAAGGGCTGAGATTATATTGATATAGTCTTTTTTTTCTGTGTTAGGGATTGAACCCAGTGCCTTGTGCATGCTAGGCAATGCTCTACCATTGAGCTACATCTTCAGCCCTTGCTTCCTATAAAAATTCTTTACATCACTAAGGAGCTGCTAAGCAGTTTAAATAACTTGGGTATCATGAGTGTCCACAGTCAGATGACCTCCCTTCATAAGGTCAGGGCTGAATCCCACAATTCTGAGCACTGGACTGAGTTTAGAGACAGTCACTATAGCTTTAATCACACATATAGAATTGTAGGTTTTAGTCTTCATCTCTTCTTAGGAACATCAGCCATTCCTGTCCCTTCTCTATGAATCTAATGAATGAAATGAATGAATTCATGAATGAATTCTCTACTGAATCTAATTTTTGAAATACTGCTTTGATTAGAGGATTCTTTTGGCCATACAAGGCTTTAGCTTTGGTTTCACCAGAGACTCACCTGTCACTGTGGCTGTGTGAGTTTGGCAAGTCACTTATCTTTTGGGGACTCAGTTTTCCAGTATTTCTTTCTTTTTTTTCTTTTTTGGACCAGGGATTGAATGCGGGGGCTCTTGACCACTGAGCCACATATCCATCCCTATTTTGTATTTTATTTAGAGACAGGGTCTCACTGAGTTGCTTGGTGCCTCACTTTTGCTGAGACTGACTTTGAACTCTGATCCTCCTGCCTCAGCCTCCAGAATAGCTGGGATTACAGGTGTGCACCATGCTCGGCTCCAGTATTTCTAATGAATGAATTCATTAGATCCTATCATGGAGTCTTCTTATATCACTAAAAATTTTCAGTTCTAGAAATGACCTCAAGCAGTCATAACCGAATTTCCCATTTCAAAAGAATTTATAGTCCCATAAATCCAATATTTCTTGGTCTCAGGACTGAATAGGTATTAATTTTAAGTTTTAACTTAGTTTTTAAAAAGATATTTTTAAAAGTAATACTAATCAATGTAGGGAATTTAGAAAACAAAGAACAGCAGTACTACACACCCACTTACACACACACAAACACTCAGACAATTATCTCATTACCCACCCAGAGGTAGCCACTCTACACACAGATGAATCTCTACTTATAGGTAAATATCTATGTTGTCTATAGACAGGAATAAATAACAAAAATGAAATCATGTCCCACATGTCCATAACCTCCTTTCACTTGACAATGAATAGTGAGTATTTTTAGTACTTCTTCTTCTACATTATGATTTTTGTAAGAGGCAAAATGTCTGTGGACCATGGCAGCACTTTCACATCTAATCTTCCCCTTCTATAGGGCAAAGCAGCTAGTGCTCACATAGTCCCAGGGAATTGCATCATTCTCTGTTTCAGAAAATTCTAGTTCCGGTGACTTGAGAATTGACTACCAAAGACGGAAGGTGCTAGGAGCTGGGGTTGTGGCTCAGGGGTAAAGCAATCACTTAGCATGTACAAGGCCCTGGGTTCGATCCTCAGCACCATATAAAAATAAATAAAGTAAATTATTGTGTCCAACTACAAAGATAGAAGGTGCTATGAAACTGGGACAAGAGGTAGACAGATCAGGGTTGCAAAAAGTGCAGTTTATTAAGGATTTTCAGACAGAAGCACGCCTGGAGTAGCAGGAAGACAACCAGATCCCTGCACACCAAGGAGGGTAAGCTAAGCTGGATAAAAGTGTGCCACAGCCAACCATTAATACTGGCTAAAAAAACCCCAGAATTTTAGTTGGCCTTTCTTGAAAACTATATCAGTTAAGAAACAGACCAAACATTAGTGGCCACCCTCGGGGCTGAGTATCTTTTTTTTTTTTTTAATGATCGTGAGGATCAACCTACCGTCTCAATATCCTGGGCTACATTCTAGCCCTCAGCGGACTATCTCAATGACTTTGTTTGTTCTATAGGGTTTAGGATGCTTTCCAAAGCTACCTGGTGGGCAAAATGGCACTGATGACCCAGATAGCTATCAACGTGTCAAACCAGATCCCTATACCATCTCCTTTTCCCCCTTCTCTTCCTTCTCTTACTCTTTGCTCTTCTTCCCCCACTCCCCTTTTCTTCTCCTTTCTCTTCCCTCTATTCTTCCTTTTTACTGATCTTCTTTCTCTTCCTTTGATGTTATAATTGGGCTGGCCATTTGCAGAGATGTCCAACCAGTAAATGATCATGCATGTTCATGTGTGTCTATGTGTATGTGTATTTGGATGGTTGCTCTGCTGGACTTCATTCTGCTGAGGTATTAAAGGCACATCTTAGGGGCAACCTCTGAAGGTCAGTCAGATACTTCATTGGAAGTATTCAAGGGATTGATTGGCTCAAGTCATCTTGAGTAGTAAGTTCCCTGCTTCTGGTTGCATCCAAGCAGAGACCGGCTGACTACTTCATAGTAGCCATGTCCTCTGATAAAAAAAAACCTTGTCTGAACCCAAATTTTTGGTCCCTGTACTAGATTGGCTCTGAAGTTTCTCCCAAACATTTTAGACTAGGGTATACCTCCAGGTTAGAGTCAACAATCTTTAAATTCCTTCTCTGTATTAGGTTCTCTGATTCCATGACTCTTGTGATATATATATTTCCCCTAAAGTGATAGCATTTAACTTTCTGAAATTAATATCGGTTAAAGAAAAACTTAAGGGACTGGGGATGTGGCTCAAGCGGTAGCGCGCTTGCCTGGCATGCGTGCGGCCCGGGTTCGATCCTCAGCACCACATACAGACAAAGATGTTGTGTCCGCCAAAAACTGAAAAATAAATATTAAAATTCTCTCTCTCTCTCTCTCCCTCTTTCTCACTCTCTCTCACTCTTTCTTTAATAAAAAAAAAAAAAAAAAAAAAAAAAAAAACTTAAAAGAGCAGGGAGGTTTAACTAATGGAAAATAACAAGATTTCAGTTTATTTGAACATTTCAATAGTTTAGGCTTTCTCTGTCATACATTTCCATGGTTACATGATGGGATGTCTTAACTGATCAAAGTATTAAATACATGTGGGGGAGTATTAAATACATGCTTGATGGAAAGATGTTAGTTTTTACCTACATGTTTGAACAAGCTCCTAGGTCCTGCAGGGAACGTCACACTAAAAGACCCTTCAAATGCCTTGACTGAGCAATTTGGCGGTACCCCATTTTCCCATTTTAAAACGTTTCAGATTCCCTTTGCTCCGTGAAATGCATGGAAGCTGCTTCTGACCACAGAGACCAATGTGCTGTTCCTTTTATCTCCAAAACGGGGTCCCAATTGGTTCCAGGGAAAGCGATTTCCCCAAACTTGCTGCCAGCTGTAATTGGTTTATATGTGACCCATCCATTTCTACACACCCGTTAGGGCTGGGTGCTGGGGTCTCTACAGTTCCTAGCAGGCAGCTGGATGGACACAGCAAATACCAGCTGGAGTGGCAGAACCTCTTGGGTTGAGTCACCTACCTTGTTTACTCTGTACCCTGCTGGATGGGGAGGTCTCCTATGGAGGCTGCCCATGAAATCAAGCAGATATTTGAAATCATTGGAGGGAAAAAAAACACTCTATTTTTCCTCTTCCTTTCCCCTTATTTCCTTCCTTTATCCTTAATTCACAGGTAGGAATAAATCATAAAAATGTCTTGGGTTAAACCTGGATTTGGCTCCTAATGGCTTACAGACCTCGGGAAACTTTTTAAGACTCTTACTGCCTCGGTATCCTCATCTGCAAAATGGGAATAATGATAACACAAGCCGTTGTAGTGTTGTGAGGAGAATATTGGTTGATGTAAGGGAAGCACCGAGGACAGTGCCCATCTGTGCTTGTGGCACCCAATGCCTATCTTGAACTGAGCATGGGCTCTGTGATGGGTGCTGGGTGCTGGGTATGTGACCATGACCCTTGAGAGACTCAGAGCCTGCAGAATCCCAGGGAGATATGATCACCTTATCCTCCGCCTTGTATTCTTCTCTTCCTGTATTTCCTCCCTTCCCTCTTTCTTCCTTTTGGTTTAGTTTCCTACTGCTGCTCTAACAAATGTCCACAAACTTTCTGGCTTAAAAAATACAAATATTTATTGCTTCTAGTACCACAGGTCAGAAGTCTCACTGGACTCAATATCCAGGTTTATTGTGATATGCTCCTTTCTAGAGGCTCCAGGGCAGATTTATTTCCTTGCCTTTTCCGGCCTCTAGAGGCTGCTCCCATTTCGGGCACGTGACCCTTTCTTGTCACTGATTTCTGCTTCCCTGGTCACATGCTCTCTGACTCTCTTGCTTCCCACTCTCCCATGGAAGGACCCTTGTGATGACATCAAACCCACTTGGATAATCCAGGATAACTTCTCCATTGCAAAATCCTTGATTGAATCACATCTTTACCAGATGGATGCTCCTTGGTTTAGGGTGATGTCCTTATAAATCCACCGCAAGTTCAAGGCACCTTAAGTCAAGAACATCATAAGTCACCAATACAGTGCACTTGGACCATCAGCAGTTTTTGCTCCTGATTGTGTGGCAGGCGGGGAGCTGTGGCTTGCTGCAGTCCTGCCCCACAAGAGAATATCCCATTGTATATTAATCGTGCAGGAAATTACCAAAATTCAAGATTCAACATACGGTGTCTGCTATAATGCTTACTGCTTTCACACAATTGAGAGCGAAACCACTGTAAATCAAACCATTATAATTGGGGACTGTCTGTATACAAAGGGATCTTAATAATTTCCATGATTAGGACATAGTCACTGGGGGCTATTATTCTGATTGTCACACTTTCCCCCCTTCCTTTCTTTTAATTTTATTTATTTTTCTATTTTTTTTTTTTTTTGAGGTGGAGGTCTCACTCTGTGGCACAAGCTGGCTTCCTGAGTTGGAGAGATCCTCCTGCCTCAGCCCCCCAAGTAGCTGAGTCTACAGGTGTGTGCCACCATACTCACCCAGCCTAGTACTTTTTTCCCCCTTATTGTGGTGCAGGAGATGGAACCCAGGACCTTGTGCATGCAAGGCAAGCACAAAGGCTTATCCTGTTCATGAACTTCCTTAAGCCAGTGGGGGTGTTAGGCTTGACATGCCCCTTGACTTGCCCACATGTGAACTTGGTTAAGAACGAGTCCAAGCCTGTAACACTTACCCACATGGACTTATCACGTGGTATTCAACTTCAGGTGTATACAAATACCATTCCTTGATTTTCTTTAATTGATCCAGTGAAATTGATTTGATTCTGATGCTGCCGAGCCCTCACCCTGCTGCTTGGTAGGAAATTCACTCTGTTTATTCTGGTGGTCCAAAGCTTGGTGTCCCAGAATACATACAGATTGGGTAGGATTCTCCAGTTTTCACTCTGTTGGTCTCCAGAGCCTCTTCTGAGATCCTTATTGTCCCAACCTATGTGGTCCCTTTAGGTGCCATGCATGTAGCAGAAAGCTGGTGGCCTTATGGCTCTCATGCCTAGTGCTCAGTCTCCCTGGGTGTCCCTTAGAGGCTCTTCCTCCTTGAGGCTTCACTACCTCAAGAAACAGGGTAGAGGGCTTGGTCCCAATAACCTCCGACCATCCCCAGTTTTGGGGGGAAGGTCCCCAAGACTTTCTCCTTGGTGTTTCCCTTCTGGTATAATCTTGTAAAGTGGTTTCTGCAAAATCCAGGAAAAGAAGTATCTTTTGGGCAACTGTAGCTTTGAGTTTTCTGTTATCTACCCCTCCTGCAGGGTCTGTCTATCTGCTTGAAAAGGTTAAACAGAAAAAAATCATTAAACATATACAAGCTAATGGATCAATAATCATTCTGTCCTGAATGATTTTTAAACGGCATTCTGCAGAAGCCCTTGGTTTCTCCAGGCAGAGATCAACTTGGTGGAGTTTTAGATCTGCCTTCTTTATGTCAGCCAAAGCAGCTGCTCTGTTGTGAGTTTTCTGCATTAAAGATTCTCCTATGATTTTACTTGAAGAAAGGATTCTTTGGTTAAAAATGCTTGCAACCACAGGAGCAGACGATCTCCAGGGTGTCAGCCAGTTCCAAGGTGTATAATTTTTGTGTTTCAGTGACTTCAGGACAAAGTCACTTATTCTCTGTTTTCTGGATTTATATGTAGCCAGAATTTCCTGTTAATAAAAACGTCTTCATAGTATATCCACAGCACAATAACCATTGCTCATAGCAATGATCTCAACCATGAAGTTTTGTCTATTAATTTTTTTAGGAGGCTTCCTAGACCTAGAATTATTTCATCACAGGGTCAAGCATTTAAACATGATACTGAATACACATGCACACACACATCTGCACACATATGTGTAATGTACAGTCAGCACTTTACCTGCAAGTTCCACATCTGTGATTCAAATAACCATGGATCAGAAATAGCCAGAAAAAAGAAAACTGCATCACTGAATGTGTACCAATTTTTTTCTCATCATTGTTCCCGAAACAATACCGTGTAATGACTATTTGCGTAGCATTTACATTGTATTAGGTATTACAAGTAATCTAGAGATGATTTGAAATATATAGGAAGATGTGCATAGGTCATATGCAAACATGAGCCCATTTTACTTGAGCATCCTTGGATTTGGTATCCTTAGAGGGTTCTGAATTCAATCCTCTATAATATTAAGGAATGATTGTATTTAAAATGATAAAATGGTTATGGGGAAATCTTGGAAAGTACAGAGTAACATGAAGAAAATAAAGATCATCAATATTTCATGATTGATCACTGTTAATATTTTGGGATATTTTCTCCAATATTCAAAAAATTATATCCACGATTATATTTGCAAATTATTAGTACAAAATATAGAATGTAATATGTTTTTAGTTTTATGTATTTAATTTTTTCATATATTATTCCATGAGAATTTTCCTCATGTCTGATGAATTTTAAAAAATATAATTTTTTTTGGAACTAGGGATTGAATCCAAGGGTGCTTTACCACTGAGCCACATCTCCTGTCCTTTTCATTTTTTGTTTTGAGGTGGGTCTTGCTAAGTACTTAGGGCCTTGCTAAGTTGCTGAGGCTGACCTTGAACTTGGGATACTCCTGCCTCAGCCTCCCAACTTGCTGGTACCACAGGTATGTGCTATTATGCTCAGCTGTGTCACTAAAAATTTGATAATTATTAGGTGAAATGTTAAATTTTAGTGCCATCCGTTGGGCATGGTGGCGCAAGCCCATAATCCCTGCAGCTCAGGATGCTGAGACAGGAGGATGGCGAGTTCAAAGGCAGCTTCAGCAAAAACAAGGCACTGAGCAACTCAGTGAGACCTTGTCTCTAAATAAAAAACAAAATAGGGCTGGGGAAGTGGCTCAGTGGTTTGAGTTCCCCTGAGTTCAATCCCTGGCAACCTCCCACAAATAAAAAAACAACATTTTTTTTAGTGCCATCTGTAAATGATCAAACTCTTCTACTTTAAGAAGTGATACTCTATGTGGCTTTCAAATTAATGAGATATCCTAGCATCTCAAATAGAGAATTTTATTTCCTGAAAAATAAAGAATGCTGAAATAAGAACAGGTCTAAAAGAAACCAGAGGGATTACATGTAAAAATGGAAAAGGGAAAAAAGAAGTCAGCTAGTTCTGATGTGATTCACTACTATGATTTGAATGTGTGCCCCCCAATTTATGTGTTTAAACTTAATCATAATGTGAGAGTGTTTAGAGTTGGGGTCTTTGGGAGGTGATTAATTCACAGAGGTAGAATTCTCATGGATGAGGTTAGGCCTCTTATAAAAGGGCTTGAGGAAAGGAGTTTCTTCTCCTCTGCCACATGACAATGCAGTTTTCCTCCACTCCAGAGGATGCAGTGGGAAGGCGCCATCTTGGAAGTAGAGACCAGGTGATTCCAGATACCACTACCCAATCTGCAGGTGCCTTTGTCTTAGACTGCCAGCCTCCAGAATTGTAAGGAAAAGGAAATTCATTTCTGTTTTTTTATAAATTGCACAGTCTGGAGTATTTTGTTACAGCAGCACGAGTGGACTGAGACATTCACCTTACAGTTGCCTCTGTTCCCTAACTTAATATGCAACATGGGGTAATGTTAATGGACTTTGACCAGGCCAGTAAAAATACCAGAGGACTGACGATTCTCAATTGTCCTGAAGTCACTTGTATTTAGAATATGGTCCAGTGATTTTTAACTTAAGGATTTAGGTTATAAGTCCAATGAGAAAGGGCCAAGGAAGCTGATTCATGAACCAAGTGCTCTTCCCCAAATCCCAAGGCAAGATAGTTATCGGTGTCATGTTTGTAAATAGAAGGTCCCTAACTCCTTTTCCAAACTTACATTAGTTCCTGGACACTCAAAAGGCTGCAGGGACATTTTTTCCCCCCCGTATACCATTATAACTTGGTGACCTCAGATTTCAGGGATGGAGTTGATCCCAGGGTTTCTGGTCTCTACCTGGTTTGCTCTGTACCAATATCAAAAGATATCCTTTCTCCAAAGCATGTTATGATGTCTATACCTTCTAAAATACTTTAGCATGATTGGCGGAAGCGATGGTATGTGCCAGTTAATTTACCTGGTGAAGGTAGCACACTAGCAGCGTACAGAGTCTGGGTTATACAGGTATTATATGGAGACCAAAATCCAGACAGAGGTGGCTACTGCAAATCTTTCGTCCACCCATTCTAGATTAGCCAGCAAAGGACATGCTAATTAGTGCACTATTATAAAAAATGGATTTTTATTGGCAAATCTAGGGATTATTAATTAGTTTGGTGAATGCTCAAAATGAATTTCAGATATGCATATTGGGCTGAAATATATAGCTCAGAGACATTCCCAATTTGCATGAACATAGACAAAAGCTTATAGCCTATACTTTTAGCAATGACCCCTGAACTGGCACTAGATCCTTAATTAGTCCTATCCAGCCCTTGGTTTGAGAGGATTTCTGATCACATGAGCCTAACCAGCAATGGTAGAATCCTGCTCTAATCTGCTTTGAATAAACTTTCATACAAGGGAGAGGTCTGAAAGTTGGGGCTTCATCAAGCTCCAGAACTGGTTGGATCAACTTCTTGGTCCCATCTTTGCTAATGGATATTTATTTAATTAGGTGCGTCTGTTGGCAATTCTGCTAAATCAGAGGACTCTGAGGAGTCAGTTGAGGATTAGCTTGGGTAGGAAATGGCTGGCTGTTCTTTTCCTAAGCATAAGAATGAGTCAGTTTGTCCAAGATCTGTACCTGATTTGCTTTGGGAAAATTGATTTGAGCTCTAAGAGCAGCTCTGACTCTTAAAACACACACACACACACACACACACACACACACACACACATAAGAAAGCAGATTGACTACTGCTTTTTAGGCATTTGTATGCATTTTAATTTTGAGGGACTCCTTCAATGTCAGACATCCATAATGGATGTAATATTGCAAGACACACAAAAAGAGCCTGTTCTGGAACACAGAGGCACTTGGTCCCTGGTGTGGCTATGTCACATTACTGAAAGGCCATGCTGACTGTGACATTGAGCTCCTCATTTGCATTTCCAACTGTGACCTGAGGGCTGGTTTGATGTATGAACAGGAAAGGTAGCTTCCCAATTGGTGTACTCATGACATTTTTCTGTGGCCTCCTCCTGAGAAGATGTTAGGACAAATTTTCTAAATTGGTTGGTATGAAACTCCATATTAATGTAATAAACTTGAAAAAGTCCACAATGTTTTTCCTGTTACCACGTAAGGTCAGTGTCCCACTCATGATAGGCACCAGTAACGTTAAACAAATGAATAAAATTTGCTTTGGGGTTTAAGTTAATGAATCAAATCTATCCTTTTGTCTGAATTTAAAAAATCTGTTTTCTTCAAGTCTAGAGAACATATCTGACAATGTCCTGCATTTCTACTGCTAATTACTAGATAAATAGACATGAGTATTTCCAATGTGTCAACCCTCAGCTTCATCTATATTATATAATTTAATCATCACGACAACTCAATTGTATTATTACCTTCAATTTTAGATGCAGTGGGAGGGGAAATCATGTCTCTCATGTCATATAGCTAAGAAATGGTGGTATTACTTGAATCCAAGTGGTTTGCCTACAGACCCCAAGTTCTTAAACTTCAAGCTATATTGCCTCTGTTTGGTTTTATAAATACCTTCATTTTGTACTGTCTTCTTAAAAAAATTTTTTTTGGGGGGGAGTATTTATTATTTTGGAGCACTACCATTCAGAATCCCTTGCTACTTATGGGATTTATCAATATATTTATATTGAAAAAATTAGTCTGTGTCTTAAATTCAGCATCCCTGAAGATTAAATCTGAACAGTTGATTTTGATGACAAGAATAATGACTATACATTCTGAGCGAACAGTCTATGCTACAACCTTTGTATACCTTATTGCTAATTCTCACAAAATACTCCGAGTTACTTCATTATCCTGATTTACAAATGGAGCAACCGAGGCTCAGAGGAGTTACATAAATTGCTTTGGCTCACATGGTCTAGCACTAGCAAAGCTGGGGTTTGAATACAGTCCTTTGAGATTCCTAGATGCTCTAAATGGTGCCTAGTCCCATTCTTGGTGATAATGTGGCATTGACACGGTTTCTATATAGGTTTCCTCTGGGAGCTGCTGATTTTGTAAGGCTTTCTTGGGAATATCCAGTTGAATTTGACAAAGTTGTGCTGTCTGGCTAGAAGCAGTAAAGACCTTTGTCATAGAATAGCCTGGGCTATTTCTTTGAAACTTGATTGGCTGACCTAGCAAATCCCATTGTGAGGGAGAGGGAGGTCCATTTTAGTCTCTAGGGAGGGCTAGCTATGTTCATCCTGACTTGGAATAGTCCTCTTACCAGTAATAAAAAATTAATTTTAGCACTTGAGCTAATTGGGATAAAAAATGTGACACCCAAGCCAGAAATAAGCTTAATGAAGCCCATTAAATAATTTAATGATTACTTAATTATGTTCATTTAAAATGCAGGAATTGATTACTCTCAAATTAATTTTACCATCTCTGTACCTTTTTGAGCACATTTATTTTGAACAAAATGAAGGATTAGTTTCATTTCTGATGGGCACTCTGCCATTAATAATCATGTCTCATTATAATGAGAAAATGTTGTGTTTTGAATAAGTTCATGTGACTATATATTTTCAGATAACAGACAAGCTTGTTCAGTGGAGAGATTTAAGCTATTGAAAGGGTCTTACTCATTTGAATCATAAAATGAATAAGTGGAGGATTGATGTGCTCAGAGAACAGAAATCTAGATGGTAAAACCCAGTGCAATTCCAACTAATTAGGGGCTGGATCAGGGTGTTCTAAACCAGTTGCCAAATTGGGAGCATGGGATACGAGGGGCTAAAAGTTCAAGGCTTCATGGACTGGACATATTGAATGCTTCTCTAGCATTTTTTTTCTTTCTTCTTTTCTAACATCTCCTAATTTCTGTTTCACAATCTCCCTCATTTTGAGGTCAAAGACCCCTTCCAGAGTCCCACAGATAAAGCATATGACCCAGTAAGACAACTGCATTTCATCCTACTGGCCTTAGTGATTAGTAAGGAGGTGAGCATGTGACCTGGGACCATCCCGACAAAATGGATGGCAAGACCCTTTCAGGGGATTCTGGGACAAGACTCTCTCTCTCTCTCTCTCATCTATGAATGAAAAAAAAAAAAAAAAGATTGGCAGATATTTGGGGCCTAAGGAAAGCTTGTCTTTGGATGAAATTGAACTGAAGAAAGCAGATCCAAGAGACAGAAGGAAACCAGAACTTGGTGACTTTGTGGAGCCCCAGGGTACAGTCTCTCCTGATCTTACATCTAGGTCTTTTCATTTCAGGAACCAAACACTCCTTTCTATTTGCTTACAATTGAAAACACCCTGGGAGAGTCAGTTCTTTAAAAAAAGAAAAAGTTTACAGAAGTTTTCTTTATAGTTATATACTTCATATCCTTAGAATCATAGACTTTCAGGCCTATGAGAGACTTAGGATCATCAGTTCCAACAGGATCCGAGAAGCTGATCTGTGCTCTACTATGGGTGTCTTACATTTGTAAAGCATTTTATATTTCCCAGGGTGTTTTCAGAATACCTGGCATAGTTTGGACAAAGGCTCTCTTTAAGGGGCAGGTTGGGGACCACCATGCTGTGAGATACTGAGGTGAGATGCTCTTTGTAGTCAGGAAAATCTGATAATATTAAAAATCTGCTCATCTACTATGGAATCTAAGCTTTTCCTATACCTATAAGATGCTGTCAGTCCACAGCCCAGTCAGGCCAGGGCAGTGGGATAGGTTGCTAAGAGACCCAAGAAAATACCCAGAGGTGGCATGCAAGAATAGGGCATTATTGAGAATGCTTATAGGAAGAGTCCTGCGGGGATGGGCTGAACAGATCCCTCCATCCCTCAGGGTGCTTTGCCAAGCTGAACCTCTCCTGCCTCATGGCATTTTGTCCAGTGGTAGCTGGCTGGATGAGTGACATGTATCTGGTCCAGCATCCCCTGTTTTTCATCAGCCACCACTGGGAGAAGGGTTTGCTATGTTAGGCTGCAGAAGCATTAGCTTGCTTAGTTTGTTTGTGTGACCAGCATCCCAAAGAGCAACTGTCTTGACATACTTGCAAGAAAGTAGTTTTCTACAGACAACTCTAACTTTACCCTAATTCCCAGCATACAGGAAAGAAAGCCATTGTCCTTCAAGATAATGTGTACTTGGACATTCGGGCTCAGTTCTGCTTCCAATGTTCCTTTACTGTAGCTGGTATTTTGGAAATAGAAAGGAGCATTCAGGGACATGGTGTTTTATTATCTCCCTTTTCTTTAAGGGAGACTGTTTGTAAATTGTTTTTGTTTTTTTTTTTTTTTAAATTTTAAATGTATGTGTAAAAGTTGAAATAGAGAATGTTTATGAAAGAGTCTGGTACAAATAGTATGTAATTTTGCTTATCTTTTTTTTTTTTTTTGAAACCAGATCTTGATGTGCTCACATTTTCCCTAAGTCTTTGTCTTCAGTGCCATCATTAGAGACTCAAGGATTTGATTTATTAAAAATACACAAGTTCTCCAGGTACATATTATTATCCCCAGTCTATGGATAAAGAAATTGAGATTTAGAGACATTTAGAGAAGGCTGCATAGCAGTTAAGTTCAGAACCCATTATCAATTGAATTGTGCCCCCCCCTTGAATTCTCAATTTGAAGTCCTGGCCCCGGTGCCTCGGTTGTGACCTTATTTGAAGATAGAGTCTTGATACGGGTAACCAAGTTGGAACGAAGTCATTAAAGTAGGCCTTAATATAATATGACTGGTGCCTTTATAAAAAGGAGAAATCTGGAAATAGACATGGAGAGAGATGTGGAAACATGTAGGAAAAAGATAGTTATCTCTGAGTGGAGGAGAAAGGTCTAGAACAGAGTCTGCCTTCCTGATCCTCAGGGGAACCACTGTTACCAACACTTTGCTTTTGTACTCCTGACCTCCAGATCAACACATGTCCCACTTTTTGGTCCTCCATGATAGCAGTCCTGGTGAACCCACACAGAGCCCATATTTGGATGGAGATCTGCCTGGCATCAAAGCCAGTGGTCCTTCTCCAGCCTCATTCTGCTCTACAACGTGGCCATGTGGAAATTTTATAAGATGGGTTTCTTTCTTTCTTTTCTTTTCTTTTTCTTTTTCTTTTTTTAATGGAAACGAGGGCCTCACACATGCTAGAAAAGTACTCTGTCACCGAGCTACACCTTCAGCCCTGGATTCATTTTTAGAAGTGAAAAATAAAATATTTCTCTGGATGGGATTCTGCAAGTACTTTCTGATTTCACAGACCTCTAGAGGAATACCAGTAGTTCCACAGCAGCTGTGCTTGAACCGCTCCAAACAATCCAGTATGAAAGAAGCAAACACATAATCTTCCTACTGGGTAATTGCTGATTATAATTGAGGGAACATTTTAATTTGTTAAATTAAAGTTCCACGTGTATACTCATGGTGACAGCATTTGATCGCCCTGACAAGGAGGAGATTCTGCTTTTGCTTTCACAGGGAACATAAAGAACTTAACAAGCTCCTCCAATTTTTCTGCTCTATGTTCTTGTCACATATTATAGATTGCTACAGCTTATTTACTCACTCAGACTCCGTACACAAAGTATCTCTTGTGAACAAGTCCCAGTACTTGATGTCATACAACAGCACTACCTGCTAGAAATACGGTGTGAATCACAAATATGAGTCAGATAGGCCATTTAAAATATTCTAGTAGACATAAAAGAAGGAAACTGATGAAATTAATTTGTAATAATATATCTCATTTAACATTATATTTCCAGTTCAACATGCAATTCATATAAAAGTTGTTTATGGAATATTGTACATTCTTTGCTTCTTCTTTTTTTTTTTTCAATTTTTTTTAGTTGTCAATGTACCTTTATTTTAATTATATGTGGTGCTGAGAATTGAACCCAGTGCCTCCCACATGCTAGGCAAGTGCTGTACCACTAAGCTACAACCCCAGCCAATTCTGTGCTTCTTTTTTTTTTTTAATTTATTTTTTAGTTGTAGTTGGACATAATACCTTTATTTTACTTATTTTTATGTGGTGCTGAGGATCGAACCCAGAGCTTTCAAGTGCTAGGCAAGTGCTTTACCATTGAGTCACAACCCCAGCCCCATTGTGTGCTTCATGTTAGGTCTTCAATACCTGGTAAGTATTTTACCCGGAGAGCACATTTCTGAGAGCACCATGTCTCAGATGCTGCCTTCCCACCCACGTGATGAGTGGCTCCTGAACCACACAGTGTGGTCTTGAGGATCATGTTGTCATGATGGTGGTGTCCTAAGAGTCACGAGGGCTTCTCCTTAGTTTTGAACCATATATCATGGATGCACTTTTTATACACATTGTCTTTTTTAAAGCTTGAGTTTAAATCGACTTGTGATTTGAAATAAAAACATAAAACCCTACGTAGCTGCTATAGTTTGGACCTGCACTATCTCCCCAGAGCCTATGTGTTAAAGGCTTAGAGTGATGCTATTGGAGGTGAGAGAAACTTGAAGGGGTGGGGCCTCCCGGGAGGTCCTTTAGTCACTGGGGGCATGTTCTTGAAGGGGCTAATGGAACCCCAGACCCTCTCCTTCCTTTCTTTCTCTCATGCCCTGGCCATGAGGTGATTTTGTTCCTTCACCACATATTCCTACCATTATGTACTGCCTTCCCACAGACCCAAAGCAACCAAGCCCTTAATCCATCACAGACTGAAAACTTCAAAATAAGCCAAATGGACCTTCTCTCTCTCTCTCTCTCTCTCTCTCTCTCTCTCTCTCTCTCTCTCTCTCTCTCTGTCTCTGAAGCTTCTATCTTTATAAGCTGATTATCTCAAGTATTTTGTTATACTAACAACCAACAGCATGCTATACTGATGCACATATACCCATGTTCATAATGACACAATTCACAATAGCCAAGTTCTGGAACCAATTTAGGTATCCATCAACAGATGAATAAATAAAGAAAATGTGACACACACACACACACACACACACACACACACACAATGGAATTCTACTTAGTCATGAAGAAGAATGTCATGTGGAACTTGAGAACATCATGTTAAGTGCAATATGCCAGACTCAGAAAGTCAAGGATCATATACTTTCTCTTATATGTGGAAGCTAGAGAGAAAAAGGGGGAATCTTATGCCGGACGTGGTGGCTCACATCTGTTATCCCAGTGGCTCTGGAGACTGAGAAAGGCTGGGGTTGTGGCTCAGTGGTCACGTGCCCCTAAGTACAATCTCTGGTACCAAACAAACAAATAAACAAAACCAAAAGCAAAAAAGGTCTGTGTGTGGGGGGGTTTGAATCTTATGAAAATAGAAGGTGGGAATTGGGAATTAAGGGGAGGAAGAAAGAGAGGTAAAGGAGAGTTCTGGGCAGGAGGATGATTTAGACCAAATTACTCTGTGTGCAGGTGCCACTAGATCACAATGAAGCCTTCTATTATGTATAATTATAATTCACCAATAAAATATCTAAGCAAAGAAAGCTAACACAATAGCAAAATGTCTTGATCTCAATCACTATATTCCCAATTTACTATTTCTTTCTTTCTTTTTTTTGGGGGGGGAGGTACTGGGGATTAAACTATTGGGCACTCAACCATGGAGCTCCATCCCCATCCCTATTTTGTATTTAGTTTAGAGACAGGGTCTCACTGAGTTGCTTAGCGCCTCACTTTTGCTGAGACTGGCTTTGAACTCACATCTTCTTGCCTCAGCCTCCCAAGCTGCAGGGATTACAGGCATGCTCCACTGCACCCAGACCAGTTCCTGTTTCTTAAAAACAAAAAGCAGAAACACTAAAACAAGAACCCACTTTTATTAGTCTTTTGCATGACCTTACATTTTTCTTTAAGCAAGTAAGAATTTTATGTATTCCTGTGTTCCCTTCTTTCTTTAAAACCACAGATAGCAAACTGTGGTCTGCATTCTATGTTTTTCACTGAACAATTTATATTGGTGATCTTTTCATTTCAGTGTATAACTTCCTGGTTCTTTTCCACAGCTGCATTGTATAGAGGTAGCATGATGTACTCAGTTGCCTATAGATGAACATTGGGGATATTTCCAGGGTTTGTAATTAAAAGCAACATATTGTAATGAATATCTTATATTTGTCGTTCCACATGCATGCAAGTATTGTTGTAGATAATTTCCTGGAACTGGAATTGCTGGGCCATGGGTAAATGCATGTAAAACTTAAAAAGAATATTGCCAAATTATCCTATGTAGAGAGTGTAGCAATTCATGCTTATAGTATAAATGTGTGGAATGTACATATTGCCCTATTTAATACTTAAACTGTGAGATACATTTTATAATAATACCTATTTTTCAGGTTAACCTGAGGACAGGTTTATACACACCCACACCCACATACACACCCCCACAAACTTATAAAAAATTGGAAAGTACTATTCACAGAACTTTTTAATTTGAATAATTTGAGATAGAGCTGCTGACGTGGGCCTGTCCCCCACATGAGTTATCCCTGAACAGCTTCAGATGAATTTTTCACTGACTATGAAATGGCAATAACAAAATAAAGACCAAGCACAGTATAATGAGTTTTGCATCAGGTTAAATTTATTCAACATAACACATGATATTTTGTAGGGTCCCAAATTCTGGAGTGCTTATATGTCCTTTCTTTTATGAAGTTATAGATGCATTAGATATGATTGATTTTCAGACCTTTTATTATGAAAATGGCCAACATTGCAAAAGAAGAATAACGTAATAAATCCCTATGTACCTAATATCCAACTTCAACAAATAATAAATGACCAATCCTGTTTTATCTAACCCTCTCTTTTCCCCGTCCTGTTGGATTAGTTTATTTATTTATATTATTTATTTATTTTTTGAGGCAGAGTCTTACTACGTTTCCCAGGCTGGTCTTGTTCTCCTGGGCTCAAACGATCTTCCTGCCTCAGCCTCCTGAGTAACTGGGACTACAGGGGTGAACATCATGCTCAGTTTTTGGATTAGTTTAAAACAAAATGTAAGCTGGGTGCGGTGTTGCACACCTGTAATCCAGTGGCTTGGGAGGCTGAGTCAGGAAGATCTCAAGTTCAAGGCCAGCCTCAGCAACTTAGTAAGGCCCTGTCTCTAAATAAAATAAGAACTGGAGGGACTGGGGTTGTAATTCAGTGGCAGAGCACTTGCCTTGGACATGTGAGGCTCTGGGTTCGATCCTCAGAACCACATGAAAATAAATAAAGATATTGTGTCCATATCAAAAAATATCTTTAAAAAAAAAAAAAACTGGAGATGTGACTCAGTGGTTAAGGGTCCTGGGTTCATTCCCTGGTACTAGAAAAAAAATATATGTATGTATGTATATATATATATATATATATATATATATATATATTCAGTATGTTTTTATATAAGAATTATGTTTTGAAAAATCATAACCATATAGATGTGGTTGGTTCAAATGTTCATTTTTATGCCTTTTTATTTTTTAAGTTGACAATGAAATATTGGTCCCCTCAATTTTTTCTTTTGGATATGTTACTGGTCTGTGAAATCCCCAAATCTAAGAATCACTGCTGAACTGGAGATAGAATTCTGTCTCACTGTGTTTACTCAGCCTTCAAAATAGATCTGACCTGTGGCTGACCCAGGCTTTCTAAGACCTGAAGCCGGCATGATTTTGGGATCTTTAGATGATGAATTACAAAATTAGGAATATGAAATCATGTTTGCAAGTGAATAGATTTTTAGTATGAGAAAAGAACTCATCACAAATTAAATAAGTTGAAATGCTGACAAATATCAGGAACATCATAAAGTTCAGAAAGATATAATGTTTTTATTAACGAGCTGTCTGAACCATCTTGGTCACATTTTTCCCTAAATTCTTTGTCTGCATACTCTTTGATTGCCTCTCTGTATGACACAGACATTATAATATCATGTTCGATAGAGAGAATAGAAAGATAATTCAGTTTTTCCTCTAGGATGATTGTTTGAAATTTGTTTTTGATTATTGATGGCGGGTGACTTTACGCACAGATAGACTTGCTGTTTGTGGGACTGCTTCAGGTTGGTGCCCTTGTCTGATAAACTCTATTTCTTGAGATTCCATCAATAGAGAAGTACATTTATCACTGGAGTCTCTGCAGTCTTGGGTATATTCCCGACGGGAAAGAACTTCCATTTTGATTAGATGTCAATGAGAAGTGAAACTTCTGCTTATGACTTTACATATTAGATACTGGGGGGATTTTTTTTTAAAGATGACTTCAGGTTGTGTATTTAATGCCTTGTTGAGTCCCAGACTTGGGCTCTGTAGGACAAGTTCCTATTCCTGTTGGACCTCTGACCCTGTATCTTTGGGGCACAATGCTGGGTGGTGAGTGATAGAAAGAATCCTGGAAGCCTCTCACCCAGGGACAGATAGTCATAGAAACTGTGACTACAATCCACGTAAATACATATCACTATGAGAAATACGAATTCCTGGGGTCCATTTTCAGAATACAGTATTTAGCTTTAAATGTAAAATGACTTGGGAGGTAAGACAGGCCCCTAAAGGGGAGAGCAGAGGGAAAAGTATGAGCCGTTAACACTGAGTGTCAAAACTCACAGCCCCTTGATAGACAGGAGGTGAGAAGGAAGGGCCTGAACGACAGAGATGAACTGTGTAAGTGTCAAGGCACTCAGTCCAAGGGAACAAGGGAGGTGGGACAACTAAAAGTGTTTTGTTTTTTTTTTTTTTTTAACTGGGAATTGAACCCAGTGGTGTTTAACCACTGAGCCACACCCCCAGTCTTTTTTTTGTTTTTTTTATTTAGGGACAGGGTCTCACTGAGTTGCTTTGTGCCTCGATTTTGCTGAGGGTGGCTTTGAACTTGAGATCCTCCTGACTCAGCCTCCTGAGCTGCTGGGGCTATAAGCATGTGCCACTGAGCCTGGCTAAAAGTTTATTTTATTTTATTTTTTGACCCAACAGGAGACAATGAAACCTGGGTGACTTTTGGGAAGATTGTGCACCCTATAATATTCAGCCAGTGGGGAACGAAGGGAGAGATCTTGTGCTCCAAGGGACAAAATGCTGGTTGTACCCATGGTGTCCCTGACCACCAGGCTCCCCATCTTGCAAGACCATCACTAAAGTAAAGGCTTGTTTTTTGCTGTTCCCTTGTGTCTCTTGGTCCATTCTTTGGGCTTGGACAGGTGAGCATGTTTCTTGCATCACTAATCTTAGCTGGCTCCTCTAGATACCTGCAGGCTTTCTAAAGATACAGAATGGAGGGAGAGGTGATGGAGAAGCCAGAGTGGTAAGAGACAGTAATCTCAACTAATTGTGGCTAAAATATTTTACTTTTTCAGAACATAGTAAAAGTCCATTGTTAGGGCTTCATTAACTTTATGGTAAACTGGGCTCTACCCTTGACTTCCTTTCCATTCATGTAGTTCCAGGTGCATTGATCTGCTCCTGAACTTGGAGTATGCTGGCATTCTCTGCCTCAGGATCTTGGCACTTGCTGTTTCTTCTGATATCCCCACATGGCTCCTTCTCTGTTTCCTTTAGCTTTCTGCTCAAAGGCCAGTTTCTTACTGGACTATAAATAAAATAGCTTCTCTCAAATCCAGTCCCCAGCTCTCGGTCCTTCCCTTTACTTTCCTCAGTAACACCACCTCTGACGTAATAGACATTCCTCATTTGCTTAGTGTATATCTTCCTGTGTTAACCTTTTTGTTGCTGTGTCCAAAATGTCTGACACAAACAACTTAAAAAGAGGAAAAGTTTATTGTGGTTTGCGGTTTCTGAGATTTCAGCCCATGGTTGGTCTGCTCCTCTCAGGGCCCGAGGTGAGGTAGAACATCATGGCAGACAGGCTGAGACAGAGGAAGTCACTCAGTGCAGGGCAGCTGGAAAGGAAGAAAAGATGAGCAGGGAAAAGATACGGTTCCCAAGGGCAGGCCCCCCAAGCTGTACTTCCTTTCAACCGTGCCCTCCCTGCCTACAGTTTCCATTTCCTCTCAGTAGTGTAGTCAAATTATGAATCCATCAAATGGATTAATCCACTGATGAGGTTAAAGCCTTATGCTCCAATCATTTCTCAAGTCCCACCTCTGGACTGCTGTCTTGGGGACCAAGCCTTCAGCACACGAGTTTAGGGGAACATTCCAGATCCCAACCAACCATAAAACTGCCTTTTATTAAAATTGAAGATGACGGTAGAGGGACTTTGTTTTGTGCAATGCTGTGTCCCCAGCACCTAGAATGGTGCTGCCCAGAGTAATACCTCAATAAATATTTGTTGAATAAATGAAGTCCAGTTGGAAACTACTGAAGAATTTTAATCAGGAGAGACATGAGGCTTTTCTGGGTCTGCCAAAAGAAACTAATCCCTCATTTATCTTTCTCTTGCAATATCTTTCTATAATTTTCCCTGAATTATAATTACCTGTCAGTCTAGTTTTCTCCAATAGATTATAGAGGATAGAGAATATATCTAATCCATCAACCTACTCCCTACCACATGCATTGAGTGGATTAATGCCTTTGGAATGGAATACACTATTTCTTTGTGGATAAATTATTGAAATGGCTGCTTGGTCTTTTGGCGAACTTGATTATAAGCCATTTCTGAGTAGGGGAAATTTCCCTAGTCATTTATGTTCTCTTAGCTCCTGTTAGTGATTAATGCATTGCCCTTCCCACATAAGGTTCTAACTCTATACAGTTTTGTCTATACAATTTCTGTGACTTCGTATTACCCAATTCTACATTATAATGGGTTCCCAAGTAAAAGTTATGTGCCTATTAGGATACTTTCAAATTTTGCTAATCAAAAACCAAAACCAAGGCATCTTAAACAAGTAGGGGTCTATTATATCAGATGGCCAAAGAGCTGGAGGCAGGGTGCCTTTCAGATTATTTTATTCTTATTGTGGCTTATCTACGTCTTCCTTGACATGTCTTACAGCTCAACCATTCCAGTTTGTCTCCTCATGGCTGCAGGAGGCTGCAGTGGTTTTCAGTATCATATTCTCATATCATATCACAGTGGTATCCAGAGGCGGGAAGAAACTGTTTCTTCTTACACATTCTCCATTACAAGTTGGGAACACCATTCTCTGGAGCCTTCTAATATATTTCCCTTTGTTTCTCATTGGCTGGAATTGCAACACAAGAATCAACAATCTGTATTATGTAAAGTGTCTTCAAACTGAAACACACATAAAGTTCTGTACTGCTCAACTCACAAGGACTTTGTGACTAGAGGGCGGTAGGAATGCGACCTGGCCTTTCCTTTTGTGAGTGTTATGGTTTGGATGTGAGGTGTCCCCCAAAAGTTCACCTGTGAGATAATGCAAGAAAGTTTGGAGGAGAAATGATCAGGTTATAGCATTAACCTAAGCAGTGAATTAAGCTCTGATGGATTAACTGAGTGGTAACTGGAGGCAGGCGGGGTGTGGCTGGAGGAAGTGGGAATTGGGGGTGTGGCTATGGGGTATATATTTTGTATCTGGAGAGCAGAGTCTCTCTCTCTGCTTTCTGATCATCATGTGAGCTGCTTGCCTCTGCCACACTCTTCGGCCATGATGTTCTGCCTCACCTCTGGCCCCAAGGAATGGATCCAGCTGTCTTATGGACTGAGATCTCTGAAACCGTGAGCCCCCAAATAAACTTTTCCTCCTCTGCAATTGGGTTGGTGGGGGTCCTTTAGTCACAGCCCCCAAAAAGCTGACTAAAACAGTAAGCAATTTTTCAGTATTTATTAATTCAGTGTTCATAGTGACTCTGTTTAAAGAGTTTAGGATAGCTTCTATAGGATAATAAGAACTGACTGTTGATTATTATATGACCAATATAACAATAATATTCTCTACACTAGAAGAATATTAGAACCTTAGAATATGTGTACACACACACACACAGACACACACTAATGGAGTCTGTGTTTCACTTGATTTCATTTAAGTCCTCATCAAAAACAAATGTGAACATAACCTTCCACAACAGGTTTCCAACTGGTTTCACAACCAGAGAGTCTCAAGCCAAATGATTTGACCTTGCATCCCAAGGGCTTAGAAGTACAAGAGGTGCTTCAGAAGCTCAGGATTCTGATTCCGGGCCCGACACTTGTGAAGGAGCAGGAGTGCTCTGTCCACTAACAGGACCCCTAGGTTCAGGTCTGGTTCTGTCCCTCAGATTGGCCTGAGCAGGAGCACGTTCAGCATCTGCTGCTGGAAGCTGTGCTGGGATGCCGGTTTCCAGCCCCTGCTGTCAGCAGCATTTCTAGTCTCTCATTAGCATCCTCTCCAGCTCCTTCCTCTCCCCTGCTCTGCTGGGGTGGGGGGAATTAGAGCGGAAGCTCTGTTTGAGCTTCACCTTTCTGGGAGATGAAAAGGGTAGAAAAAAAATTCCAGACTGGGCTTTGGGGAAAAGGAGTGGATGATTCCATTACTTGTTCTCTTAGCTTTTAATATCACTGTGACACAACAGTTTCAAATCTATGTATAGACCAGCCTATTCAGAGCCATTTAGAATGTAGGATAACAATGCCAAAATAATTTCAATGTAAGTCTTTGATCTCCTCATTATAATGCCATTACCATACCATTATTAGCTAAGATTACAATGACAAATCAATTTTAATTGAAGTCTTTGGAGATGCCATTTATAATGCTATTATCATGTGAATTTGCAATGGGGAAGTTACTTGAGCAAGCTTGTTGAAACAGAGCTATAATGCCACTCTAATGGAAAATTTTGATGGTAAAATTATTCCGAGTCCTTAGGGATGGGTGATTATCATAGAAAACCACCAATCCTGAAAATGATGCCCCCCCACAATAAATCATGTGATAGTATCTACAGATCAAAGCATATCTTTCTCATAGGATGAGTTCACAAAAATCCAAGCATCCTAGAGCAGATAAATGGTCCTCATTTTCCAAACAAGGCACTGAGTGAGCAGGCATGACTTCCAGAGGCCACACAATGAGTGACGGACCCTGGACTCAACCCCAGGTCTCTGACTCTTTCTGTTCTGGTCTTTGACTCCTACACCAGACTTCAACAGCTCTATCTCCTTTAATGGTTTTAAAGAACAGGATTCTGGGAAAACAGATGGCCAGGTTAGCATTAGGCTAGAACCATGGGGAGATTTCCAGATCATGAGGATATTGTCAGATATTCATTTTGGACTAGAAGATCCCAGAAGAGTTTTCCAATACCTGGTGATTCCATGAGTTCCAGTGTCAGCAAATTGGGACTTTATTCTGGTTCCTATGAGAGAATGTTTCTTTCCGGAAGAGAAATTGAGTCTCTTCTGGCTTTGAGTACATAAAGACCGAGGCGGGCATGGGAGGATCACATTGCACCAAGGAGTTTCTTAATTTGGGCAACTAAGGACTTGGTAAAAATAAAAAATCAGATAGACTAGCTGTTTAGCTGAAGAGAGTGTTTAATTCAATCATCCTGGGAAGCCATTGCCTCAAAGTAGCTCATTAGACTGTCTTTCAGCCCCAGAGCCAGTCTTGCATCTGCTCACCTGCTTTATCTTAATTTGTCCAAAACAGAGTCAGCCTCCTCTTGCTTGAAAAAGCTTGCTCTATTCCCCCGTCACACCATCCCTCTTTTCTTGTTTCCCCACTTCTTCTCTGGGCCACCCTTTAGTGGAAGAAGAGGGAATGTGTATCAAATGTTCTTTGTCCCCATGTCTCATTCTTCAGATGTCCAAATCATTTGCTCTGAACTTGTCCATGCCTTAAGAGTGAACAGCTAGCATTCTGGGAAGATGTGTGTTGTGTCAGGCACAGTGTTAGTTAATGCCTTCGTTTAGTAAGTTCTGCTGTAATTATGACAACATGTGGACCTAGAATTTAGTGTAGGAATTTATCCAAGGCTGTGTGTGCAGCTGGGACATGGGCCTTGGTTTAACCACTCTATGGTCACAGAGACAGCTTTGCTGAGCACACAGATTGGAGCTGATAAGCAAATGTGTTCACACCTTAGCTCTGCCGCTTGCCATGTGCCTCAGTCTCCTCATCTGTAGACTGGAGGCTAGCAGTCATAACTTGAGTCAGTGTGTTAGAGTGGCTTTTATATGTGAAACACTTGGAATAACGCCCGATGCCCAGATGCAATCTCTGTCAGTGACACCGTTTTATCTGCTTCCTTTTTCGACTACATGATCAGGTTCACCAGGTCGTGTGAATTTGGGGTAAGGATGAAAGGGGAGAGACGCCCTCCCACACTAAGTGTGGATAGATACATTTGACTGGGGTGCAAAACTTTAGAGGGAAAACCGGAATTGAGGGGAGTCATCAGCAGCTGCTAGCAAGCAAATGCCAATTTTGAAGGAGCAAGATTTGAGAGGATGACATCGGAGACCCCCCTGAAGTGGAATGAAAATCAGTTTTCGTAAAGTCAAGGCCAAAATGTTAGTGTGCATTAAACAGCTATGGGAAAAGTAGTGGAACTAATTATCCTTGGAGGGGCTGCAGTCAGTTAAGCTTTAGAAAATCTCAATAAAATGTCTTAGACCCATGTCCGGCAGGCCCCGGGGCTAAACAATGGCTCAGGAATGTCAGAATTCTAAGTTCTCATCCTAGCTCTGCTACTGATCTGTTCTGTGACCACAGTCCCTTAATCCCCCCATGCCTCTGTTTCCCTGCCTGCCAAATGCCAGCCGTCTCCCTGGGTGATTTTGAGGGATAACCAATAAAAAGGATTAGGGGTGAAAACCACCATCCAAATTGTTAATAAAAGTGGTATTTTTGTATTCAATTATTTGCATCTAAACCCTTTTTATTCTTGCATTGGCATTCCCCACCCTCTATCTTTCTTATTCTTGGATGACTCTCTCCACCCTCGCCAGTGGAGGAGTGAAACCCTGATATACATGGTACAGTGTCTTGCAGTGAAATTATGATCTGGGTGAAGGAGAACTGGGCGTGCTGTGACATTTTAAGCAGTTGCTGTCCAGGAGAGAAATTCATCTAAGGGATGCCCCCATCTCAGCAAACAAAGAAGGGCTGGAGAGACATGTAGCAGCTCTGGGTCTCACAATGTGACTCGGGTGTTACTGGCTGTGTTAGGGTAGCCAGTGCCTGGGCAAAGGTAATAGGAAAATTGTGAATGCTGAGAAAAATAATAAAATTGCCAGTGTGTTGGAAATTAAAGTGAACTCCACGGGCATAAATAATGAACACAACACTGATTGAAATAAATGATGTACTTTGCTTTAGCAGTGCTATTTAAATAACTGATATTGTACTTTGTTGGGCTATGGTTTCAAATGCATTCGATTATACGTTGTAGTGTTTCCCCCCAAACAGTCTTTCAAATCAGTATAAATTGCTGAACGTAGCAGGCATGTCTTGATCTTTGGCTGTCATGACAACAGGATACAGAGAAATGCATTTTCATAACAATTGCTAGCAATGTTTAGTATCACTGTTACTTTGTGTCAGGGAACATCTGGCTTTGGGAAGAAAACAGTATTGTTTTCCTTAACTTGAAAGCTTTTGTTTTAATAATTGAAAAAATAGGTAGAGAAATAGCTGTTTAGGGGAAAAAGTAAGTAGTAGGAGGTAAAGCCCAGATCTGGGGAGGGGGGATGGGGAAAGAGCAGAGAGAGAAGGAGAACCTTATGATTTGGATAAGTGTGTCTCAAATGTCCACGTGTAAAAGGATGGGTCCCAGGCTGGGGGGTACAGCTCAGTGGTAGAGTGCTTGCTTAGCATGAGTGAGCCCCTGGGTTCAATCCCCAGCACCACACACACACAAAAAAGGCTTGGTCCATAGACCAGGCTATCAGGAGATGCTGGAACTCTAAGAAATGGGGCCCACTGAGTGCGAGATCTTTTTTTTTTTTTTTGGTACCAGGATTGAACCCAGGGGCCGCCTAACCACTGAGCCACATCCCCAGCCCTTTTATTTTTTATTTGGAGAAAAGGTCTTGCTAAGTTGATTAGGGCTAAATTTCTGAGGCTAGCCTTGAACTTGTGATCTTTTTGCCTCAGCCTTAGGAGCTGCTGGGATAACAGTTGTACGCCACTGCATCTGAGCAATGCGAGGTCTTTAAATCACTGGGAATGTGCCCTTGTGGGTATTGTGGGACCTTGGTATCTTCTTCTTTCTTTGCTCTCTGGCTTGTGATGTCAGCAAATTTTCTCTGCCATGTTCTCGCCGTGACATGCTGCTTTGTCTCACATATGAAAGGCAAGGGGGCCAACTGATCATATGAGCCAAAACAAAAATTTTCTCTTTATAAGTTGATTATCTCAGGTACTTTGTTATGGTGACAGAAAGTTGATTAACACAGATGGGGAGATTATTCTGGATTATCTGTTGGGCCCTAATTGCAAGTCCAAGTGTCCTCAGAAAAAGAGGCAGAGGGAGATTTGATACACACAGTGTAAAAGGTAATGTGAAAATGGAGCGAAGAGAGATTTGAAGATGCTGGAGATTAAAGTGATGTGGCTATGAGCCAAGAAAATGTGGGCAGTCATCAGAAGATGGACGACACAAAGAGCAGATTCTCCCCTAGGGCTTCTGGAGGGAACACAGTTCTGCTGATACCTTGCTTTCAGCCAATTAATACTGATCTCAAACTTCTGTCCTCCAAACTGTGTTATAGTAAATTTCTATTGTTTTAAACTACTGAGTTTGTGATTCTCTTCACCATTGAAACTAATCTTGTTGCCTTAGGAAATGAATACAAAGACGAGCTTAATAAGGCCAGAGGAATCTCTAAATAAAATACAAAATAGGGCTGGGGATGTGGCTCAGTGGTCGGGTACCCCTGAGTTCAATCCTGGGTACCAAAAAAAAAAAAAAAAAAAAAAAAAAAGACCAGAGGTACGGTGGCACATACCTGTAGTCCCAATAGTCCCAGTAACTCAGGAGGCTGAGAATGGGAGGATTGCAAGTTCAAAGCCAGCCTCAGCACAGGTGAGGCACTTAGCAACTCAGTAAGACCCTGTCTCTAAATAAAATACAAAATAGGGCTGGGGATGTGGCTCAGTGGTCAAGTGCCCCTGAGTTCAATCCCTGGTACCCCCCCCCCCCCCCCGCAAAAAAAAAATATCCATTATATGTATATGCCACATTTTATTTATCCATTCACCGGTCAATAGTCACTGGTGTTGATTCCATCTTTTCACTATTATGAAGAAGGCTGCTCTGAGCATGAATGCACGATATGTCTGAGTCTTCTTGTTTTCACTTCTTCTGAGTGCACACCCAGAAGTAGAATTGCTGGATCTTAGGATAAATCCATATTTAATCTTTTGAGATACTGCCATGCTGTTTTTCATAGCAGCTGCACATCATTTTTATTACCACCAACAGCAAAGAAGAGTTCCAGTTTTTCCATATCTTCACCAACAGTTGTTATTTCTGTTTTTTTGATAGTGTCCATCCTAATGACTGATACCAACCATTAGAATCAGAGATTAATTCATGAACCTCCCTTTTTCTAAGCAGCCCCTTCCAATATATGGCAAATCTCGTCCATTTTCCCTGTGTGTTTATCTCCTAAGTATCTTTTCCCTTTCCGTAAGTCATCTCTGCCCCTCATTGACCTTGGTCCTTATCACTGTGAAGCAACACATAAGGTACCAAGTGGTACCCTTACCTCTGGTTCTAAGCTTATTCAGTTTATCCTCCACAGCATAATCATAAGGAACTTTAAAAAAACTCTAATTTGCTTAAAACCTTTCAATGACTCTCTTGCTTTTAATATAAAATGTCTTAGCATGATCTGCAAGCTCATTCAGGATTTAATCTCTGCCTTCTTCCTCCATTTTTTGCTACTCTCTCACTTATTTTATGTTCCAGAACATTGGATGACTTGCAACCGTATTCTCTTTTAGTTCCCAGCTTTTCTTTGCACATGTGGGATTCTCTATTGTATGAGAGGTTGTGAAGAATACATCTCATGGGGGCTGGGGTTATGGCTTAGTGGTAAAATGCTTGCCTAGGATGTGTGAGGCACTGAGTTCAATTCTCAGCACTGCATATAAATAAATTAAATAAAAATCCATCAACAACTATATATATATATATTTAAAAAAATATATTTTTATTGATTTTAATATTATTTTTAAATACACGACAACAGTGAAATGCATTACAATCCTTATTACACATATAGAGCACAATTTTTCATATCTCTGTATATAAGGTATGTTTACACCCAATTCAAGTCTTCATACATGTACTTTGTATAATGTTGACTATCACATTCCACCATCCTTGCTAATCCCCTTCCCCGTCCCTTTCCCTCCCACCCCTCTTCCCTATCTAGAATGAATCTAATCCTCCCATGCTCCCCCTCCCTACCCCACTATGAATCACCACACCTTATATCTGAGAAAACATTCGGCATTTGTTTTTTTGGGATTGGCTAACTTCACTTAGCATTATCTTCTCCATCCATTTACCTGCAAATGCCATGGTTTTGTTCTTTTTAAAAATGCTGAGTAATATTCCATTGTGTATAAATGCCACATTTTTTTTTTTATCCATTCATCCACTGAAGGGCATCTAGGTTGGCTCCACAGTTTAGCTATTGTGAATTGTGCTGCTATAAACATTGATGTGGCTGTGTCCCTGTAGTAAGCTGTTTTTAAGTCCTTTGGGTATAGTCCAAGAAGAGGAATAGCTGGGTCAAATGGTGGTTCTGGGAATGGAACCACCATTTGACCCAGCTATTTTTAAATATATATTAAAAAAAAAGAATACATCTCATGGGCTGGGGTTGTAGCTCAGTGGTAGAACACTTGTCTAGTATGTGTGAGAAACTGGTTTTGATCCTCAGCACCACATAAAAATAAATAAATAAAACAAAGGTATTGTGTCCAACTACAGCTAAAACATTAAAAAAAAAAAAAAGAATACAGCTCATGAGGTCAGGGACTATGTTTATTATAACTACTCAGCATCATACCTCTGGTCTCTCAGAATTGCCTGGTACACGGTGACGTGCTCAGAAGAACTTACGGCATGCCATTGTATGACAGGTGCTACGCTAAACCTTTTACTTGCACTAAATTAAATTTCAAAACAACTCTTTGAGATATGTGTTGTTATTACCCCAGTTTTATTGGTGAGGAAATTTAGGTTTGGAGTGTTCGAACATCTTGCTGAAGGTCACATGTGTTGAACCAGATCCTACTGGCTTCAGCCCCACTCTTTCTTTCTTTCTTTTTTAAAAATATTTTTTAGTTATCAATGGACCTTTATTTATTTATTTTTTTAAAATTTATTGATATGTGGTGCTGAGAACCAATCATTGGCAGAGCACTTGCCTAGCATATGTGAGGCACTGGGTTCGATTCTCAGCCCCACTCGTTCAACAGTTGTGCTGTTGTTTTAGTCAGCCCTGCTGGTAGAGCAAAGAGCCATAGTCCAGGCAGCACAGGAATTTATTGCTCATGGTTCTGGAGGAAATCTGGGATCGGTGTGCTGGCATGATTGGGTTCTGTTGAGGGCCCTTTTCTGGATTGTCAGTGGCTGACTTCTTGTTTCCCTACAAGTGGAAAGAGAGCTAGCTAGCTCCCTGGGGGCTTTAGTGAGGGCTCCAATTTTATGAACTCATCACCTTCCAAAGGCTCCATCTTAGGATTTTAGCATCTGAAATTTTTTGATTTTTTGACTGACATGCAGTCCATTGTAGTTACCCATATCAGACAACTAGTGTATATTAGTGACAGTTCTTACTTTGGTGTTATGTGGCTTATTCTTGTGCTACCCAGGAGAAGGTGAATTTATAAGGGTGAGCACCACGTCTCATCCTTCCACATCAGTGGTCCAGAAAACCAGCTCCAGAAAGCACTGGAATCCAGGCAGTCTGAGGATGCTGAGCATGTTTTGTAGCAGGAACAGAAGAAACAAACACACTGTTTTGAGTTCTCTTATGCTGATTAGTTTTGCCTGTGTTCTGAACATTATGGAATGCTAAAGTATGTGATTGCTATATAGATGCTTCTAAACTCAGGATGGGATTATGCATTGGTGAACCTGTTGTAAGTTGAAAATGTCATAAGTTGGACATATGCATCTAATATTTGAAACTTAATGAATATCGTAGCTTGATCTTTCTTATTTTAAACTGCTCAGCATAGTTGTGCGTCTTGTAGAGTATGGCACTGTGGTGCTGCATATTGATAGCCTAGGGAAAGAATAAATTAAAAAAAAATTTTTTTTCAGTGCTGGGGATTGAATCCAGGGTTTAGTGCATGCTCAGCTCTCAAAATTCAAAATTCAAGTACAGTTTATAATGAATGCATATTGCTTTTGCATCATCATCATCATGTTAAAAATTCTTAAGTGGAACCATCATAACTTGGGGACCACCTGTACTTATTTAGGTCTGCCTTCTTTCATTTAGTTTTATACTAAACCATGTCATTATATGTAGTAGCTGTCCTGTTCTTGGTATAATGCTTGCATTGGATATGCAGATACACCAGTCAGATTTTTTTTGAATGAACAAACTTTTTGCTGGAGCTGCTAGAAATGCTATTCATAGACAGCCTTCTGTTTTCAGGGTTTGCCTCGGCTGCAGAAAACCTCCCTGCCCAATGGCACACACTTCTTTAGGTGGCCAACATCCGACGAGTGATCATGGGGTAATTCTGACAGGGATCATATGTGCCTTATATCAGCTGGGCTTTAACGAGCCTGCACTGTGGTTCAACCTCTCTCTGTGCTCCACTATACTCCCTTCTCTTCCCTTCCACATAGATTCATCCCTAGTAAATACCTTACATCAAGGTATTCACTCTTTCAGTGTCTGCTTCCAGAGAATGCAACCTGCCACAGCTTGTACTGGGAGTGGTCCTGTAGAGCAGGTGATTAGATAGGGCCTGGGAGTTAGATCGCTTGCCATCTGGCTGGCAATCAGGACTTTATCACTGGTGATTGGTGGAGCACAGTCAATCCGTGACACAGGTGGTAGGACCAGTTATTAAATTTTATTTTTATACTGGGGATTGAGCCCAGGGATACTTTACCACTGAGCCTCATCCCAGCCCTTTTTATTTTTTATTTTCAGGTAGGGTCTTGCTAAGTTGCTTAGGTTTTCACTAAGTTGCTGAGGTTGGCCTTGAACTTGTGATCCTCTTGCCTCAGCCTCCCAAGTTGCTGGGATTACAGGCATGCACCGCTGCGCCTGGTGAGACTAGTTATTAAAACTCTTACTATGATGAATTAGGATGGTGTTTGAGAGAGATGAGAGAAATTAAAAGTCTGAAAACAATGAGGCTAGATGATTATTGCTAAGTGCTCGGTGGATGCAATTATCTTTGTGAGTGGCAGGTTTGGAGTGATGGAAAGGAGTGGAGTATGAGGACTAACTTTGGGGAGCTGTGCAGAGGTGGTTAATAAAACAGCACCCCCAGAGACAAAATAGATATGCAGCCAACATGAGTACGCCCCAGCTTGCATTACCAGAAGAAATCATGGAGGGGTGACCAAAGGAGGCTGAGGGCAGTGACCTCAGGAGAAATAATGACCTCTTGCATCTTTTACATAGCTGAGTCAGTTTTTAGACGAAGAACTCATTGAGTAAACAACAGGTAGGGTCTCAAGAAGGACTCAGCATAATATGGCAAATATACATGGTCATGATTCTCCCAGCCCTTCTCCAATTGGGCTACAACAGTAATTAGGGGTACTGTACACTGGGGGGAGAGGAACACTCAAACATTTTGAGGAATATTGATTTAGGGCCCAAGGGAACATTGTTACCCAGAAAGATGTAGTATCATCTTGGCCCCCCCTTTATTGTGTGGACCTCTGGGGACCATGTAATGAATGAAGTCCATCGCATCTGAAGACCCACCCAGTGGTTATTTCCCTAGTCCCCCAATGTATATTTGGGACTGACATACTTTCTAATTGGGTTCTTTTGTTTTGGTGGGGGGGACCAGGGATTGAACCCAGTGGCCCTCGGCCACTGAGCTGCACCCCCAGCCCTATTTTGTATTTTATTTAGAGACAGGTCTCACTGGGTTGCTTAGCGCCTCACTTTTGCTGAGACTGGCTTTGAACTTGCGATCCTCCTGCCTCAGCCTCCTGAGCCACTGGGATTACAGGCTCCTGGCTCTAGTTGGATTCTTAATCTGTGGGGCTATCATAATGCAGCAGGCCAAGTGGAGAATGTTCCCTTTGTCCACCTACCAGCCAAGACAATAAATAAAAAGTATAAAACTACACGTTGCAGGGATGGTGGAATTTGTGTCATCCTTGAGGATTTAAAGGATACAGAACATCTTTCATATTTCCCTTCATCAGTTTGGTCCCTGCAAAAATGAGATTGATCCTGAAGGATGACAGTAGACCATGGCAAATATACCGTGCACTAGTCCCAATTGCAGCCACTGTGCCAGCCAGATATATACTTTTGCTAGAAACAAATATTATGGCCTCAGACACATAGTATGCAGCTATTGATTGAATGAATGTATTCTTTTCTGTTGTAATCAGAAAGTAGGATCAGAAATAGTTTGCATACATTACCAACAGGCAACTAGCTACATTTATAGCTTTTGCCCAGGGTTAAATTCTCCTGCCCTTTGTCAGAATTTAGTCCAAAGATCTTGAGCATTTGGTCATCTTATTATATTGAGCCACCACATTGATGAGATTATGCTACTCAGGCTGAGTGAGCAAGAAATGGTCAGAATGCCAGAGGATATGTTCTAGGACACAAGAGACAACACCTCTGAATTTCAGGGGCCTACAACATCAGCAAAGTTTTTAGGAGTCAGGGGTCAAGGGAGTGTAAGGGTAATCCATCTAAAACAAAAGAACTCATTACTGCATCTTTCAAATTATTGCATTTAACCATGCAGAGGGAGATCCAATGCCTGGTAGATCCTTTTGGATTCTGGAAAAAGCTTCTTCCACACCTGGAAATACTACTATAATGGGTGTCCATGTAACAGGTACCACACAAGGTTGTCAGCTCTGAGTGGAGTGCAGAAGAGGAAAGGGCTCTGCAGCCAGGTCAGACTGTGGTGCCAGCAGTCCTGTGACCCTACAGTCCCCAGCAGTGGTGGGAAAAGATGACCCAGGTCCCACTGAACTATGAGCTACTTCTGCTGCCTGAAAGCTTCATACTCCTGTGTTCTAGGGAATGTGAGGTGATAGGAGGAGTCACGGACTCAGCAGAAGCCATTGACCCTGGTATCAGGAGGAGGTAGGGATGCTTTTACATGCCAGGGCTTGGAGAACTAAGTGTGGTACCCAGGTGATCCGTGTGGCTGCCTCTTGGTACTCCCTTGGTCAACTATGATGCTAAGTGCACAACTACAGCAATCCAGGTCTGAGAAGGACACAGTGACTAGGAACTCAGACTCCTCAGTGGATGAGGATCTGTGTCCTGTCACCTATTTGGCTTCTGAGAACAGTACAGGTGGCAACTGAGGTTGAGGGTCATCTAGAACAGAGAGTGGAGAAGGGGCTGATAACTACTGGTGGTTCCAACACCATTGGGGATGGGGCCTGTCATTTATCCCACTAACCTCCATCTTCTAAGTCTCCCTGGGAAGGGCCCTGGCATCTCGGAGGAGGACTTTCCTGAATAAAATAAAAGAAATGGATCTGAGTGGTTGCAGAGTGTGGACTCTGGTTAATAGGAGATTTGCCACCCGGATCCTCCTTCAATGAGGACTTATTTCCTGGGTCCTGGGAAATGCTGTTAGCAGACAGCTTGTAAGAATCAGCTCCTTCAGGGTTTTCTTCAGCTACAGAGAGTCACCTTGTCCTTCCTCGGGCAGCACATATCTAATGGCAGATCATGATGGCACTGTACAGCATTTCAGGGTTCCCTAGGTCTTGGCTGAGCTTGAATGGGCCTGAGTTACACCTAACTTCTTACTGCCCAGTCCTGCTTCTGTCCTCTTCCTTCCAAACTTGTTAATCCAATGGGTTCTTTGAAAGATAAGGAAAACTGGAAATGTCACAATGCCTACTTTTCTTTTTTTTTCTTTGTGGGGAAATGTTGATGCCTAACGTGGAAAGACTGAACTTTCCATTAATCAGTGTTCAGAGATTTTAGGAGACCAATGTTGAGAGATTTCTACTCAGTGGTTGGTCCCCATTTCAGACATAATTTTTAGGATGAGATCAGCTGATAAGGATTGGCATCCCAACTGGGATTCATTCTCAGCCAAACCAGGGTATAAAAGGACGTTATCTTAGTGTTCCATAGCCAACAGGACTCCATTTGTCGGGGAGAGAAGGTGAGCTTCGGAACAGATATGGATTCAAATCTTGGCTCCTCTCTTAGTGGTTGGGCAAGATGTTTTAATTCTCTTCTTCAGGTTTCTCATTGGTAAAATGAACAAATCAAACCTTTCTTGAAGAATTGTAGGAATTAGCCATGGTACACAAAGCCCTTACGGTATCTGGTAAGAAATTAACTCTCAACAAATGCTTTCTTTAAAAGTTTATATATTTATTTTTAGCTCCTTCTTTCCATTTTTTAAAAATTTTTATAAATCTAGCCTCTCCTTTCAGGGAAGAAAGCAATTTAATCAATACTTTTCTATTAAGATTTTAGGGACAATGTATCGGCTCTTCCAGGGAAATTGCATTTTTATAAAGGAGGAGCTGTGATGTCTGAATAAAGCAGTAGCATGTGGACAGGAGGAATTTGGAGGGGACAGGGACCCTCAGATTAAATCCTGTAAAGGAAAATATTCTTCACGTCTGGGTAAGGTTAGCTCTCTCTGCTTTCAATGAAGAGGAAAAATAAAACTTTCCACTTAAGGAAGACTCCCCCTCCTCCTTCCCCACCACCATGTTGAGAAGAGTTTGCCTACATCTTGCTTTTTCAAGTGGGACAACTGAAATATCTTCTAGCTATTTGTTCCAGTAGTTCAATATATATTCTTGGTTATATCAAATATTTGATATTTTAGGAAATCAGCCTTGTTAAATTAAAGTGGGTAAGATGGCATTTTAAGGTCACCTTGGTATGATCAAACATGATGCTGACATTTACAATCCATTTCCATTGCTTCTCACATGTTTCCTTGTCAGTTAAATCCAGACTCTTCAAATTTAAAGGCGTTTCAAATCTAATAATGCAATTATAAATATTGTACCTGAATCGCTAACTGCCCACTGATTTCCATGCTAGTTACAAAATCTTCATATGGTCCTTTTCCCATTATTTAAAAACAGTTTTGAAATGGTTTTATTGTCATTTCACCTGCATAAATATAAATAAGTATAAAATATTAAATGTTTTATATACTCCTTAATGTTTTATATATCCCTTATGGCTTTTGTTCCTATCAAAACAAAAAATAAATCTGCATATCATAAGAAGAAAACTACAAGTTAAGACATATTATTGGAGGTCCCCAGAGACCTGGTGGTGCTCCGGAGTAGGGTGCATGCACCTCAGATTCCACACCCTCGCCCTACCCCTATATTGGACACCTCCCCCGCCACCGCAAGGTTCAATCTCATCTAGTCCAGCAACACCTCTTCCACCCTCATCCAGTGCTGTCTTGGCCACAATCTGTGATTCCATGAGTGGAAGGAAAAGTGATCTATGTCTCTTACCCAAATTGCTCGGACCAGACCCAGCTCCCAATGTTATAGGAGAGGCAGGGGAATTCCTGCCAAGCACCTTGAGTGAGAGGGGCCCTAACGTGGGCAGGGCCAAGGTCCAGCAGGGGTAGAAGGTTTCTGCTCTACCCCTGCAGTCCACCCCCCAATTTTGCCCTCTTATCCTCTCATCTATTTCCATACTGGAAAATAGTTATTCTTAACTTCCCATGTAGGCACCCTGTTCTTTCTTCCCTATTAACTTGAATGACCTGTTAGACAGACAGATGGTCCACAAGGATGGTTGGACAAGGACTTTTACTTCTTCTTCTTCTTTTTTTTTTTTTTTCTTTCTTTCTGAGTACTTGGGATTGAGCTCAGGGGCACTCAACCACTGAGCCACTTCCCTAACTCTATTTTGTACTTTATTTAGAGACAGGGTCTCACTGAGTTGCTTAGCACCTCACTGTTGCTGAGGCTGAGCCCCTGGGATTACATGTGTACGCATGACTTTTGTTTTTTATTTCATAAAAATATTTTAAAAATAAGTAAAAAACAATTAAACTAACTTTCAAAAAAAAAAAGAGATGTTACTAACAATGGTAATTTAAGGTGATAGAAAACAGAGTTTCATGGAAAGCATGTTGTCAAATACAGGATGAATTTAGGCACAAGTGCAATGGCACCATTTGGTTTTGTGGGCTGAGTCATGACTCAGATGGAGGCATTGCTATTCCAACTGCTGTGGAACTTTCACCCCACAGTCTGCCATGTCACTGTCTGCCTTCCTGTTGAAAACATCTTGGAAGGATGAAATCTACCTCTAGTCACGACAAATGTCAGTGTAGGCACAAGAAATTGCATGGGGAGGATCAGGTCAAATGCAGAAGTCCAGAGGATGCTTAATCTTTACAAACACTTACAAAATACAACTTGGAAGGGCTGAGTCTATATCCAGTCCTCTTTGGGAATCCATAGATCCCTATTTAAGAAATTTTCATCTGTAGAATGTAAATCAAAATATAATTCTTTTGGGGTACCGGGGATTGAAATCAGGGGCACTCGACTTCTGAGCCACATCCCCAGCCCTATTTTGTATTTTATTTAGAGACAGGGTCTCACTGAGTTGCTTAGTGTCTCGCTGAGGCTGAGGCTGGCTTTAATCCCAAGGTGCTGGGATTATAGGTGTGCACCACCTCACATGGCAAAAATAATTATTGATAGGATTTGCAGTGAGAAAAATGTGAGGACAGTCACTGTGATTAGGAAAGTAAGTTTCTTTTGGATAAACTGTTGGAAATGCTTGAAAAATAATTTAATCACTACTTTTCTTACTATGGCAATATATATAACAAAAATTACTGTTTTCTTTTTTTTCATATATTTTATTTTGTTTTTGTTTTTGAACTGGTGGTTGAACCAGGGGTGCTTATACCACTGAGCCACATCCCCAGCCCTTTAAAATTTTGATTTTGAGACAGGGTCTTGCTAAGTTATTGACAGTGGCCTCCAACTTGGCAATCCTCCTACCTCGGCATCCTGAGTAGCTAGGATTACAGATATGCACTAACATGTCTGGCTCACAATTTGTTCTTTGGACTATTTTATGAATTAGTTTTGGGGCATTTTCATGGGATGGGCAACCATCAACATGATTCTCTTCCAGAGTTCTTTTTATCTTCCCCAACTGAAACAACAATTCCCTTATGATCAGTCCCTCCCCATCCTACTTTCTGTCTCTATGAATTTGAATAGTTAAGGAATTTGTGTAAATGGAATTGTACCATATTTGTCCTTTTGTGACTGGTTTATTTCATTTAGCATAATGTCTTCAAGATTCAGGTTGCTGAATGGGTCAGAATTTCTTTCTTTTTCAAGGCTGCGTAGTCCCATGGACATATATACCACATTTTGTTTATTGGTTCATCTGTCCATGGATGGTTGGGTTGCTTTCACCTTTTGGCTATATTAAATCATGCTACTATGACTATGGGTATTCCAATATCTATATCTACGCTGCTATGGTTTGGACATGATTTGAGTATTTCTCCCAAGGGCTCATTACTGGAAGCTGGGTTCCATTTGGCAGAGTTGTGGTGGTAGAGCTTCTAAAAGGTGGGGCTCTCCTAGAGGCTTCCCTCTGGGAAGGGATGAATGCTGATCTCTGAAGTGTTTGTTCTCAAGACAGTGAGTTGTTTCCATGTGACTCTTTTCTCTTTCTCTGACAGATTCCCATCATAATGGCATTTGCTGTGTTGTGAGGTAGCCAGAAGGCCCTTAGCAGAGGCCAAACCAATGGGACCACCTAGACTTGGGAGTTTCAGACTCCAAAACTGTGAGCTAAATAAACCTCTTTTCTTTATACATGACACAGTGTTAGGTATTTGGTTACAGCAACAGAAAACAGACTAAGACACTATTTCACCTTTTTGAGTATATATATCCAGAAGTAGGGTTACTGGATCATATGGCAATTCCATGTTTACTTTTTTTTGTGTGTAAATAAACACGGTTTTCCATAGAGTCTGCACTGCAATGCAAAAGTTTCCTTTCCTCTACACCCTTGGCAACACATTATTTTCTACCAGATTTTTGCTTTTGATAATAGCTACCCTAATCAGTGTGAAATGGTATTTTATTGTGGTTTTGATTTGTATTGCTTTAAAGGCAACATCTTGTCATGTGCCTGTCAGCCATTTGTAGAAATGTCTATTCAAGTTCTTTGCTCGTTTTTTCCTCTTTTCTTTATTGGTGCATTATAATTATAAATAACAGTGGGATTTGTTACAATATATTCATATATGAACACAATGAAACAGTATAATTTGATCAGTTTCATTTCCCAGTACCTCCCTTTTCCTGTACTTTGCCATTTTAACACTGAGTTGCTTGCATTATTGAATTGTAGAGTTCTTTATGCATTCTAGTTATAATTTACTTATCAGGTATATGATTTGCAAATATTTTCTCCATTCTGTAGGTTGTCTCTGTACTTTGTTGATAGCTCACTGTGTTGATAATGCCCTTCCATAGCCAAAGTTTTCAATTTCAACAAAGTCCAATTTATTTATTTTTCTTATTTTTCCCCATAGTTTTGGTATCATATCTAAAAATCCCTTTGCTAGAATACACCCAAGGTCATGAGGCTTTTTCTATGTTTTCTTTTAAGAGTTTTATAGTTTAGTTATTATGGTTAATATTTGATTCATTTTGAGTTAACTTTTGTATGTAGGATAGGTTTAACTCCCTTTTTTTTTTCATATGTGGATATCTGGTTTTCCTAAGTGAAAAGTCATTTGGCCACATAGATGAGAGCTTATTCTTGGGTTTTCTGTCCTCTTCCCCTGGTGACTATATCTGCTTTTGGGCTAGTGCAGTGTTTTCTTGATCACTGTAACTTTATAGTAAGTTTTGAATTCAAGAACTATGAGACCTTCAACATTGTTCTTTTTTTTTTTTCAAGATTGTTTTGTCTACTCGGGGTCTCTCATGTGAGTTTTTTATTCCTCCATTCTGTTAATGTGACGTATAATATTGATTGGTTTTTGTATGTTGAAATGTTCTTGTATTCCAGAAATAAACCTTAGTTGGTCATGTTATTAAATCCTTTAAATAGGCTGTTGAATTTGGCTTTCTAGTATTTCATTGAGAATTTTTATATCAATATTCATTGGGGATGAATATTGTAATGTTCTTATGGAATCTGGTTTCAGTATCAACATCAGGCTGACCTCATAGAATGAGTTAGGAAGTGTTCCTCTAGATTTGATTTTGGAAGACCTTGAGCAGGATTAGCATTTCTTTAAATGTTTGATAGAATTCACTAGTAAAGTCATCTGGTCCTGGGCATTCTTTTTGGGAAGTTTTTTTTTGACACAATTCACTCTCCTTACTAGTTATAGATTTGTTAGGATTTTCTATTATCCATGATTCATTTTCAGTAGGTATTGTATTTCTAGGAAATTGACCATTTCATCTAGGTTACCCCCCCTTTTTTTTTAGTGTACAGTTGCACATTATACTCTTAAAATTCTTTATATTTCTGTAAAATAGGGAGTAAATTTTGGATTTTATTTCTCATTTTATTTATTTGAGTCTTTTTTTTTTTTTTAAATTTAAGTGTTTATAGCTCTAACGTCCCCTATTACAACTTGGCTTTTGCAATATCTCATAAGTTTTGCTATGATATGCTTTCATTTTTATTCATCTGAAGGTACTTTATAATATTGATTTTTATTTCTTCTTTGACTCATGGACTATTGAAGATTATATTATTTTAATTCCCATACATTTATCACATTTTCAGTTATTCTTCTGCTAATGTTTTTATGACCAGAAAAGTTACTTTGTATGATTTTAATCTTATAAAATTTATTAAGACTTTTGGTGGTTTAATGTATGATATAGTCTGGAGAATTATCCATGTACACTTGAGAAAATGTGCATTCTGCTAATGTTGACTGAAGTGATCTGTCTATATGTATTAGGTCCATTTGCTTGAAAGTGTTATAGTTTTTTTTTATTTCCTTATTGATCTTCTGTTTAGTGGTTTTATTCATTATTGAAAATGGTGTATTGAAATCTCTATTAATGGAGACCTGTTTATTTCTCTCTTCAATTCTGTCAATATTCCCTTCATTTATTTTGGAGTCCTAATGTTTGATGCACTTGTGTTTATAATTATATATTCTAATGCATATATCTGTATATATGCACTGAATAGATATAATGATATACATGCAATGATATATGTAATCATAATATTAAAATATATAATTAGTATATGTTTTTGTACAGTGGAAGGGGTAAATAAGAGTGCCACAAAATTTCCTATCATTTGAATGCTGCTTTTTCTTTATTGAGCATTTGCTTAGTAGCTTTAGATCTTTGGTTTCCAGAGTTTCTAGAATGTTCTTTTAGTCATTCTGTAGTTTATTTAGTGTTTCTACAGGGAAACCATGGTCTGGAACTTCCCAGTCTGCTGTCTTGAGGATGTTCCTATTCTCTTTATTTTTAGCAAGTGTTTGATTTTTGGCTTTGTACAGAGTTTTAGCCATTCTATCTGAATAGTATCTTTTCTGGGAGGAAATCCAAGGAAGATTAGGTGATGTATACATCTACCTTCAAAAGGCATTTTCCCGTGTTTACCCTTTCAGATCAATCGGTTTAATGAAGACTGCCTAGTTTCATCTGAGAGGGATTTGGGATGTGATGCCTACTTTGGTTTTTCTGGGAGCAGAGGTGAAGAATGATCTTCATGAGGTTTATGATTCCCCACAATAAGCATAAGGAATTTCCCCCCATGATGGACATGAATCTTCTAAGTAAAATGCTTCCATGTACAATAGGTAGGTAAAACAGGGAGCAGCTATGGGTCCCAAGATTCTGTCCTCACCTGCCTGCATTTTGCCAGAAACAGATCTCATTATTGAAATCCACATTTTCATTTGTTTTCTTTTGGGAGAGTCGTAGGAATTGTTATTGTCAAAATGAAAGATCATAACAAGACATGAAAAAGGAATTGTTTTGGTAATTTTAGACTCCAGGGTCTCTCTGAAAAGGGCAGCTTCTTATGTAGACAAGATAAAATCCACAACAAAAAAATAGCATTTATTTGAGAAAATGTGCAAGATAATGAATGAACATGTATGCCTGAGGAGAAACAGAAAAGCAGTTTTTCTCCTTTTTTTCCTCAATAAGCTGTGTGTTCAGTGATGAGACTTTGTCTTGGAGAAAAATGGAAAAAAATTTGAACACTTTGATGCCTTCCTACCCCTGCCTCCGCCCAAATATTTCAGACCTTGACCTGAATAAGGAAATCAAAATTGATTACTATTAGTTTCACATGAAAAGTAAGGCTACCATTTAATTGTAAGAACTATTTTCTTTACTTAAAATGATTTAGCATTGATTTACTTACACTAAAAAAGTAGACAAAATTTTTTCCCTTAGGAAGTTTCAACAAAATTGGAGTTAAACAAATCTTAATGTGAAAGGAAGGATATGCAGACCAGTGTTCACTGTGGGACTCATATAAGAGAAGCATCCCTCCAACAGCAGTGGCCTAAGTTACCATGTTAAGAACTAGCTGCAGAGCTGAGAGGGAGGGTTGTAAGTTCAAAGCCAGCCTCAGCAATTTAGCAAGGCCCTAAGTAACTTAGTGAGACCCTGTCTCTAAATAAAATATAAAAAAGTGATGTGGTTAAGTCCCTCTGGGTTCAATTCCCTGAACCAAACACAACAACAACAACAAACCCCAAACAGAACTAATTTCAGAACAAAATGATTCATCACATCCACCAAAAGCTTCAGTTCAGCATAGGAAGAGGAGTTCTTGCTAAGCATATACCAGCATATTCCAGCATAGTCAGGGGGCCAAGGTTGTCCAAGCCAGTCAGGGAACACCTGCCCTCCAGATTTGTCAATGTGCATTTTGATAGTGGTAAAAGAATTTAGAAGCCTGGGTTTTGGAACAGCACAAACAATATCTAGGAAGAAACAATCAAATTTTGTTAAGGGTAAAGGATACAAAAATAGACAATGAGGTTTCTTCTGTATCACTGAGAGATGCTGGGATTTTAGTCTAATATTCAGTTAAGGCAGTAGAAAGTGTGTTCTTCCACACAAGAAGGACAAGATGTGTACCAGTGTTTTTCAAAGACCAATTATGTCTCCAGCACTAACCTTAGTTTAAGAGGCTTTGAAAATGTTAAATCCATGGTGAAAAAGGAGTGAAATATAAGACATCTTCTATCCAGAGTCCCCGGAATAGAGAGCGCTCTAGAAGCCAGTGGATATGGGCACATTCAAGTCATGAGATCTGAGATTATGGGTCCTTGGTGATTGTTTCTTTCTTTTTTTTTTTTTTATCGCTGGAATATCCATCTTGAGTGGCTTGAATATTCCTTGGTCTTCGGCCATTTGGGTAACCTGGGTGTGGACAGTTCCATTGGAGAAACCCAGGGTGGTGAAGCCTTTCAAATCATACTTCTGGAGAGATTTTTGTCCAATGAGGCTCCATTTATCTGATGAGTTGGCCCTCATCCTCACTTCCAGAATCCATGGTGCTACGATTTGCACCACACATGGCTGTGAAAGAATCAGAAGCCGTCAGCCTCTGGACTTCTTGGGGTTAGAGTTAGGGCTACTGCTCAGAGTGGACTGGGCGGATGGGGTCTTCTTTTCCTTTCCTTTCTCTCTACTCTGTAGTGTTAGTAGGTAAAGTGCTCTGACCACTCAAATGTACTTGGTCTCTTTTAATGTTAAGATCCTTGTTGGGTGTGTATCCAGCATCTCTCAGCCTTAGCTGTGGCTCAAAACCTAAAATGCTGTTCTGGGTCAGAGAGAATACGTAGTTTGAGCCATTACCACTGGGACCTTGTCTATACTCTCAATGGTCAATGATAGGGTCATGGCAGGAAGGAGATACTGACTTTTCCTTCTTACATCTCAGTGAGGTGCTAATATTTATTCTCTGGAATCACTGGTTTCTAAGGGATACTGCCTGTCCTGGATGGAGGAAGAGTAATGGGCATAGGTTTCTCTATGACACTGTCATAGCTGAATGCCCAACAGTATGGCCTGATGGACAGGGACATATTGCTTAGAGGCCTACTAGTCTTAAAAGCAGGTACTCAAAGTTAGTGAAAGACTGGGGTCCAGGTGTTTTTTTTTTTTTTTTTTTAAATATTTTTAGCTACAGATGGACTTAATGCCTTTATTTATTTTTAGGTGGTGATGAGGATCTAACCCAGTGCCTCAGATGTGCAAGTAAGCACTCAACCACTGAGCCACAACCTGAGCCCAGCTGTTGTTTCTGTGTAGAATTCAGAGCTGAGTCTCTACTACCACGATGAAATGATGTGAGAAATGTGGTGATACACAGATGCTAATGAGAAAACTTGTCCAGTTGCTGCAAAATAGCAAGGGAAGAGTCTATACAGAGGTCCTGTTCTTCTGTTGCTGGGGAGCCACCTTCAGCCTGAGCTCTGGCACTAAAGGGACACCAAGGACTCACATCTCCTGAGAAGTATGGCAGAATTTGGGACCCAAGTCCTGGGGAGCACTGAAAGCCTCCAGTGGTGACCTGGGAGCACTGGCTGAAATCCATATTTCTATTCGTTGATTCAGTTTTGCTGGAGCACTCATTATGTGTTGGCATTACACTTTACTAATTGTACCATCGGTGTCCTGAGGCTCAGGTGGGCCAGAACGGTAAGGTGTTTACACTGAAGCTCTGTGGTAGTAATTATTATCCTACTTTACAGATCAGGAAATGAAGGCAATAGCAGAGAGAAAGTGGTAGTAACTTGTCCACTAGAAGTGGTGAAGTTGGAATGTGGATCCCAGGCTGTTGAGTGGGCCCTTTTTTGGTGAATATTTCCTTAACAACAACCTATCACACATATAAAAGTTCTAAATTGGGGCTGGGGTTGTAGCTCAGAGGCAGAGCACTTGCCTAGCACATGTAAGGCCCTGGGTTCGATCCACATAAAAATAAACAAAATAAAGGCATGCTGTCCATATCCAACTACCAAAAAAAAAAACAAACAAACAAAAAAAAAAAAAGTTCTAAGTCATGATATGATTTTAACCTTTCATTGTCTTAGAGCTATTTCATAATTTTGTGAGACCTGTAAATCCTGTGCTAGTAGGCTTAACTAATTTCCATCTGCCCTTATAGAAAAACCAATTTTATCTCCATTCACTCATCTTTTCAACTTTTTTTTTTGTTTTTACTCCATGTAAATTTGTGGTTTAAAATATTTTTTTAATCGACACATAACACTTGTACATATTTATGAGGTGTAGTGTGATATTTGAAACGTGTATGCAATGTGTAATGATCAAATCTGGGTGATTAGGTTTTCCCTTTCTTTCTTTCTTTCTTTCCTTCTTTTCCTTCTTTCTTTTTCCTTCCTTTCTTCTCTCTCTTTCTTTCTTTCTTGGTACCAGGGATTGAAACACTGAGCCACACCCTCAGCCCTATTTTGTATTTCATTTAGAGACAGGGTCTCACTGACTTGCTTAGCACCTCACTTTTGCTGAGGTTGGCTTTGAACTTGGGAGTCTCCTATCTCAGCCTCCCAAGTCACTGGGATTACAGGTATGGGCCACTGCGCCTGGCTTCCTTTTCTTTAGATGTTTATTATTTCTTTGTGTTGGGAAGCTTTGAGCTCCTCTTCTAGATCTTTATAGAATAGATAATATGTTGTTGTAAACTGTAGTTACTCTACTGTTCTGTAGAACACAAGAATTTATTCCCCTTTCCCATCTTCTCTCTCCCCTTCCTAATCTCTAGTGACCACTATCTATTTTCTACTTCTACAAAATCAAACTTTTTTCTTTTTTAAGAGACAGGGTCTCTACTAATGCTGTCCCCAGATTTTGATATGATGATATATGACATTAGGAGAGCTCACACACATGCTGTTACCTAGAACTGTTATTTAGTAATAATGGGGACTCTCTATGTTGCCCAGGCTAGCCTCAATTTCTTGGCTCAAGTGATCCTTCTGCCTCACCTCCTGAGTAGCTGGGTCTGTAGGCACACGTTACTGTGTCCAGCTTGATTTTAGCTTCCACGTAAGAGAACATTCGGTATTTTTCCTTCTGTGTCTGGCTTATTTCATTTAACATAATGTCCTCCAGCTCCAAATTTTTATTTGCTACAAATAAAAATTCGTGTGTATTTTTAACTTTTTCTTTGGTTATAACATCTGTTTCCTTCATAATGAGTAAATAAACTCTTTCAGACATGTTCCTTTTTATATCTGTAAGAGAGTTATGAGTTACTTGATTTTGAAAAGTATCTTTTAAGTGGTACATAGTTGTTCTTTGTAGGGAAAAAAAAATAAAATAAAATAAGATTCTTCAGTATCCACCACACAGAGATAACTATTGTTAAATTTTTGATGACTATATAAAACATTTACCAATAAAAATGTCTTAAAAATTAGGTCATGGTGTATATGCAGTTGTGATGGCCTTTTTTTTTTTTTCCACTTAAGATATCATTAAGGACTCTCTGTTCCAATATCTGTATCTGTACCAAACATCTGTACCATCACTCGAATGTAAGCACCTTGACATTCCGTAGCAGGACAGAAGGATGGCCTTTTCCCAAGTAGGCACAGCTTCCTAGAAGTACAACTGTATTTTTCCTAAGTAAGAATTCAGTTTTTTATTTGTTTTGTTTGTTCCAGGGACTGATCCCAGGAGCGCTTAACCACGGAGCCACATCCCCTGCCCTATTTTGTATTTTATTTAGAGGCAAGGTCTCACTGAGTTGCTTAGGGCCTCCCTAAATTGCTGAGGCTGGCTTTGAACTCTGATCCTCTTGCCTCAGCCTCCAGAGATGCTGGAATTACAGGCGTGCACCACCTTGCCTGGCAAGAATTCAGTTCTTTATGAACCAAATTTGTCAGGGGCTAATCATCCCCAGGGTTCTAGATTCCTCAAATCCAGTAGAATCAAAAGCACCCAAACTGAGCTTTTTTGATTAATGACTGCTCATTGTTTTCATATCCCAAACGTGGTGATTTGTGAATTCCTATAAGGGGCTTTTTATTTTTTAAATTCATTTTCATTGGTGCGTTGTAATTATACAGAAGACCGGGATTCATTGTGGCCTATTCTTACATAATTAGGTCAATCCCATTCCCCAGTATCTCTCTTTTCCTCCTGCCCCTGGACCTCCCTCTACTGGTCTCCACAAGGGAATTTTTAGATACAAGGTTAATATTGTTTACTAGTATTTTCTTGTCAATACATCCAGTTTTTGAAGAGTGTTAAATTCATGTTTGGTAAATGTGGCTCTGTGGACTCTAGGCCAGATGACCATGACTGCCTACTTGCTTAGAAAAAGGCACAGTATTTCACAAGCCCTTGAATCTGCCCAGCTACTCCTGTAACTGAAAGCTCAATCCTTGTCCCTGATGCCAAGTCAATAACAAGGACATAGTTTTTGAGAAAAAGGAAAAAGAAGTTTTATTGCTTTGCTAGCAAAGGAAAAACACAGGGGACTCCTGTCCCAGAAGCTGTGATTCAGGCCATGGGGAGGAACAGAGGGATTTTTAAAGGGCTATTCAAAGACTACATTCCAGGTGTGCCCTGACACGGGGTCCCAGGGCACCCTGATGGTATGTTAGGATTCACTTGTTAATTTGGGAGATATGTAGTTCCTAGGTCCTCTGGCAGGCCTCTCCTTCCTGTGGAGCCCAGATAACTCAAGGTAATCTTGTTCCCCACCCCCAGGTTAAGGAGGGAGAGAGGGAGAAGAGGAAAAGAAAAAGGAAAACATGTTCCTTTTAAAAAAGACATTATTCAGAGCTATATTTAAAAGATGAAGCGGACTACGGTTACACTCCCAGGCTCTGTTCCTAATGTTGTGTCTACTTCTAAGTTTCTGCAGTGATGGAAGGGGTGCTTCACCCTGCCAGACATTGAAAGCACTTGAATTGCTATTTTTTAAAACACATATTTAATTGTATTTATTTATTTATCTATTCCTTCTTTTTATTGGTGCATGATAATTATATTAAAGGTGGGGTTCATTGTGACGTATTCATACATGCACACAACATAAGTCAGTTTCATTCCCCTTCTGTCTCCCTTCCCCACTTCCCTCCTTTACCATATTGAATAGCTTTTAAAAATATAAACATTAGCAGGGCGAGGTGGCGCATGCCTATAATCCCAGCGGCTGGGGAGGCTAAGGCAGGAGGATCCTGAGTACGAAGCCAGCCTTAGTAAAGGAGTGGCACTAAGCAACTCAGTGAGACCCTGCCTCTAAATAAAATACAAAATAGGGCTGGGGATATGGCTCAGTGGTTGTGTGCCCCTGAGTTCAATCCTTGGTACCAAAAATAAATAAATAACAAAACAAAACAAAAACATTACAGTTCTTGGGTATCCCAAATGGATCAACTGGATCAAAAATTTTTGTAGTGGGGCCTGAGCATCAGTGTTACTTAAAACGACAACAACAACAACAACAAACAAAACACAAACAAACCCAAACTCTCAGTCACATTCTAACAGTGCTTTCTGGGTCCAGGCCCATTGACAATGAAAGCAGCTTCTATTAATATGCAAATGAACACCAGTACCCAATTAACACCTATTAGGATCACAACATTGTTTGTTTCTTATTTTGAGATGGGGGTCTCATCAAGTTGCTCTGGCTGGCCTCAAAATTTTCCATCTTTCTGCTTTAGCCTCCTCAATAGCTGGGATTACAGTGTGCCCCACCACACTTTGGCACCTAGGTCGTTTATATTGGTTAGTCCTGCAGAAAGGGAGAAGCTCTTAAGGAGAAGGCAGAAAGAACCTAAATATTATCTATAGGCAGATTTAACTCTACTATAAGGACACTTTTAATAACCAAAGTAATGAAAACACAGGACATTCTTTTTTAGAAGGCAAGGTGAACCCAGGTGACCATTTCACATCACTGATGTAGAGAGGACTCGTGTATCAGGAAACAATTATAATCAATCTTGTATAGAATATCCTTGCGCAGAACTTGAATCTGCAGAAGTTTCCCTAAGTTAAGCACCAAGATGTGGAAGTTTTGGTCTTTACTAGTTATTACTGTAACCGTGGTCCCCTCTACCTTTGGAATATAGCCCTCACTGCCTATTTTAAAAGGGACATGTTTTTTCTTTCCCTGTTCCTAATCCTTTCCCATCCTAGGCTAAGTTATCTGTCCTTGAGCACACCTGCACCACAGGAAGGAGATGTCACAGGAAGATCTAGGAAGTGACTACCTCCCAAATTAACAGGCGAATCTCAACACACCATCAGGGAACACCTGGCTTGCAGCCTTTGAAGAGCTTCTTGAAAGTCCTTTTTCCCTGATGGGCAGAACCACAGCCTCTGGGAATGGAGTCCTGGTGTCTCCCTCCTCCCCTTCTTCTTTGCTAACAAAGCAATAATCCTTCTTTTTTTCCTTTATTTTAAAATTGTGACCTCATTCTTAAATTGGCATGAATTGGTATCAGGGACAAGGACTGAGCTTTTGGTGACATTTCTTTCCACAATCCATCAGTTTGCCTGCTATATCCCTACCTCCAAGAGTTTTCCTATTTCTCTGAGTCCTTGTGGACATTAGATATTAGACTTTTTTTTTTTCATTCCAATCCCTGTGAAAATATTTCATTTTAGTTTTAATTTTCCTTTTCCTGTTTATTATTGAGACCTGATCATTTGATTTTCTTTCTGGATTGCCTATTCATATACTTTGACCATTTTTCCATTGGGTTGTGTGCTTATTGATTTATAGGCATCTGTATGTGTCCTTGATGTTAATCACTTATTGGGTTTTATAGATTTTTTTGTGTCTTATAATAGAAGTGCCTTTTTTTTGGGATATTGATCTTGTATTATGTATCTTTATTAAACTTTCTTAAAAGTTTTAATAATTTGTATATTGTTTTGAGTTTTCTTCTTTAATAATCCCATTATCTTCCTTCCTTGCTCTCCCTCCCAACCCCATTTTGAGTCACCCCCCTTATATCAGAGAAGACATCCATCACTTGTTTTTTTGGGATTGGCTAACTTCACTTAGCATAATCTTCTCTAATGCCATCCATTTCCCTGCAAATGCCTTAATCTTACTCTTTTTTATTGCAATACATGTATGAAGATGTGAATTTGGTGTCAACATACCTTATATACAATCAGAGATATGATAAATTGTGGTATAAAGGTGTATTAAGAATTGTAAAGCAAAAAAAATAATAAGAGTGCTCATGTATAAAGGCATAATTTTGCATGAACATACTTTATATGCAGAGTTATGAAAAATGATGTTGTGAGTGGATAGTTATGATTGTAATGCATTCCACTATTGTCATGTATGTAAGAAATAAAAAAAATGTTAAAAAAATCCCATTATCTGTGAAAATGGCTTAATCACATTAGATGTTAGTCTTCTGTATGTGTATTTATACACAAACACATACACAGTTTTAAACAGACTTTCTTTTTTTTAGGGAAGTTTTAGGCTCACAGCAAAGCTAGGGGAAATTATAGCTCCTGTAAGTTTCTTGCTTCTATATGCATAGCCTCCCTCATGAAAAACATCACTCAGCAGAGTGGTACATTGTTATAATCAGTGAACTTACTTTGACACACATGGTCACCTAAAGCCTCTTGGTGGTTCACATTCTGTTGGTTTGGACAACTGTGTAATGACAGCTGTCTACCAGTTTAGTAGCAGGCAGAGTAGTGTTGATGTTTTAAAAATCCTCTGTGCTCTGCCTATTCATCCCTTTCTCCTCCATAACCCCTGGCAACCATAGATCTTATTACTACTGTCTTCATAGTTTTATTTGTTGCAGAATGTTGTATGGTTGGAACATACAGTGTGTGGTCTCTTCAAATGGGCTTTTCTTCACTTAGTAATATATATATTTAAGGTTCCTCCATGTCTTTTTATGGCTTTTTAGTCCATTTCTTTTTAGCACCAAACAATGGTCTTTTGCCTAGATATATGATATTTTATTTATTCATCTCCCAAAAGACATGTTGGTAGCTTCTAAGTTTTGGCAATTATGAATATAGGTGCTATAAACATTCGTATGTATGTTTTTCCTGTGGATATAAATTTTCAATTCATTTGGGTAAATACTAAGGAGAGTGGCTGCTGAATTGATGGTAAGAGTACATGCAGCTGGAAGAAACTACCAAACTCTTCCATGTAGCATTTTGCATTCCCACCAGCAATGGCTGAGTGTTCCTGTTGCTGTGCATCCTCCCCAGCATTTGATGTGGTCAGTGTTTTGGATCTAGACCATTCTAGTAGGTGCATAATGGAATCTCATCATTTTAATTTGCTATGTCCTAATAACAAGTGATGTTGAGCATCTTTTCATGTGCTTACTTGCCATCCTTATGTCTTCTTTTTTTGGGTGGGGGGCAGTTACCTGGGATTGAGCTCAGGATACTTGACCACTGAGCCACATCCCCTGCCTTATTTTGCATTTTATTTAGAGACAGGGGCTTACTGAGTTACTTAGTGCCTGACTTTTGCTGAGGCTGGCTTTGAACTTGTGATCTTCCTGTCTCAGTCTCCCAAGACCCTGTGCAACACCATGCCCAGATCATGTCTTCTTTTGTGAGACATTTATTTGTTCATATCTTTTTTCAATTTTTAAATTGGTTGTTCATTTTCCTGATGTTGAATTTTTTTTTTTTTGAATTTTTTAATATTTATTTTTTAGTTTTTGGCGGACACAACATCATTGTTTGTATGTGGTGCTGAGGATCGAACCCGGGCCGCACGCATGCCAGGCGAGCGCGCTACCGCTTGAGCCACATCCCAGCCCTCCTGATGTTGAATTTTAAGAGACATATTTATATTTTGGATAACAATCCTTTATCAGATATGTATTTTGCAAAAATTTTCTCCAGCATGTGGCTTGTCTTTTTATTCTTTTGTTCCTTTTATTAATTTTTCCCCCATATTGTACTGACTAGGATCCTCTGTACAATGTTGAGGGTAAGAGAATAACACACATCCTTGTTTCTACCTTCAAAGAGATCATATATGCTTAGCCTTAGATATAATGTTCACCATAGGTTTTTGACAGATGCCTTTTACAATTTATGACAGTTTTTGAATTTCAAGTTTGCTGAAAGTTCTTTCCCTCTGCATTTATTGAGATCATCATATATTTTGGTCTGTTAAAATGATGGATTATGCTAATAGATTTTCTTTTTGATACTAAGGATTGAACCCAGGGGCTCTTTACCACTGAGCCACATCCTCAGCCTTTTTTTATTTTTTATTTTTAGACAGGGTCTCACTAAGTTGCTTAGGTCTTCTCTAATAAGTTGCTGAGATTGGCTTTGAACTTGTGGTCCTTCTTCCTCTGCTTCCTAGCCGCTGGGGTTACAAGCATGTGCTACTGCATCCTGTTGACTAGTAGATTTTCTAATGTTAAACCAACCTTGAATTCCTGGGATAAGTCCTATTTAGTTATAATATTGAATATCTTATTTATTTATTGTTGGACTTGGTTAGTTAATATTTAGGATTTTTGCATTTTTACAAGTGAGTTTGACATGATTTTCTTTTATTGTACTACCTTGTGTGGTTTTCATATAAAAGCTATACTATACATTAAATAAATTGGAATGTGTTTGTCTTTTCTCTCTCTCTTTTTTTAACATTTTACTTATAGCAATTAAACCTAATCCCTTTTTACCTTGTCTTTTTAATTTTTTTTTTAGTTTAGATAGACACAATACCTCTATCTATGTATGTACTGATTTATTTTTATGTGGTGCTGAGGATCGAACCCAGTGTCTCACACATGCTAGGCAAGTGCTTTACCACTGAGCTATAGCCCAGCCCCTACCTAAGTTTCTTAATTTGGAAAATGGAAATATCAATCTCATGGGAATGTTTTGAGAATTAAAACAGTTAAAATAAGCAAAGGAATGAAAACAGTGTCTACAACATACCAAGCTACCTTTTAGTTTTAATTATTATTTCTATTATCCACTCACTAAAAAGGTTTGTGTTCCTGAAGGTTGGTCAATATTCATCTGGTATTTTTATTCCTTTTCTACTAATTCAATTTCTATAATGTTTATAGCTGTACTCAGTTTTATTTTTTTTTTCTTCTTGAGTTACTCAAGGTTGTATTTTTCTGTCCATTTCATCCAAAATGTCAAACTTATTGGCCTACTCTTCTTTTTAGGACTGGGGATTGAATCACGGTTGAACCACTGAGCTATATCCCCAGCCCTTTTTATTTTTATTTTGGGACAGAATCTCACTAAGTTGCCAGACTCCCAAGTCATTGGAATTACTGACGTGTGCTACTGCATCTGGCTATAGTATACTCTTATTAATGTTTAATTGCTACCATATCTGAAATTATGGCTTCCTTTTCATAGCCAGTTAAATTATATATATGCTTTAATCACATTCTGAAGTTGCTAGCTGGTAGTGTTTAATGTTTTCTAATTTTCACTGTACTTTCTTTGTTTTCTTTTGCAGTTCTGGGGATCCAACCAGGGCCTATACATGCTAGGCAAGCATGCTGTTTTTTTATTTACCTAACTGCAAACTCATTATATGTATAAATTAAAATTTTTCTAACATATTAGGTCTTTGTCATTTTCTTTTTTGTTACTGAATTTTAATTTTATGGGGTTTATTTTATAGACCATAATTTATATAATGTCACTGTTTCAAATCTGTAATATGTTTATTTATGTGTATCCCATACTCTTTCCCTGGAATGCAATCCAATGAAGACAGAAATTTGCTTTGTTTAATTCTGAGTGTGCAGAATGGTGATTGGCACACTGTCCTATCTCAACATTTGTGGAGGTGAAACGATGATTGATACTGATGGCAGTCCTTGGTGATCAGAATCTCGTTCTTCTGGGTAGTCTTCCTGGCTCCCAGTTCATACCAGTAGAGTTGGCTTCTGTCTACCTAGGAAGTCATATTCACATGTGTCTGATAAACATCAAAATTTCATGAGCATCAAAGCAGAATTTGGAAGAATCTGTCTTCTCCCAAATCAATTTAATTAGAATCTGCCCACACTCAGTACCTCTGTGTTCCTGTGAACACTGCTTCCTGCATGTAGAAGAGGTGTTAGTCCACTGGGGATGTTTTAACAAATTATCATAGGCTGTGTGACTTATAGACAATAGAAATTTATTTCTCATGGTTGTGGAGGCTGGAAGTCTGAGATCAGGGTGTCAGCATAATTTGCTTCTGGGGAGGTCCCTCTTCTGGGTTGCAGATGGCTAACTCCTGTCATCACAAGGCAGATGGGGGGCGGGGATGAGCTTTCTTGAATCTCTTTATATTACAAGGGCACTGATTTTATTCACGCAGCCTCTGCCTTCAGCATCTATTCATCTCCCAAAAGACTCACTCATCTCCTAATGCCATCACACTGGGATTTAATATATAAATATTTTGTTTATTTAGCTTTTTTTTAAAAAAAATTAATGTGGTGCTGAGGATTGAACCCAGTGCCCCATGCATGCTAGGCAAGCGCTCTACCACTGAGCCACAACCCCAGCCAACATCTGGATTTTTTGGAGATCCACAATCACTCAGATCCCAGTACTGACCATAGCAGAACGGGCAATCTTTGTCAAAAATTTTTGTTTCCCATATTGAATGTCCTCCACAGAACAATATTCATGCATTCTGTGAAGCAGGACAGCTGGCCATTACTCAGCGTGGTGTATCAAATAGATATTTTTGAAAATACACAATCTTTGAAGATTTTTATTCTTCAGACAACTTTGGCTTTGAAAACTCTGTATATCTTGAAAGCAGTTTCACAATGTCAGTCGTTTCCTATGATTGATGGCCTCAGTACACTGAGCTCATGGAAACATTAAAAATGTGGCATAGGAAAAGAAAAAAAAAGACTTTACAATATTGGATTCTGTAGCAGTAAGTAATCTGCTCCTGGCTTTTCCTTTCCTTTACTGAAGATTTTTTTTTTCTTCTCTTCTGAAAGGTCTATGTTTTATTGCATTCTAGATTTGGACATACTAATAAAAATATACTTTTTCCCTATGCTTGGCAGAATTGTATTTCTCAACCTAGAGAGAATTATTGGATAAGTGCTATTATTCTGTATCTCTTTGGAATTTTGAAATTTCAAATTACACACACACACACACACACACACACACACTCACACACACAAAAACACAAAATTGTCAGTAAGTAAGGATACCAGGTAGAACATTGATGTTGGCAGGTCTCTCTTGGGGGCAATGGGGACCATTGTGTGTTCTATTCTCAGAAGAAGGGGAAGTAGCTTCCTTACAGAGTATGGTGGCTCAAAGTAAAGGCCAAGTGACATGGAGAAGCAATGAGGTGGTATGGAATTATTCTGGGATACAAAAGAGGCTATTCTTACTGAATGTGGAAGAAGGTTATTTTTTCTCCCCTAAATAGAATGTCCTGTGAATAAGTTGTGGTCGGATATCTGCTCAATAAGGAGACCCAGGAATGTAATGGCTCAGCACAGAAATTTTTTCTTGTTTAATTACTATCAAGGCTGGGCATTCACATTGGCAGCGTGGCTTTGAAGTTTATTTAGGAACACAGGCTCCTTCCATGCTGTGACTGCCAATCCCTAGAACAGGAGGTTACAATCTTTTTTTTTTGGGAAAAGTATTAGTAAACATCTTAGTCTTTGTAGGCCATCTTTTCTCGGTTACCTATACCCAATGCTGCTTAGCCAATATATAAATTAATGTTGTGGCTATGCTCAAATGAGACATTATTTACAAAAAGAGGTTGCAGGCTGGGTTTGGGTCTTGGGATGTAATTTGTAGACTCCTGTACACAAACCTGGTCATATTCTTCCCATATAGCTGAGAAAGGGAAGAAACATGGAGAAACTGTGGGAGGCACCCAGAACCTAGGCTTGGAAGTAAAATGTCTCATTTCCTTCACATTTCATTGTCTAGAAACCAATCACATGGTGATACTCACCTGCTGGGGAGGCTGGAAAGTGTAGTCTTAGCTGGGTGACTAGGAAAAAGAGGAAGCCTACTTACTGTTGGAAAAGTGGCAATCTTTGTCCCAATCCAGCACAATAGAAAATCTGAAAGTAAAATTCAAGATCTGACTTCAGCTGGGTGCAGGGGTGCACACCTCTGATCTCAGCTACTCAGGAGATGGAGGCAGGAGAATTGCAAGTTCAAAGCCTGGGCAACTTAGGAGACCCTATATATATCAAAACAAAAATTAAAAAGGGCTGGGAATGTAGCTCAGTGGCAGAGCATCATCACTACCAAGAAAAAGATAAAAGTCTATCCTCAAGCCATCTTACTATGTTCTAAAACATAAGGCTCAAAAACCATGGCTTTGTAATCAGACCTGAGTTTGAACCCTAGCTGGGCCTCTTTGTAATTACATACTCTCAGATAATTTGTTTAACCAATTCATACTTCATTTTCCTTCTTGGACAATGTGGGTAATCAGGGTGAACTCCTGGGTCACTGTGAATGGATAAAAGAAAAACTATTGAGACGACTATCATTTCCTAAGTGTTCAAGAAATAGTAGTGCTATATCAGTACTATTTGAACCCTAACTTACTTGACTTCCTGGCAACTTTGCTGCTGAATTTAAATTCTTGCTCCACTGTCTACTAACTGTGCCCTCTTGGGCTATTTATTTATCCTCTCTGTGCCTCAGTTTCTTCATTTATAAAATTATGTCAAAAATACTACCTACCCCAGGGTGGTTGGGATAAGTGAATGATTCGACACATATGAAATCCCAGATACCTCCTCTTAATTATATTTGATAAATGGCATCTACAATTGTTATTTTGATACATTGATCTCCAGTATTTAAGGCAGATACTAGTAATAATCAAAATCATCATAATTTATCTCTATATCAATTACTCATCAGCAAACATTGACCACTTGGAGGCAAATTCTGTGCTAGGCTTTGAGGATAGAAATGACATTGTCCCTGTCTTCATGGAGCTTATAATGTATTTGCTAATAAGTACATTTTCTTTTTTGAGCCATCTCTGCAGTGATCATTTTTAACATGTCATCTAATTTTACTGTTTGCAACATCTGCGAATTAGATTTTATCGTCTCTATTTTACAGACAAGGCAACGAATTTACAGAACTTAAGAAATTTGAGCAAGGTCACAGAGCTGGCAAATGGTAGAGATGATATTTGAAGCTATGTCCCTCCAACTCAGATGCCAGTGTTCTTAACAGTCACGCTGGGCTGTCAGATGTTGGCGACATACGAAGAGTTGCTTAGCAAAATGTACACTGTTTAATGGGAATGTAGGTGGGAGGCGAGGGGAGGGAGGCTGTGATGGTGAGGGTGGCCTCTTGGCCTCCCTGGGAATTCAGTTCCATCTCTGGACCATTTATGACAGCGAAATGCCCTCTCTACTTGGATGACTTCAAACGTCCCCCAGGATTAGAAACATGTAATCTTATCAACCAGGTTTGGTTTCCGTCTGCAGGAGAGCTGAGCTTTTCAATTTAACCACTGGCTTAAAAAAAAAAATGGGAAAAAAAATAACAAAGAAATCTACTGTCTCTACCCTTCTTTAAAATGATGAATGCTTTTTAAAGGCAAATCCATCATTGGTCACTTGAGGGAGGAAATGTCAAGAAAAGTTATGGTTTGTTAGCTTTTACTTCTTGACATTATACAAGAAAGTAATTGAAGTACAACAAATGCCATGTTGTTTTACCTCATCTATTTATACAGCAATCTGACAAGATGAATATATATGTTACTGAGGACTTGGAAAAAAAGTGACACGGGCGCTATGATTCGTTCTATTGTCTTATCAGTGCTGATCAAATGTGCCTTCCCTCAACAGAACACATGGCAAAGGAACTGGTACTCTTTCATGTAGATTCTGGCATATTAAACAATGGGGCTCATTTTACTTCCTCAGCCCTATTAGCCTCTTATCTCCAGTTCTTAGAGCTTTAACATGGGGTATAATAAAACCCGCACACATTCAATTCAATACAACAAATATTTATTTAGTACTTACAGTGCATAAGATACTACGCCAAACAGAGATGCTATTAATTCACAATTCGTGATCATGCAAATGCAGCTTGGAATAAATGTTACCATTTTGCCACTTATGAAAAAAAAGAAAAAGAGTCTGCTAAGGGAATCAGCAAGGTGTATCTTCCTATGTATTATGTTATGCTCCTGAAAACTCAAATGTAAATCAGATTTTAAATTCACAAAGAGGGCTTACTGTTCAAGGAGTTTTATAATAATGTGTCCAGAGAATATGTAATCACTTACAAATAAGGATTTTTAAGCTGGCTGTTTAAAAAGCAAATGGCCACTTTATTGAGGGGTATTCTGTGACTAGTAGTAGGAAAAATCCCAAGGCTTGTTTCTATGACACCCATGATCTCTTTGTGGTTGGGTAGTCTGGTAGTCAAGCAACTTAAATAGAAAAGGCATGTGAAATTATTATTATTTTCTTCTTCTGAAAGGTGTCAGCTACAAAAAAAAAGGTATAGAACTGTTTATTGTGCAGTAAAGATCTCTCTAGTTCTCAACATGGATTGCTGGGGAAAGAAAGAGATACAAAACTATATTTATAGGAAGTGGCAAGGTGAGCTCTCTGTGTGCTGTAACCTTTGTATTTTGCTGAAATTATCTGCGAGGATCAGTTGGCATCTTGAGCAAGTTTATCTGGGGGTATAACATTAAGAATCAAGAGAAGGGTGGAATAGAATAAGTTGGTGTTACTTTGCAATTTGGTTACTTTATTTTTTATAGCCCCTTTGTTGAAATTGGTCTTTTTAGTACATACTCCTATCTACATAAAAATGGGTTGATAGATCTGGCTCTTAAGAGCTTGAATTATATGACCATCAATTTATGTATCAGTACTGTGTGGTAAAGAATTTGGTCTTGACTCAAGAGAGGTCTGGCTTTGCCTTCAGCTTCTGTGAGGTAATAATCTATGCTATACCTGATAGAAGTGTCTTTGTTTTTCTTGGGTATTGGCTACACTGGATTTCAGGGTGGGGCCAGACATATCCAATGACTTAGGGTGGGGGCTGATCACACCAGAAAGGTCAACCATGAGATTTTATGATGGGAGTTTGGGTTACATGGTATCAGTTGACACCAGGACTGAGTGTAACAACTTGGGCAGTCAATCATTCAATCACACCTTATTACATAGGTGAAAAACTCTGAATCCTGAGGCTTGGGTGAGGTTCCCTGATTGGCAATGCTTTTTGTACTTTGACACATATCAGTACCAGGAGGGTAATATATCCGACTCCACTGGAGAGGACAATGGAAGATTGGTGCTTGTAATCCTGTCAGACTCTGCACTATTTATCTCTTCCTTTGGCTGATTTTAGTTTGTATCTTTTCCCTGTAATAGACCATAACCATTGTGATAGTCGCTCTCAGTGAGTTCTATATGTTCTTCTAATGAATTATGGAAACTGAGGGTGGTTTTGGGTAATCTCACCAAATTTGTAGTTAGTTCAGAAATGAAGCAAGGACTGTTGCCTCTAATCATTGTAGTTTGGTGACCTGTGGCTAAGTATCATAGCTGAAAGAGACCTATTGACACACAAATGTGTCCAGTTATACATAGCAATGATTTCATACCTTGAAACTCCAAAACAAGAAGATTCCTTTGGAGGTACTCATAAAATAGCCTAACTTGTTTAGAAAAACAGCATTAAATAAAATCTCTTTTTATGAAACATTTGAAATGAGAATACTCTTAATGACTTTGAATTTATTCAGGGGTTGTGAACTTAAATGCCTTAAGGGTCTAGAAAGATAATTTAACTGAATGAAACACTTGGCAAGATGTATGGGGTCTATGGAACAATAATATGCCAGGTGGAAAGGTATGCAGAATAATAATAAAATTAGGAACATCAAAAATGTCTGTAACAGGAGTTGACCCAGAGGGTACTAGTTTGCTTTTTCTCAGTCATTTGAACTAAAGGCTCCATTTGAAAAGGACCATTTTCTGTAAATGAAATAGGAATATTCAGACTTTAATTTCCATCTGTGCTTATGTCATTTTTTTGTAGGACTTTGCCCATTTTAACTAAAGTGCTTTCAAAATTATTGGCATAACATAGTTCCTAATGCCTTCTTATGATCTTTTTCAGTGCTTATATGATCTGTAATAATGCTTCACTTTAAATTTATGACTTTGATGATCTGTATCTTCTATGTTCTTTTCATGGAAATCTCATCATGGGTTTATTGTTTTTTTTTTTAGTTTTGCCAAGAATCAACTTTTGCCTTTCTTTGCTAACTTTATTTTTGTTAACGTCTATTTCTGGGTGCACATATTTTGAGCCTGTGTTTTTAGGTACTCACAAATTTCAAGTTGTTATGTCTTTGAGATGAAATGAAAATTTTATTGTTAAAAAGTGTTTAAAACCTTAAAATTCAGTATTAATATAGTGAAATCAGCTTCAAAAACTTTTGTGTTTATATAGTATAATTTTGCCCTTTTATTTAAATTTCCTGCAGCCTTGTGTTTTAGGTATTGCTTTGGTAAACTACTTATAATTTTAAAATATCCAGTTTACAATAAAGAAAACATTGTGGAGTTTTCTTCAAAAAATTAAAAAAAAGCATTGCCATATGATCTAGTAATCTCCCTACTAGGTCTATATCCAAAGGAAATTAAATCAGTATGTTAAAGAGATATCTGCACTCTCATGTTCTTTGTAGCATTTTTCATATTATCCGGGATATGGCATTAACCTGCACGTTCATTGGCACATGAATGGATAAAGCAAGCATAGTATATATGCACAATGGAACACTACTCACCCATAAAAAGGAGGAAATTCTTTCACTTGCAATAACCTGGATGAACCTGGAGGATACTGTAAGTGAAATAAGCGAGACATAGAGAGAAAAATACCACAAGTTTGCACTTACATGTGGGATCTGCTAAAGTCACTCAGAAGCAGAGAGTAGAATGGTGGTTACATCTTCTAGTACAAACCAGTCATCTTTAGTAAGATTAAGCATCATCTAAGTTAGCAATCCTATCTTGGGCAAGAACTTCAGAGATACTGGTATATAACATGCCAAGGAGCATTCATGAGGGTGCTCATCACAGCATTGCTCAGGGGCGGGAAAGACTTAGAAGCAGCCTTGAAATTTGTCAATAGGGGACTATATTGTTAAAAAAAGATAGATCCACACTGTAGAATATTGTGCTGTAGTTAGAAACAATAAAAGTAGAAAAATCATAAGAATAGCATCGAATGAAAAAAGTAAGCAGAATTGGATCTACAGCACAATTCCATGTATGTAAATTAAAAATGCATAGAAAACAATGTTATTTATTTGTCAAAGCCACATACAAATTTTAGGGTTTTTTGGTAATGGGGATTGAACCCAGAGGTGCTTTACTACTGAGTTATATCCCCAGCTCTTTTAAAAAAATTTTTATTTTGAGGCAGGGTCTCACTAAGTTACATAGAGCCTTGCTAAGTTGCTGAGGCTAGCTTTGAACTTTTGATCTTCCTACCTCAGCCTCCTGAGCTGTTGGGATTATAGGCATGTACCCATTAAATCTTTTTTTTTTTTTTTTTTTCCCAGTGCTGGGGATTAGAACCCAGGGTCTCCTGCATGTTAGGCAAATGCTCTACCACTAAGCTACATCTCCAGCTCCCAAATCTGAACATATTTAGCAAATGCATTGTAGTGGATGTCTTCATGGGGGTGGAAGGAATAGCAGAGGAAATCATGATAAAAGATACCGAACTAAGATAAAACGAGACAAGGGTTTGCATGGCTTTTTAGGGACAAGAAACGTGACTAATTTAACCCAAGGGGGAGTTGTAGTAAATCAATAATTCTAAAACCAAATTATACATGCTAAGATTTTTTGCTGTATTTGTAGAGTATAAGTATACATAGGCAGTATACTTAACATACACTTAAGCCATCTCACTTAAAACATATTTTATTTAAAAAGGAAGTTTTATATCATGATCGTAAATGAATAACTGGTATATTTTCTTGTAAATAGAAGGTAGATATAAAAGTAATTACATGGAAATAAGATAACACTATAGAATTGCACCAAGTCTGAGATCAGATCTCTTATTTGGGAAAAAGAGAAATTAGCAAGTCTAGAGAGTCACTAAAGATATAATAGTAGCTTAAGATGTTTCTTTTCTTTATAATCAGAAGAGGGAAAGAAAATTGAAATGGGAATATAACTTTAATACCCTGTACTTTGGAAGTATTTAATGTTTGTCTCTGTGTAGGACCTGAAATTATCTTGGTGGGGTTCATTTTTTTCTTTTTCTTTTTTTTTTTTGAACTGGGGCTCGGACCCAGGGCTTTGCGAATGCAAGGCAGACATTTTATCACTGAGCTACAGCCCAGCCCAGGACCTGAAATTATCTTGAGATATATCAACGTTCTATGTCTTACTCACACTTTGGAAAACACAGGAGTTGATGATTGCTAAGATCTTTTCCAGCTCTCACTTTCTGCAGTTGTGTGAAATTAAGAAAGCAAGATCTTGTTGCAAATGAGAAAAAAATTCTGTGAGTAAAAATATCAGATAAAACCATGGATTTCCAGAAGGGAAAAAAGGGCTCAATTGCTAAAATGCTACAATCTTGCTACTGCTGCTCCTACAAGCGATAAGCCTTGGAGAATTGAGTCAGTGCTTCAGAAGTGTTCCCATTTCACAGAATTTTGCAGATGTTACCCACTGGGGGGAGATCCAGGGGAATCTCAGTGGAGCCAGGGGTTTGTTTGATGAGTGTTTTGAATGATGCAGCTTCTGAGATATCAGCAGGCCACATCCCCAGGTACAAAGGTACCATGAAGGAAAGAAATCTTGGAGCTTGTAGTTCTAATGGTCTGTGACTGATGAAGCAGTTTCCGGAAAAACACAATTTAAGAAGACACCCTCTTGATTAGTGTTCCCTCTTGATTAGTGGAGGAAATACCTGACCCTTTGAAGACTCTTTGAGTTGCAAGAGACAGGATCCTACAAAAAATCCCAAAAGAGCAAAACAATGTTACCAGGACTGATCTGCTTTCCTCTTTAAGACCTGTCGTCTCCACATCATGGACCCCATTGGCTTCAGACTTGTATCCTTGCCTTCCAACTCCAAAGAGAAAGAGAGCTCCTCTCTTCCTGTGGATTCCAAAGTACTTTGGCCAGAATGGAGTTAAGAACCTATTCCTGAACCATTGCTGCAGGTGAGGAGTATTTGTTTAAGTATAATTCATGCTCCACCCTGGAGGTGGAGGCCAATCTGATCTGAAAGGTATGTCTGAGAGTGGGAGAGAGAAATGCAAGGCAGGAAAGCAAGTCCAAAATGACTCCCTGCTTCTTGGAAGTTAGACCAGGAGTCAGCATGCTTTTTCTATAAAGGGCAAGAGAGGAAATATTTTAGACTTTCTAGGCCATATAGGGTCTGTGTTGTTTCCCCCCCTTTCTTTCTCTGTTTTGCAGCCCTTTAAAAATGTGGCTTGAAGGCTGTATTAAAATTGGCTGCAAGTAGGAATTGGTCCATGGGCCACAGACTGCTTAGCCCTCAATTAGATTGACTTCTCTTTTCTGGTCTTTGTATGAGTTGTTGTAAGTCTTACCTTCTGAATGCTTCTGTAAACATAAGCTCTAAGCTAGCGGCTCCAGGAGAGCACTGGTCATGTATTTTCTTCATTTTTTCCTCTTCCTCCTTTCTCCTCCTCCTCTTTGCTATGACTGATTTTTTTTTTTAACCTTATCTCCTATTCACCACTCCATATCCATGGACTAGTGAAAGTTTTGGCTTATGGAAACACTCAAGACATATATATTTAATAGAAAGAGGTTATTTCTCCAAGCATGGCTTGTCAAGTTTCCTTGAGAGATGTGGAAGAAATGGGAAAGATTGTTCTCTTTGATGTGTGCCTGAGTTGCAACACTCAGGCTCATCCTGGTAATTCCAGGGTGGTGGGGGCTCATAGTAACAAAAGCATTCAAGGAGTCAGGAATCTTGACTTTGTCCTGGCTTTTTCGTAATTTTTTGACTTTGAGGGGAAATCATTCATCTTTCTTGCATCTTTTTTTTTTTAATAAAATAAAGAGGTTGAATTAGGAAATGGCTAAGGTTTTTTATCATTCAAGATTTAATGGTGGAAAGGAAAAGATTATGAACTAGGAGTAGACCAGCAGAGGAAATTATGCCTATATCGTGGGGTGACTTTGGAAATTGATTTTGGGGCATTTGGCAAGAAGCTTTCTGAAGAAATGCTAATGATTAAAACAGACATATAAACACAACCAGAATGAAAGGAGGTCTTGCCAGTTTATTATTTTTAAGTGCAATTTAAAATGTTCTTTTCGACTGAAGTCATGACTATTTCTAATTCCTTTTTGAAAGGTTGGTGTTTCCCATCTTTACGTTAAGAAACTTACGTTCACTAAACACATGGCAGACGTTTGTAACTGGAGAAATTATCCTCTGTGTAAATATTGTCCAGTAAATTAATCAAACTTCTACTGAGCATTTGCTAAATGTCAGGTGCTTGGTTATATGCCTCAAAGACAGAGAACAGATGGTTCCTTCCCTCAGGGAGTTTTAATCTGGAGATGTTGAATGGAGAATCATTTAGATCTAACCAGCAAAACAGAAACACCTCTAAGTATTTAAAGTGAGGGAATTTTAATGCAAAAAAAAAAATGGTTATCCAGATGATGGAATTCTTGAGAAAGCAGTGGAGGAAGATGAGGTAACTCTGGAGATGGTGTGGGCCTCTTACTAGGATGATTTTGAGAGACATGGAAAGAGTGATAACCCATGGCAAGTAAGGTAGAAATGCTGGAATTATATGGAAAATAGTGGAAACAGGATTGAAAGGCCTAGAGTAAGGCCAGACCATCTCCCCGGTGATTATGTGCCATGGAAGGGTTTGGAAGATATGGCATTTAGTATGGAAATAAGAAACGTGTTGGTGAGAGGGGCATAGTGTCACTGAGAGTGTGGTCAACAGGAACTTCGTGAATGACCAAGGTTAACTGTAGGAGAAACCATAACAGAATGGGGGCTTATGGATAGCAATGGCAATGATAATATTCTGGGATCATAAAGGCCAGGTAATGACATTTAACCATCAGGTAGACATTTATTACAATAAGTGGAAACTTTGGAAGAGCAACTAGGATGCTCTTGACTTTGTCCTGGCTTTTCCATAATTTTGTGACTTTGGAGGTTCTTCTTGCAGAGAGTTATGAAGGTGGTTGTAGAAAATGGCATTTCCAGGGGTGACATAGATGAGCAACCAACGAGAGTAGTATTAACTCTGCAAGATAAAGAAATTAAAGATGGGTAGTCTGGAGCATGAAAGCAATCATTCTCAATTAAAAGGAACAATCCCTTGCCCATTTTTTGCCAGATCTGAGTTTGCAAACATGGTACCCAATGAGTGGCTGGTTCTGCTGGAGGAATGACCCTGCAACATCATAGCAGGTACAAAAACATGTTTCTTTGGGCTTTCCTCAAAGACTTATGCTATCTATTTCAGTTCACTGGGTAAAGAGGAACACCCAAATATTTCAAGGACTGTTGGACACAGGAGCCTAGCTGACATTGACACCCAGAGGCTGAAAGTATCAGCAAGACCCCACCTCCCATCAGTGTTGGGGGGAACCAGGCAATCACATCATGGTCCTAGTCCAGCTCAGAATGATTCCATTATATGTATGGATCCATCCAGCCACCATGTCTCAGGATCTCAACTGTATAATAGGGGTAGACATTCTTCCTCTTCAGTTTAACCCATTCATTTGGTTCTTGGCCCATGAAGTAGGAGTTAGAGTGGGGAAAGGCAAGTGAAGGACTCTGAAACTGCTTTCCCCTTCCTAACCCTAGCCAAGACAGTTAAAGATAAAATCTCCTTCAAAGGTGAACTGAAATTAATGCCACCCCAAAAACCCAAAGGATGCAGAGGTGGTGGTCCCTGTCAGTTCTTCATTCAATTTGGGTGAATGTAGAAGCCTAGCCCTTGCAGAATCTGGCACCTGCAGAAATCAGATGGATTCTGGAAAATGACAACAGACTATTGCAACGCAACCATGAAGCTGTCCTCATTGCAGGTACCACACCAGATGTAATATCTTTGCTAGAGCACATTAATTATTAAGGTGATTAATCAGCTTCCTGGGAAACCCAACCTGTAACAAAAGACTTCCTTCATTACTAGTTGTGCATCAAAATTCATAGAAGAAGTGGTCTATGAGGACAGATAAGAAAAAAAAAATCTCTCAGAACAAATGCTGTTCTAGAAATGCCATTGTGTTTTCTGCCCAGGCCTTCACCCTAGCCTCTGCTGAATGCTGGCAGTGACATGCTGTGTTATGTTGTGACCCAACTCCTCTTGTCCAGTGAGGTGCACCTGAGTCGAGTGCCTGATCCCAGGATAATCCATCCATTGATTGGCCAGTTGGGAGTGATTTGTGTGATCTGGTGTGGAAACATGACAAGCCGGGTCAATCATACTGTCCACTCAGGAATTTGGAATGGGGAGACTGAAACTGAGCTGGTTAGCTACTGTTCACAGGGGAGAACAGAGGTATTAGGGACAGTTGGGAGCGGCTATTATAAGATTCTTGCAAGAGGACACAGCTTCCTAAGTGAGTAGGATGCAGCAGATTCACTGAGAGAACATGAGAGGAGGAGAGGAAACTTGGTTCTTCCTGGCTTCCCAGTCCTGGTTCCTGTGGGTCTGACTGTGATTTAGTTCTTATATTTGGGTTCCATGATATATCTCTGAGGGCCTTCTTCCATTGAGTTAAATTGAGGGGGTCTCTCTCTTTTTTTTTTTTTTCCCATATCAAAAGAGCCTTTGTACAGGGCTGGGGTTGTGACTCAGAGGTAGAACACTCGCCTAGCATATGTGAGGCAGTGGGTTCGATCCTCAGCACCACATAAAATAAAGGTATATTAAAAAAAGAACCTTTGTAGGATTGAGGTTGGAGGGGCATGACTTCCTGTTTGACTGGTCATGTCATTTTCTATCTTATATTATATTGCATTTTTCCTCCTTTCTTCTTTTTCTTTCGTGAGACAGGGACTCACTATGTTCCCCAGGCTGGCCTTGAACTCCTGGGTTCCAGAGGTCCTCCTGTCCCAGGCTCCCTAATAGCTGAGACTTCTGGTGCACCCTTCACTCAACTTCTACCTATAACTTACATCTCTCTGCTTAAACTGTGAGCTCTTTGAGGTCAGTGCTCTGTATATTTTGGAGAAGCCATGCTAATAGTAATCGTAATATTAATCATAGCAGCTCACATTAACTCAGCTTTACTAGGTGTTTCACGGGCACTACGTTTACTAGTAAATGCTCCATTATGAGTTTTTTTTCTTTTCTTTTTTTTGCACTGCTGGGAATTAAAACGGGGCCTTGCTCATTCTAGGCAGGTGCTCTCCCACAACCCCCACCTGTGCGTTATTAATATTATTTTTATTGTTAATAATTACCTTACCCTATTACTCTGATGATACAATCAAAGGAAATGAGCTTGCAGTGCAGCTGAGGGGTTGGAAAGGAAGCGTTCATTCTTGAAATAGTATTTTTTTCTTTTAAAATTTCTTCTCAGCAAAAGCAATACATGCTCATTAGAGAAAATTTGGAAAATACAAAAGAGCACAAAAAAATAAGAAAAATGTTTTTTCTGTTGCCAATAACTTAATATTTTGGTGCATATCTTTCTAGTGACACTCAAATTCATGTGTGCACGTACGCACACACACACACACACACACACACACATTGTTTTGTAATTTTTCCCACTTTAAATCTGAACCCTTCCTGTGCCATTAAATATATTTCTAGCATAATTTTTTTTTGAAATGGAGTCTTGTTAAGTTGCATGGGCTGGCCTTGAACTTGTGATCCTTCTGTCTCAGCCTCCTAAGTAGCTGAGATTATAGGTGTGTATGAGTACACCCCTGTATGATGAATTTTAAACCAGCTAGGGATATCTATATGATATCCCTCTATGCGGTGTGTCAGGGTAGAGTTGTAAATAATGGAACAAAGGACACTGGAAAATTGTACCCAGGGGATTGTGAGTTCTCACTTTTCTTGAGGGTTCCAGGTCTATTCTGCTTAGAGCAAGGGGAGGGCTGTTTGACCTCTGGAGGGCACTATGTTTCCAAACTTATTCTGACATTCAAGAAATTCCTGCATCTCCCTTATATCCTCCTTCCTTCATCTTTTGTTGTTTTTGAGAATTTTTTTTTGCTAGACACATCAAGGCTCCTGATCACTGGTGTCTTGGGGTTGATCTGCACAGGTCTGGGTTCTCTGGCCAGTCTGTCTCATGGGCCTTGAGTCCTCAGTTCAGTCCTTGATTCACATTAATTTCCTTGCACAACACCAGTATCTACCAGCAGATGGCGCTGTGAGCAAGTGCGTCTGTCTAGGTGTGATTTACACAAGCCCTCCAAGGCTTTAAATATTTATCCACAAAATTCAATAAAGCTGTTCATCAAATCTAATGCTTGGAATTTGGGCAGCCCATGAAAATATTATAATATTTTGCCTGAGGTTCCAGAATCCTCTTCTGTATGGTGTGTTTATGGATTCAGACTCCTGATATTTGTTTCTCATCAGCCGCAAAGAATTTATGTGACATATTGGAGGTTTTGCAAGAGACCAGACCTGGGAAATCTTCCTAAAAAAATTTCACTAGATATTGTAGGGCTTTCAAGCTCCTTACCTGATTGAGAGGTCCTTGAGGTTAGGCAATAGGCTTGATCCTTCTCTGTGTCAGCTGCATCCATCAAGTTCTTGGAAGAGAGGAAGCACTCCATGCACAGATGGATATGGTTATTTTTTATTTTGAAGGTATATGTGTATTTGTGTGTGTGTGTATGTGTGTGTGTATGCGTGCAAGTGAATGGCATGTGTGGCTTTGTCCCCATGAGAATGCTATCATTTGGAAAAATGTTCCCCAAAGATCCATGTGTTAAAGATTTGGTCCCCAAAGTGGTGGAATCTTTAGGATGTGGGGTCTAATGGGGATTTCATTAGGTCATTGTATATGTGTGTGTGTGTGTGTGTGTGTGTGCTGGGGGGTGTAACCTCAGGAGAGATTGTGGGACTCCAGCCTCTTCCTCTTTCCCTTTTACTTCCTGGCTGATGAGTTAAGCAGTTTTGCTCCACCACATGTTTCCGCAATGGTGATGCCTCTCTGCAAGTTCAAAGCAATTACACCAATTTATCACAGACTGGAACCCCCAAATTTGTGTGCTGAGATGAACCTTTTATCTCTGTAAGTTAATTATCTCAGATAGTTCATTATAGTGACGGAAGGCTGACTAACACAGACAAGTTTGGAAATGTATCTGGTTGTCACAATGATTGAGTAGGTGGATGGTCAAGGGGGGGTCTCTACCCGCATTTAGGGGACAGGATAGAAGGATGCCAAACATGCAGGAGGCAAATAACTGTCCTGTCCAAAATGCCTTTTGCTATCCCTTTAGGAAGCGGTAACTTCTTTCCATCTGGTGATACACGAGTCATAAAATTTTTAAAACCTTCCTTTTCCTTATCTGTTAAATGGCAATATAAACATACACCCGATGAACTCACAGAAATGTGGGTTTCAAATAAGTGATATATGTTAAAACACTTTTTGCCAATTATGAATTTACTCCATGACCTAGCCACCTTCTTTGGTCTGTGGGGACCCATTAGCCTGGCCTCATTGATCTGCTCCTGTAATCAGCTAAGGCCTGACTCACCCAGATAGGACTCACACCTGTTCCCACCTGAAGCCTCAACATTTCGGTTGCTAGCTCCACACTCTCTTCCTAGGTGCTCAAACCCCACGTCAGAGTCCACTTTGATTCTTTTCTTCCTTTTATCTCCAAAGTCCAGGCCTTCAGCAGTCATATCCATTCTCCATTCCAAACCTGGCTCCGATCTCTTTCCCCCATCTTTCCTACTTCCACCTTCAGCCAGCTGGGCCAACAGCCTCGGGAGTAAACCACGGGGCCAACAGATCTCAGGATTCTGCTCTTCCTCTCTCAGACGTTCTTTGATGCAGCAGCCAGTGTGACCTTTTAGGGATGTACATCGATTTGTCATTTTCCTGCTTAAAATAAACCCCACTGACTCCCTTCTTCCCCTGGAATCAGATCCCTTGGCTGTGAGGCCTTGCCTGCTCTGTCCCTTCTAACACCTTCGTGGGCCTTGTCCCATAGCTCAGTACAGGGAAGCTACCAAGCTCCTTCCTGCCTCCGGGATTCTGCACTTGCTCTTCCCTCAATGTTCGCTTCCAGGTCTCCTATGGCTTCAAACCTCAGTTCAGAAGTCACATTTCATGGAGTCTTTGGCTGCCCTCTGGGTAGACCAGTCCTTCCGGTCCTTTTCTACCCTGTTGTCTTATTTCTCTACAGGGCTGGCCCTCTCTGGAACGATCCCATTGGTTTTGATGGGTTTCTTAGTTTCCTCTATTGGAATGTCACTGCCATGTCCTAACTGCTGCATTCCCAGAATCCAGAACGCTTCCTGACGTGCGGCTGGAATGCCGTGACTGTTTGCTGAAGAACAGAAGGGTGTTCTGGCTCAGGGTTTCTCCTGGGGCTGCAGTCAGGTTGTTGGCTGGGCTCATCCGAAGGCTCGACTGGGCCGGAGGGCTCGCCTACGTGGCTCTGGCAGGAGGAGGTGGTCTCAATTCCTTGTCCCCTGGACCCCTCCACAGAGGCTCACGACACTGAAGCCAACTTCACCTAGAATGAGTCATCTAAGCCGAGACTGCCCAGGAGAAGCTGTGACCCCTTTTATGACCCCCTCACCCATTGTCACATTGGCCATAGTCTGTGTGTTGGAAGAGTCACCAGATGCAGCTTCCATTCTAGGGAGGGCAGTTAGATGCTACCTTTTGGAGGTGAAGAATGGATGGACAGATTTTGAAACCACCCAGCTCATCAGGTGCTAAGCCCAGGGCTCTTTTGCCCTGAGATCCTTTCTTCTCCACCTGGCTTTGCGTTGCTTTTTAAATACATCACAAGGAAGCAAGCCGTGCAAATAGGGGTGTGAAATACAACTTTTGAACCCAAAGAGATGAGCCTCGTAAGGTGGGATCAGTAGCCTCTTCCTCACACTAGAGTTTTTCTCTTTCATTCTGAGTTCACTTCTTCCAACACTGATATTTGGTGGTAAGTGGCACAGATACAGCTTGGCCCTCGAGCTACAATCAATGAGGCCCCAGTGATAACAACACAGAAGATCCAAAGCCAAGGGAAACTTGTCTCACAGAATCCTTGCTAATTGAAGTAATTAAATCAGCAGGAAGCCATCTGAACAATTATCACACTACAAGGGAAAAGCTCATTTTAAGGCCTTCGTATAAACATTCTAATAAATAGCTATTAGTTTATATTTGTAAATACCATCGGCCTATCAGGAAATTTGCTAATAGATTTTTAATTAAGGGGAACCACACGTTGTTATTGTAGAGCTGTGTTGCCTTCGTTCAATATTCTCCCCTTGGGTTCAACGTGGACTCAGTTTGAGAAATTGGCTTGATCTCTCTCTCTGCCTATGTGGATGTTAGATTTTTGTTTTTGTAAATTATAGACTAAGGTTACTCTATGAGGAGTTGGTACACTGAAGTCACTAGGGTGCACTAGGACCCACTGCCTTGCTACCATGAGAAAAACAGGAAAATCCTTCTAGAAATCTATTTGATTCTGTTGTTGGAGGACCAAAGAACAAAACACAGGAGTCCTAAATCAGGGTATTGTGTACAGGTATACATGCAAACTTCTCCCCCTTGAAAGCTGATGGGAATTAAAATAATTTATTTTGTACTAGGGATTGAACCCAGGTGAAATTTATTACTGAGTGACATTCCCCAGTCCTTTTTATTTTTAATTTTGAGACAGGGTCTTGCTAAGTTGATCTTCAGATTCTCCTGTCTTGTCTTCCCGAGTCACTAGAATTACAGGTGTGTACCACCATGCCCTGCTGATGGTCAATGTTCAAGGAAGTATTAAGAGTTTACTTTTTTTTTCCTTTTTATATAAGAAATATATTCTTTTTGAAGTTCTTTTCAACATATCATCTCATTAATTGTCCCTAAAATCTGGTGAGGTACATGGCATAGTTTTGGCTATTCCTACATCTTGGGGCAGATGTGATTTAAATCACAGGTCAATGACAGAGTTTGATGTTTCCTATCCAGTTTTAATAGACGTTTCCTATCTACCTCTGATATACAGGTACCTAACCATGTGACCTCACTTGCGAGAATCTAAAGACCATTTCAGAGAAACAAGCTATTTGCATAAGTACAATTTTGTGTACAAATTCAGGGGATTTCATCACCACTTAAAGACAATGGTGGATCCCCTAAGATTCGTTTGTCTCAGGTTAAGAACCCAGCCAGAAGGTGTAATCCATCTAGAGGTTTAGACTTCACCTGAGAACCCAAGAGCAAACTCTCTTAAAGTAGGGATTCCCTTGTCCATTGGTTCCCTTCAACTCTGCTATTTGTCAATGATTTGGGGAAAACGGTACCAGCACATAAAATATCGATTAATAAGGGATCCCATCCCCTTTGTTACTTTATCAGACACCTATGTTAGCATTCCCCTTAGTAAATATTTGATTGAATATCTTGAAATCAGATATCGTCATACATTCTTTCACTGTTTTTCTCCATTCAAGTTCCGGATTGGGGGTTTTGCTTGAATGGATGTTAACCGACTCTATTTTATGGGCACAACCCATGTTTCCCCCCTTCTTGGAAACGTCAGTGGCAGAGTAATATGATAAAGTTCTTACTTGACAAACTGAGTAGTCTGTAATATGCTAACATTTCTGTATCATGTTAGTATTGCATTAAGCTAATATGACACTAATTCAAGACGACAGGAAAAATGACTAATACAATAAGACCTTCATCTTGTTCCCTGGGGCTGCCACATGTGTCTGATTTAATTCACCTGAAACCTCCCATGGATGGGCAGGGTGAAAGTGCAGTTGGACTGTTGACAGTGGAAGCCCCCCGAAAAACAAAAGCGACTGGTTTCTTCCTGCCTGTCTTTTCCTGCTCCTCTCCACACCCCCACATCCCATTCCTGGCAGGCAGAAGGAGGAGGAGTGGTGGGATAGGCGGATGCGTAGTTGAATGAAGTTTTAGAACGAGAGACCCGGGTCCAGGTCTAAGTTCCACCAATTACTGATGTTGAGCAAGTTACTTTACTTTTCTGAACTTCAGTTTCCTGTAAAATATTCTACATAATCTCACAGGTGGCTGTGAGGCTTAAAGAAGGTAATGAATGCATCTGTGATTAAGTATTCAAAGGAATGATGGTAATTTGATGATAACAATGTTATTTTGCTGGACCTAGAGATAGAAGTTTTTGGAAAATGCTTAGATCTGTAGATAAGAAAAAAATTTTTTTTGTGGTTAAAAAAATTTTGTAGCCTAAAATTTATCAACTTAATCATTTTCAAGTGTAGATTTTGATAGTGTTAACTGTGTTTGTGTTGTCATACATCAGACTTCCAGAACTTTCTTGTAAGCCTGATACTCTCTACCTATTAGCACAATTTCCCATTTCTCCCCATTACCATCCCTGGCATCCACAATTAAATTTTTTTTTTTTTTAGATTTGTTCTAATTAGTTATACATAACAGTAGAATGCATTTTGATGCATCATACATAAATGGAGTATAATTTCTTATTCTTCTGTTGTACATGATGTATAGTTACACAGGTTGTGTAATCATATATGCACATAGGGTAATAACTGATTCATTCTACTATCATTCCTCCCGGATACTCCCTCCCCTCCTTTCAGTTCCCTCTCTTTAATCCAAAGTACCTCTATTTTTCTCCCCACCTTATGTAAATTAGCATCCTTACGTCAGAGAAAACATTTGGCCTTTGGTTCTTTGGGATTGACTTATTTCACTTAGCATAATATTCTCCAGTTCTATCCATTTACTGGCAAATGCCATCATTTCATTCTTCTTTAAGGCTGAGTAATATTCCATTGTGTATATATACCACAATTTCTTTATCCATTCATATGTTGAAGGGCACCTAAGTTGGTTCCATAGTTTAGCTATTGTGAATTGATCTGCTGAAAACATTGATGTGGCTGTTTCACTATAGCATGGTGATTTTTTTTTTTAATCCTTTGGGTATAAACTGAGGAGGGGGATAGCTGAATCAATGATGGTTCCAATCCAAGTTTTCTGAGGAATCTCCATACTGCTTTCTAGAGTGGTTGCACCAGCATCCTCCATTTTGATTTTTATTTCCAAGAACTTGACTACTCCAGAGAGCTCAAATATATGAAATTATACAAGAATTATTGCTTTTGCTATTGGTTTATTCCACTTTAGCATAATGTCTTTAAGTCTCACTCATATTATAAAATATTTCAGAATTTCTTTCCTTTTTAAGGCCGATTAATATTCTATTGCATGTATATACTGCACTTCGTTTTCCCACTCCTTCTGTTGATAGTCGTTTGGGTTGCTTCCATCTTTTGGCTTTTAATAATACCATTATGTATGCAAACATCTTAAAGAGACTTTGCTTTCTATTCTTTTGGAGTTGTATTCAGCAATGGAATGACTGGGTCCTACAATAATTTGATTTTAAATTTTTTGAGGAACTGCTATGATGTTTTCCATAGCAGTTGAATCATTTTATATTTCCACCAATAGTTCAAAAGGGTTCCAGTTTTCTTATATTCTTGCCAATGTATGTTATTTTCTGTCTTTTTAAAAAGTTGGTAGCCACATTGGTGAGTATAATGTGATATTTCATGGTAGTTATTGATTTCCCTAATGATGAGTGATTCATAATATCTTGTCATATGCTTATTGGACAATAGTACTCTATCTTTAGAGAAATGTCTGTTAAGTCTTTGTTCATCTGTTAATTTTTTTTTCTTTAAAATATTTTTTTCTGAGTGTAGATGGACACAACACAATACCTTTATTTTTATGTGGTGCTGAGGATCGAACCGGGTCCTGCCTGTGCTAGGCGAGCGCTCTACCACTGAGCCACAATCCCAGCCCTCATCTGTTAATTGATGCACACATGTGTGTGTGTTTTTGGGGATCAAATTGAGGGCTCTGTGCATGTTAAGCAAACTATTGCTGAGCCCGGCCTAGCTTGTTTTCATGTTGTTGAGGTGTAGGAACCCTTTGCATATGCTGGAAATTAGTCCCTTATCAGATATATGATTTGTAAATATTTTCCTCATTTTGTAAGTTATTGTTTTTCATTGTTGATTAAATTATGTGGTGATCTAAAGTCTTGAATTTTGTTGTAATACAGTTTGTTTTTACTTTTTTTTTTTTTTTTTTGCCTGTGTTTTTGGTGTTATAGCCAAGAAATTCTTGCCAAAACCAATACCAAAAAACTTTTCTGCTATGTTTTCTTGTAAGAATTTTATATTTTGGCTCTTAATTTAGACCTTCAAATCCATTTTGAGTTCATTTGGGGATGTGGTATAAGGTAAGGATCTAAATGCCTTTCTCTTATGTAGACACCTAGTGTTCTAAACACTATTTGTTAAAAACGCTGTCCTTTCCCCCTTTAATGATCTTGGCACCCTGTTGAAAAATATTTGACCATATGTGTGAGGGTTTATTTCTGGGTGCTGTGTTTTACTCCAATAGTCTAATTTAAAACAAAAAATCTTTACACTAATACCATGCTCTTTTGATTACTGTGTTTTGAAACCAGGATGCATGAGACCTCCAACTTTGCTCTCTTTTTTCAAGATTGATTGATTATTTGGGGTTCTTTGAGATTTATATCAATTTTAGGATGGATTTTTCTCCAAGATGTCATCAAGATTTTGATAAGGATTTCATTAAATCTATATATTATTTTTGGGGGTACTGACACCTTGCTTATGAAGACTTCCAATTCATCAGTGTGAATGTGAATTTATTTGTGTCCTTAAGTTTTTGCACTCTGGAATATTCAGAGTGCAAATCTTTTGTCCCTATGGTTTAGCTTAGGTGTTTTGTTCCTTCGGTACTATTGTAAATGGGATTGTTTTCTTAATTTCCTTTTCTAATTGTTTATTTACTTTTTGAGACTTACTTTTTGTTATTTATTTTCTTGAACATTATTTAGTTTTTCAAAATCAACTGGGCAAGCAGTAAAAAAATTCACACAGTATAATAGCATATTGCCGCAGTCTGGCTGGGCACAAATCACGAGCCACTCAAGCAGGAACAAGCTTTATTTCTGAACTCCACCAGCACACTCCACACACGCTCCCTGGGAACTCTCCAGAACGCCACGTGGCTCCTCCAGTAACCACCAACCGGAAATCCCTCCTCTGGCACTTCCCCAACCAAGGCGAACTCTCCAGGAATCCCTGCGAGAACTCCAAAGTAGCAGGCCGAGGCGGAGAGTAAAGGTCTAATATACAATTGAATTAATTCAGCATCATCTTAATGGCTCGCCTCTCAACCAATACTATTGGCAAAATGCCATGCGTCATTCGGACTCAGCTGTGGCTCTCAACAGCATATATGCTGAAAACTACGTCCCTTCATACCTATCCAGCAGCCTAAATGATCTTCCCAGTATCCATTGTCCTTGCTAGTTTTTTGGGATGCCTTTCTGAGCTATATGAACAGGCAGCTGTGTACAATACACATTGTTTATACCTTTTCTTTTTCTCTTAAACAGTATATCTTGGAGAGAGTTCTATATTAGCACATCAGGAAATAACTTTCTTTGTAAAGAGAACCTGCACTGTGGTTGGGTACTTTTTTTAAAGTCTGTTTCCATAGTGAGAGACATTCAGGTGATCTGCAAGCATTTTCTAGAAAGAATTCTCCAGTGGACGTATTTGAATGTGTATCTTTGAACCTGTGTGGATGTATCTGTAGGAAAAATTCTTGGCTATGCTTCTAGAATGGCAATTGCTGGGTCACAATTGTGTACATGTAGATTTTCTGAAAATTGTATGAAGTTTATACTATTTTACATAGCTACTGATGGTATATGGGGTGGAGGCCCCGCCATGTGCCTGCAACACCCACGCCCCGCCATATACATACAGCATTTTTTTTTTTTTTTTGCATAGGTTAAAGTAATAGTGTATTTTAATGTTTTAATTAATATTTTAATAATTATGAACCATGTCCAGGAGCACATACATACATATCCTTGTGAACTACTTTCTATATTTCATGTCTAGTTTTTATCGGGTTGTTGAACTTTCTCATTAACTTATAAAAACATCTTCCATTAGACAAAATTAGCCCATTGGCATTTATGTCACAAATACCTTTTTCCAGCATGTGTTTGTTTCTTAGCTTTGTTTATGGTAATCATGTGTAGACATTTTACGGTTTTACAGCATCAAATTTTAAAATATTTTTCTTTGTGGTTTCTTGGATTTCATATCATGCTTGGATGGGTCTTTTCTACTCCAAAATTAAAGAAAATAAATTATGCAGTGTTTTCACTTTATATTTTAATATTTGAAAGCCTGATCTACTTAAATATTTCAACTATTTATTTTGAGGTAAGAAGTGAATTAGGGATCTGGCTTTTTTCCACCTCTCCCAGATGACTAGCTAGTTGTCATAAAACCTTTTATTGAAAAGAATCTATCTTTTCTCCACTGATTGAATTGCTACTTTAGTCACATAATACATTTTCATAGGTATTTAGATTCACTTCTAGCCTCCTTATTCTGTTCTGTCTGTTTTATGCACCTGGACCAAATTATTTTAATTACCTTAGCTTTATAGTTCCCTAGAATGAGCTTTACTCTTTCAAGGAATATTCCATTGATATATTATTGAGTTTATACAAAATTTATAGGTTGATTGAGAGTAAAGTGACATCTTTATAATACTCAATCCTCCTTCCAAGAATGGAGTTGTCTTTTCACTTGAGTTTTCCTATGTGTTTCTCTGTAGTGCCTTTTAAGTTTTTCTTTTTCTCCTTTCTGTAGATTCTGCACCATTTAAAGTTTATTCCTAGATATTTTATTTTATTTTATTTTATTGGTGCTGGGGATTAAACCCAGGGTCTCATGCAGGCTAGACAAGTGCTCTATCACTGAGTGTTATTTTATCTTTTTAAACTTTTTTTGTATATGAGCTTTTTCCTACCATCATGTATTCTAATTGGAATATTTACACGTAGGAAGATATTGTTTTATAAAATCCAAATACTGCACTACATTCCCTCTTTTTTCCTAATAGCCTTTTAGTTGGCTTTCTTGGGTTTCACACGTACACAATCAAATCCTTTATAAATAATCATTATTTTACCGTCTTCTTTCCAATTCTAACTATGGCATTTCTTGGGCATCTAGAAAAATGTTTAATAGTGTAGTGGTGCTGAATATCTTATTTTTATTCCAGACTTTAATGGGAGTTTTTGGTAACTTGCTATCATACATGATGATGATTTTTTATTTACATGTTTTTAAATCATATTAAAGTTGTGTCCATTTCCTTATATTTTAATAGTTTATTTTTTTTTTCAACCAAGATGGAATGCTGTATTTTATACAATACCTTTACCAGCATATTTGAAGATGATTCTATTGTTTTTCTAAGTTGACATGTAACTCCAGTGAGTCCCTAATGTTGATCTATCTTTGCATTTAAATCTTGGAATATTATTCTTTTATTGTACTGTCAGATCCTAAATGCTGATATTTTGTTCAGGATTTTTGCATTACTATTCGTAAATGAAATTTATCTATTTTTAAAAGTATGCTATCTTTGTCAGGTTTTGGTGTAAAAGTTTGCTGGTTTTGTAAACAGAAGCTTAAAATATTCTTTTCAGACTGTGAGCCGTTTGGTAGTGGTAAGAGTTTTCTGTTCTTTAAAGGTTGTCATTTTACTTTGTGAAACCATCTGGGCCTCCTATGTTTTGGGTGGCCAGCTTTTTGATTACTTTCTAAATTACTTTTAAATTAAGTGTATTTAGACTCTTATCTTTTCCTGGGTCAGCTGTGATTATACTTTTCTAGGAAATACAATTATCTATTTTATCTCAGTTTTCAACTATTACATGGGATTAAAGTGCTTTCTTTTCTTTTCTTTTTTCTTTTTTTTGGGGGGACCAGGGATTAAACCCAGGGTGCTCTACCACTGAGCTACATCTCCAGCCCTTTTTATTTTTGTATTTTGAGACAGGGTCTCACTAAGTTGCTGAGGCTGGCCTTGAACTTGTGATCCTCATGCCTTGGCCTACTGAGTTGCTGAGATTATAGGCATGTGCCACTGTAGCTGGCTAAAGTGCTTTCAAATGATCCTTTGAATTGTCTTTTTTTATTATTACTTCATCATTGATATGTAGTGAATGTTTTTAATATATTCTGTTTCCTTCTTTTATTAATTAGATTAACTAATGTTAGATCCACTTATTATTTTTTTTCCCTAAAGAATCAACTCTTGGATTTATTTGCTGTTCATAACTTTTTGTTTAAAGGCCATGATTTTTTTGCTTTTATATTTACTTCTTATCTTTGATTTCCTGAGATTTATTTTATTTATTTATTATTATTTTTGAAAAATTGGAAGCATTCCTAACTCGCTTTCATTCTTTCTGGTTTAATAACACACCAATTTTAGGCTTTGCTTCTTCCTCTGAACGTAGTTGTTGTTTTGTTCTCCTGCATTGTCTTTTGTCATTGTAAATAATCCCACGTTTTGATGTGGGTTTCTTTTTTGATCTCAAAGCTATGCAAGATGGGGTTTAATGCTTTTTCAGGTTCAGTGTATTTCTTGTCTTATTAATCTCTGGCCCTATGGCTTTGCAATTAGAGAACGCTGTGTGAAGTGTTTCTAATGTTGACAATCTGTTGAGGATTTATTTGTGGCCTCACTCACATATGGTCATGCTTTACTTTCATCCCAAAGGTCTCCTCCATCCTTTGGCTTCTAATCTTCTGAGGAGCTTTTCTTTAGCCACATACCTTATGTGTAATATATAGCATTGTGACCCAGTCGAAAAGTCTTTCTTTCTTTCCATAAGTGCCTTAGGGTGGGGATCCCCCACCTCCCGACACACAGATTCTAGAGTGAACAATTTCTTTGGGAGGTGACCTAGGAGGTACCAGAAGGGAAGAGGGAAATAAAACAGCAAAGGGAAGATCACCAAAACAAGGGGCGGGGATGGTCAACACAGAGGCAATGCTTGATCCTACTGTGGACCTCTTTGTCAGGTTGCTCCAGACCCGCCTCTGATTTGTCTACACAGGGGTAGGATCTGGGGTATTTGCCCATCCACTTATATTCCTTGTTGACTCAGAGCTAGTCCCTGAGACAGTAACTACATGGCAGTTCTGTCCTTCATATGAGAATGGCAAGTGCAGAGGGGTTTTGGATAGGACACAGACGACTTCTGCTGTAAAAGGGAGACCTTCCTTTGCAAGCAATGAAGTTTGAAGATTTAGGGGAGCTAGGTGAGGAATAAGATTTAGAGACACCAGGGCACTGACTTGCTTTTTTTTTTTTTTTTTTTTTTAATAGAGTTAGAATGTAGCCTTGTTGACCTTGAATGTGGCTCAAGAGTGGAGAGCTGGGCTGGGGCTGGGGCTGAGTGGTAGAGCACTTGCCTAGCACATGTGAAGCACTGCGTTTGATCCTCAGCACCACATAAAAATAAATAAAATAAAGCTATTGTGTCCATCTACAACTGAAAAAAAAAAAAAAGAGTTGGAGAGCCTGAGATGTCTAAATGTTTTCTAGTAAGAGCACAGATTGTTCATGCACATTCTTCCTATAAGTTCCATGTGAACTGGCAAAAAAAAAAAAAAAAAAAAAATCAATCTCAGTTCCAGCAGAGACTTAGCCTTATGGGCAGTACCACTAATAAGTGTGTGGCCTCTGAGGGTCTCTGAGGGTCAAGGGACACCTGCCCTAGTCTATGGTCATTCCACATCTGTTAATGTAAAACTAAATATTTTGGCTAAAAAAAAAAAAAAGTCTGGAATGAGTTAATTTTATACTGGATTAATTTTATATCTTCTAAGTTAAAGCTTATTTGAAGCATTGCCATTCTGTTTCTATGGCTAGGAAGAGAGCTGAGCCTTAGGTTGATTTGACTCTGCAGGTATCTCTCCTCCCCACTTCTCTGGCCACGCCCCCACCTCTTGTTTCCTTGGTGACATTTTCTTCTTTTTAATGATTGTGTCTTTATGGGTGGTGTTGTAGTTCTTCTATGAAGTTGGAACACTTATACTCTTTTATTTTGTTCTGAAAAAAAAAACAAAACTTTTTTTTTGTGAAAAAATCTTTTAGAATAATAATTTACCGATCATGAGATGCACACATTTTAAGTATCCAGTTGGACGAGTTTTGACAAATGTGTACATTTATGGAACCGGTGCCCCAACAGGAAGAGAGGAGGAACCTGGGTCCCACTCTTGCCTTCAAGGGCATTAACCTCAGTGGTCCAAGACCTCCCATTAGGCCTCATTTTTCAAATGTTCCGTCACCTTCGAGCAGTGCCCTGGGCTGGGGAACATGGGCTTCAACACCTGGGTCTTTGGAGGACATTAGTGCTCCAACTGAGTGACTCCATGTCCTCATTAGCACGTGGTATCCTCAGTCTTTTTAACTTTAGCCATTTTAATGGGTGTGCAGTGGTATCTTGCTGTGGTTTAAGCTTCACCATATCCTGATGATTAATGAAGATGAACATATTTTCATGGGCTGTAGGCCATTAGTGTGGCTCTTTCAAGTCTTTTGCTTGAATTTTTAATGTTTCTAGCAGATCGTTTTAACCTGATAAAATACATTTATCCCTTCTTAAAATGCCACCCCCCAAGAATTTGGTATATATACATATTACATATATATTATTCATAATTTCTTAATGGGGCTATTTAAAAAATTCATAGACTATTATTTTCTTTGAGCAGTTTTAGGTTTATAGAAAAAATTTCTCCATCTTAATATCTTGCATTAGTGTGGTGTATTTGTTATAGTTCATAAGCCAATGTTAATACATTATTATTAACTAAAATCCATATTGGGGTTCATTTCCTGGTGTTGTCTTTGCCATGGGTTTTGACAAATGTATCCACCATTGGAATATCAAACCAAAATAATTGTTTCACTCTTTTCAACATCCGCTGGACTCTACCTGTTCTACCTTGTCGTCTCTTCCTCATTCTCCTGGCATCCCTGGAAACCACTTATTTATTTATTTATTTTGGGGAGTACTGGGGATTGACCCCAGGGGCACTCAACCACTGAGCCACATCCCCAGCCCTATTTTGTATTTTATTTAGAGCCTGGCTCACTGAGTTGCTTAGAACCTCACTTTTGCTGAGGCTGGCTTTGAACTCATGATCTTCCTACCTCAGCCTCCTGAGTTGCTGGGATTACAGGCATAAGCCACCGCGTCCAGCTTTTTTTTCTTTTTTTCAATAGTTTTGCCTTTTCATAATGTTATTTGTCACAGGCTGTCCATGGGCTGTGTGTGTGAGCTATGCACATTTGATCGTATTGGAGGACTGGCCTGGTGTTGCGTGGTCTTTGGGACCGGCAACACATGTGTGCACTTTCCTCTCGCTTTGCCTGTGTTCCCACAGCACCTGAGATGGGTGTGACTTGCCAGATATCAATCAATCTACTGACCACAAGATAATGCAAAGCTAGACTCCACCCCCTGAAACCTGACCCTTTGCCTTATTTGGAAAAAACATTCCATCAAACATCCCTTTGTGTGCCCCCCCCATATAAAAAAAAAAGATCCAAGTGCAAGTTCTGTCCTTCCAATGGACCCCTAAGGTTGAGAGCTGTCCCAGATTTTGAAAAGGTATTTCCTGTGTGCTTGTGTGCTTTCTTTGCCGTTTTCTCAGTTATTGATGTAGTCAGATTTTGTGAACCCAGCATAGGTCCCCAGCCCAGCTAGCTGGTGACAGTTATTTATCTCAATTTATGTTATTGGAATCATACAGTATATAACCTTTTCTGATTGGCTTCTCTCACTTAATATGAATTTGAGGTTCCTCATCAATACATTAAAAGTTACCCCAATGGAATTATCTGTACCATTTATGTCTATATTGATCCTTATACTTTCTCTCTGTTATACTCACTTTTATTTTATTGTGACTTTCATATTATGATTCATAACATCTATATGCCACTCTATAGCAATGATTCTCACAATTGTTTAATTAACAATGATTTTCACAATTGTTTAATTATATTTGTTGTTTACTCCCAGTACTTCTACTATACTTTGACAATTGTTATCTTGATTGGTTAGGAAAAAGTTTTAATGGGAATAACATTCCTGAGTATGTATATGTTTGATATGGCTATTGCTATTATGCTCCCTGAAAAAAATTATAGATCTCATGTCACTGTTTAGCAATAAATGCTGCTGTGGAGGAGTCTAAGATCAGAGTGATACTTCCTCCTGTAATTGTGATTTGATTTTTTTTTTTCTAACTCTTTGTCCATAGGATTTTCCCTTGTTGTTGAAGCTCAGTAATTTTTACTAGAATACGTCTTATTTTGCTCAACTATACAAAAACACTAGATGATTTGACAATTTGTAGATTTATTTGACATGGAAAAGTTTTCTTCAATTTCATATTTTATTAGAACTGTATTTTCTTGTTCTTTGTCTCTTCAGAGACAGCACGGTTAGCTTTCTTTGGGTTCCTCATCTACTATTTTATCTGTAATACTTTTTATATATTTTCCATTTTGTTTTGCTCAGTTTTCTTTTTTTAAATTAAGAATTTTTATTTGACATGTAAGAATTGTACACATATTTTGGGAACAGTGTGGTATTTCAATATATGTATACAATGTGTAATGATCAAATCAGAGTAACTAGCATATCTATCCTCTTGTACTTGCTCAATTTTCTTAAGCCAGTTCTATTGATCAAATACCAATCTTCATTATTACCGATTTTCCTGATTTGGTGTTTCTAATGTGACTTTTACTTTTGTGATGGTCTTACTTTTCTCCAACTATTCTTCTGAACTCTGCCAAATAACTTTATTACCTTATTATTTTTTAAAACTCTTTTATCTTTTCTTTGGCATCTTGTTTCATAGAGATTATATTTTCTTTACATTTTGTGTCTCGTGGAGAAATGCTGGTCATTGTTTTTGGATTTTTCAAAAGGTATAACTCATGTTTGAATTGGGCCTTGAGGCTTCTTCCTAGACAATGCCTGCTGAAGATAGTGTATGGAGAGGACTGAAAGGTTTGAGTTGGGAAGAAGAGGGTCTGAGTAATAGGTAAATTGAGTTTCATCCTGAGTATCCAGAAATATAAGAATTTGGTCCTGTGGCCATGATGCTTTTTCAAGTTAGCAGGAAGACCTTTAGATTCTCAGTGTATGATACACATCTTTTGAAAAAAAACTACGTGAGCTTTTATTTCTCCTCAGTTGACAATAATTAGAGGATGTGTTTTTCCCTCCTTTTCTGCCTGATAAATGAATTTTTGCTGTCTTTTATTTGAGCATTCTTTTATTCTCATTCTCCTACTTGCTCCCCCTTTCTCTTTCTTCTTTCACACATGCCTAAGTGTTATCATATTATTCATATTGGTCTGTACTTAGATTTTCTCAGTATACAATAGACATCATCTCATGCCAGCCTCTATACATCTACCTTGTTTTTCAAAACAAAAACAATAATTTGCAAATAGTTTGTTTTGTATTTTGTTCCAAAATTACATTTGTATATGTCAAAGGGTCAGTCTTATGTGAGCTACTCCAATCTTACTGGAACTGGAAATTCAATTAAATGTGATCTTGATGTGGGGTTTTATATTTCAAAAATTAGTTGTTATATGACAGATATTCAGTTTATAGTAAGTATGTATTATGTCTTTTTGCTTCTACTATTTAGATATTTCTCATATTTGTCTCTTTCTTTTTGTCATCACTACTCTCTCATCCTCATTTAACATCAGTGTGTGGACTTTCGTTGTGTCCTCCTGACAGGTTGTCTTATACTCACTCTTGCTCTCTGGGGTGGGCGCTCATTATTATTTGCCTGGTATGATAGCATAATTTTTCTAGAGGAACCATCTGGTTCCATTAGATATAACCTGATAACCTTAGGGGGAGTAACAAGCCACATTCATCTGTTCTAGGAATGGGCATGGGACCTATGCTAAGCATTCATGTTCTCCGTCCTAGGAATTTGATTTTGAGCAGAATGCAACAAAGATTGAAAATGACCGGTGGTATTTTTCCCATTGGCCATACCAGAAGAGACTCTCCATTAATTAATATGCCTCCAAGCCAGGTTCTTTAAGTTTCCCTTTGATTCTGTGTCTTAAACCAGAACCTTCCAATGGGTTTTTATTATTTTCATTTCTATTTTGTTAAGTTCACCTGAGTGTGTGTGCGTTGTTTACAGCCTAAGACTTTTACCTATTATTCCTGTTTTGGTTAGAGTAAATAGTAAGCCACTATAACAGAGATCCCAAAACTCGGTGGTTCAAACAAGATCCGGGTTTAATTCTCTCCAGGGTGAGTGAGTGTGTGTCATAACGTATCTTGGGACCAGGTGGCTCCAGGCTTTTTGCTCCTCAATTCTTAGGATGTAGTCCGTATGCTCTTGGTCGATACTGGGTCACTGCCATGTCTGCTCTCCAGCACACAGAAGAGTCTCAGGGAAGTCTAGGGCAAACATTCACCCTAGAGTGGAGGTTGGACATGCTGCCCAGACTCACATGCTGTGATCAGACTTCGTTTCAGGCCATACCCAGCTCTCAGAGAGGATGAAAAATGGAGGCTTCAGTTTGTTGAATGTGTGACCCAGAAGAAGGGGAGAAGGATTTGGGGCTTTACTGGTAGTTTTCCACCTGCCAGATCCCTTCCTCACATGGAGGCCGGAGAGATGCTACACACACACACTCACTACCCCGCCACCCCCACATCATCTTCCTGCAGAAGATGGCCCCCCACTGTGGTTGGATTAAGACCAGGACTCTCATGTGGCTTTTAAGGATGGTGTGCTTTGGCTCTGCCCACCTCTCCAGCCTTCTGGCCCTTTCAGTCACCTCCATATTTTCATTCATGGCACAAGTTGCATTTTTACAGTGTATTTTTGCCCCCTGTACTGGGGATTGAACCTAGGGCTTCATGCATGCTAGGCAAGTATTCTACCATTGAGCTCCATCCCCAGCCCTTTGGAAGTTGCATTTTTATTTTATTTATTTTTCCACGTTTTTAAATTGGTGCATTATGGTTGTACCTAATGGTGTCACTCATTGTTACCTATACACCCATGCACACAATATAACAGTATAATTTGTCCAATATCACTCCGCAGCAACAAGCTCTAGTTTTAAAATGTGTTATTTGGGATGAAATATGCTATTTCTTCATTTTAAGAATCTGGGGCAGATTCTAGGTGTATTCATGAAAGCCTTGATGCTGCGTTCTCAGAGATGAGGGGGGTGTAGACAGCAGCCAGTGTGGAGAGTTTATCTGAGAGTCCTCTCTTCCCGGAAGTTCTTCCTTCAGTCCTGAATCCCAGCAGAGTTGAGCAAGACTTGGGAAGAAAACTCATTGTCTTGGCCAAGAGAAAGGAAGGAAAGATTGGGAGGAAGAAGGAGAGATGGGAAGAGAGAACAGCGTGTGTGATGAAGTTCTGGGCAGAGCATAGGGGTTCTTCCTGATTAGAAGGACAAGGATAATTCTTCACATTTGTCGGGACCTCGCTGTTTGTGAAGTGTGCTCACAGATGCTTTTTGTTTTCTTAGTACAGCTCTTGATGTACTCCAAGAGTGTCTATCAGGGAATTCTGATGTAACCTGGGGATCTGCAAAGGATGCCTTGAAACAGGGACCTTTGAGTGGGTAGGCCAGGCACGCATTATCTTCACTTAAAGATTGCTTTTATGGCTTCATTTCATATTGTATAATGACACGCATTTCCTGTAGGAACATTATCAAACACAGATCAACAAAAAGGAGGAAAAAAAAAATCTTACCAGTCAGAAACGGAAGCTGTTTATACCTTGCTCTGCATCTTTCCTGATCTTCCCCCCTTTGTGTTGAATATTCTCATTTTACAGGTGAGGTAGAGGCTTAGTGTGTCCATCTCTTTCTTCATTCATGCAATGATTTCTTTCTAACAACCTCTGTACGAAAAGGGTTTGCGGTGTGGGTGGACACCTCTCTCTTTAGGCCTTTAATTTTGAAATCAGGCGGCTGTTTACTCTTCTCCAGCCAAAGAAACCTTACCAGGAAGAACTGTCTTCCCCTTCCAGGAGGCACTGGGCTGGCTCTGGGGGGGAAATGGCAAGGAGGCAGGTTGTGGATGGGAAGCATAAGGAAGCCTGACAGAGCCCAGGACAGATGGACAGACTCTCCGATGCCGCATTCTGATGCCCAACCTAACAGATGACAATTAACACCCACCAGCTGTAAAGTGACTGAATAAAATGAGTCTTTTTTTTTTTTTTAGATGCATTTAGCAAAACATTTAAAAATCCAACAATGAATGTTTGTTGGCAGCCCAGAGGCAATGTGGCCCCAGGAGGGGCTGGTTATTTGCCACGGATGAGGGCTCCTGTTGGTATCCTCCTTCCCGATACAGCGAGAAGCTTCTCTGAGAGGAGAAAAGAGGGCTCATTCAGTCTTGCCAACTTCCCCAATGCCTGACCTCAAACTAGACCCCTTCCTAACATTGGTCTTCAGGGTCCCCATCTGTCCTCTTGGCCCACCCCCAGCCCCTACCCCCATGCCCATCCTCTACATAGTGTCTAGGAATGGACTTTTAAAAACGTCAATTGGTTTGAATCAATTCCTTGCTTAAAAATCCTCCTATGCCAGCCCATAGCACAGTCAGCAGAGGTGAAACCCTGACTCTTTAGGGCAGGTGGAACCACGGGGTAAGGCACTGCTCTGCCTGGCAGTGGCTCACATTTCCCCAGCCGGGTCTTGACTGCTCACCCTTGATCCCGACCATGGGGCCAAGTGAAGCTGGTTTCCTGTTTGGGGCCCTTGGTGTGTATTCTTCCCTCTGCCGGGAACTCTCCCTGGAGAACATGGCAGACTCTCCATCATCCAGGGTACAAAGCCTGCTTTCCTGACCTTCCCCATTGAAGGTGCCTCCTTAGCCCTGACTGCCCTACACTGATTTTATTTTGCTTATTGCTATTGAATGGATGGCCTCTGCCCTTCCACCCTCTTGACTCGTGTGCCCACCTGCACACCTAGAGTGTAAGCCCACACTGGCTTACGTGGTGCTGTGGCCCAGCAGTGGGGCCCATGCCTACTCCTACTACGGCCAGCTCCTCCCTCAGCTCTTGTGGATCAGGCTCTTGGTGGCCCCTGGTGAAGGGCACCAGCTCCTCTGCAGGTCATTTGTATCAGTTGATGCTGGAGGTTTGGAGGTGGTGAGAGACCAGCATGGATTCCAGACATCAGCGGCAGCTCCTCCTTATGGCTCCAGAATGTTCTTCTGGTTCCATTTTGTCTGTCTCCACCCTTACTTTATACCTACCTTCCTTCCTTACTGGTGAGGCCTGCTGACTTCAGGACCAGGCATAAGGACAAAGGATCTACACAGATCACTAAATGTCTCCCGTGATCCCTGAAGACCTAAACCCTGGGACAGGCCTATCCTGCTGCTCTGAGGATAGGCCACTGGAGAAGCCCAACTAGGTGTCAAGAACTGAGAGACACCCATCCCCTTGGGTATTCTGGTACCTTCTAACTGAGGAGTTACGCATGCAATTATTGATCAAAGGGGCTCAGATGTAACCGTTTTAATCAGATTTTTGTGTTTTGAGGCTTGTTGCCTGGGACCACAAGAGGAAGGAGCAACTCTTCTCTCCGTCTTTCTCTCCCCCTTTCTCTGTCTGTCTTTCTCAACCTACTGTAGCCATTGTCCCAAGGCATCAGAAGCTCTTAAGGTGGACTCAACCGAATTGTATGGTACGAGAGTCAAAGGAAGATTTATCACCTGGCAGAATTTTCCTACACAATTAGGTTAAGTCTCTAGAAACTCAATATTTGAAAGTGACCATCTCATTTGAGGGCGTGTGCTCTGATCTCTTTCCCCAGATCTTCTGGCTACCCTATTTTCCATTCTTAGGCAGGTGTCCTGTCACCTGGTACATAAGGGGTTAATTTAGCCAATGGTCTGCGGACTCTCTGGGTTATTTCATATTTATTTCAATTATATAAGTATCCTGGGCCAGTGTATTTATTTTAAATCACATTATCTACAGCTTCCCGAGCATGTGTCAACAAAAAGAACGGTTTCAATTTAGTAGACTTTGAAATGGTGTGCAGTTTATCCTCACTTCAATTATACTCTCTACAGTAAGTCATGGGCAGCTTCAGGATTACTCAGGGCAAGGTAGTGCTATCTGAAAGCATTGATTTTCCCCTTCTCTTCAAGAACCGTTCACTGAGGGATGAACTGGAGTCTCCTTTAAGGAAACACAAAAATACATTTCTCAGTTGCAACTTGTGAGACATCTCCATCTTAGTGGCTCTGGATGAAACTGCCAAGGCAGCTTCTGACCTTTAAAGAGAGACGTGCAAAGCCGGAGTGACCATAGCAGAAACAGGGGAGATGGGCGGAACCGAGAACATCAGAGAATTTCTATACTATGGCTACTTGTGAATAAATACTCATTTGGCACCTCCTGTGTGTCAAGCCCTGGGCGAGGGGCTACAGGTACAGTAGGGAACAGTAACGACTAGAGCTGCCTTTATGGGCATAGGACCTGAGCAATTGCCTGAGGCCACACATAGGGGAGGGACCTAGTCTTGCTTTAATGTCCTTTTGTCACTATGTGGAAATTCTTAATACTTTTTAAATAAAAGGACTCACAATTTCATTTTTCACATTTTCATTTTGGACCCTGAAAAATACGTAGCATTTTTTTGCTCATGGAATTTAGAGTTCAGTGGGAGAGACAGCTATGAACTAATTACTTAAGCTACTACTTTCTTTCTTTTTTAAAATTTATATATGACAGTGGAATGCATTACAATTCTTATTATACATATAGAGCGCAATTTTTCATATCTCTGATTGTATAAAAGATATATTCACACCAATTCATGTCTTCATACATGTACTTTGGATAATAATGTCCATTACAATCCACCATCATTTCTAACCCCATGCCTCCTCCCTTCCCCTCCCACCCCTTTACCCTATCTAGAGTTTGTCTACTCCTCCCATGCTCCCCCTCCCTACCCCACTATGAATCAGCCTCCTTATATCAGAGAAAACATTAGGCATTTTTTTGGGGATTGGCTAACTTCACTTAGCATTATGTTCTCTAACTCCATCCAATCAATAAATGGGCCAAGGACCTAAACAGACACTTCTCAGAAGATGATTTACAATCAATCAACACATATATGAAAAAATGTTCACCATCACTACCAATTAGAAAAATGCAAATTAAAACTAAAATTTCATCTCACTCCAGTCAGAATGGCAGCTGTGATGAATATAAACAACAATAAGTGTTGGTGAGGATGTGGGGAAAAGGCACACTCATACATTGCTGGTGGGACTACAAATTGGTGCAGCCAGTATGGAAAGCAGTATGGAAAGTTCTTGGAAAATTGAGAATGGAACCACCATTTGACCCAAAATATCCAAGGCTGGGTACTTTATTAAAAAAAGAGGTTTATCTAGTTCACAGTTCTCCTTGGTCTATATCCAAAGGGCTTACCTCAGGGACACAACCTCAGGGACACAACCACATCAATGTTTATAGCAGCCCAATTCATAATAGCTAAACTGTGGACCAACCTAGATGCCCTCAATTAGATGAGTGGATTAAAAAAGTGGCATATATACAATGGAATACTGTATTGTACTCAGCAACAAAAGAGAATAAAATCATGGCATTTGCAGGTAAATGGATGGAGTAAGCTACTTTCAACTGTGATGAGAGCAATTAATGGACAAGTCAAGTGTCTTATAGGGTATGTGGCTTAGTCTGTTTTGTGCCGCTATAACAAAATACCCGAGGCTGGGTACTTTATTTAAAAAAAGGTTTATCTAGCTCACAGTTCTAGAGGTTCAAGGGCATGGCAGTGGCTCTGGCTTCTGGTAAACAGCATCATGTGCAAAAAAGAAAAAAAGGAGAGACAAGCAGATGGAGAGAGAAGAAGGAGAAGGAGAAGAAGAAGAAGCAAGAGAGCAGGGAAGGCCAGGCTCACTCTTTATAACAACTTGCTCTCATGGGAACCAATCTGCCCAAGAGATCAGCATTAATTATTTCATGAGCCAATCATCACCCACTAGGCTCCACCTCTTCAAGTCCCACCACCTTTAAATACCATTACTATGGGGAATTAAGCCTCAACATGAGTTTTGAGGGGGACAAACCTCATCCAGACCACAGCAATATGTGACAGAGGAACTTGGACTGTTTGGAGTCATTGAGGGCACCCAGAAGAAGAGTCATTTAAGCAGATCTCTGAAGATAGGTTAGCAAACATTTAGAGTTTACTAGGGAGATCATTCCAGGTAGAGGGTATAGCATGTGCAAAGGCCCCCAGGCAAGAAGGAACTTGGCCTGATAGAATCAGAGAGGAGGCCAGTGTGAACAGAGTCTATTGAGCAAGGAGCAGGGCAGGATTCTATCTTTGGCAAGAACACCAAGGACTGGGTGGACTGTGATCAGATTTTTATAGATTTTCCCAGTTGGTAACCTGAAGTGATCCATAGACTCCTTTTTCGTGGGTATCTCATTATTGCTGTCTGATCTAAGGGTTCACCTAACCCCCTTCCAGTGTGCAGTTTTCCGGGCTGGGGAGGGGCATCTCACAAATTCCTCCGTCTCAAATCTATTACCCATTCTAAGTTACTTAAATTTGGATGACATATAAATAACCATTACTGAGCATTTATCTAGGGCTCCAGAATGAAGATACCATTCACAAACTGACCCAAAGCCCTTGGCAGCATTCATGTACGTGTTCCAGAATGTCAGAAAATTCATGATGCGACTGCACGCTGAGTCTGCCATTTTGTCTTTGCCTGCTCTTTGTCTGTGTCTTTAACATTTAAAAGCAGAAGCTTCTAGACCTGGACCTTCTAGAATTTGGTGATTGTCCTTCTGCTGACTCGTACTGGTTGAGATTTTATAGTTTGTTGCTTTATCCTTCTTCCTTCAAAGCTGTAGAGAACTGCTCCATGGAGTCTCTTTACAAGAGTGTGGGGGATGCCACGCTGTTGGTAATGGAAGAACAAAACGAGATCCGTGGTACCTAGGAAGTTTGCTTGGCTGAAGCATTTGTGGTTTGAAGTCTTGGGGAAGAGTGACACTGGAAGTGCTGGGCCTGAGGAGAACTCCCAGGGACCATTACTTAAATGCCTGCATAAATCACATTTTAAGAGACAGTCCATATGTTTACTGAATTATTTTTCTGGACAAATGGAGGAAAAAATGTAAAATAAAAGAATAGAAAATTCTCCAAATTACTTTGATCTGCTACCATTTTTTTGCAAAGGGATCCTGTTGACCCCTCACTTGAAGGCCTGTTTAAAAATTTAAGCGATGCTGACTGGCAATCGTTAGTATGGGAAATAACTGATTCGATGAGTTACATTTATAGATTTTAAAATATCTCTCTGAATGGATAAAAAAAATGTGGCATTTATACACAGTGGAATTTTACTCAGCACTAAAAAAGAACAGGATCATGGCATTTGCAGGTAAACGGATGGCGTTGGAGAAGATTATGCTAAGTGAAGTAAGCCAATCCCCCCCAAAACAAATAGGGAATGTTTTGTCTGATATAAGGGGAGTGACTCAAAGTGGGGTAGGGAGGGAGAGCATGGGAGGAAGATTACCTCTAGATAGGGAAGAGGGGTGGGAGGGAAAGGGAGGGGAAGGGGGAATAGCGAGGATGGTGGAAGGTGATGGTCATCATTATACAAAATACATGAATGAAGATGTGAATTTCGTGTCAACATACTTTATATACAAACAGATATGATAAATTGTGGTATAAATGTGTATTAAGAATTGAAATGCAAAAAAAAAGAGAGTACATGTACAATGGCCTAATTTGGTATGAACATATTTTATGTACAGAGTTATGAAAAATTGTGCTGGAAATGGATAATAATGAATGTAATGCATTCCACTATTGTCATGTATGTAAAAAATAAATAAAAAATAAAAGTAATATGTAATAATAATAAAAAAATCACTCCATTCTTGTACATCTAGGATTAATCCAGTTTGGTTTTCGTTGTGGTATATCTTTCTTTCTTATTTTTTAAACCGACTTCACCATGCTGAAGTGGGAAATTCAATGGCATTCAGTACATTTACAATGTTACGCAATCTTTTCTAGAACTTTTTTCTTTTTTTTTAATCACTCCAAACAGAAATACTGCACTCATTAAACATCAACTCTCATTTCCCTCTCTGAGCCCTGGAGTGGAAAGTTATTGTTATTCTCTATTCTATTTTTGTCTCTACGAATTTGCCTAGTCTAGATAACTCATAAGTGTCTAGGTGAACTTCTCCAATATTTACCCTTTTGTGTCTGGCTTATTTCATTTAGCACCAGGTTTTCAAGTTTCATTCATGTCATAGCACATATGTAGAGGAATTTCATTCATTTTAAAGGCTGATTCATATTCGGTTCTATGTCTATATCACCTTTTGTTTGTCCATTCATCTACTGATGGCTTGTTTCCACCTTTGGCCTATTGTGAATAAGGATAGCAACAGGATTTATCCTGGAAAAGAAATGGTGGTGTTTGTTCTTCTGTGAACCTTTGCTTACTTTGTGGTAGCTTTCTTTTTTTCTTTTAATGAAAATTTTATTAAGTTATTATTATTATTGTTTTGTTCTGGGGATTGAACTCAGGGGCACTCAACCATGGAGCCACATCCCCAGCCCAATTTTGTATTTTATTAGAGACAGGGTCTCACTGAGCTGCTTAGCAACCCCCCATTGCTGAGGCTGGCTTTAAACTCGAAATCCTCCTGTCTCAGCCTCCGGAGCCACTGGGATGACAGGTGTGCACCACCAAGCCTGGTGACTTTGTGGTAGCTTTCTTGTTGGAAGGATTGGTTGAAATTTGAATCTCATCTCCTGTCTCTAGTGCCTCTGCATAAATGAGAATCCCATGCCCTTTGTTATAGCAGATGGGCTAGCATGACCTTTAAACCTATAGCTTTGCAATCAATCGGTTGCAATTTTAAGTCATGCTTATGCCACTCATAGGGAATTTTGGGGTGAGCTTCGCAGCTAAGGCTGCTGGGACAGATACTCCCTGCTTAGGAAAAGACTGGGATTCTAGGAAGGGAGCTGGAAGGGAGCTAAATGGGGCCCTAGTGTCGGTTCACTGGGGAGTTTATGAGGGTTTCATTGCCCTACCTGGCCTACTCCATCAGGATATCTGGAACAGCCTTGGAAGTAGGCATCTGAGATGCTTCTGGGGGCCTCCATTGCTTGGGAGTCTCTTCTTGGGCTTCTTGTCTTTTCCTCACATTTTAATACTTAGGGGATTTGTCAACACCCACACACCCATTCATTGATTTAAAACTTCTGTACAAACAGAACTTCTGCTTTATCTTACTTTAAGAAGTTGGGAACCCAATCAGGAATCACTGGTATCTTAAGACTTTGGAAAAGAAGATTTTCCTTTCAAAAAGTAATTATGGAAATTTCATAAAAAAAGATGAAAGACTTTTGAGAAGAGTCAGACATAAAAATTACACTTTGCCAACTGTACTTGGAAAGAATGATTTTAATTGAAGCAGTTATTTCCAAGCTTGAATCCCACAGCTCCGATAGCCTTGGAACGCTGATTTCAACCTTGTCAACTACTTTCCTCCCTGATGTGGCCTCAATATGCCAATTCAGTAAGAACTTCTGCTTCACAGACACTACTTGGTGACTATGTACGTGAACTCTAAGGCGGGGGTGGGGGGAATCTGTGCAAAGAATTTGGTAGGATAGCAGGTAGATAATATTGGGGACTGTGAATCTTTGGTGATTCCTTTCTTGTGTATGTGAAAGGCCATCTTCCCAAGGAGGAAAATGTCTTTCCAGCATGTTCAAAGGTCTTCCTGTAAGTTCTCTGCTTGTTCATTCATTCACTCATCCATCTGTTCATTGTACAAATATGATCTGCCTGCTCTGTGCCGGGCACTGCAGAGCTAGGGATATATTGATGAATCACATGACAGTCCCTACAACAGTAGAGCTTAATAGTTCAGGGAAATACAGACTTTGCAAGGGTGATTACAAATGTGAATCACGTTACCAAGAGGGAAGTGGTGGGCACCATAGAAGCATGTCCCAGTACCATGAGTAAGAAACGAAGGTGGGTTGGGACTTCTGCCTGGCTCTTTTTGAGGAATGAGTCATGGGAATTTGTCTCTTGGTGCTATCAAATTGGAACATATGAAGAACTAATATGGGTATGTGTGCTGCTTAATATTGCTAGTTGAAGAGTGTTTCATCTGTTGGATGAGAAAGAACTGATTTGTCTGTTTGACATTTATTAAATATAACCATTGTGTGGGTAAAGTTGGTGTGACATTTTTTTTTTCCACATGTAAATACTGGATTTTAAAACAGGGAGGCAGTCAGGAGAAGCTCAATTAGGAGGCTATTAAAACAGGCCATGGCGGGCTGGGGCTGTGGCTCCGTGGTGGAGTGCTTGCCTAGCATGTGTGAGGCACTGGGTTCGATTCTCAGCATCACATATAAACAAATAAATAAACAAACAAACAAATGAAGGTCCATCAACACCTGAAAAATATGTGTTAAAAAAACACAGGCAATGCTCAAGCATGCAATATTATAATGTTTTGAAAATATTAACTACGTGGCTCAGCTTCTTGTCTTTCTCTCTGGCTCTTGGTTCTCCGTTCTGTCAGCCTGACACTCCATCTTCATCTCCAAGCAGGAATTTGGAGACCAGACCGTCTTCTTGGTTTTGAGTTTCAGAAGCTCAGGCTTGAGGAACGGAAGGACTTGAGTTGCCTACTTGTAGATCTTCATGCTGAGGATTTCCAGGTGTGTGTGCCGTTGCCTGTGTGCATGGAGATCCATGTGTCACCATCCACTGCAGTCATCCAGGTTGACTGCTGCGGACTCGGCTCCCCAGACTCTCTCCCCCAGTGGGCCTCTGGGTAGGTTTGTCTAAGGTGAGGTGCAGGCGCTACATCTGAAGCTGAGAGGAGGAAGTATCAGTGTCTGTCTCCTTCATGTCTCTCTGCTTCTGGTGGCATCTCCGGCAGCAGGTGCATCATCTCCCAGGTTTCAGTTGTCAGCAGGCCGCTTCCCCTTCTGGTCCTGGCTTGGAGGGAGCACCTGGGCTCTGGGATCCCTGTCTCTCCAGCTCTAGGGTGTTGGTTTCTTCCCACAGCTCTCCAGGTTGTTTTAATGTCCTCTGATGGTGCTTTCAGCTTTTCTCATGCCTCTGTAAACTTTCTCCATGTTAAATGCCCTCAATTTGGCCCAAGTTCTGTTTTCCTGACTGGATGGTGAGTGATACCCTGGAGTTGACAGGAGGGCTCATGAGATCAGAGGAAGATGGAGGGAGCCTCAGCTAAAGGAAGCACCTGGAGGGTGCAGAGGGACCAGGCAGACTCCAAGACTCTACCTGGCCACCATTTGAGCCCCTGATCCCATGGCTGCCATAGGTTGCAGCACCTGGAAGCTGGGGAATTAGCCTCCTTAGACCATTAGCTGTCCTAAGCTTTGGTAACTGGCAGACTTCTCTTGGCCAGCAACTACAGTGACCTTGCCTGAGTCCCTAAACCCTCCTCTATGTAGAACTCCCCCTCCCAAGTTCCCAGGACATTCCTAAGCCCCCAGGCAGAGGATAAGGTCCTAGCCTCCATTCACCTCAGGCTCCTACCATTATTAAGTAAGAACATTTGCTTTTCACTTCACTGCTTAATCAAGAACTGAAAAGGTTAAATCTGGACATTGCCTTAGAGATCATCTAGCCCAAACTTTTCATTTAACAGACAAGCATACTGAGGCTCAGGAAGGGAATTTTGGCTGCCAGAGAACCACTCACTCACCTTGCATCTACTACCTACTTGGTGAATGTTAACATCTTTCGTAGAGAATCCCTCACTCCTACCTGCATAATCACATAGATTCTAAATTTTAAATTATTTTCTGTCTGAGAGTAGAAAGCAGTCGCTGAACAGAAGTCTGCATGTGCCGATATCTTTATCTATCCATGCATATTCGGTTTGCATAAAAATGTCAGAAATCTATTTTGGGGTTCTGCAGAAGAGAACTCTTTCTGGAATGACACTTGAACTGTTAAATATCATCTCAAATCTCATTTGGGGGGCTCTAACCTCCTAAAAGCCTGGCACAAGAGTAAAGTGGATTAAGGTTGAAATTTTCCAGAGGCTTTGTCTCAGGTCAGTGAAGTACTCCTAATCACTTTCTATCATCATCAAAACCAGAACGGCTTGAGTCTCATGGTCCACTGTTGTTATTTAGAAGAATTGTGTACTGTGGTTGAGAGAATAATTGTTGACCAGAATTCTTGTTATCAAAACAAATCTAGAAGGGGGAAAATCTGCATCCTTGACTTTATTAGATTTCTGATTTGTTTGTTTGTTTGTTTTGGGGTGCTGGGGATCAAAACCAGGTCCTTGTGATGGGTAAGTGCTTCTACCCCTGAGTCACGTCCCCAGCCTCATGGTCCATCTTTTTAAAAAAAAGACATTTCCCTCTACTTGTTTCCCCACCCGCCCTCTGGATTTCTAAAAGATAGAACAAATCCCCTAGAATGCAGCATTAAAGGTTTCAACTGTTCTGTGTTTGGGATCCTAAGCAGTGTGTCTGATTCACTGGAAGACACACATAGTTTGCAACATCTCCCCCTCCCCCAGGAGTGAATTCTTTATCTTTAATAAGATGATCTGTTCAGGTTTAGGTAGATTATCTGTGAGACTATTCGGCAGGTAAATGTGAAGCCAAGATCATCTCTGTTCCATTCCTTGTGAAATTCCAAGAGGCATTACTGAGGACTCAGGCATAAAAAGTTGAGAATCTGTGTCTTTGCATGAATTTAATCATCTCCATCAGAATCCTTAAGGAATTACAATAACAGTGATTCATTCATAATTCACAATTTCCATTATCTTCTTTCTACATCTAGTGTGGGGGGTAAAATTTATGGCTTCATTTACATTGTGTTCTATGAATAATAGAAGAAATACAGTAAAAGACCCATGGAAATGTTCTTGCTGCAGATGTACTTTGAGCCCATCTGCATCACAATAGCCTCCTCTTCTTCGTACGGTGCAGGATCTGCCCGGCTTGCAGCTGCAAAGGGAGCATTTCAAAGGGGCCATTCTCATTATACAGTCTTCTCTTTCTTTGAACTTCAAAGCAGAATGAGGAGACCTTAAATGATATGGGGTAGGTAAGTGAGGAAATTGTAACTTCAGGTATAAAAATATCGTCAATTATGTGTATGGGGAAACACAGGCATTCAGTGGAGCAAATATGTTTGCTCAGAATGCTATCTGGCTGGCAGGCAGGAACAAATTTAATCTTAAGATTTCTTTGAGCTCTTGAGGCCTTAAAGATAATCTACCTCAAAGCCCTCCTTTTGCAAGAGGGGGAAACTAAGGCACAAAGAAACAAAATGACTTCATTCAAGGTTATATAGTAGAGAGAGGGCCAGCAACACAATCACACCCGTTGCTTCTGAGCCACATTACCTTTGTTTTAAACACAAAGTACCTGGCTTTGCGACATAGCAATAAAGCTAGCAGTAATCCTCTTGGCGAGGGATTTTTCAAACATGGAGCAAAGACGTTTTTCAAGGATTCCCCCTCCCCCGCAAATAATAATCTCTCTCAATTGAAAATCTTCACTGAAAAACATTTTGAGATTTGAAGAAAGAAATTTGTCATACTCTTGCGATTAAGTAAATCTCATTTTTCTTCTCCCAAGGAATGATAACAAAGCTGATGGAAACCTTTCCACGTTCAGATCCCTCCCCCTGGTGTCTAGTAGTAGCCCAGTGCAATACTTTATTACTACACCATCCACAAAAGAATAAAAAAACAACCCATATCTTTAAAGAATGGTCTGTCCTTTGAATCGGTAGCTTTCCAGCGATTGCACAGAGCATGACCAAGCCAAGCCAAACCCCATATGCATAGCCGAGGCTCAGGGTATTTTTTATGAAAAAGAATAAATTAAAAATGTGCTTTTACTTTTAGTTTGTTGTGGATGGTAAAAGAGTAGTTTCTAAAATCAATTATGTTCTCTTCTTTTCCTGCATCTTGCTTCTTACTCTCTGTGATTCTTTCCTGATTTTGTTTTTGAAGGAAAAAAAATAAATCAGAATATAGAAAGATTTTGGGAAAGATCTCTTGTTTCTTACAGAAAGCTGCCGTAGCATGGCCTGTCTGTAATTTTATTAAAATGACTCAGATGTCAGGTTAGTAAGGAGGCCTTTTGTAGCTGGAAAGGGCACCTAATATTAGTAGGCAAAGTGCATACAAATTCAACAGCCCCGTGGTTCACGGATGCAGCTTCTGTGTGATCCAACATGTCTAATACATTTAGTCATGCACAATAAAAACCAAACAAAAGGATCAACCATTGGCCTTTCACCGCCTGCTTCCCACCCCGAGCTTTAAGGAATTCTACTTGTGCACCCCCGAGCCAAAATACTGTTTCGCTTCTCTCAAGTGAATGGGAAAACTCAAAGAGCTTTTACGCTACACAGGCAGAGGGGGACAGCAGATCACTTGGCTTACCTTTCTGGGCTCAGTGCTTGCCCTGCACTATTTGGGAAGTGTCATTTGATGACAAGCTGAGCTCACTTCTTAGGGAATTCTAGCACTGGATGTACCAGCAGATAAGTGTTAGGCTAACAACAACTTTGAATTTCTATAGTTTACAAAGTTACCAAGGTCCAATCTACTGCCCATTTCAAAAGTCCATCTGCTAAAGTAGAATCAGCCTGCTTAAGACACTCCTTGGGTTCCACAGTAAAACCACATCATCTGCCTGATTGGTCAATGTCGGCTTTCCACACACCAGACTGTTGGTCATTCAGATCACAAGATCTGCTTATTAAGCATAGGATGAAGTCCAGGTGTTTGATTCTAACTTGTTAGACTCCTGAGGATTTTAAGAACCTGATTCTTACTGGAGCTCTCTCCTTCTCATAACCTACATTTTGCTTCCCTGCCATAATGGGATGGGAGATGGGGTTGGTATGGAATTAAACTTAAACGTATTTTGTTTTTGACTTTGGTTCTCTTTTATCTGGTTGTAGACACTGTTAAGGGTTAGATCTGAAATGTCTCCCAATAGTTCATCATGTGTTGAAGGCTTGGCCTCCAAGGTAGCAGTATTCAGAGGTGGGGCTTTGGAAGGTGACCATATCATGAGGGCTTCTGGTACACTAGTGGATTAGTCCATTGATGGTTTCATAACTTAAAAGGCTATTGGGGAGGTAATGGAAATTTAGGAGTAGAATTCAATAGAATTCAGTTCTCTTCTGAAAAAGATGTGGATGTAAAATAAAGCTGTCAACTTTATTTTATGGAAGGTAAAGAGAGTTTCTACTCTGTGGTGGCCCAATGCAAACTTTGTTTTTCTCTGGGTGATTACCTTTTATTCTACTTTATTTTATTCATGTACATATTTATTTTGGGTGATACACCTGCAAGCAACAACAACTTCATAGTTACTACTCAAGAAGCCATGTACATTGGGGGACTTTGTGGCTCAAGGGTAGGCATAGAACATCTAGACTAAAAGCCTGGCATTCATGTTCTTCAGGTTAGTGGTTCTCGACTAGGGTGATTTGTCCCCAGAGGGACATCTGGTGATGTCTGGAGATATTTTTGATGTTCACACTTTGCTGCTTGCATCCAGTGGGTAGAACCCAGGGATGTGGCTATATATCTTGTGATGCACAGGACAGTCACATAATGAGAATGAAAGTGTCCTTGGTGTCCATAGTTGATAAATCCTTACCTGGAATATTGTTTCTGGTTTTGAATCTAATCGTTTATTAGAGTCTTGCCAGTCTGGAGCTTATCCCAAAGGGGCACCAGAAAAGTGGAGGTGGGGGGAGGCTTGAAATGAAGCCACATGGAAAAGTTTTGCTTTAATACAATAAGCTACTTCTAGCAATCAAAATTTAGTAGGAGTAAATTAGACCCCCTTATGAAAGTGTGAGCTAGTTCCTACTCCCTGGATAAGTTGAAGTAGATCTCCCCAGAATATATATTCCCCAAGAGAAACCCATCGTCCTCACCACTGTGTCCCTCAGGGACTGGCAGAGAACCCAAGACATACCCTTCCATAGACTGAACAGCACTTTGATTATATATCGGAGATGTACAGGGCCCTCAAGGGTAGAGAGGCTCCAATTTCCAGTTCTGTTCTGACCTCATATTTCTAGCTAACTGCTAGGAAACATATTATCTACATTTTAAGGCAACTGTAACTAGACCTCAGAGCTAACAGGACTCAATGAAATAATTTTAAGGTACCTTTGGGGAATTCATTTTCAGAGAATCTGAATCCATGTGTAATTGCTCGTTGACATGAAAGGCATGTCCTACTTTCAACAACCCCAATACAGTAGGTCATTTATAGGATGTGTATTTTAAAATTTTTATTGAAGTATTATATGCAAATAGAGAAGCCCGTGAGATAAGTCTACAGTTTGCTGAACTCTTACAAATTAAACATACACATGCCTCTACTACCTAGATTAAAGAACTAAACACTTCTAATACCACCCCACCCCAATCATGTGTGCTCCTTTCTAGTGACTATCTCTATAGGGGAAACCACTATTCTGACTTATAATAGTATTGGATAGTTTCACCTATTATTTTCACCTCTGTGTCCTTTTTCTCCCCTATGTTATTTCATTCAGTTCCATTTTTGAGATTTGTTGAAGTTCTTAGCTGCTGTTGTATGTTGTGTGTTCTCACTGGTGAGTAGTATTCGATCATGTGACTAAACCATAGTTTATCTGATCATGGATGGACATTTTGAGAAGTTTCCAGTTTGGGACTATTGGGTTGCTATAAATGTTCTAGAATATGTTTATATCCATTGTCTACTGCTGTGTATGAAACCACAATGGAGAGGCAACAGTGATGTACTCTTTCTCCTGATTCAGTGAGTGGGCTCTGTGTGGACCTGCCGTTGACAATGTGTGGACTCTCCATGTGACTGCAGTTGATAGGAATGGAAGGTTCAAGATGGCCTCCCTCAGGTCTGGCAGTTGCTGTTGGTGGGCTTTCCTACATGGCAGGCTCAGAAGGGTGTGTTCCCAGAGGGTGAAGGTAAAAACCTTAAGATGTCTTGAGCACAAGGCTCTGGAACTTGCACACTTTCATTAACACACGACTAACCCAAATTGAAAAGGTTGGGGAATAGACTCCACCTTTGGATGCGGGGGGTGGTGGGGGGCAGTGGGGACTGATAAACATCATGGCCATGTTTTAAAATCAATAACAATGTCTTTTGGTGACTATTTTATACATTTCTGTTGGGGTTATATCTTGGGGGGGGTGCGTTGCTGGATCATAGTTTAGAAGATATTGTGAAATAATTTCCAAAGTAGTTATGTAATTTCTATTCCCACAAGCATGTGTGAGAGTTGGGTTCCCCCACATCTTTGCCAATAGTTAGCATTTTAGAGGGCATTTTATTTTATAAGGAATCAATGCAAGGGCATATCCAGGAGTCAGCTCTCTTAATGCACAAATTTAAATTTCATTTTCAAAATGAATGCAACTAGGCAAAACAAAACAAAACAAATAAACAAACAAAATCTCTCCCCAAAACCTTCCATTTTCTTCTAGCTGAGACAAAGGAATTATGTGTTTCTTTCCTGGGCTAAGGGGTACAATTTTTTTCCCTGCGCTAATAATATGCACAATTATCTGTTCAATCATTAGGAAGATGGAGCCTAGATAACATAGGCCCCTCTTTTAGTCTTGGTCTAATCTGTGAAAACTTTCCCCAAATTTTTTAGTTAATTAAGGACTCTCAGGCTAATGTGTTTGTAGTCTATTACCACTGGTCTATGTGTGTAGCTGGGTATGAATATTGGCCCACAAACTCTGATGTGTGGGAAATATAGTTATTTTTCTATGACCAAACTTAATTTGCTTGTTGAACGTCTACTCTGAGAGATGGTGGGGAGAGAGATAACATCTCAGTCTTCTCAGGATCTTTCAGCTCAGCCCTACACACTTCTCTTAGGTCTAATCTCTATAGAGGAGGGAGCGTGAGTTCTGGACCCTCGAATCTCAGGGGTTCTGAGGTCGTTCTGTCTGGCTGGAGTTTGTTGGTCGCATCTGGAAGCCCAGCCTTTCCAGTGCTAATCTCTCTCAGCCATTTCTGACCCTCATTCAGGGCCACGAAACACATTTGCTTGTTCTTCTCTTCCACTCTGAGTGAGGCCAGCTTGCCCTTCATCAGGCAGAGGGTTCTTTGGTCCCCACATGGCTTTGGGCCATAGACAGTCCCACTTGGTATGATTCTTTTGTAGTTATGGACCTGCCTCTTGGTATCTGTTGGTCCTTGAACCTACCGGGGGAGTCACGGCTGCATTAAGCTCTATCCCTTCATGCACCCTGAGTTCCAAAAAAACTGAGAGGAGTAAGCAGATGAGCTTCATTCGTGCATTTACTCAGGTGTGAGTCAATAAGGACAGTTTTATGCATAATGGTCAGTTTTATGTATCAACTTGATTAGACGATGGTACCCCGTTATTCAATGGAACGCTAATCAAGGTGTTGCTGGGGAGGTCTTTTGTGGATCCACAAAAGACCTCCCAATAATATAGTTTATCCTCCCAATAATATAGTGGGTCCCATGCAATCAGCTGAAAGGCCTTAAGTGCCCAAATGGAGGTTCCCGAGGAGAGAGGTCTCTGTGGACAACCAAAGAGAAGAGTGAAAACCCAGCACCTCCAGTTTCTCCTGACTGTCGCTCCTCCTGGGTGCAGAGCGCTGCACTGAAGTAGATCCGTCCTCACAGAAGGGACCCTTCTGAGTCTTCTCCCACTCCCTCAGACTCTGGATGAAAAACAAAGTGGATCAAAGAGAAAGTTTCATTTTACAGACTCGAGTTATACAGTGTGTACTAGATCTAGTTGTTATACAGCTAGATCTGCCCTGATTTTCATGATCTGCGGTTTATGTGACCGCATATGACCTCACTGAATGAGCTCCAACCTCAGAGTTTTCTTCCTTCACTCGCTGGTGTTTTTATTTAGAATGTCACCCATCACGTTTCAATCCAACAAAATGACGATGGTCATCCATACGTTCAGGCAATTGTTTAGCTAAGACGGAGACATCGTACTACAAACACTTGTGCAATGCTTTTTTTTTTTTTTAATATTTATTTATTTTTTTAGTTGTAGTTGGACACAATACCTTTATTTTACTTATTTAATTTTTTTTTTTTTTTTTTTTTTTTTTATGTGGGGCTAAGGATTGAACCCAGGGCCTTGCACATGCTGGGCCAGCACTCTGCTGCTGAGCCCCAGCCCTGTGCAATGCTTTTTAATTCAAACCCAGCCCGGTTTTTACCTAGTGTCTGCTGCTATAGGAAGCTGTAGAATGTAGGGTTGAGAGACACGTCTATTTTTTCTCTTAGTTCTACATTCTTTCCCTCCTTTCCATTTTATTTTATTTTAGTGGTAGTGGGGACTGAAACTGGGGGTGCTCTACCACTGTGCCACATCCCCACCCCTTTTTGTTTTTATTTTGAGACAGGGTCTTACTAAGTTGCCTATGGTCTTGCTAAGTTGCTGAGGCTGGCCTTGAACTTGTGATCCTCCTGCCTCAGCCTCCCAAGTGGCTGGGATTACAGGCATGTATCACTGTACCTGGCTTTAGTTCTACATTATTTCTGAAGAAGGCTCCGGAGTCAGACCTGCTTTTAAATCCAAGGTGTGCCTTCTATTTACTGCATAGTGCTTGGGTAAATTACTCTCTGAGCTTTGGTTTCCACATCTGTGAAAGTAGATGATGTTTTACCTTGTCTCGAGGAAGACTGTGAAGAGTAAATGAAACAATATGTATGAAGTGCTTAGGGGACATCTGAAAAAAGGGGATGTTTGGAACCCATGAGGTTTGCTGAAACTCCACTAAAATGGAACTTTAAAAATGGTAGGTGAATAGGAAAGGCAGTAGAATGAATTGGACAGAACTTTGCTATGTTCACATATGAATACACAACCAGTGAAACTCCACATCATGTACAACCACAAGAATGGGAAGTTGCACGCCATGTATGTATATTATGTCAAAATACATTCTACTGTCATATAAAACTATAAAGAACAAATAATAAAAAAGAAAAAAATTTAAAAGAAAAGGTAGGTGGTAGCTATTTTGAATGAATGAATTGGAGAAAAGACAATAGTAAGAAATTTTTGGAAGGTCTTATCAGATCAATAGAAAGGCAATGACTTAGCACATCTGAAAAAGCAGAATCCTCAGGCTGCAGTGTGTAGAATAAAAAATCAACCTGATTTAAACTGCAGAAGCAAAGGATGATATTGGTAATACCAAGTGAGGTAAATAGGGGCTCAAAGCCCAGGAGGACTGGTGGCCTGTTTCAGAAGAGTTTGAGGCTCTCATAGTCCACAGCTGGACAACTGCCCCTATTTCATCCCAACAAAAGACCAGGAGTTTATTGTCTGGTTAAAACAGAGGGTATCACAAGGGAATACTACTCTGCCATAAAGAAGAATGAAATTATGACATTTGCCAGTAAATGGATGGAACTGAAGACTAGATGCTAAGTGAAATAAGCCAATTCCAATAAACCAAAGGCCAAATTTTCTCTGATATGTGGATGCTAACAAAAAAATGACAAGGGAGATAAGAATAGAAGTTTATTGGATTAGACAAAAGAGAATTAAGGGGGATGAGTGGGAATAAGATAGTAGAATGAACTGGACATCACTTTCCTATGTTCTTATATGAATACATGACCAGGGTAACTCCACATCATGTACAGCCACAGAACAGGAAGTTATCCTCCACGTAAGAATAAGTCAAAACGTACTCTACTGTCATGTATATCTAAAAAACAACAACAACAACAAAAATAAACAAATAAAACCAGAGGGCATCTGGATTGGGGGACCCCAGTTGTTCTTTAAGGTGGCCTTACCTCACTGAAAACATGGGGTTTGAAGAATGAATGCATCTTCCTTCCTCCAACCTCTGCAGTGATTTTCAGGCCTTTTTCTTTCCTAAGAGATCTAGGAGCAGAGCCTTCTTTGGGAAGTCTGCTCTGGTTGGTGGACATCTTCTGCCCAACCAGGTCACCTGATGAACTTCCCGGCCAGTGTGTACCATGTGGGGCTCCTCGTCTGCTCTGTCTCCTCAACACAGCGGACAACTGAATCACAAGACTAAACAGAAAGCTGGACCATCAAAACAACAACAGCCACAACCAAAGCAGTAAAAGATGGAACATTGCATCCGTAAATCAACAACAAGATGCTTTAAAAAAGAAACACGAGAGCCTTAATCTCCATCACGTGGGGCTATGCCCCAACTTCCTTAATAAGACTCCTCTAGCACAAGAATTAAAACCAAGAATCAACAAATGGGATGGATTCAAACTAAAGAGTTTTTTCTCAGCAAAAGAAATAATCTGTGAGGTGAACGGGGAGCCTACATCCTGGGAACAAATTTTTACCCCTCACACATCAGATAGAGCACTAATCTCTAGGGCATATAAAGAACTCAACAAGACAAGCACCAAAGAAAACGCAAATAATCCAGTCAATAAATGGGCCAGGGACCTGGACAGACACTTTTCAGAAGAGGATATACAATCAATCAACAAATATATGAAAAAATGTTTATCATCACTAGCAACTAGTGAATGCAGATCAAAACTACTCTAAGATTTCATCTCACTCCAGTAAGAGTGGCAGCCATTATGAAGACAAATAACAACAAGTGTTGGTGAGGATGTGGGGAAAAGGCACACTCATACTCTGCTGGTGGGACTGCAAATTGGTGCAGCCAATTTGGAAAGCAGTGTGGAGATTCCTTGGAAAACTGGGAATGGAACCATGATTTGACCCAGCTATTCCTCTTCTCTGATTATACCCAAAGGACCTAAAAATAGCATATTACAGGGACACAGCCACATCAATGTTTATAGCAGCACAATTCACAATAGCTAATCTGTGGAGCCAACCTAGATGTCCTTCAGTGGGTGAATGGATAAAAAAAAAATGTGGCATTTATACACAATGGGATATTACTCAGCAACAAAAAATAATAAGATCATGGCATTTGCAGGGAAATGGATGGCATTAGAGAAGATTATGCTAAGTGAAGTTAGCCAATCCCCCCCAAAACAAATGCTGAATGTCTTCTCTGATATAAGGGGGGTGACTCAAAATGGGGTAGGGAGGGAGAGCATGGGAGGAAGATTACCTCTAGATAGGGAATAGGGGTGGGAGGGAAAGGGAGGGAGAAGGGGAATAGCATGGATGGTGAAAGGAGATCCTCATTATTATACAAAATACATGTATGAAGATGTGAATTTGGTGTCAACATACCTTATATATAATCAGAGATATGATAAATTATGATATAATGGTGTATTAAGAATTATAATGCAAAAATAAAAAAGAAACACAGAGAAAACTAAATAGAATTCTCAAGAATTAAAAATGAAGCAGAGATGAAAAAACTCAAGAGTTTGAGGAGTAAGCTGAGCAAAAAATAAAACCAGGAAAATCTCCTAAAAAAGTAGAATAAAAAGACTATGATAGAAAGTAAGAAAATTTAGAGGACCAGTCCGTGAAGTCCAGTATCTGAACAGTGGAAGTTTCAGAAAGAGAAGCAATTTCTTAGACCTAAAAAAAAAAAAAAAGAAGAAGAAGCCCAGATAGGGAGCTATCAGCACAGGGGTTGAAAATATGCAAGATTTACATATCTTAGAATCTTGGGGGGTGGGGAGGAGAGCGGGGGGGTGCTAGGAGGAAGGAAGGAAGGAAGGAAATTGGCCACAAAGACCCGGGAGCCCAATGTTTCCAAAGTTTCCAACTGCTATACTGGGTTCTGGAAGACAATGGGACAAGGCCTTGAAAATGTGAAGAAAAATGATTACCACTGGGAATTCTGCACATAGCCAAGCCTTCAATCCTGTAGGAGGATGGACAATCTTCATGTGAAAGAATTTTCTAACAAGAAGAGATGCTAAAAAATGGTCATCGGAGCTGTTTTAGGTTTATGCCCCAAACAGGGAAGGCTCCTTTCTTTGGGCTGTCTCCAGTTTTGGTTCTTTTACTATAAGGAGATCTCTACTTGTTTGTATAATAAGAGTGGTCAAAAGTTTTTTTTTTTCTTCTTTTTTTGGTTGTTGTTGTTGTTTTACTTTCATTAAGTTCTTTATTCAAAACAATATTGAAGGGCTGGGGATGTGGCTCAAGCAGTAGCGCACTCGTCTGGCATGTGTGCGGCCCGGGTTCGATCCTCAGCACCACATACAAAGATGTTGTGTCCGCCAAATACTAAAGAATGAATATTAAAAAATTCTCTCTCTCTCTCTCTCTCTCTCTCTCTCTCTTTAAAAAAAAAAAAAAACAAAAAAAACAAAACAAAACAAAAAAATCCCCCCCGCCCAAACTTAAGAAAAGGAAAGAAAAAACCTCAAGGTTGAATAGAGGTGTTTAAGGTAAACAGTATTTCAGTAAGTTATGTCCTCCATCTCCATTCTCAAGGAGCTAAGGAAGGATGTGCTCCACCCAAAGCAGGGAAGAAACCAATAAAGAGGAAGATGTGGAATTCAGGAAAGAGGAGATCCAACAGGAGGGAGAGGCAAGGGGAATCCACAGGAAGCTGTTGAAAAGAGACCCTAGGATGGTAGCTGTGCACGTAGTTCGGTTTGGTGCATGTTAGACTTCTAGGGGTGATTTCTCCAAGAAAAGGGAATTGATTGAATATCCGTCATCTGAATAACTTAAAAAAAATTTAAAAATTTATTCTTTTTGGTTATACATGACAATAGAATGTATTTTGACATATCATACATATACGGAATAAAACTTCCCATTCTTGTGGTTGTACATGACGTGGAGTTACACTGGTCATGTATTCATATATAAACAGTAAAGTTATGTCTGATTCATTCTACTGTCTTTTCCATTCCCATCCCCACTCCACCCCCAAATCCAGTGAACCCCCCTCCCCATTGTGAATCATCTGAATATTTCTAGAAGAGGTTTAGACATAAGGACAGAGAGTTTGTAATTTCATTAGTGGTAAGTTCACAGAAAAACAAAACAAATGAGAAAATAAGACATTGTCTCTAAGGAAACTAACATTTTTATGAGAAAGAAAATAATCATTATTAGTTTACTTATGAGTCAGCTGTGGACAGCATTTATGTAGCTATGTCAACACTGAATATCGATCTGACAAAGTTACAGGTAGTTTTATTGAGAAGTTGGGTGGGGGGACTGGAAAAGGTGTATGGCGAAGGCAGATGATGAATACAAGTTCAGTTTCCACTGGTTCATATTGACTTCCTCCTATGGAAGGTCAATAAGTAATGTCCACAGGTAAAAATCAAACAAATGACACTGTAAGTATGCTGTTGAGAGGAAAATACCAGTGGGTTCTTATCAGAGATGGGAAAGCAGTGGCTTCTGGGAAGACAGAGGTGGGGTGAAGGGTGGGAGGGAGTTGCTGGAGTTTCGTACAAACTTGTGTGACTCTTGGACTCTTTGAATATGTACCTTCATATCTTTGATAAGCACAAAATTAAAAATAGTCTTAGAAGACAGCCTATTGTGTAGACACCTCAATAATGAGCTCTTATCACTAATTTTATGATTCCTCATGTGTTTGATCTGGGGCAGATGTGAAAGGAAGTAAGAAGGACTTTTCTCGATACAGAAGAGTTCAATGATGCTCTGACTGGTGAATTTCAGTGAAGGTATGAAAACTTACAATACCTCAGGGAGTAAAAGGGAAGAACCAAAATCGTGTACATTGGTGTCGTTGCTGTGTCCAAGAGGGTCATATGCAGGACTGAACTTGCCCTTAAAGCCAGACTATGCTTCTGATCGTGTCATTGGACAGTCGAGGTCGGTCGGCCTCAGAGGGTTAGAACTGTTCCCCATCATACAGCAAGAGAGGAATGGATCTGGGAGCAGAGCCCAGGGTTGAGGCCCAAGTCCATGTTCCTCCCTCATCATCTCCATTCACAGCATCAAAAAGTACAGAGGCACAATCTTGAATGACAGTCTCCTAACAGATTGAAGAAGGAAGTCTGGATGTTTGGAGGCTGGTGTGATTGGCATGGCCCAACTAACTGCATCGTGTTCTCCTATCAACAACCAGATTCTTGGGCTGGGTGTCCTGGTGACCGACCCGGCGGGCTGCCCTTCTGTTCTTGGGGTTTCCAGGGTGCCCCATCTTGCCATCTCCAGACCTATAGAACCAGTCTTCTGTTTGTTTAGTCTTTTTCGATTCCTCCTGAGAGGATAACTTGTCCTCTTCCCCTCCTGGTAAGAGGTCAAGGCTGAATGGAAACAGAATCTTCATGCTGTTCAACGTGCAGCTTGGTTTCAAGGGTCACTTGGGAGAAGTGAAGTGAGACCCTCAAAACCGTGGCCCCATGTTATGATTCTCTTGGCTTAACTCCAGTCCAAGTGGGCAGAGCTGGTGGGACTGGAATTGGGGACGAGCAGAACCCTCAGGTTTCCCCTGGAGTTGCTAAGGGTTGGATGCATATTGTAGAAATATAGGAATAGACAGAAAAGTTCTTTATCAGTGAGAGGACAGTAGGAAAGAGGTGGCACCCTCACTACGTCGAAGAGGGTGCGTTGGCTCCGTGAGCTTTTTACAAAGGTGTAGGTGGGATGAAGGGAACCCAATGAGCAGGGTGAAGCACTTCAGGCTCAGCAATGCTGGGGAGCTGCTATCACCCCACACCCAAAGGAACTTGGGAGGGAGTGTTCTCCAGATCCTAGAGACAGCCTGACAACACAGGGGGCTGTCCAGTGGAGCTGAGACCACAGGTGGAGGAATCTAGTACCTTCTGACCAGTTCTCCCTCCGGTCTCTGATCACCTGCTGCTGGTCCTCCCCTTGGGTGAACCCAACTAGAAACCAGAGGGCAAAAGAATGTGTGTTAATATATCCCTAAAGGCCAGCCTCCCAGGACACAGAGCAGAGTGGAGATGGGTAGAGACGGGGTCTGCAGGGGGCAGAAAGATGATCCAAGGAAGGTATGTTAACAACAACAACAACAACGACCCACAAACCACACCCATGGTGACTGCTTTGGCATCCCTCTCGGCTTTGTGCCTCTCTGCCACGCTGTGGATCCAATGCTCCAACTGGTGCCAGCTCTTCTCAAGGAGATGAGGACTCTGAGCAAGGATATTTTTATTGTGAAGACATCTGCACCTTCTTGCCAGCCAAAAATAACATATGGAAACGTTTCCCACATTTTCACCAGGGGGCACTCACTCCTTTCCCATGGATGGCTAGACAGGCTTTTTTAGAAGTATTTGCTGGCCAAAATAGAATCCTTTTTCGTAGGCACAGTGGATGCTGGAATCAGCTCTGTCCTGAAGTGATTTCTGGCCAAACAGTGTTTCTGTTTGGAAGAAGACGAGTGGACCCTGAGTACTGCCTTCTTGGTAAATGTTTAGGACCCAACTTGCATGTTCTATTTGGAAAAATGCTTTGGGTCCAAACACTGCCTTACTCTTTTTTTTTTTCCTTGTCTAGATGAACAAAACCATCAAGACTTTGAAAAGTCTACACGCTTAATTTGTAGGTATACTTTTCAGAGATGAAAGCCCAAGAAATCAAAATAGGTAGCAAATCCTCTCTTTAGGGACTGTCTTGTACCCATCCCTATGATTCAGCCTGATGGATAGATGGAGGCTGCTGGAGGAAAAGTGTTTGCTCAAGTATAAATTCTCCCAAATGGAAAGACATTTGTCTGGTATCATATCAATCCTAGGTAGCTATTAGGTATAAAAGTGACACACTCTGTCAAAGGAACTGTGCAGACAGTCTTGTAATAGAGCAAGGTAAGGGGAGTGGGTGGGGGGCCCTCACACATACATGTATAAGAATTCCCCTTAAGAGTGTGAATTGTGTTTGAAATTTGATAAAAACAATTATAATTCTGATTCCTTTTAAGTAAGCATCATATTATAACTATAGGGAATTGTAAAAATGTACAGAATGGATATTGATGGGAAAGATTGGCTCTTATTCTTTTGGAGTCTGCTTATAGAGGTTATTTGATCACTAAGTCAATCAATCAATCAAAGGGGGGTAGATTAAATTGGCTTGTGCTAATAGAAAAAGCTTGTCTTTAAGTCTGCAGACTGTATGGTATAATGGATAAGAGCAAAAGTTTTGGCATAAAATCAATCTGGATTTGAATCTTGACTCCACTGCTTCTTATCTCTTTAACCTTGGGAAATTTACTTAACCTCTTGAGCCTTAGTTTCCTGATATATAAAATGGGGGAAATTATGTTATCTACTTAATGGAGTTGATGCAAAGATTAAGAAAACAACACAAGAAAAGTCTCTGGCATAATAAAAGTCTCAATGCATAATAGATATTATTTTTAATAATAAAATAATCCCATCAAAATATTTAGAGGTTATTACATAATGAGGAAATAATCACATGGGTTGAAAATAATTTATTGCTGTTTTTTTTCTCCCTCTCAATTAACTTTAGTAGCCAGCTATGGTAGTGCTAATTAGTTATTTAAAAAACAACAGCTGTTTGAGTGAATTTACTGTCACAAAAACATAGGATCTTAGAGCTGGGAGGACTAACAGATTCATTTCATCCAAACTTAACATGAAGAAAATTCTTTAAAAAAATCTTTAAAGCTGATTTGTTTATGGAGTCACAGATAGAAGTATGGTTAAGTAACGATAGCTCCTCACTGATTCAGAAACTGTAATTTATTAGTCCTTTCCTTCCAAATCAGTGATTCAATGTACATGAGAAGAATAGAAATTTTCTGTAGGTTTTTGAAGCATTTAAGAGAATTTCTTACTTTAGAATTTAATGAAAAATTTAAAAACTGAACGTCCACACTACCCAAAGCACAATATAGTTTTAGTGCAACCCCTATCAAAATTCCAATTGCATTCTTGCCAGAAATAGGAAAAAAAAAAAGAATATAAAATTTGCACGAACTACAAAAAAATCCAAATAGTCAAAGCAATACTGAGAAAGAAAACAAAATTGGATGCATCAAACTCCCTGATTTAAAATCATATTATCAAGTTATAGTAACAAAAACAGTATGGTACTGGCATAAAAACAGAAACTTAGACCAGTGTAACAGAATAGGGAGCCCAGAAAGACATCCAAACATATACGGTCAGACAACTTTTAACAAGGGCATTAAAAAGATATATAAGGAAATGATAATATCTCCAATAATTAGTGCTGGGAGATGCTTTTCACATAAAAAAAAAAAAAGAATGAAATTGGGCCCTTTCCTTATACTATATACAAAAGTCAACTAAAGGGATAAAAGACCTAAATCTAAGACCTGAAACCATAGATGGGGATAGAGGGAGAGTCTCCTTGACACTGGCCTTGGCAATGATTTTTTTTTTTTTTTTTGGACATCACATCAAAAGCTTAGGCTATGGAAATAAAATTAAAGAAATGAGATTATACAAAACTAAAAGATTCTGCACAACAGATCAATAAAATAAAAAAAAATCTAACCTGTGTCTGGGAAAATATTTGCAAACCACTTATCTAATAATTTAGTATCCAAAATTTATAGGAACTCTTACAATTCAATAGCAAAAACTGAGAAAAGGACCTAAATGCACATTTCTCTAAAGAAGACATAGGAAGGGTCAACAGATGTATTAAAGCGTATTCAACACCACTAATAGGAAAATGCAAATCCAAATCACTGGGATATCAAACCACCCTTTAGGATAGGTATTATAAAGAAGACATGAGACATGTTGGCAAGGGTGTGGAGGAAAGGGAAGCCCAGTACACTGTTGGTAAGAATGTAGATTGGTACAGCCATTATTGTTGTACGGTTGATGGGGTTTCCTAAAGAAATTAAAAATAGAGCTACCACATGAGCATGAGGAAAGAGCCTACAGAGTGGGAGAAAAAGCTTTGACTACTCTTCTTACAGGGGATTAGTACCCAGAATATATAAAGAACTCAAAAAGCTTAACACCATGTGTGTGTATATATGTATATATACACACGCCTTAACATTATACATATAAAGCTTAACACAATATATATGTCTCTTTCCATATAAGTCTCATATATATAATATATATGTATATATATGTGTGTGTGTGTGTGTGTGTGTGTGTGTGTGTGTATCCCAATCAATAAATGGGCAAAAGAATTGAATAGACATTTGCAAAAGAATGAATACAAATGGTCAACAGATACATGAAAAAAAAAAAAAATTCAACTTCCCTAGTAATCAGAGAAATGCCAATCAAAATTACACTGAGATTTCATCTCACTCTAGTTCAAAGTGGCAATTATTAAGAATACAAATAATAATCAATGCTGGTGAAGATGTGGGGGAAAAGGTACATTCTTACAGTGTTGGTGGAACTACAAATTAATGCAACTACTGTGGAAAGCAGTATGGAGATTCCTCAAAAACCTAGAAATGGAACCACCATACCACCCAGCTATTTGACAAAAGGTCTGAAATCAGCATCCTGTAGGAATACAGACACATCAGTATTTATTGCAGGGCAATTCACAATAGCCAAGTATGGAACCGGCCCAGATACCTGTCAACAGATGAATGGGTAAAGAAAATGTGGTATATATAGACAATGCAGTTGTACTCGGCCATAAAGAAGAATGAAGTCATGGCATTTACTGGTATATGGGTGGAACTGAAGAATATTATGCTAAATGAAATAAGCCAGATCCAGAAACTCAAGTCAAGGGTTGAATGTTTTCTCTCACATGTGAAAGCTAGAGCAAAGCAAGAGGGAAAAGAAAGTGGGGGTTGTGGAGAGGGGCAGAATATCATAAGGATAGAGGGAAGATCAGTGGAGCAGAAGAAGGAGATTTATGGGGGGAGAAGAGGGGCAGGAAGGGGAGGAAATGTGGGATGAATTTGACAATATTATGCTGTGTGCATTTATAAGTATACCAGAGTGAACAGCACCTTTATGTATCTCTATAAATCACCAATTAAAAATAAATAGATAAATAAATAGAAGGAGGAACAGTAGAGGAAGGGGTAGGGGAAGGAGGTGGAAAGGAAAGAGGAGCCATCAGGGATTAAAATGGAGCAAATAAATACTATGAATATATGATGATGTCAACATGAACCCAACTATTATGTATAACTATAATGCACTAATAAAAGCATTTGGAAAATAGAGCCACCACAAGATCCAGCAATCCTTCTTGTGGGTATATACCCAATGGAGATGATGAAATCATCACCTCATGGAGATGCCTGAACTCCTGGGTTTACTGCAGCAGTATTCACAATAGATATGGAAACAGTTTAAGTGTCCATCAATTGACACTTAAAATGAATCCTTAGGATACGGAAAAATGTGGTACACGTAGACAATGAAACATCCTTCAGCTTTAAAAAAGGGGATCTTGCCATTTGCTACCATATGGCTTCAGATGGCACTGTTAGGTGAAATAAGGGAGCTACAGAAAGAAAAATATTGCATTATCTCACTTACATGTGGAATCTAAAGGGAGAAAACAAAAAAGCTCAACTATAGATAGAGAGACTAAAACAGTTGTTACCATGGAGTGGGGAGGAAATGGGAGACGTAGGTCAAAGGGTACCCAGTAGCAGATGTGTAGCATAAACAATTCTAGAGATCTATTGTACAGCGTAAGATCCATAATGAATAAAATTGTATTATATTAGGGATTTTTTATTAAATAAGTAGATTTTAGCTGCTTTGGTCATAAAAAAGAACTTTGTGGATGATAGATCTGCTATACTATGCTATACCAAAGTATTTGACTATCTATATGTGCCCCATTATATCAGGTTGTAAATTTCAGATATATACAATAAGAAGTATTTTAGGAAATAAATTTTATTGAAAGAATTTTTTTTGTTTTGTTTTGGGCTACCAGGAATTGCACCCAGGGGCATTTAAGCACTGAGCAACATCCCCAACCCCTTTTTTATGTTTTATTTTTAGACAGGGTCTTGCTAAGTTGTGACGCTAGCTTTGAACTTGCGATCCTCCTGCCTCAGCCTCCCCCATCTGGAATGTGCCACTGTGCCCTGCTGATGAGAGAATTTTTCATGATGCATGGGAAAAAAGCTATTTTACAGTGAATAATAAGCTCAGAAGACCAAAGTTTGTGGGGCCATAGGTTTTGTCAACTTAATTTACTTACACAGTGGTTACTCATTTGCATACATCCTTGACCTAGAGCACAGGTTGACACCACACCTTACCTGGCATTAGCCCAATTGGGGGATCATGCTTTTACATCCGCTCTGCATGGAATGGGAAAGAACACACCCAGCCCAGATGGTTTCATCTTAAATAGACAAGAATCTAGCTTATTTTTTTTACATGAAGGAAAGCAAAAAGAAAACAATAGACAGGTTTAAGGCTGATTTTTTTTTCCTTCAATATGGCCCACTATGTCTAAGGTTCCACATACACTGGTCTTGCTTGACCATCCAATTTGGCTATATTGACATTATATCTATCTAGGGAATCCACTTTCAGAAAATATGTTGACTATTGCCATGTAGCATCTGTTATGCTAAATTCCAAATAAAGTATCGAGCTGAGATTCTGGCATAACCTCATGATGATGTCCAGGATAAGTTTCTCCATGGAAGATAATCTCTGTGAATCCATCGTACTCCAGTTCTTCTGCAATTACAGGATTTCTGGTTTTCCACATAAATGATTGTACTTTATTAACAAAAATTGTCTTGAGAAGTTATAGTAACAAAACATGAATAAATTCTTGTCCTAAAACCTTCAATAGTACGGACATACGTGGAAGTACAGTGGATGCCTTTCAATTCCATGGTCCTTCTCACAGGTAACCACGCTTTAAGATATAGGGCTTGTCCAAACTCTTGTTTTCTGTGCATTTATGTTAAAGGTTGCTAACCTCCTCTCCGGGGGGCCTGGCAGACAACACTGATGAATGAGGGAGACTGTAGAACAGTAGGGCAGGGGGAGATTTTGGCTAACTGGAGATGCATGAGAATGGCTACCAAGCTGCTCCAGCCAGGTACTGCCAGGTGGGAGGACAGGTCCAGGGTGGCAGAAACTTCCTATTTTGCAAGAGAAGCCTAAGATGTAGTTTTTTGAAATAAAAGTTCCTAATTTTCAAATGCAACTCAAATATTTTATGTTTGTATTAAATCATATACATCTGCGGGCTTGATGGGTCTAGATGACAGCTGATTTGTGCCCTTTGATTCATTACTTCCCCTTTACAAATTGCACATATAATGGCATTATTTATACTTGCAATATTCTATTTGCATTATCATTCTAAGCTTATTTTTTTAAAAGAGAGAGTGAGAGAGGAGAGAGAGAGAGAGAGAGAATTTTAATATTTATTTTTTAGTTATCGGCGGACACAACATCTTTGTTTGTATGTGGTGCTGAGGATCGAACCTGGGCTGCACGCATGCCAGGCGAGCGCGCTACCGCTTGAGCCACATCCCCAGCCCTAAGCTTATTTTTTTAAGGTAAATTCTTTCCTTACTCATTTTTATATCCATTTTCTGGATCCCCAATAGATAAACAATACAGATAACTCCAAATCTCCATTTCCATCTACACAATGTAAATAATCCCCCAATGGAAACTAATAAAAAACAGCAAGAACAAAACCAAAGTCCAAACAATAGAAATAAGAAACAAAACACTAAGAACAATACACAACAGTAACTAAGTCAACCTAGAAAAAAATTGGGATTGGAGGGCTTATTGGTTAAAATCACTCCCCAAAAATGTTACTAGCAGATGGGCACAGTGGCACATGCCTGTAATCCCAGGTACTGTAATTTCAGCTACTCGGGAGGCTGAGGCAGGAGGATTGCAAGTTTGAGGCCAGCCTCAGCAATTTAGTGAGACCCTGTCTCAAAATAAATAGAAACAAAGCCACTGGAGCTGTAGATCAGTGGCAGAACACCCCTGGGTTCAATCCCCAGTATCACATTCATAAACATACTCAGAAGGATAAAAAATAAAGAAAGAAAAGATGCCACTAATAATGGTCAGTGTCACCATGTTGACGGAGTTGTATTGCCCTGATTCTGTTCCACCTGCAGACAGCAGGATTCCTCACTTGTCACTTGGCTGGCCGGTGGCTGGAACTGAGCTGAGGGTTGGGAAGACCCATTTGCTCAATCCTTACACACAGCTCTGAGTTAAGTCCCCTAAGAGGAAAATTGAGGTGCCTGATAAAAACTGAAAAGTTGGAATGCATAGGAAGATGATTTAGTGGTTGTTTTGAGATTGCTTTACTTTGATGGACACGAGGCAAGAGAAGCCAGAACTTGGAGAGGGATCCACAATTAACTCCGTGTTTCACCCAGAGCTTCCACGGGATCGGCCTTGTGTCTTACTACTTCAGTTTGGAAAGTGAGCCACCCAGAGGAGACTTTCTTGTGTGGTTTCCAAGTATGCTCGGACCTCACCTTGAGCCCCTGGCTATGCCGGACCTCACCTTGAGCCCCTGGCTGGCTGTGTGGTTGGACAGGATTTGCATCAGGGTGGAGATGGGGAATTGAGAGACAGGATAAGCAGGAGGGTATTCAACCCTAGAATAAATACATCAACAACCCTGAATATCTCTTCCCACGCCTCTCTTGCTCCATCCTATTGATTGGACGGCTCCTTGAACCTAAAAATCTATCCTGTTTCTCCCCTGGGGAAAATTCGCGAATGGTTCCATTGCCCTTAGATTAAAGTTTATGTTCTCAATTTAACCTAAAAGACACTGCACTTTTGAGCTCTTGTTCACCTCTCTAGTCTCCATTCTAGGTCTTCCTAGATGCTATTCCTTCCCTTTGTTTATTGGCTAACTTCTCTTTCTATAGATCCCCATATTTTTTTCCTAGGAAGCCATGCCTAATCCTCTAGATCATCACTGTCCAATAGAAAAATGATGGGAGTGAGCCAGGTGCTATGTGCATGCCTGTAATCCCTGCAACTTGAGAGGCTGAGGCAAGAGGATTTTTTTCAGGTTCAAGACCAGTCTCAGCAACTTCATAAGGCCCTAAGCAATGTAGCGAGACCCTGTTTCAAAATGAAAAATAAAACGGCTGGGTGCTGGGTTCAATACCCTATACAAAAAAAAAAAAAAAAAAAAATGATGTGAGCTATAGATATCACCCTAAATTTTCTAGAATCCACATGAAAACAGTGAAAAGAAATGGGGGAAATTAATTTTAATGTTATACTTAATTCAAGACTTTTCGATAGCTACGTGTGGTGAGGGCCTCTTGGGTTGGACAGTATAGCTGTAGAATGAGCTGTTTGCTCTCTCATGGGCCTTGTCCCTTGTCCTCTGTGCTGTACTCGTCAGGTGTTAGGTGGACCATGTTCTTTCTCACCTCTGGGTTTTAGCACAGTTTATTTCTTCTGCCTGGGATTCTCTTCCCTCCTATATTTGATAAGCCATTATGTAATTATGTAATGTAATGAGTTACATAATGAACTTCAGATGTAATTTCTGAAGTTCTCAGCTTTTTCCAGAAATCCTCCTGGACTTCCCCAAACCGTGCTAGCTGTCTTTCTCGTGCATTACCACGTCTCTCAAGAAACTTACCAACGTCTTTTGTAGTTCTCTCTGAACTGTGGGCTGTACGTAGGAGCTGTTGGTATATCCGGCTCATTAGTCCAATGCCCAAATACATGTAAAGTAAAGCATCGCTTTCTGATTTTCAGATCATAAACAACCATTTTTTATTTACTTCTTCTGACTGAGTTAATATATGGAGTTAAATGTGTCAAATTCTTCAAAGTTAAAAGCTCAAAGGCTAGTTGATGTATTTCATAAAATGTATTGACTTATATTCCATAGAACGCCTGTGTCTGTGGAGAACACTAAAAATAAATAGTACAGCCAGTATCAATGGTACTAGAGTAATGCAAATTTTCTGGTTTTGAAAATGTGCTATGCAATGTAGAGTCCTTTGTACTAGGTAGATATAGTATATATGAAATATTATCCTATAATATATTATCACTGGGGGAAGCTGAGTAAAGGGTACTTGGAAACAACCTATTGTTTGGCAATTTCTTGAGAGTTTTAAACTATTTCAGAATAAAAAGTTATTTTAAAAGATGTATCTTAGCTGGGTGTGGTGGTATGCACCTGTAGTGCCAGCAACTCAGGAAGCTGAGGCAGGAGGATCACTTGAGCCCAGGAGTTTGAGACTAGCTTAGACAATGAGGTGAGATCCTGTCTTAAATAAAAAGAAAAGGAGGAAAAAAAGTTCTTCTCAACTTAAGCAATTCTAGATAATCACTAAATTCCATAGCCCATAAACATGTTTGCATTTTATTATTATAATGCTGTTTCCTGAGGGCAAAATTATAATATCAAATAAAGCATGGGGTGGGAAAGGACTTAAATCAGTGGCTCCCAGACTTTGTGGATTCATGCCACACTTCCAAATATTAGAATTTTGGCAGCCCTCTTGGAGTAATTAGGAGACTAAAAACAACATTTAAACAAATTAGGAATAATTACAATGCAATTATTACCAAGTGTAACAATGTCTCCCCCTGTTTAGCAAGCAGCTAGTGGCCACCCTCTCACAGTGTCCTGTTATTTGCGAGGAATGGTTCACTGTCTCGACTGTACTTTCTCACAAGCCAGCGCTCTGGTGGGCTTGACCTCACACTTCACTCTTGTTCATGGCACATTGGACCATCCTTTGTGTTTTTCTGCCTGCTCAACTAGAATGTCCATCAGACAGATGATGCTGTAACTATGTGTATTTTCAATTTTGTCCCTGTTCCAAAAAAAATGTCACATTGGGCAAAGTTCAGTTGTATCATTGTTCTAGGCTCATGGTTCATTAGTCTCCATAGTCCAAGATCTAGCCATTATGGTAGAGAATCTATTTTTACTTTTGGCCAATGCAAACTGTTTTTACAGAGTCCAATTAGAGCCCCATGCCTTTTTTTTTTTTTTTTGACAAGTATTTAACATATGATTTGTAAACTCTTATGTCATTTCACAATCCCCCCTTTCTTTTCTTATTCTAGTAACTGGCAAATTCCTTGAAGAAAGGAGAACCACCTGTGGCTTCTTTGCTATCACCCTTTCTTGGATTCTGAATCCATTTGATTCAATTCTATCTATAGATTCTAAAAATAACCATTAAGT